>NW_022170596.1:3895938-4596718 GCF_008802855.1 Photinus pyralis
GTGTCTCATAAATGGTGTGATAAAGATCGGGTCGTGAAATTTTTGTGGAGAGCGCGAGTCAGTAAAAGTCTCTCGTTTGCGATTGTTTTTCTTTAGCCGGCAGATGAGGGGATAGAATTAGGAATTTATTGAAGAGGGTGGGAGGTAGGTAGGGAGTGGACCCTTGTGGAATTTTTTTATGAAAATCACGTAAGTGCGCATTTATTTCAAAAAGCATGGCAAACCGAAATAAATATGATAGTAATGGAAGATAAATTGTGGAAGCCTAAATTTCCTACAAAAGCACGTGTCAAGATACACTGATTTTCTCACACACATTTAGGTTCTAATTTGTTTGAGGGTCACTGTAGTTTTCAATTATATCATTATATTATATTATATTATATCATATCGAATTGTTATTCGTACATACGGTGAATTGAAATACGTATGTTAGATTATCTTTTGTTTCCTTTTCCTTGCAAACACCTTTGTTGGTCGACACGTTAAGCGTTGCGGTATTAATAAATTCAATGTCTGTTTAATTGTGAAGTTTTTAAATCTTATTACGTTCTGGCGATTAACCGGATGTTGCGTATTTCTCGAAGTGGTTTGTGTCTAGACTGAACACTATTTCTATAATTTTGGAGAATACTTTGTGCGTTTAGGATTTCTATTCCCTTTATTTGGAGTATTTGTACCAATATATTTCTAAACCGTTGCCGTTTTATTATTATTTACTAATTAACCCTCTTATTAATTGGAGGTATAGGTTAAATTCTGTGTTCGAAGGAATTTATATGTAATTTCTAGGTTGTCCTAATTTTATCCTTGGACTAAGTATAAGTTTAAGCACCATGTCAAACAACGAACCATGTCCAATGTCAGTGATATCATTGGTATCTGTCAATGTTATAAATCAGATTAAGATTGAGATGTAGTTTCATAGATATATAAGTGGTGTTGGAAGAAAAGAAGACATTGTTCAACCGCTATTCGCGTTTAAAATTTTGACTTCACCATCAGTAAAACCTTGTTGAGGGCTATCACATTCCCTTCGCCGGTACCCTCTTCCGACGTCTCGTTCACCCGCAACTTGCATTTTAGTGGATTTTGCTAAAAACCCCCCATAAAATAGTACTCAATTTTTGGGGCACTTCTAATAGCTCTAGCTTCCATTAGCGACACGAGAAAGAGAGACATCGATTTGAGCTTGAAGAAACTTTAAACCGCGTGACAAAATTCGCAGCGGCGCCCGCAGTCGATTACCTTTCGAAGACGCGCGCCTTGCGACTTCCCACTACATCAATTTAAAAAAAATCGGACCAAAACTGTATAGGTATAGAAGAGGATAGGAAAAAACCGAAAAATCACCACGGTAGTCTAACACGCTGGGGGATGGCGCCCAGATGTCGCCGACCCCACAGAATGTAGCCCAATCCCTAAAATTGTTAATTTGTTAATTACACCGGTCCCGGTAAATACATGTACACTCCGCCGCGTCTTTCTACAAACGTTCTTCTACAGGCTCGCATTTGCTGCCAGTCAGCCAGCTAGCCAGCCGGCCAAAGTGAGATTAAAGATTAAACGCTATCTTTTTACAAATAAATTTGCAAAAATGCACTAAAATGGCACGTGTGAATTGCAGATGGTGCAAAACCCACGCAAATCGTGCAGTGCTGAAAAACATACTCATATTTAAAAGTTTATTATTCAGAAACGGTTGAAGATAGATATGTCCCGGCGGATTTTTTTTGTAACAAATTTAGTCCTACATTTTTTCGTATCTATTTGCATAGGCCCTACGTTTGGAAATAAATGTGCGTGCTTGTGATTTGGTGATAAAACTCCATAAGATTACCACTAGTGGAAATATTAGTTGAGCCTTGAGCCATTGAATAATTATTCAATGGTTGAGCCTATATTTTCCGTTGCCCCGCCTTTGCATCGATCCTAAGACTGGAATTACTTTGTGCTTAAACTCAGATATGTAGTTCACGCATTTATTATTTTACATTGTGATGTATATATAGGGTTGTTTAAAATCGTGGCTCACCATTGTGATCTCCGTAAAAATCCAATATGACGCCCGTAAGAATTAAGAAAGTACAACTTCAGCTTCTACATCTAGCGTGTTATGGAAATGATTTAGATTCTCTAAAAAAAAGAGCGAATAGAAGGTGCTAACAGGCATTTCCGGCCGTTCAAGTGAATGAAAACGAAATTTGACATTTTCAGTTTTTCAATGATATCTCGGATATTTTCAAATGCGTTTTTTTAGTCACATCAAAAGGGGATATCGTTGCCCCCATTTAACCTACACTGTATCTCTCACCAATACGAATTTGAACCACCATGTTCCTGTACACGTTGTCCAATTTTTGACACTTTTTATCTCCGTAATTGCTATCAAACAAGAAGTGTAGGTGTCTTGTGCTTTTTGTTGAGACAAACTTAAAATGGTAAAATCTAAATTTAAAATACTCCCTCGCTTAAGAGATACGGGGGAAAATCGAAAAACTGTTAATTTCAGAATAACCCTATATTTTCTTAAATGATCTAAAAAGATAGTATAATATTATAATATATAATTATATTACATTCTCTCTTAAACAAATTTACAAATTAGGGATGGTATTAAAAAAAGATTCAAAAAAAGTGATTCAAACAAATTAAAGGATTCAAAAAGATTAAAACAAGACTTGAAAAATTTAAAAAAGGTTGATATGATTAAAAAAATCTGAACAATTCTTTAATTTTTTAATTCTTTTTTAAAATCAAGTCTTTTTGAAACAATATATTTTTTTAAATTTTTAACTCGGGTATATTTTTGAAATGGGAATATACTATCCTTTTGGTAAA
This sequence comes from Photinus pyralis, assembly GCF_008802855.1. Lineage (NCBI taxonomy): Eukaryota > Metazoa > Arthropoda > Insecta > Coleoptera > Lampyridae > Photinus > Photinus pyralis. The sequence goes on from NW_022170596.1 coordinate 3,898,780, forward strand.
ATATACAGAGCATTTTATGTAAAACAATGAGGTTAAGGCCCATAACTGTTTGACCCCGTGTACCTACTTACTTTGTCTCTCACGCGAGCGAATGTTTTGAAATGTTGATTTTACCATTTAAAGTTTGAACAAAAAGACTCCATAAAGCTTATGTTACTTCTTAAATAGCACTAACAATTACAGAGATACCCTATAAAAGTGTCGAAAATGGGACACCCTGCACACTTCCCTATAAATTCTGTGAAACAATCCTTTCCAGGAAAGGTGTACACCTTTTCCACTTTTATTCGAGAAACTATCAAGTTAATTTGAGAAAGTATCAATTGTATTTGAGAATAGTAAAATGTATTTGAGAAAACAACAAATGTAGTTCAGAATAGTGATTTGTATTTGAGAAGGCATCAAATGAATTTGAGAGTAGTAAATTGTATTCAAGAAATGGTAAAATTAAGTATTTGAGAATCAATAACAAAATCACATGTATAACATAGCCTGATGCTGCTGCTGCTGTTGCGGTACTACATACAGTAGTGGAATTATAAAAATTTGATTCTTAATTATAATTCATTAGGAATAATATTACATTCTAGAAATACAATAAAATTAAATGATAATTTCTCAAATACAATTGACTATTCTCAAATACATTTGATGTTTTCTCAAATCCAACTGACTATTCTCATCTACTTTGACGTTTTCTCAAATACAAGTAACAATTCTCAAATACAATTTACAACTTCTCGAATAAAAGTGGAAAAGGTGTAGACCGTATAGGGCACACAATTTATTTATATTTATCACATATTAGTGTCATTTTGACAAGGAAACATGTGCGCAACGGGTAATTTGCCAAAATGTCAACTTAACGCGACACAATAATGCAGCATGTGGCGTCCAGAGAAGTAAAGGAGCAAGCTCTCCCACATGCTGCTATAGATGCCTCCGAGGATACCACTTTGATTGTTTATTAGAATGTGAATGCTATACTTTGTGTAATGTTCTTTAGTATTTTGGTTTCATTTCTACGTTCAGTCGTTCCTATTTATTGGCTATAGTAGTCCGCCAGTACCTAGTTTAACCTTGGTCCGCAACCATTCGGTCCAGCACTTTGTGCCATAGGCTCTTTCACGCCAGAAACACTAGCGCATTTTCCAAAATAAATGAACGCTATTATCCGCGCTTTGTTCGTCTGTCCGTCTGTACCACTACAGTCCTCCAGTTTAAGCTTTTTCGTTGTGGTTTCTTCCTCATACGGCGTAGCACAGCCCCGAGACCAGAACGACAAAAGATTTTTTGGATTACTCATTTACTTTCCAAAGTATTATAACTGATTCTGTGCGGGGAAAATGCGCTTTCGTCGGTCGCGAGTGCCCACGTTTTTAACTTGTTTAAATTTTTCACTACGCCTGACATTATTAATAGTTTTTAGCGCATTTTTGCAAATTTATTTGTAAAAAGGTAGCTTTTAATCTCACTTTGGCTCGTCGGCCGGCTGGCTGGCTGAACGGCAGCAAAAAAAAAACGTTTGTAGCAAGACAAGGAGAGGAATGTACGTGTACCTACCGAGCGAGCGGTATAATCAACAACTTTAGGGAGGTCGGAGACAACTGGGCGCCATTTCCGAGCGTGGTGTAGGTACTAATCAGGTTATTTTTCAGTTTTTTCCTCACCTTCTACAGTTTTGGTCTGACTGGTGTCGTTGGTAATATCTGGTAAACGCACACAACACCTGCGTGACGAATTTTGTTTTTTTCCTAGGGGCGACATAAACCACATTTTGCAAGGCGCGGGTCTTCGAGGAGTAGTCGACTTCGGGTGCCCAAAAGTTGCATTCCGCTGTACGTTTTGTCACGCGGTTTAAAGATTCTTAAAGCTCGAATTGCGGTCTCCATTTCTAGTGTTGCTCGAGCTCTGAGAAGTGCCCCAGAAATTGAGAGAATTGTTTTGTGGAGGGACTTTAGGGCGCATTTGTATGACTGTGGGGAGCGTCAGAACTGGTAACAAGATCTTATTGAATTATTGATGGTCGAGTTAACATTGGTTAATAGAATACCGATTTCGATCTGCCACACAAAAATGCGCTGAAGTCTCTTTGATCTCCCTCACGTGATGTTGATATTCCAGTTTTTCATTCCTAGTTTCCCCCTTCGTTATTCAGTTTTGGTTTTCGCTCTCAGCTAAAAAACGGCTCTTTTCAGAACAAAATTGAAGTGTTCAGTGATTTTCACCGCAGTATTTAAACATTCACATAGTAAAATTAAAGAACTGGTGGCTAACTTTATCGATTATTTTGACCACGATAATGATAGCATTCTACTTCCATTGGGAGTCGTTAGGGACCAATAATAAGTATATTTTCTGTTATTCAAAAACAAATAGCCAACAGCAGATTTAAGACCTAAATAATTCGACCGATCTAACATTTCCAGAAAAAAAAGTGCGGTTGACCAAATGGAATTCCTGTTATCTAGTTTATTTCAATTTAGGTACTAATTTTTTGTCCTTTAAGAGGAGCATGTAACAGTACTATCCAGCTATGCCAAAGGTTCAAGAGAGGCACCTTTTCGAAGGCAGTAAAACATTATTTCAATTAATATTGCAAGACAGTGGGTTTAAATGGATCAATGGATAAAGATAAAATTAATTTTAAAATTGTAACCCCCCCCCCTCCTCAGGCCCCGTCGTTCACTGATCTCGAAAAAGCGTCGTACGGGAAAGTTATAGTTTGTACAAACCAATTTATTTCTATGACACCTTTCATTACAATTCCATGAAGAGTAGAACATGTGTTTACCCCCCCCCCCCTCCCCCCATTTTGTAAACTTTAACTTGGCACCACTAAAGGCATGCGTATGCAAAATCTGAGACCAATTGGTTGTCGATGTAAAAGTTATGCACGTTTTACTTTCAAAAACAGCATCTCATGGAAATAATTCGTAGGGTGGCCATTCCCCTAGAAGTAGTTCAAAACGGCAGAAGTGAGTTTTTTAATTCTTAAACAATGCACTAAAAAGATGAACTACAAGCGAGTTAGTTGTCTGACATTGCTCGCAAGTTGCAAAGGAACCAATTTTTTTAAACAATATACCTGCATAAGGTTTCCCATTCATTAATTCATATTTTGCGATAAAGCACGAATTATTCTAAATGGAACTCTTGGACGTTCATGGGTAGACGATGACAAGCGTGTAAAAATCATTAGAACTGATGAATAATAGAACCATTATTTTTTCTGCATTGGTACGTCCGTTTCTGTAAATTTGATCGATTTTACTTTATTAATCCAATAATGAACTTACCAAGATAATGTTATTTTGAGGTTCACGAATTACAACCATCTGCGATTAATCAAAACAACTCGAAACCAACAGCCAATTACAATTAGACATGCATCTCTTTTGTACCGTGACTCCCTCAGCAACGCGCAACCGCAAGCGCTTTGAATTTGAATTTACTTTAACGCGCCAACGTGCAAGCGTTTGTTTTGTTTATAATACCTATGATTCTATGAATAAACAATGATATTACCATTACGAGTATATTTTTTATTCGTAGATTTATCCCTTACACTTAAACAGTTTAACGTAAATTCAAATTCTAGCGTGTTTACGGTTGCGCAGTGCCGAGGTCACTGAGAGAGTCACGGTGCAACAGAGATTCAAACTCTATCTCATCTAGAAGCGCCATCTGTGACTGATATTAGTAGCTATTACTTCCCTTCTTTAGCGCGGAAGTTCATACTTTCGAACTTCGTAATAAATATAATCTAGTTATGGCCGACTTTCAAACTTCTTAAATGAGACGAATGACTCTTATTACTAACCGATTGTGAATAATTAGTATATTTCATTAGGAGTCCGGAAAGCAGGCTTTTTCCGTGCGCGCGTGACAAATTCCCGTGTGAGGCGTAGCCGAACGCGGGAAGTCATGCAAGCACGGAAAAAGCATTTCTGGACGTGTAATGAACGATATTTTTTATTATACTTCTTTTAAATTGATAACATAAAAAACAGCAAACTCGCTAACATTTTTATTTTGTAACAGTTATAGAAAATGCGTTTTCATGGTTACTCTCAAATCATTTCAAAGGCGATTTGTTTAATTAGTTTATTTCAGATAAGGTTGACGAAACGTCAAAAATGTCACAAATTCTCAAAGAAGTTTATCTAAATATTCAAACATCTACGAATTAAAACACAAAATACTTACATATGAAACATTACAACGCATATAGAGTTTCTGAAAATTAGTTTCCTTCCCTGTAAATTTGCATTTTAAAGCAATATTTTGGGTATTTATATTCAGCGCACGGAAAGAATCAAAGGGACCGGGAAAAGTTTTTCCGTGCGCTAGCCTGGAAAAGGACAGATACCATTATTTCTAATACAGGTGTAAATAAGGTGATTTCAATGAAGTATAATAAAAAAACTTTTTCATTATACCTCTCCGAAAGTACTGTCCTTTCATGTATCCCAAGCGCACCGAAAGTAGGGTTTTCCCGTGCGAGCGCACTGGAATAGTTATTTACCTAACAAGTTCGGTAAGTTAATTTTCCCGCATGAGCACTTTGTTTGCAGCACGACCGTAGAGAGTGCTGCATTTAGTGCGAATGCGGGAAAATTCTTTCCGAAAGAGTTAGGTACAATATTTTTTGTAACGAATTGCGTAAAAAAAAGGTCAAAATTAATAGTTTTGTAAATTAGTTTTTTTTTAATCATGAGTTGGTAACACAATCATATGTTTGGTTGGTAACATAATTTTGTAACTACCCACTTACACTTTTAATAATGCACTGGTCACATTTAAAACTTCCACATCTTTGGTTAATACAATGCGATCAAAAATGAGTTGCTGTCGAGTCACCTTTGGAATTTTTGTTTACATGGGAAATCGTACTTAACTTGAACTTCCAAAGGCGACTCGACAGCAACTCATTTTTGATCGCCCGTTACATATTTTGCCTTTGCAATGAGTGCTACTACTGGTCACGGCATTGCATCGTTTGCACTGAATATCTTGAGTTGCGTAAATACACTCGTTACATTTAAAATCCTTGGAAGCTTTGTGTGTGTTAATATGTGCTTTCTTAAACTGCATATGCGAATAGTTGCAGAATATCACTGGTCACATTTTAAGACGTTTTAACAATAAATTTTACTTTTTCTTGAGTTCCAATTCTGAAAAATAATTTGATTGCGTTATAAGTTCTTGTTTATATATTTACGTAAAACTTAGTGTACGTCTGTTTCCGATTAATCGCACTAAATACCCTCAACCAACGGTTTAATTGATTTTACAGCAGATGACAGTTAACCATGACATGACGTTCGTTGACTTCAATAAGTACTACCAACCGAAGAACGCGCATAACCCCTTCTCTCCAGCGGAAACTAAAAAACACCGCGATGCGGGAAAGTCGTTTTCCCGTGCATCGAGGATGCTTGGAAACATTATCTTTCCATTCAATGAGTACAAAAAACTTTTTCCCGTGCGCTACGAATAATCAAGTTTGCCATAGCTATCCCTATCCCATGCGTTGCCATGCATACCGCGGATTGACTTTGACCTTTGAATATAAAATTAGGAAGAAGTCTAAGCCTGTACTTTCGCGTGGGTCTCTAAAAGTACCTTGAGCGATAGATGGAGCCACGAAATGAACGTGAAAAGTACCTTTGGATTTATATACGCGCTTTCCGAAGGCAGTCACTGCTCTTCCTTCTTACAGCGCGTTTTATATGTAGGACAAAGATAGCCTGAAGTCTCCCACTTGCACTCATTGATTTGTTACCGTACTCTTATGTTGATAGTAGGCGCGCGTACATAATTGAAAACGCTGCAAATACCAATTTAGACACAGAAAATTTCATAGAACAAAAATTGTAGACAATTAAATTTACTATAAAAAAGTCCGTGACGGCATATATCTATCTTTAATCGTTTAGCCTTACCAACCATTTAAAGTTGTACCTAGTGTCCTCGTTGGTTTCAATAATATCTTTGAACGCTTATCATATATTAATGGTTAAAGATACATATATGCTGTCGCGGACTTTTTTGTAGGAAATTAAATTCTCTACAATTTATGTTTTATGAGTTTTTCTGTACGAAGTTTCGTTTTCACGGCGTTTGAAAGTAAATGTGGGTACCTTTCGTTTTGTGACTGAATCTTAAATTCAAAGGTTGTGAGAAATTTTATGGTACGATTCAATGTTTTCTTACCACTATTTTATTTCTCTATTCGATAGGGTTTTGTGTGCTATTTAAGTTTTATAAGGAGTCTCCTGTGCCTAAACCCCCTAATTTTTAGGTTATTCAATATTTTTCACAAAACAATAATGAATTACATGTTTAATGTTTATAAACAGGATCGAGTAAGCCGTGATAATAGAAATAGAAACCAATAGAATTCCAGTAAGCAAGTGTCACAAGTAAATTATCTGCTCCAATTAATGTGCTCCCTATTTCGTAGTAAAATAAGATTAATTAAAAAGGCGAATTTCGAACTAGTCTTTTTAAAAAATCTTATTTTACTAGGAAATAATGAGTACACTTGCAGCAAACAATTAATTTATGGCACTTGTTTACTATTTGGCATTCTTTGGTTTTTTTATTATCACGGTTTACTCCTGTTTATAAACATGTAATTTATTAATGTGCAACTGCGTAGTGAAAAATATTGAATAACTTAAAAACTACGGGGTTCAGGCACAGGATATCCCTTCTAAGAATTGAAGAGCGCACAACAGACCATCGAATAGAGAAACAAAATAGTGGTAGTTCCATTTGAATAAAAATAGTTATAGCACTTTGAAATCTAGAAATTTTACAATTTTTTTGTGTTGCCTTTTATTCGAATTAAAATTATTGATTTCTATTTCTTAACTTTAAAATCAAGGTCGCTACGATTTATCAAAGTGGGGTTGGTTTATAGAGAATTATTCGAAAAAAAATTAATAATTTGGCCTGCAGAGGTTAAAAAATGACATCGAATTCGCTAAAAATAAACATACTGTTCCATTTAAAAAAATCAGCTGTGTATTGACACCGTAAACATGAGACACTCTGTACATTCAAAAATAATTTCTGTATATGCATAACATTCTATAGTTGACATTTGCACAAAAGATTTTTTGCTATTTTTTACCAGGTATGAACTAGAAAAGACCGACGCAGTGTTATAGGACCCTGTATAATTGTTATAAAACGTAAAAAAAGAAAGAAAGAATGGGAAAATTTCGTCTTTTTTGCATTTGACTTCAATTATCTCGTTATCTATTGCTCTGAGAGAAAATGAAGAGAAATAAATTTGATTAGAATCGAATTTTCTATAAGATACAGTTGGTATGGAACATTCATTTTCAAAAGTTATTGCTTTTTTATGGAAAGATATAAAAAAAGTAATCCCGAAAATTAACAATCTGTTACTAATCAAAATTCATCCTATCTTTTATATTATCCGTAGCTTGATAACGGAACAATACGGCAACCGATCACCCGATCACCGTAGATATCATAGTCATTGATTAATTAAAAATACAAATTAAAAAATCCATGCTTTGTCTTTCAAGGTGGGTGACTCCCAGATTCTCCCCCAATTATTTCCGCTAGTGGAACCCTAAGCAAACCGTTTCCAACAATTGTCCCGATGATTCTTGCAAATCGACGGACTATCAAACTTTTTTTTGGAAAATCCGAAGACTTTTGCTAGTTAACAAATGGAATAATTTCCGAAATATAACAAGAAATCTCCATAATAGGCGAACAGAAACCTCTCGGAAAATGTACCTAATATTAAAAAAAAATACGTCGAAATCCGTCCGTCAATTTGCAGAAATCATCGAGACAACTTTAGGAAAAGGTTGCTTTGGGGTTCCACCATCTGTACAAAAATTTAGAACGTTATGAGACTTATCCAATTTGTTTGTTTATTTAATCAATGACTATAATACCTACGGTGATCGGGTTTGTCGTATTGTTTTGTTATCAAAAGAAGGGACCAAATATGAATGATGAATAGTGATAACAGATTGTTAATTTTCGGAAATGCGTTTTTTTATATTTCTCCATAAAAACAATAACATAAGAATGAACGTTCCACACTAAATGTATGGTCTACATAGACAATTCGATTCTAAACAAATTTACTTGAATACCTCACCGGAAAAAAAAATGGAAAAGTTCATAAAAAATATCACTTCTCTTCATTTTTTCACTCGGGGCGATAGTTAACGTCAGTCAAATGCGAAAAAAAACATTTTCCCATTTTTTTCTTCATTTTTTCTGTATAACAATATATTTCGGGAGTTTCCGGCCAGGGGATTATGATTTTCAGATTCAGCGGATTTTTTTACATAGAGTACATTTGGTTTTGTTGAGTGAAATGACATCCAGCCCAAACCGTACTTTTGATGAATTATAGGGCTTTGCTTCACGCCCTTCTGATAGTGTATTATTAGTATGGGTAAAAATATCTGTGTAAAAAATATAGCAAACGAGCTCTTGGGTATGGCTATAGTATGTGCAAAACCAAATTGAACCTGGTGTTAGATTTGCCCTAAGACAGTTTGAAAGATCGTGTGACAATATCCAAGGACTGGAAAAAATTTTTCACAGCATTTTTTCTTTTTTTTTCTTTTGTTTTTTTTACCAACTTAACATATATTCTTTATATTCTTTATGTTTTCGAATAGTTTTTTTATTAACAATACATGAACATTGTTATTGGGGTAACCTGTTATGTTCATAAATAAATAAGTTGGCACTGCGCATGCGCAAAACCAAATTTTGAAAATGGCGTTACATTTGCTTTTATTCCAAGTGCATATGTAGGTATCAAATGTAATTTAAATACATTTCTAAATTTAAAAAAGTTTGCAATTCGGTTCATATATGGCCGAGATACCAAAAGAGCACTATGCATTTTGAATCGATTAGGCTCAACTTTTGCCATTGCGTATTATATTGCTAAAGCTATGCCCATATTGAATTTCATGCAATTCACTTCATAACTCACGTAGATGTCAAAAGGGCCTTCCTTATTATACTCGCAAGGAGCTCGATAATATGTGAATTGCACTAATAATAAAAATAAAAATAAGAACATCGTTTTTTTCATTTCCCATTTTCGCATATTTCCCTTGCGCTTTGAGCAGAATGGCAAAAAAATAACGACAGTTTCAATTTTTACAACGCTTCGATCATCCCAACCGGAACCCCCAAAAGCACCTGAAATTATAACAACATGTAGGTCAAGGGTTCGAGTCGTACCTACGCCAGATTCTTTTTTAACTAAAAAGTTTATTAAAAGTTCAAAATTAAGATGTGCGTACATTTTTTTACAAACGCTGAGAAAACAAAAAGAGATACAAAAAAAGTTATAAAAGATAAATTGTAGAGAATTTAATTTCCTACAAAAAAGTCCGCGATGGCATATATGTATCTTCAACCCTTAATATATGATAAGCAATCAAAGATACTATGAATGCCAACGCAATCAAGATGTGCAACTTTAAATGGTTGATATGGCTAAACGATTAAAGATAGATATATGCCGTCGCGGACTTTTTTATAGTAAATTTAATTGTCTACAATTTTTGTTCTATGAAATTTTTTGTATCCCAATTGGTATCGGCAGCGTTTTCATTTAAAGTGCGCGCGACTAGTATACGTACCAACAAAAGATTACAGTATTGAAATCTTCAGTGCAAACGCAATTCGGAGCATAATATTCGCTCTAAAACCGATTATATTATTATAAAAGTGGGAGAGGTACACCTTACCTCTCCTGCGATTGTCACGGATCCACAAGTTCCCATTAGGCTAGACTTCTTCCTAATTTTATATTCAAAGCTTTGACATATATGTCAACCGATTTTTTACCGTTGTGTTAAAAATGGATTTTGGTGAAGTCGAAATTCCCGCTAATATATTAAGGGAAGCTGCAGAAACCAGTTCCCAACTATTACCAGCGAAATCAAAAGAGAGATGCGAAAAGGAATATGAAAAATTTCATAACTGGTGCATTGAAGAAATCGTGAAAAGAGTACGTTATGGAGTAGGTTTTCAATGATTAAGAACATTCTTACGGTAAAAGAAAATGAAAACGCTAGCAAATTGTGCAAAACCGATTTTTTGAAGCGTCAGACCGTCCGCTACATCCCAAAAAAATCAAAAGTTCTGTATAACAAGGGAGCAATTTTTGAATGAAGCTGCAGAGATAAAATGGTGATTACTTACTAAGGTTATTTTAGTATTCGGAAATTTGGAGCAAGATGCAGGGGAGACGATACAATTCGCTCGACTATTGATGATGCGTTGAAGATAATGGGGGTTTAAGGGTCATAAGACAAGCAACAGAATTTGTTGTCAAATTGGATTTGGACTTCAATGTAAATAATTATTCTCCGTTATTTTCGGAGAGGTATAATGAAAAATATCGTTCATTACACGTCCAGAAAGGCTTTTCCCGTGTTTGCATGACTTCTAATCATGCGCCCACGGAAAAAGCCTGCTTTCCGGACTCGTAATGAAATATACTATTACAATGGTATTGGAAAAGCTTAAAAACATAGAGGGTCCATCGTAATCGATTTGTGAATCAATTTCGCACATTTATTAGGTTTTGCTGTGGTCTATAGGTATCTTGTAGAAACCTTGTCTGAAATTAATTCACAAATCGATGACGCGGGGCGAAATACTCCTGGCGAGAATATTTTGTATTGAAGCATGCGGGAAAAGTTTTTAAAAGGGTTGTAAAGTCCCCGTTTCTTATGTGTACCGCCTCGACTATCAACTGAAACCAATGATCTGTTCGTTATAATATAAGATGTGCTTAAGTGCTAGTAGAATAGCTATCTAGAGAGATTATTATCATTATCAATAAAGGCGAGCACGTACGTACTTACTAATCTACACGCTACTAAATTACTTACTGTAATAAAGCCAATCAGCAATAGGACTAACTGCAATACCACATTTAAACACTTTTTGTTGAGAACCTAGAACCATCGAAGTGACATAACCACCATAACCCCATCCCCATAATCCTACTCTAGTTTCATCAAGAAAAGTGAGGGTTTCGAGTAGGTACTTCAAAACAAAAACTTGATCCAGCACCTCTATACCACCTATATGGCGGTATAGTGCATGGTTACTTTGTCCTAAGGAGCCTCGAACATCTAAACGAACGTATACGACATCGCAGTGGCTCGACATATACGTCCCCCAATCAATTCGAAACTTTTCCGTAACCGCCTTACTACCAGGTCTTCCATTGCTAAACAAATACACTTATAAGATCTTCGATCAAGATTGCAACAATTAACTTACACTTCTACAACAACGGGATATGCGGCATCTCGTAGTTCCGGTCTCCAACTTGGAGGAAGTAAAAGTTGAACCTGAGCTTTACTACCTTGGGACAAAGGCACCTCAAAAGACCACTGCTTTGGTAAAGCAAATTGACTCAAAAGTGGCCCTTGCTGGGGCCTCGTATCGTACAGTAGCCTTAATAATTTGTTAGTTTTTGCAGAGTGCACTCCTGCTAATGGAAGCCCTGGTCCTTCGCATACAAGGACGTAATATAGCATGTCCGTCGTATTACTACTAGGACTTATCTGCAAGCATGCTGTGAGTAATTTGGATTATCCGAGCTACCGATTACCGATGCGCTAAAATGAGTGCAGTTGCTGTAGTAATATCTACTACTCCACAATTTCCCTAAATCGCACGTTATACACTCAGGTGCGATCCTTCTGCTATCCTCCTCTCTCGAAGGATTTCGAATAACGTAAAGGTGACGTTGCCCCGGTTTATTCTCTTGCGTGCCCAAATAATATCTAAAAATTTGAGCAGGTAACAATTGAAACACTGGTGCCTACTTACATTGTATGATTGAAAGAATTCCACCCTAATATTTTAGTTACCTCCAATCGGCCGTGACTTAACACCGCGATGCGTTGTTGCGCTAACGTGACGTGCTTAATGTGGGTGTACGTTTCTATGCTTCCTTCTTGGACCGGCGCCAAAAGGAGAAAACTGTTTCCGTCTGGTGAAAACACCGGATGCTCTTGGATATCAAGCCAAGCGTCTTCCGCTGCACGCTCCGAGTATTTCTGTTAAAAAAGAGAGTTTGTTAAATTTTGTGTTGATATGACAATTTCTTTGAGTGAAAAGCAAAATTCGTATGCGAAAACGAATTTTGAAAGGGAAGGTACTGCATGCGCAATTTGGTGCACATTAAGAGATTTCGCACGCTTGAATTACTGACGTCCCCTGACCCTATTTGCACTGTCCTATCCGTGGGATCAACGTAATTACATCTTTATCACGTTTTCAAACAAAGGCGTTTTGGTACTTAAATTTATAACGGCCACGGAATAATTTGTCGCCTGTTGACTAGCAAACACTTTCCAAATTTCATACTTAACGAAATCTCTATTAAGTGTTAAAACATGATTTACAGCTCACAGACAATGAAAGTACAAATAAAAAAATAAGAACATAACGAATAACATGGAATCACAATCGCAATAAACAGCTGCAAACATCGAAAGTCCTAACAAGTCATTATCTAGAATTATTGCAGGGACAGACGAACGGACAAACAGGGATGCGGCCAAAGGTACCATTTCGAGAAGAGCCTCTTGAGGTCTTTAATCATCTCGATAATTCGCCCTACTATTATGGACCGGCATGGCAATTCTAGGGCTCAATTATGGGAAAGTTACTTGTGCAAATAGAAGTTGTTTATCTTAAACCGGTTTACAGCAATTAAAATTTGTTACTAATTGTATTAATACAGGGTGGAAACATCAATAAATTTTTATTTATATGTTTGTGTATACAATGTGTTCATGTTTTCTCATTTGTGATGATATGTCCCTACGGTTAGGCAACACTCCTTACACCTGAAAGAAAAAATACGAAACACTATGTATACAGCAATCGTGATAAGTCTCCGACGGTTTTGCGCAACCGTCGGGAACCGGAACTTTTGGGTATGAACCTTGACAAAAAGTCGACGTGCGATTATTTTCTTTGTTTTTCTTTGTTTCTCGCACTAACCAACTTTTGTTTAAATTTCGTTTGTTATTATTTATATTTTGCATTAAATACTGATATTTTGTTTATTGAAGCATTGCGTGCTCAATATATTGTTTTTTTTATTATGTTGTACCGTGCGTCCTATTTTGATTGAGACTGCGGTGTATCTCAGCTGTTTTTAAAGATGTAATAAAGACTTGTGGTTTTCGCGACCTTGTACCACTTTTTTGTGAAACTTTTAATAACACAAACAGAATCAATCTAGCTACATTTGTTTCTGAGATACATGGTGAAAACGAAAAGGAGTTTTTAGGATGTTATCGTATCTTATTACTACCCATGTGAGATAGCAAAAAGGTAAACACTATCCATTCTAGATATTTTACGTAGAATCCAGTGGCGTGGTAAAAATAAATTTTTGGACCACCGTTTAGGTGATTTGACCCAAAGTTGGTATCTTTAAAATGCAACACCCTGTATATCTAACGTCAATTTTTTTGCATGCTTTTTCCTGATTACATTGATACACAACCTATATTTTTATAAATTTTAGTCATAAACCAAAAATTAAACGTTTCTTTACTGTGTTTAAATAGTAGGCTGTGTTTTAGGTAAATTTCTATCTACCTCTATTGTAACTGTACCAGTTTATTTATAGGTTTATTTATATATCACTTCCAAGAAACACTCTAACTTTCGTAATTATTAACCGATTTCGACCAAACTTTAACGTTTGGTCATTGAATAAACTTATTCAATGGTTTGGTGTAACTCATAAATATCGCGGTCAAGTTGAATCAGCAAATTCTGCCATATTGGAACAAAATGGCGGAAACCTACACCTGATCGGCTGAGCCGAAAGGGATTTTTGTACTACTATTCATTTATCTTATTTACCATTTGTATTTATGTCACCTGTATCTCATTTTTATTAATTTGTTTAACCGTCTTTAACTGATTTTAATTGTACGATTGGAGATGTTTGAGTTTGCATTTTGTTGCCGTAGTTGATTTAATTCTTGTATCTATGCGTTTTTCCTCGCCTTTCGTGCGTCATATATATCATTTTTCATATTTTTCGTGCGCGCATTTCACTAATTCCTTCTCGATTGTGTCTCACGTCCCAACACATCCAGAATTGGCAACAACGTAGGAGTTCTATTCGCACCATCCAGACGGAGACGACTGTTTCCAATATTTTAAAGTGATCACAATGTGATGCCTCAGCTTGTATCTAATTTTTTCCCCAGTGTTGCCAACTCTAAGTACAGAGTAAGTCAAGATTGCAGTAATGAACCAGGGAACCCGAACAAGAGTTCAACGTAAATTTCGTACCGAGTATGAAAAGGAACCTTCTATACTGCGTTCGCACCTCCAGATGAAGTATGGCGTCTTATGGATTAAATGCCTCTGTTACTAATTTGCGTCATTCTTTAATAACGCTATTCTTGTTCCTCACCACAATTATGTTAATTGACATGTGATTGAATTGAAGTATTAAAACACAACACAATCTCCTTGTGCTGGCATTGTCACGTTTGTTAATAAGTTTGGCAAGCATGTACCTAAGCCTATAAGCACCATACTGAAGGTGCGAACGCGCTATAGTAGGCCTACAATTTACTCAGGCATAAGAATTTTGTTCGGAGTGGTTGTAGCATAACTCATAATAAATCTGGGTGTACGGAACCCTTCTTTTTTCGAGGGAAAACCATAAACGGTATTGTGTGTCTGGATATGCTCGCAAATGTTCTGTTCCCACAATTACATGCAGACGATCTAGATGGGAACATTTACTTCCAGTACGACGGAGCAGCGCTGGGTCCGTGAAGTTAGCAGCACATTGAAGGCACAAATGTCGAGACTAGGTGGGTTGGTTAGTGCTTCGTTTGTGCCGGTTTGTGCCGTAAAAAGTTTGCCAGCAAAACATACCGTTTGGAAGTTATTTCGATTTTTAGATGTGCTGCTAACTTCGCACACTTTTGTCGGCACAAATCTCGGGACTGGGTGGATTGGTTAGTGCTTCATTTGTTCTGCTTCTGCTAATAGGCCAGTCATTGACGATTTTTACCTGAAAATAACTCGGGAAGTACAGAAATTTTGTATGCTTGAGTGCGTAGATCTAAAATTCATAAAATGCACAATTCTAAACTTGCCGCCGGGGCCGCCATCTTGCCAAGATGGCCGTCAAAAGCGGTTTTCCGCCGTTATCTCCAAAACTGCGCATTTTATGAGAAAATATGTGGTGAGCAACATTAAAGAGACGAAAATTTCCTACAAAAAATGTAGATAGCATATTTTCACTAAAGTTACCCCTTACGCAGAAATTCCGAAATTTTTAATAACCAGTGGCGTATATTTTATCCAAATAATTCATTAATCATTTAATTAATTAATCAGATTGATTAATCAATTAGTCTATGATCAATTAATTTTAAGATTTTATTTTAGTCGTCTCCATCTTCAATGGTGAGAGATGTCAATTTTTAAATTTTATTAGTTAATAATAATGATCCACCTATAACGGTTTCATTTGGGCGCAAAAAGAAATGCCGGTATTGCTCCGGTCTAGCTCTGATGCAGGAGCGAGGCGGTTCAGATTTCAGGGATATATTCGCGTGGTTCTGATTGACTAGGGTAGCGCCACTACGTTTGAAAATGCAAGAAGATACCTACAGGAAACGCAGAACCTGAAAGATAAAAGGACACACAACAACACATACCTGTAAATTCAAAAAAAAAACTATTGGGGGTGAACTGGTCGTTTATTAAATTAGTTGTTGATATGCATAGAATTTAAAGATCTGTATATCTATAATATCAAGGGATCGCTGTATCTTGAACGGTTAATAAAAATTTTAGATTAAAGTTCCCAACGTACAAATAATGAAAATAAAATAAACTCTTGCAGTAGCAAGTGCCGCTAGATCCTCACGCTTGGGGTCTAGAGCGTTTAAAATGAAAATCAAAAATAATTAGTGCGGGGGTAAAACAAAGGCCTTTCTTTCACGGGCTACTAAAAACGTACCTCACCTCGGGCATTCTACCTTTTTAAGAACCAAAAAAAAACAACAGGCTATCTTGATAACTGCCTAACAATCATAAACGTACAAAAATAATAATTCGGTGCAGTAGGCACAACCAAAAAAAGTAGATCTAATCGTCCGACCAACCAGAAGGGTTGTCGGTTTTAAAGTAATACATAACCAATAACTGAATAACAGCACAACAATGTTTTTCTATTTCGGTGTCACAATGATGATTTTGTACAACTGTTTTCGGCCGAAAACAGTTGTACAAAGACAGTGATTAAAGTCGTTTTTTTTTGGTAACTCATCTCTTAAGTTGGCAGTTACTAGTTAGTACAAGCATATATACTTCTCTTATACATTGCGATCAAAAATGAGTGACCGGCGAGTCACCTTTGGAATTTTTGTTTACATGGGAAATCGTACTTAACTTCAACTTTCAAAGGCGACTCGACAGTCACTCATTTTTGATCGCCCGATATATATGAGTACAAGTAGGTACTTCGTTGGGTACTTCCATGTTTGAACATCAAAATGTCAGTCTTACTACGCTGCCAACCTAAAACTTAACGGCATAAAAAGTGTTCCCAACATAAAACATGTTAGTTCTAATGTTCCCTATAGTTTCTGATAATGTTTTTTTTAAATTAAATTAAAGCACCGAAATAGAAAAAATAGTATGAAAAACGCGTGTTACAATGCTTTATTGTAATACTCCTATCTTGCGGACACTCGTGGCTACGCTTCGCGTCGCCACTCGTGCCACAAGATAGTCGTATTACAATAGGTCGCATTGTAACACTTGTCTTTCAATATACTATTTTATTTTACTTATCGTTTTTTTTTTCTTTACGTGACCAGTGTTCAGTGATAAATTGTTGAAATTAAAACACGAATTACAACAAAACAAAGGAACTGAAAGGAAGTAAGGAGAGGAAGGGAACAAAATGGCAAGGGTGTCTCTACGTGGATGCAGGATTCGATGGTTCGTTGCAAAGTAGTCGGGAAGGTTCAAGTAATAAACAGCTGACCTTTCGTTGTAGAATACCGTTCCACAATTGGGGTTGGTGACGCCACGCAGAGAACGACAGGGACGCACTTGTAGGGGATGATCGGTGATGGCTCTGCGATGAATGGGGCGCAGGGCTCCTTCTTATACGGGTTGATGTCGATGGTAAAGCTATGCGTTTCCCTCACAATGATGGACAAGACGAAAAACGTACAAATTGGTAGGTAGTAAAAATCGGCTAAAAATAATAGTTTACCAATAAGGGCTGGGAATAACAAAACAAGATGTACAAACCTCTAAAGATCGTAAACGAGCCAAAGTAATAAGCAGATGACCAATGTGCTTCCAAAATCCGCTTGGCGAATCTCCAAAAAAATATTACCACGAGAACCAAAAACGTCTCCAAAATTGGGTAACAATTAGAAAATATTTACTTCAATGTGTGAAGATCCTTATAATTAATTAAGATGCAATTTTTACACAAATGAAGATTGGCACACTGGACAGGACCATGCCAGAATCAAAAGTGACCGGAAAAGAAAAGATAAGAAGCAAAGGAATTTTATCACAAGGACAAGGACAATACTGGTTTTTAAAATTTAAATACTGAATCTGTACTCTACCTATTCTAACAGGCAACCAACCATACATACGGAAGAAACATAGGGAACGAAACAAACTGTTATACACCGTCAAAAAAACCTTACGGTTTGGATTCCAGTTTAAAGCTTTTAAATGAGTATTTGAAGTTGTTCTTTAATCAATTTCAATATCAATATCAAAAATCAAAACTTAACTTTTCCGCACGGTAGCATCTGTTGAGACCCAGCACTTTCTTTTCATTGGATTTACTTCTCATACATCGCTTCGCCTTTTATTGAGCGAAGTATGTAATCGATTTGGCAATTAACTACATGGATGTTCAATTTGATTTACCGTTAAAATTTCACAAAAATTGGTCAACAAATAAGAAATTTACTTTTGCAAATGGCGAAAGAAGCTTTTGATATGTTTGAAATAATCGATCGATTTGCCTTTAGTAAAGGATGCTAATGTTAACATTACAGTAAGATCGCTCCATAAGTAACAAAGTTACTTTTGCGCATGCGCAGAAGATTACGGCCTACCAGTTTGGAAATTAATGGGTGCCTTCTCCATGCGGCAAGGACTGAAAAAATGTACGCAATTTGTCCCATTCAATTTTGAGTTATCGTGCTAAAAACAACCCGGACAACGACAACAGACTTTTTTCTGTGATGAAAACAATACTTTACTTACCCCATATATGGGTGCGGAAAAGTAATATCATAGATGATACCTATATGCGATTTATATACACTCTATATACTACTTTAAACCACAGTAGGCGATGTGAAACAAAAGCTGATCTAGAAACTAAACTGTGTTGACATTGTAACTGGAACATTTTAACAGGCAGAGTCTGGCACAAGAAAGTAAATAAAAAAAATTATAGAAACTTGAAAACGAAATAAAAGATTATTTTTCATAGCCTACTGTGACTTAAAAGTAATAAAGTTTAAAAAAATCGCATAGAAAACCAGTATCATTCATGGTGTGTTATATTTTTATCAGGCCGTGTGGCGCAATTCAGTTTAGGCTGGAGTGCGGTACTATAGATATTTGTAAATGTATAGTGGGTTGGGTTGGTAGAACGACCTTGGATGAAACCCCGCCCACTCAAAAATAAAAGCAAAAATAAAATAAAAATAAAATATTTAATATGCTACCTTTTTAGATTAAAATATACAAGATGTTCCACAAAACACACGAGATTAGGTCCGATATGATTTACCCGACTCCATACCCATTTACTTCTTGTATATACAACGGCAGAACTTAAGGATTCTTATCTACCTATTTCATGTAGTGCAATCGGATTTAGCAGATTTGGACTTATATAACAGTTATCCCCTGAGTTCTTTACCATTTGGAGACCCAATCTCACGAATGACTAATACACCACAGACAGATGCTAATTGTAACTTCAATTATTTTACATTTGGTACAACACGCCGCGAAAGGCTGTCATTGAAAAAACGAAGCTAACACACACGTTCTTCTCCAACACAAGGATGATCTTATATAAACAAACCAACTGCAAATGTATGGCATACAATTGTCAACAAATTAGACAATAAAGTGTCATCAAAAGCACACTACACTTGTGTGAAAGCTATAATACTTATTAAAAACGTGCTGGGAGTTTTCACACATTCCCTTTTTTGGTCAAACTTCTTACTATACATTCCGGCACAAAGATAGCATTCACCCATGCGTGACATTAACATTATACTTAGTTTCAACAGTATAGCGACAAAAGTGTACAAGGTTTCCAGAACATCTAAAAATTGAGATAACCTTCAAAGGCAATGCTTTGCTGGCAAACTTTTTACCCCACAAACCGGCACAAACGTAACACTAACCAATCCATCTAGTCTCGAAATTTATGGCGACAAAAGTGTGCGAAGTTATAGCAAACATCTACAGGCATCTAAAAATCGAAATAACTTCTTCCAGGAATATATTTTCCTGGCGATACGGCACAAACGTAATTTGTGGAATATGTATCGATATTCCTTTATCGACTGAACAAGGAGAATCCGACGAATTCAAAGAAGCCAACGTTGATCCCGAAATAGGGATAAACGTATTCGGCAATGAAAACAGTGACATTAACGAACCGCCAGGTCCGTCAGGCCTGCGTAAATAGAGAATCTAATGTTACTTAAAATTAATTGATCATAGACTAATGATTAATCAATTTGATTAATTAATTAAACGATTAATGAATTATTTTGATAAAATATACGCCATTGGTTATTAAAAATTTCTGCTTTTCTGCGCAAGGGCTAACTTTAGTGGAAATATGCTAACTACATTTTTTGTAGGAAATTTTCGTCTCTTTACTTTTGCTCACCACATATTTTCTCGTAAAGTGCACAGTTTTGGAGATATCGGCGGAAAACCGCTTTTGACGGCCATCTTGGTAAGATGGCGGCCCTGGCGGCAAGTTTAGAATTGTGCATTTTATGAATTTTAGTTCTACGCACTCAAACATACAAAATTTTTGTACTTCCCGAGTTACTTCCAGTTAAAAATCCTCAATGACTAGCCTATTAGCAGAACCTCTAAAAGTCGAAATAATTTCCAAACCGTATGTTTTGCTGGCAAACTTTTTACGGCACAAACGAAGCACTAACCAACCCACCTAGTCTCGACATTTGTGCCTTCAATGTGCTGCTAACTTCACGGACCCAATTTCACTACTTCAGGGAAGTATGATATGCTCTCGATAATCACTCTAATGTCGTTGGATTGGTCGACGGGGGCTGATGCGATAGACCCACATTACCAGTGAATCTCCAAGAGCTTAGAAATTGGATTATTGCTCCAGCGACAGAAGTGGCTCCAGATATACTTGATAAAGTGTGGCAAGCAATTGATTTCCGATGAGACGTTTGCTGTATGACCGCTGGTAGTCACATCCACCTAAAGTGAAAGTTACAATATGATGTATGGGATGAAACTTGAAGTATTTTGTTACAATATGATACCTCAATGCCTCAATCACATGTATAAGTCTTCTTAATAAAATTCTATATGCAAGAAAAGTTCTTTTGTATAATTAGATCTTTGCCGTTCCAACACATGGCATTCGGGATAGAGAGTAAGGTGGTTTTATGAACTGCGGACGGTGAACTAGGAGTGGTGCCTCTACGTTATAGGCGTTTTAAATGGAGGTTTCTGGGCCAAAAAGAGATAACAATAGGAATGGCAGGTTTGTCACTGGTCGTGGATGTTATCCATTCCTTCACAAACACGTCTTACCTGTTGTTATCCATTTTTGGCGTAGCAACATCCATTTAAAACGTATTTAACATAGAGCACTGTTCGTAGTTCACCGTCCACAGTTCATAAACCTAGATACCCACTTGCTCTCCAACCTTAATGCCACGTGTTAGAACGACAAAGATGTATATAGGAAAAGGACGACAAAGCAAGATTTTGCGTCGAATACAGATACAGATAAGAGGCTTGGGAACGGCCCAAATCTTCTCCACCCTTGATCTCCAATCAGGCTACTGACTACTACCCTTAGAAGACGCATCGAAACCAGTAACCGCCTAATGGAGTCGGACAAAAGTTCCGCGTTATGCCATTCGATCTATAGGACGCACCAGAATCATTCCAAAAACTAATGACACAGGAAGTTCCACCAGGATATCTCCGCAAGGGATAGTTTACCTACACGACATCATGATCTACTCTCAAACATTGAACGACCATCTCCACAACCCACACTTAGTGATGGAACGCCTTCCCGTCAACAAATGCTGCTTCGGAGTACATAGTCACTGGGATAGGTACCTCAGACACACGATCAAGGCAAACGGCGACCTACCCCCTAACCAAGCACGTGGAATACACACGCACCGGCCGACACGCTTAGGACAGTTTTCTGGGCCTACCCAATGGGGCGAGAAAATACGTTCCGCGGTGCGGCGAATTACAAGCACCCCACGAGAATCTACACAGAAAGATTCGGTCTATCGATGGACCGAGGCGGACATCAAAGAAGCAATCAGCCGACCACTAGAACTGCGCCGACCAGACTTCCGAAACCCGTTGACCATTCAGGGCGATGGCAAAAATGCAAGACGCGAGCATACACGCCTACCAAGACGCCCCGACTGCTGGTATCCCAGAGGATAGAGACGTTTACAGCATGTGGGTAGAGGGCACAACTACCATCGAAACCGTGGGTGACAAAATATAGAACGTAAGTGTTTTTCCAAAAAATTAGTAACATCAGCTAAACTCGTTTACCCAAAATTGTCCTGAAACCTTCATTTTCATGCCTACTTTCTGTCAGGAAATTTTAGTTTACCCAAAATCGTCATGAAACCTTCATTTTTATTATACTTCATTGAAATCACCTTATTTACACCTGTATTAGAAATAATGGTATCTGGCCTTTTCCAGGCTAGCGCACGGAAAAACTTTTATTTGTTACTCAGTTGTAAACGTTGATTAACAAGACAAAACGCAAACGGGTAAACGTCATGTTTAAACGCTACTGACTTGTAAAACTGACAGCAGACTTGTAAAACTGACAGCAGACCTGTAAAAATTTTACAAGTTAGTAATCTAGTAATTTCATTGGCCAGAATTAATGCGAAGTCTCTGTTACATGGATCACATGATATTTTAGACATTTCTTCAAGATCAATTTAAGAACTAATTATTTACGTTTACAAATGAGTAACAAATAAAATATTGTACATTATACGCCAGGTAAAAGTTTTTACTGGCTCTAGGAGATGACAGGCTCGCCTAACGGCTCGCCAGTCAACTTCTCCTATCGCCAGTAAAAACTCACTTACCTGGCTAATAATGTAAAATACTATTCCCGATCCCTTTGATTCTTTCCGTGCGCTGAATATAAATACCCAAAATATTGCTTTGAAATACAAATTTACAGGGAAGTAAAGTAATTTTCAGAAAATCTATATGCGTTGTAATGTTTCATATGTAAGTATTTTGCGTTTTAATTCGTAGATGTTTGAATATTTAGATAAACTTCTTTGAGATTTTGTGACATTTTTTGACGTTTCGTCAACCTTATCTGAAATAAACTAATTAAACAAATCGCCTTTGAAATGATTTGAGAGTAACCATGAAAACGCATTTTCTATAACTGTTGCAAAATAAAAATGTTGGCGAGTTTGTTGTTTTTTGTTATCGATTTAAAAGAAGTATAATAAAAAATATCGTTCATTACATGTCCAGAAATGCTTTTTCCGTGCTTGCATTTGTCACGCGTGCACGGCCTTCTTTCCGGACTCGTAATGAAATATACTATTTCATTCCTACTTTATGTCAGGAAAGTGTTAGTTTTCATGACGGAGGCAGATCAGTCTACTTTTCCTGCCGCAATTGTCACTTTACCTGCCGCACCTGTCACATTGCTAAATGTCTATAATGACTCCTGTCATCATTGACAGATTGGCATTAATCAAAAGTTCTATATGAAAATTAAAATTTTATATTAAAATACGATTTCGGGTAAAATTTAATACAAATCTCGTCAGTAAAATGACATTACTTGACTCGGAAATGAAAGTACTCGACCCCGAAGAAAGAGGCCTTGTACTTGAATATTTTCTCGCCAGTAATGTGTCATTTCCCTGACTTTTATGTAAATAACTAACTTAACAGAGGCAGAGCAGACTACGTTTCTTGCCACACCGGCACTTTACCGGCCGCATCTGTGACATTGCTGAATGTCTAGAATGATTCCTGTCATCACTGACAGATTGACATTAATCAAAAATTCTATATAAAAATTGAAATGTTATATTAAATAAGATTTCGGGTAAAATTCAATACAAAACTCGTCACTAAAATGATACTACTTGACTCGGAAATTAAAGTACTCGGCCCCAAAGGGGCCCCGTCCTTCAATATTTCCTCGCCAGCAATGTATCATTTTCCTAACTTGTGTAAATAACTATTTTAGCCATTTAACCAAAATGATGACAAAAACCGATTTTTTAAAGCCCGTTCTGTTACCAAAAATCAGCTTGCAATCAGAGCTGTGGGTACTGCGAGTGTTTCGTTTGGAAAAACGCTCCAAGCATAAAAAGCGCTAGCGAACTTTTCGAAGCGTCCGCTTGGTGCTCCGATACTCGAGCGCTTTTTTCTGCCCGCGAGCGGTTTTTTCGCCACGAGGGTTTTTTATCGCTCTAACTTCTTTTTTCGCTCGCAAGCTCTTTTTCAGCTCACGAGCGCTTTTTCCGCTTGGGGCGTTTTTTCCGCTCACGAGCATTTTTCCCGAGCGCTCGTGATAGCTCGAGCACTTTTAGGAGTGCTCGGATCTTGCAATAAACGGTTTCGCTTTGTCAAATAGCTCGATGCTCTCGAATTTTTGAGACAATTAGAGCACTTGTCGCTCGTCGCTCGAGCGGTTTTTTAGAACGCTCGATCCAGCTCTGCCTGCAACTCAGAAAGATCATCTTCATTTAAAATTTGTGAAAAAATTGTCCACAATTTAGAGCTATTGAACGTTATTCACTTTTTCACTCGTGATACATCAAGTTTATAGTATCTTCCGCTGAAATTGGGCCACAAATGAGAAAGGTGCGTACAATTTTGTTGCGTCTTTTAGTCAGCGGATGTACAGTCTATTTTTCGATGTGCGCTTAATTTATTTCCTTATAAGATTCCTTAGAATTTAAGTAAAAACCTTCCATAAATAAGATGGGTCTGCGCATGCGCAATCCCTATTATAACACCTAATAAATAATAGCGCCAAGTAGGTAGTAACCATGGTTGCAAAGTCAATTTTTTTCTGTTATGGCCGCTTCCTCAATCAGATTGGGGTTTGGGAAGGACCAAAATGCAACAAGCGTATAAGATTTATAACCACAAAGGTTTTAATTTGTGATAAATGGGAAAAATAGATTTTTTGCTATAACTTTTTTCGTAAGTGGCACAAAAAATTCCTCCTTTGGTGCAAACCTTAACATCATACCAAAGGACATCAATAAAATTAAAGCAATATCTCGTAAGATAGAGACCCCTGGATCGACAGACTGACGGATAATGGGACTACGCAGTAGTACCTGTTTATATTTTTGAGGAAATGCACTAAAAAAACTCATCGCTTAGTGAGTTTCACCCTTTTCTAGTTTTCTTATCACATCCCATACAACATTTGCACCCCTCTGTGACTCTTTGTTTTCGCGAGTATACCATCTTGCAATTTACGCATGGGTGTACACTGGTCCGTAAGATGCAAATAAGTAATGTATGTTTTACCTCAACGCAAATCCAACTAGGTGCGATGCAGGCGGATATTATGCTGAGATTTTGAGCACGGTTCATCCAAACCGCAGACACTTGGGTGTTACCCTGTCCAATCCAACCGGCCGATGTTAAATAATAATCTCTGAAACACATGACTGTGCGAAAATATTAATGGCGGGGATGAGTTGCGTAACGTACTGTTTTGAAATAGCCGCAGGCGGAAATACCTGCCATCTACGAAGATCAGTCAAATTATTAATATCTAATACCCATAATTGCACTGTTGGATTAGGCGTACCAGGCTAAAATGTCCTTAGGTTATGTTTAAAACGTTTAATACAAAAAGCTGCCACTTACTGTAGGATATCTTACGGATCGATACGGAGGAAAGGTGGGTGCACTTAATACTGCTCCTCCAGCGGCTAAAATGCTTCCTGAAGTAAACCACGGGTAAATCAATGTTCTTACTTCACTGTCGTTGAAGGAGGCGTAGAGCAAATGCGTCGAATCATAAGACGTCCACAACGACTCGGGTTTCTTTAATACATCCTCTATGAAAGTTTCCCACTGAGTGGGTATACAAAATTGTGGCCTGTTCCAATCTTACCTTGATACAACCAATCCGGTAAACCGTTGTATACAATGTCGGGTTTACCAGTAAAAGTTAACCTAATATCCGTTTCATCTGAAGGCGACTGGCGATAGTAGATATCGTTATCAAAAATTATAAGTAAGGCGGTAGTTTGTCCCAACCAACGAACGTGTTGCAGTCTTTGACGCTGAGTTTTGGAAGCGGTTGACAATCGTACTGGAATGTGATGACTGCAAATAACAAAGATTATCACTCATTGTTGGTAAGAGCTGATGTTGAGGGTTGAGTAAATACGCTAACAGTAACATGCTATGAAGCCCTGTAAATACTAGTCCAAGTTTACATTTACTCTGTGGGTCAGGCAGTTTGCGTATTGCCTCCAAATAATATTCTCTGCAGAATATACAGCACGGAGATATTAGCCGGCCCATGTGGCGCAGTTCAGTTGAAACTGGACTGTGGTGCTAAGGGTCCCTGGTTCGAAGCCGGGTTCGGGTATTTTATTTGTAAATCTATAGTGGGTTGTGTTGTTAGAGCAGCCTTGGCTGAAACCCCGCCTCACTCAAAAATAAAGGCAAATAAGTAAAATAAAAAATATTCCGTACACCAATGTTCGCTTATGGAAAATTTGAACGCACATTGAATGTAGTAGAGGAAGTTGAAAAAGTTTCCTTGCATGGAGTTTACGGGAGGGGAGGGAGGTTGACTACTAACACACTTTGCTTGGGTGTGAAGGTTTTACATAGGTTTCTAGGATGTCTTTCTGATCCAATATTTCAATAGTCGAAATCAAATATCTTCGAAGCCATTGCCAATATCTATATGGATTATGGAGCGAACTATCGGGCGTGAATTCCTGGACCATTTTCGTTGTGTTACGTTCATTCTTGCATATTTTACTTTACACATTTACAAAGCTAATCTGACCAAGCTAGAGCTTTGGGATAGAAAGATCGACGATAAGAAAACCTGCCTAAACATTGATCTCCTCCAAACATGCGACTTTCCACACTTAACCCTTTGATCAGTATAGAGACTGTGTGCAATGAAAATCTGAATCTAAGTAAATAGTCTCATTTATACCAACAACTATAATGTGCCGACACACAAACTTAAATAGTAGCCAAATAAGTAAATCGATAAGAAAATAAAAAGATACGTACTCATTGCTGACGTCGTAGATGGTATAATGTGCTGTAAAAGATTGTCGGAATACCTGAAACAAGGAAAAATGTTACTAAAATATATGAGAAAAGTTTCTATGTATTCTTTAATACTGCTTCTATTTGCTTTGAAATATTTACGCGAAGCTCTACGTAACTTTCACAATGAATTTTCATCTACGGAAAGCGCATATCCGTTTGCTCGTAGATAAGTGTCCACATTATTTTTAACAGCATCATATCTCCACGAGCAAAGCATTATTTGCAGTATCTACTTTCCATACCGAAAATGTAATTGGTGGTGTTGACGTTGAACGTCCTTAATGCGGAATATTGCAGGGTGGTTTATTTTCCGGCCACAACATTGAGGTCTCGGAGACCGATAGCTTTATTACTGCGAAAGGTACGAAAAATGGTAAAAGGAAATCTATTTTGAGCGAAAAGTATTCCATTTTCTAATACGAAATCCGTTTCTATTAAAAGAATTAAAAACAGTGATATATTTCTGGGACACTGACTTACTTGAAGTGTACACAGTGAGTCAACGATTGCGCGGAGTAACTTAATGCCTTGAAGATAAGATTTTTTAATAGAGTGCTTTTGTATTATGATATTGTTGAATATTCTCCACATTTTAAAAATATTTGGAATTATACAGGGTGCGCCCACAAAGTAGGGTGCCAGAATGGTACATTTTTTAAAATAGAACTCCCTGTATTTAAATGCATTTTTGAAATCTACGTGTAATTGTACGATATGGTTAATATCCTAAAAGCTAGTAGTTTTAAAGATAATTCGATTTTTAAGAAAAATTGTGCATTTGCAAGCGTCAGTATATTGTCAAAATTATTACTTAAATTTTGATTCCAGGTTTTATATCTTTTATCCTGGGTTAAGTAAAAATCAAATAAATACATCTACTATAAAACATTAAAAAAATAGCTTACAGGGTGTTTTTTTTCTAGATCCAAAGCTACAAAACATAATATTAAAAAATCTCACTTATTTTAAATGGAACACCCTGTATATTTTTCTGTCATTTTTTAGCCCCTCCAAAAACCTTCAGCTTTTGATAAGAAAGTCCTATACCTATCTCTGATAGTTTCCGAAATATCTTGGTTTTCCTGGTTTTTATATTCTAATCTTAATTAAGTTATATGTAATTTACATAATAGTGAGGCGGCCATGCAAAAAAAAGGCAATTTTTATCTGCCTCGTTCAAAGCTAAAGTCATATTTATTATTTCATTTTTCTAATACTCGTAATTCATTTAAGTCTATAAAAACTGGAGAAAATTCGAATTATCTTTAAAACTACTAGCTTTTCGGATATTAACCATATAATAAAAAAGACGTACAATTACAAGTATAATTTAAATATGCATTCAAATACAGGTGGTTCTATTTAAAAAAATGTACCATTGGTGCGCCCTACTTTGTGGGCGTACCCTGTATAATTCCAAATATTTTTAAAATGTGGAGAATATTCAACCATATCATAATACAAAAGCACTCTATCGAAAAATCTTATCTTCAAGGCATTAGGTTACTCCGCGCAATCGTTGACTCACCCTGTACAAAACCTTTTCCTTTGATATACAGCAATTCTTTTTAGTAAACAAAACCTTGTTCAAAGGACGAACGATAAGTCTTCTAACTCGAAGACAAATCGCTAAACTCAACAATAAGAAAAAATGAAAACTCCAAAATGTGATAGCCTATAGGGCTATTGCCCTATCTGTTCTACACTATTAGGGTTAACCTACTGCCAAATGTCATTCTAACGAGTGGCTGCTTCAAATTTGAATTTTGTTCAGCATAAGAAAATGTACACATATACCGCTTCATAGCGAACGTGAACGAAAGTATGTCTAGAAATAAGTGATAACGTGCATGTGTACGTGATAAAATGCCAGGGATACCGGATTGTAAGGTGGTTTTCTGAGACGAGGTTAGAATTTCAAAGAATTAGCACGTATTGTTTGTGGTGAGAATTTTTTTCTCCATTATTTTGCACCTAATTTCGAGAGCGGTTACGTATCATCTTAGGTGCGCTAAAACTTTCGTTTATGAAAGTTTATAAAGTAGCGATATATATTGTTACCAGTTGTATTTTGAATGGACAAATTCTAAACAAGAAACGACATTTAAAGACAATTAATTGATGCATTTTCCCGCAACAAAACCTGGTTAATAAATTGGGTAAAATTAATATTAACACAGCGGAACATTGGCATTTTATTCCTGTGCGTAATCACGATCTCGAGTACTAGTTTCGAGAATTTGTAGCCGATATGCGTGGATTCGCGATTCATACGTACTGTTCCTCCGCCATCATCACGAAGATAACGTTAGTTTGAAGTGAATTTTAATCTTCCTAAAAGAATCGACCCGTGAAAATTATTTGCATGAAACAGATTTTGTATTATACTTAATTGATAATAATCGAATCCAAACAAAGAATTTTGGTTATTTTATTTCATTGATTGGAAAATTGTATATCATGAAATATGGAGTAGCATAACCTCACAATGAGATTGTGGAAAATTTAGAGCTTCTCCCGCAAATTTTTGTTGTTGAAAACGCTTAATTAAGGTGCCCTCTAGCCAATTTTATCAATTTTCATCCATTAGGTTCTCTGAATTTTCTTAAACACTATTCAGTGGTTACATTTACATGTAGGTACTATTGGATTTCATTGTTTAAACTGTAAAATAAACTTTAAATATGACGTATATTCTTAAAAGTAAAATTGGATATAGCCCCACGATCACCTCCTGTTGATGTAATGTAATGATGCGCAAAATTAATAAAACAGGAGTACATTTCTAATTCTAATTCAAACTACAGATAATATACTTTGTTTTGAAGTCTAAGCAAATAGTAAAGAGTAAAAAATAATTTTAGTTGGGGTATAAAATGCTTTTAATTGGTTTGGGGGGGGGGGGCGATTCGAGGGGCCCATAGGCGCATAATATGTAGATCCGGCCCTGGTCACCGTGTAAAAGCATTTGATTACACTTAGAAGTGATGTGTATCACTTTAACTACTACGTACTTCAGCTGCGGTTGGTTTTAGTTTTCAAGTCGACGAACCCACTTTCCCAAAACCAACATCTCATTTCCACGTTGAACGCTTTCCGCTGCGTAGTTATCGTTTTTATTGGGAACAGTCTGTTTTTCGAGTGTCACCCTCAACATAACCCATTAATTATCCTTTGATTTAAAGAAGCGTTTGATTGTGTTAATAAATTTTTCCCGGTAACTATTGGATGCGTTTATTAAGAAAAACTGAGCGTAAGGGTAACAGAAATTCATTTGAAGCAAAAGGCCAGCAGTAATCAATTATATTTTGCCCGGACATACGTGTACGTCCCGCAGTAATGGTACGATGCTCTCGGGGCACTTTGCCAAATATCTGAAACTCGCCGAACTGTCTCCATTCTACAGCAAAATTGTTATTTATAAGGAACGCTAACAAAAAATGTAGAGGCTTTAAAATAAACTTTCCTCTTTAATATCCTCGGTATTCTACACAATCAGCCCATTGCAGTCATTGAATATTCCAGTCTTTTAGTTTAGTTAGCTGTCACTTACCTATCAGGAGAGAGGAACGTATTTATCTTTGACTTTCAATTCGAAGGTTTTCTCACAACTTCAAATAATGTGACACAAAATTATACAACATAAATTAGAAACAGTGAAGTATAATAAAGTAAACTAAATGCCTTTGGTCCAAAGCTTTCGATTTATATGTCGCGTTGTTTGCTAATCCTAATCTTGGTCGGAATTAACTACTATTGATCAGGCTGC
This sequence comes from Photinus pyralis, assembly GCF_008802855.1. Taxonomy (NCBI): domain Eukaryota; kingdom Metazoa; phylum Arthropoda; class Insecta; order Coleoptera; family Lampyridae; genus Photinus; species Photinus pyralis. The sequence goes on from NW_022170596.1 coordinate 3,929,258, forward strand.
ATTAGGTGATTATCCTCACGCCTTAGGCGTAGGAAGACAAATTAAAAATAAACCAAATTATCACCGACAGTAGTCCCGTATTGACTTGTATTGGAATTCGCTCCCCTCTTCGTTCTGCCGGTATGCAATTTTGTTATGCGGAACTTGAACTTTATACTCTAGGAAAAGATAGTGGTGTCTCGATACTAAAAGGGTCTACATAAGTAAAGGTAGGAGGAGGTGAATTGATGTCTGCTAGAAAAAGTTTTGCAGCTTCTCCGGAAGGATCACTGTGAAAAATGGGGGCGATGCAAATTCAATGTTCATAAGGTATAATAAGCCGTTATGTGGCTCACTTTCTAGATTTTAAGGTCCTGTGGTGTTTTAGAATATACCTGCAGAGAGATTGAGAGAACTTATCACGTATCTACTCGTCAATCAAAGGTAACTTATATAGCGATCCTTTAAAGTTGAATTTTGGATAGTTAATTTTTAATTAAAAAATTTATGCGCTATCTTTCTTGCGAAAACGACAGACCTCATTTTCCAAAAAGCCTCGGCACTTACATATAACGTTTTCCCAATTCTTAATGAAAATCCTTATTTTTTCAAAGTTATAAATATTCACACTCGAAAGGAATGTACAGGTAATATTGCTATAATATTGCTTATATTAATAATAACTTTAGGAGACGATGAGAGGCTGATAGAACTGATGATAATAATACGCTCATGTTAACGCGTCTGTAGACAGCTGAATACTAACAGTTAATAAAAAGAGGTTTTTAAACACATTTGAAAAATACATTAACCTTGCAACTAAGTGATTCTTATCTTGGCTAAAGTAAAATGGGTTCTGACTATAGCTTCGTGTGGTTTGCATATTGGCTAAAGTAAAATGGGCCTCGTCTGGATTGTTGTAGAGTAAGGCGGATCACGTTGCGAGATGTTGACGAGTTTCGATCACGTGGTCGATGATGTTTTCGGAAACTTATTTTGATTATTTCCGAGAAATGTGAATAATTTCGTGGACTTTCGACCTTTGATTCGATCGACTCCATAATGGATACATATTGTCGTCGTGGTGGTGGGGCTCAGTACCCACTATTTTCAGTTGCGATTCTAGGCTCTTTTGGTGGAAGGTCGATTGCCATTTGTCGATACACGAGTAGAGTTTCGAGAAATCGGACTCGGTAATAAAGGAAAATATATCGACACGAGTACTCAGGGTAGTGGGAGCCCCAGGGACTAGCCACCCCTGCTCAATTAATTGGTGTCGGACTCTGAGGGGTTGAGATTTATAGCTCGAAGTAGGAAAGAGGATCAATTCTGCTGAAAATTCTCAATAGAAATTGGGGAGGCAAATTTCCCACACGGGCATGCACACACGATGCATTAAGTTCGGAACGTGAACCTGAATCCGCGCTTGTAACACTCTTATCGCAATGACCGGAGAAAAACTAGCCACCCCTGCTCAATTAATTGGTGTCGGACTCTGAGGGGTTGAGATTTATAGCTCGAAGTAGGAAAGAGGATCAATTCTGCTGAAAATTCTCAATAGAAATTGGGGAGGCAAATTTCCCACACGGGCATGCGCACACGATGCATTAAGTTCGGAACGTGAACCTGAATCCGCGCTTGTAACACTCTTATCGCAATGACCGGAGAAAAACATGAGATACACTTTTACAAATACTAGGCGAATAATTCCTACCTGAATAAATATAGTCTTTTAACACGCAAATTAAATTTGCAAATACCAAAACATCATAAACAAATAATTATTTAAACCAGATCAAACACCAAATAATTAATTAATTCTGATACAACATTGCTTTCGAATTCACTTAATACGATCGAGATTTGCGTTTAATCTAGAAATTAACGACCGCATTTCCGATTTAAAAATAATTGAAACCAGACATACATTGTACCACATCATTACTGCAGGTTACGATGTCGATGCGGAGTTTATGCAACAACATCTTCGGATGTTTTCGTTAATGTACCTAGGATTAATTATAACTCCTTTTCGGATTGTGGTAATCTCATATGATATTAGGACGACTCTTCAGTTTTAGAACCTCGTTGCGGATGCGTACACGGGTACTTGCGTTTTTCAAGGGTTTTTGTGTAGTAGGCCACCAGGAACGGTGAAGATCCTGGCACCGTCACTGACATAGGGCCGTTCAGATGGTGCAGGATAGAAGATTAAATTTTAAACATTTGTGTGAAAGCTTGAGGCGCCGAGAAGTCGTGGGACAGGACGAAATTAGCCCGAGTTACAGGATGATTTTGCAAGGGTCACATCCACCGTTATCATGTAAGGTATCATGTAAGTGCCGATTCAGGGGGATTCCACTCCACGTGAAGTTGAGTTATTGATCTTAGTGTAAAATTAATTTATTTGGTGAAAAAAAATGTGCATCCCACAACGGGCATGAATCAAAAAGAGTGGGAATCAGGTCGTTGGCGAAAACTGACGGGTATTTCAGATTAAGCAGTGGGGTAATTAGCGTCAAGTTGTGAGAAAAATGAACATCAGGCCGAAAAAAATTTTCCATCGTGAACCCTGAGAAAAGTGTGAAGCGGTCAGGGAAAGCAAAGTTGGTAATCTGAGAACTACCGTAGTGCGCGTTTCGTTCGTATCAAGATGGCGTAGATTCGGCGTGTAGCCTCAAATTTAACGGTTAGAATGGTTTGCCAGAGGTAAGCTAGATATACAAGGTGTTACATATAAGTATGGAAAAAGAAACGTGGGTGGCAGAGGGGATCCAAACAAGCACTTTTTTCAAATAAACCGATGGTCCAAAGTTTTTGGGAGCCACCCCCACAAAAGTGGTGAAATTTGCATTTCTTCTTTAATTTTTTCTGAGTGACCATAAGAGTTAAAAACAGCGGTGGCACGTCTTTGAATAAGTTTTCGAGTATGCCCTTTCCGATTTTCCAAAATTTATACCACGAAAGGGCGCACCCCTAAATGGGGATGTGAAAGAAATTCTGATTTCGACGAAATTTGGTAGGTACATTTTGAACATGAAAATCACGAATATAAAATTAGTTTTTGAAAATTCGAAAAAAAAGCACTGCAATTCTTGGTCGGATAGCGAAAATGGAGAAAATTCCACGAAATTCGTTGTGTACAGACTTGATGAGTTAAGGAACAAAATTGTCAGTTTTTTAAAATCACTTAGAAAAACAGGCACTCAGGGCCAGAATAACATATACCACTCAAACAAGCAATCAAAAGACAATTAATTAAAGCAAATCTTAATTACTTTACAGTATCAATAATCAACAAACAATCAAACAAACAGACAGACGCACAAATAGACTCAAAATGATGAAGCTTCGGAATTTCACGTAAACCACGCTTCCGCTTACTCGACTTAACGTTCACTTTTATCACATAAAGTAAATTCTTTAAACAATCTCGAACTTTCTTCTACACAACTTTACAATTAAATAAGACAGACTCTGTGTGTTCCATACGACGATAACATGTTCTGATCTTGAAATTTAATTAGCGCAGTGATAAGAAAACTTCTTATCCACGACCGGAGAAAAACATGAGATAAACTTTTATAAATAATTTCCAAATGTTCCTCATCTTACTAACACAAAATAACTTTACAATGAAATAAACAAATTAAACAAGCCACGCATTTAACGACTAATAATCCTGATACAAAACAAAATCGACTTCGACATCAAATGACATGATCCCCACATTTAATTAATTAAAATTGAAATTAGACATACAGGGTGACCCGCTTGGAGTAGTTTTCACAACAATATATAATATTGCCAAAGAAACAGCCTTCATTTTTTTAACAGTGATGTTGTCTAGCTAAAGCATTCAGTTTTTCAGGGAATATTTAACCAGTTCTTCATCTCTACTCCAAATTCAAAAACGTGTACTGAAATCAAGTATTTGGGCGTGCTACGGCAGGTGTACGATCCAACCGTTTACATCTTACAAATAATTGCAGAAAATGAAACCGTAATGAACATCAATAATAGCAATTAAGTAATTGAAAACAGAGGACATCTATAGTTAATTGAAACGTCTAACACGGTGACACTAAGTAAATACCAATGAACAAGCCATTCTGTGTTACAAAGGTAATTGGATTGATTGTCACTTGGAGCTTCCGAATTGACCTTCTACTGAAATGTCTTTCAACATATATGAAACATATTCAACTACAGTTAACAATATCAAATGCTTCGATTACTTCTCCTTTGTAGGCAACCTTTATATGATTTTATTCATTATTGACGCACTGACATTTTCTAAAGGTAAAATCGTATTAATTTGATAGGAGAAGGCAACTGGCTTTGAGCTTGATTTAAAATTAATTGTTTGGAAAGAGAGACACATATGTTACCTATGTAGATTTATTTCCTCGGCACACAGTGTTATTACTTAATAATTTAGGAAACTAATTAATTCATTTCGCATTCTTGAGGTTTGGAATTTAATAAACGTATTAAATTGTAATTCTCAGTCTGAGGCAGTTCGCGCTTTTCTAGAGTGCTGAAAGCAAAGCAAGTTGTAGACAAATCTGTAGAAAATTCATTACAATATAACTATCAACCTACATCGATATCCTTTGATATATGCATACATCGAATCTGGATAACATTGCATTTTACATGGAACAGCCATTTTATATTAGTTCACACCACGTGATATATTACTTCTGGCCTACTTAGAACTTATTAGACCCTAAGACTTATTAAATGTTTCTGTTTTAACTGCAAGTATTACCGATATCCTTTTGGAAGATTATTGTTAACCATTAAATTACTTCGATACCGATTCTAGAAGAATAGACTTATTGAATTTCATGATGTAATTCTTCGCAAGTTTGAAGCGGTCGATTGTGTGCAAATATCGGGATCTACATTAATTTGCTGTCGTTTCACGTAATTTGAACTGCCAAGCAAAGGTGCCATTCATTATAAGAGACCTAGAAAATTGTATCGACTTTCCGTTTCGAGATTAAACGGGCAAGGGATATCACCCTTAGTATTGCTACATAATTAAGATAACCATTTTTATATGCATTAAAAGCAGTAGGACACCGTCTTCTTTAGGGGTGTTATAAAATTTGGATTTTACTGGTTTAAAAAGTCAAAAATTAATTAAAATTGCAAGATTTGTTCACGAGTGGACCAATCTTGAGAAAAGCAATTTTTTTAAATGAATTTATTCTAGATAACGAGAATCTTCCAGGTTGGTTCAATTCGCTAATAAAGGAAATGGTATTCCTGTGTCAACTATTGGGCATTCATACGACCAGAACCACCGCTTCACAACGAAAGTAAAAAGGAATCGTAGAACGTGTGAATAGGACAATGAGAAAGTACTTGTCAAAAGTTGTGTCTGGCCACCAGCATGAATAAGACCAATATCTACATTTATTCCTATTGGCGAACCGTTCTGCAGTGCAGGAATCCACACGACAGGGCCCAGGTTCCGTGTTGTTTGGTCAGAAAATCTGATTACCGTGTGATTTGGAAATTGGAAAGTTCGGCGGAATATGCAGTTAGCTAGCGATAGAATGAAGGTGCGCAGTACGACATGAAGGCCCAAACTGGTGGTTATGAACCCGGAGATCTAGTGTGGTATGGCAGTAGCTCTCCCGCAGAAGATGCGGGCTAGCCCCCAAGTTTCAAAGAGCTTGGGAGGGATCATATACAGTTGTGACGAGAATAAATGACTTATTACGTCAGATACGGAAACTACCAGGAGGAAAAGTAGTGGCACTGAATATAAATCGGTTGGCCATGCGCGCAACGAGTATGAGGAACATTTAGAAGCAACGAATGTGGGGCAAGAGAAACCACGACAAGTCGCTTTCACACTATGCTCTGAAAGTCAAACAGTAGACTTTACTCATTCGGTTTTAAGAGGGGGGCAGTGTAGCGATCCTTCTAGAACATAATCGAGACGCGATCAAATCGATAAAGGATTATCCACCGGCGCTACGGAATGAAAGCGTATATGTGATTAATTCTCTCTATGAAATATTATGTGCCTTCTAGATTTTCCTAGAAGGTTTATTGTTTGCTGTATAGGCAATTTGAATTATATTTAGTCTTACTCTTAACATCGATGTAGAAGCGATAAATATTCGTGTTATATTGTTATAATAATGTAAGTGATAAGTATTAAGTCAATCTATTTAAGAACCGTTGCAAATTAAGTTCGTCGTGAATAGTGTTAATGGCATTAATAATTAATTTTATATCAATGAATCACGAATTAAATTTACGGTACAATATGAATGTTCATGGATGTAGTTTTAGGTGCATTTATTGAATGTTTATGTGAAATATCAAATGAAGTTAACAAAACAACAGCTGATTTAACGCTACTAATTTGCAAATAACAGCCATAAATTATTCAGAAATTAACCTTCACAATTGAAACTTCAGCAATAATGCACGACAGAGGGCGTGTCGCATTAAATGACGACATTTGATTTTGACGTTACGCGTGTTATCGCCTTGGTTAGTAGCAAATGCAAGGGGTGGGTTCTCGGTCCTTGCATTATAAACGTCGTCCAAAAATAGCTTCGCCCTGCCATCGTTAGGAATATTTAAGTTTATTTAAAGCATGTAAGTTAGTCAGAATTAGAACGGTAACGTTTATTAATGTTTGTTATCGCGAAACTTGCACACTTGAGCAGTTTGGAAAGTTACACGCGAAGGGTGGTTTTGAAAATCAATAGCTAATATCTAGATGTTAAAACGTATTCGATCACATTCCATTTTAATTCGTAGTTTATCGCGCCTATTATTAGCAGTCGTGATAAAATGGAAATTCGCACACGCTATTTTGATGATAGAGGTGGGTTGAATGAAAATGAGTATAGGATGCAAGATAACTGAATAAAACATTAAAACCTTGACTTTTCATATTTTCCGTATTTTTAGAATGCTTTTACAATTAAGCCCACTTGTAAAAGATTCCAGCGACCCTCTCGCAATGCCACTGGGGTAATGCATGCGTGTCAGTAGGTTGTTATTTCGGTGCTCCCTACGGACGTCCATAATTCTAAAATCTTCTCTGAATAGAGAGTGAACAATAAGCATTACTTTGATTTATGGATATATAAAGCTTATCCCTTCACAATCTTTACGTTAAAAGGAAATACGTTTTTTATCTATTATGTACGTAACGTAAGTGTACTTACAGGTTTAACGTTATGTTGGAAGAGCACATATTTAAGGTCCTTGGAGCACTGGTAGCTTCGTACGTTTAGCTGCCTCTAAAACGCGAAAGGACAAGTTTCAATGTTTGCATTGTGTATCAAGTCGGCCACTTACCAAGGTATGATTAGTAACTAGAAGCGTAACTGTAAAATTTTTAGTATCGAGCACAGCCAGTCCTCCATCGTCACCTTGAAAAACAAAATGGGTTTCGGAAATCCATGAGTGCGGTAGTCTATGTGGATTTAGTTGCCCCTGTAACAAACACAATAACGTTAAAAAACATATTTATCTTTTAATAAAATATAGTCCTTGAATCAATCACACAGTTGACAGTACTTCTAGTATTATGTAGGTGCATATTGGCTAATCAAAATCGTACTCATTAAAGTTGAGGGAAAGTTACTCTTCTGTTACGTATTTCCACGATATGTACCACTCGTATGGGAATGATCTGTGACCTGATTTTCGTTTTCGGTAGCAAATAATACGCTCTCGTTCATCAGTTGATATATTGATGCGCGTATTTATATAAAGAAATCAAAACATGTCTGCACAATAAGATCGTATAGCACCACAGACGAAGTCACTGGTGATGTAATGAGAAGGTTGCCCTATGTCTGCTTTTAAATGACAAAATCTCTTCTGAAGGGCGCCTAATTTTATGCAACCAAAATAACTTCTTAAAACAAATAAAGATCTGGATGTCATATTAGCTAACTTGAACATTGTAGCTTTGGCTTTCATATTTTTATTTTCGTTCGTGAGCGATGTATTCAACTGAAGAAAAAGTTGATACTGTCATTGGTATAGTGCCAGTGCCCTTTAAGGAATGTAAAAGATTTATTTAATGTGAAGCCAACGCAGCAATATTCAAATTAATTAATATGACAGGCAGATGTTTATTTGTTTTGAGAAGTTATTTTGGCTGCATAAAATTAGGCGCCCTTCAGAAGAGATTTTATTATTTAAAAGTAGACATAGGGAAAAACAATACATGTAAATACGAGTGTAAATACATATGTCTACTTCAGGAGGGTCTAAAGTAGAAATTGTTGGTCTTTTTTTAGATCATTTTGGAAAAAATATGAGATTCACTATGGAAACTAATTTTTCTGTTAAAACAAATTGCGCTTTAGTGGCCGATGGTATGTGACTGATAAGCCCTTGAAGAAACGACAATGACCACCTTCTCAAGGGGAGATATTTTTTAAAGAGGCTTCCACTATGAGGAACAGTAATTCCTACGGAGCTGTAGGATATTCTGTTGTAATTGTTCTCAGGTGTTCGCCAATCTTCCATTGCTACTCAAGCGGGTTCTTTTTCTCATTCTCTCACTGATGGTAGAGATCTGTATTAAGTGACCCTTAGTAAAATTAGAACAAAAGAATAGCATGCGGGCTGTCGTGTGCAGTGCGACATCTAACAATTCGTTGTTTTAGTTGGATCATATTCGATTTGAGTACATTCGTCACGACCATTATTCGTGTTTGGAACGTTTAATATAACTCAAGATTTAGCAGTTATTGTTAAAAAAATTCTTAAATAAATAAATTCTGAAGTGCTAACATCGCGTAAGAATGGTTTATGTTCGGGAAGTAAAAAGTCCCGTTAACATTCAAGGACAGTTACAGTTTGCGCTAATGTAATTTGGTACAAAAGTCATTGCTGCGTAAGATTTTACTGCCATCATCTCAATTAACGTATTAGAAAAACTTGATAAGAAACAACTTCCTTTTTATTACGGATTGAATTTTTCTCATATTTCGTAATAAGTTAAATAAATGTCTCACATTGTTGATCGGACTAATTAAGCCCAGACAGTTACAATAATGAAAATTGTGGTTTGTTTGTAATTCACAAGTACAAGGATCCACCGGAAAATAACTGCGTTCTTGAACTTTTGCTCTATCGAAAGAATTTCTATTTCCATTGCCTAAGCGTACAAGTCAGTGTTCCTTGTTGCTGTAAGCAGAATTGTAATGGACCCATTGCTGTATCAACATTGCTAACCGAAAGCTGAAGTGCCGTATAGCTTACAGGTACAAATTTTGTGGTTTGTGTAAAGATTAAAGGCTTGATCTTTAAGAATAAATCGTGGCAAATTTGATTTAACAATTTTATGTTCTGCAAGAGATTAACCTAGAAGCTATTAAAGCCGTCATTAGTGAACAGTTTAGTTCGTTTGTTCGCTGATAATGACAGCTTCGCTGTTTAAACGCGTTCGACCTTATTGTGGTTTATTGGTGTTTTACTGTTTGTAATCATTTGGAAATCCCCATTTACGCATATGCCGATCAAATAAAAATAATGTGATCGAATCGTACCCACTCACTTTTGAGACTAACTGTAATTTCAGAGAGCAAGCAATTGCAAGCTTAGAATTACCGATTTGTTGTATAAAAATAGGAAGAGAGTTTACCAACTTGAATGTAGCAGATTAAATAAATGTTGTGGTTTAGATGTAGCATGTACTTAACGTTTGCGATTAAACCGCAAACCGCTGGCTGCTGACCCTTGTGGAATCGAATTATGTACGGTGGTTGAATGTATGACGACTTCTTTATTTTTTATTGCTGTATTAACTGCCTTATTGTATGTGTGTAATACAATAAGTACCTACTTATATATGAGACACCCCCACGTGTTCTCATTTTAAAATGCTGTGCATGTAAAACGATCTGCCCATAGATTCATGAATGACTACCGCTAATATCAATTTAGTCGATAGTCATATGTTTAGTTAAAACCGCACGACACCACACATTCTGTGATCGTTTCAGATGCGCCACCCTGTATTATCTTCTCAATTGAGAAAAAAATCGATTATCAAGTACAAGTGGCTAACCTTCTATATTTGTGGCATTCATGAATGCGACTACTCTACTTTAGAATATAAACATCACCTTCAATACCCTTTCTGAAATCTGTTTGTTTATGCCCGCAAGATGGTTTTTCTTGTTCTTTCATTACTCGTGTGAGATCGAAGGCACTTCAACGCATTTTTGTGTGACAGATTAAATTCTTCAATTAGCCAGTTTTGACTCCACCAACAATAATATATTGTCGAAGGATACGACGTTCCCCTTGTCGATACCCACTTCCGACGTCCCGTGCAACACCAACAAATAAGAGTCGAAATGCCGCGCCGCAGTGTGCCGATTCAAAAAAACCGTCGTAACGGAGCATGAGGGACTGCATTTCTGCTATACCTTTACATGCATAAAAAACAGCTGTAACCGGTTTTGCGTAGGGTCTGTTTCGGTTGTAGAATTCGGCGTGTACATAAGTAAAAATCGGGTGGGAAAGAAGCATTCTTTGCCAAATTTGCGGGTCGAATCTAGGCAGGTCGAGTGCGGCATTTTTCGATCGCGTATTGTCTTTTTCGCAAAGCCTTCAAGGCGAAACTACGTCAGTTGTGGGCACTATTGCTATATCGGGCAACAGGAATTCTTCGCCATGATTTCGAAGCGAAAGTATGTGTTAAGCGCGGCATTTATCTAGTAAAGAGTCGTTTTCAATTAAACGTACAAGAAAGATTTGTGAGCCGCACAGTAGTACCGGGTGACCCAATAAGACTGTTCCTCGGCCATATCTCGAGCACTGTCCGTCATATGACTTAGGAGTAAAAAAAAATTATTGGGTAAATCGGTCATGAAGAATCGCTGGAAAATATTTTCAAGTTCTAAAAATGACTAATAGAGGGCGTAACTGCTTAAAATCTTAAATTTTAAAATTACATTTTCTTTAAATTTCGCATAATAAAGTAAAAATTGTTTTTCACATTTTTAAAGAGACCCAGTTTATCTATCATTTTCGTAAAAACAAAAACTCAGTTATTTCAGAAACGAAGATGGTGTGGGGCGTTTAATTGTTTTTGCAATAACCTGTTTTAACTGTAATTTAGTTGAATCCTTCTCCGCCAGGGGGCTAGTTTTGACACTATATGACCCAAAATCCTAAAAAAATCAAATAGAATGATAATGACTTTTTCTATATGAAAAAGTAGCCAAATAACATCCAAAGAGGCCAGTGAAAACCGTTTTTCAAAATCTCGTTCCTAATATTGGGAAAATGAGATTAATTAATTAATTAAAATGCTTAAATTGTATCTTATTTGACGTATTTCCGGTATTTGTTGATGGCGCGAAAGATTGTTTGGAAAAGGACCCTACACTTTTAGGTAACCTTGGAAAAGGACCCTACACGTTTAGGTAGGCCTTGGAAAATTAAACAAATGAAACACGATGAATTATAAAATAATAACAGCCGTGATTTGTAAATTATTCTGCTGTGTTTACATTCAGAATGTGCAGTTTTTTGAATTTGTAATATTTTCTAAAATACCGATTTCTAACCAAGAAGCATTTAATATGCTGGCGATATATTTTGAGTATTTTCAAAATGCGACCATCGCTGCCCACATCTTCTATTTGCGTTATTCGAATCGACCACCACGACCATTGCCCAAGGAATGCTCTTTTCAACGATACCAAATTTGTTACAATCGGTCAAACGGTTAAGAAATTAAAGCAGGTTATTGCAAAAACAATTGAACGCCCCACGCCATCTTTGTGTTTGAAATAACTGAGTTTTTGTTTTTACGAAAATGATAGATAAACTGATTGTCTTTAAAAATGTTAAAAAAGAGCGTTTAGTATATTATGCGAAAGTTAAAGAAAATGCAATTTTAAAATTAAGATGGCAGTTACGCCCTCTGGTGGTCATTTTTAGAACTTGAAAATATTTTCCAGCGATTCTTCATAACCGATTTACCTAATAATGTTTCTTACCCCCAAGTCATACGACGAACGGTTCCCGAGATATGGCCGAAGGCCAGTCTTATTGGGTCACCCGGTACGTAATATTTTATTGTGAAAGTGGAAGATATTTACTGCAACTTTAAAGGAAAACTGTACCGTTGTTTTGACGAAATAATTTTCGCGGAGGCGTTATAAATTTATTGGAACTTCGTCGTGTAATGGAAATTAACTGATATGACGGCTGATTTAGATTCAACCGTAAATACAGTGCGAATATGTTACTTTTTTAATACGTAGTAAAAATTTGCGTGTTATTGCATCATCGTGCTCACAAGCGCGTTGTGATCCAAGGTTCAGAACGTTCATTATATATTCGAAACGGTTCGACGATTAAAAAAAACAAGTTTGTTAATCAAAACCGTGCACCTTTCTCATAAAATTATATACGGGATATTAATAAACTTTACATCAAAAGGCAACCGGTAAAAAAGTTTAGACAATTAATTCGTTCTTTTGCTAGCTGTCACACACTAAGTTACAAGGGTAATTTTTTTTAAATAATATATCCCTACTGCGGAACATTCGTCAATTAATCCCGAGATTAATCCAATAAATAAACAAAAGTTCAAGTTCAGTTTGTGAAACCTAAAGCCCAGTTTGTTCCGGTTTGAAATTATCATACATATTGCAGTGTGCATTATTCTATTATTCTCAATTGTATTAACTTTTAGCACAAACTCAAGAGTATATTTGGGTCCCTGCACACAGTGAACTTGACGTTACTTTACACACTCAGAATTAAATAAAATTCCGCAATAAAATTCCATACATACAACGGAAACGATACATAAGTTTTGAACCCATTCGTGTACCACAAACTTAAACGAAAAATGTGACATAATCATTGAATAGAACGGAAAAAAATAAACGTTACAATAACCACCAAATAAGATCCTGAAATTCGGTGTCCATTTGATAAAGTCTCTCTCTCAGGTCCTAGACATAATAAATTAAAACATTGTACAGTAACTTGCAATGCTCAACCTAAACTACGTTCACAGCACGCAAACCTTCAACTACAGGGTGGCTCGCTCTCATCGTCGGCATTATTTCAACCTAGATAACGAGACCCTCCTGCAGTTTACAGAACTTCACTTGCAACTAGCAGTCAAGTTGACCAGGCGATATAAAATATCCGATTGTATTGCACAAGGCGCTCCATCATCCAATTTTCTGAATTTAGGCTACCTTTAAGTAGGGGAGAAACAAATGTCAATCGATCGTTTTGATCAGTTTAGAATTCGTGAAGAGGTAGACCGACGGGAGTTTATTCCGTAGACAAATTTGTATGATTTTATGAATGATAAGTGAACCCCAACCAAAAGACCTTGTTGATTTTTTTTTTTTTGTGGAATAGAATTTTAAGTTTATTGATACCATTCTTTTGTATGGGTTAAAATTTTTGCAGCATCCAAAGAGGCGTGTAAAATTGTTTTTTTAATAGGAAAATGCACCGGGTGTTGGAGTAATTACAAATAGTAAAAGAAATCTAGATTTGGACGTGATCACGAGAGACTTGTAAATTTAATGAATTTAGGTACATTATTGTTTTAAATTACAAAAAATGTAACGAATTGTGAAGTTTAGTGGATTTGTACCAATATATGCAAACAAGTCAATTTACATGAGCATTTATTTGAGAGCGATCGAACCACAGCATCAGGTTTTAATTTTCAGATTAAAAATGCAACATTGGAAATGATAACCGTATAGCGCCACATCCCATATGTAAATCAAAAATAACCTTTATTCACTCGGAACACTTGCTCCACTCGCAAACGTAACTCTTCTGCATAATAAGCGTCGTAACATGCTCGTAATACTTTTAAAGGAGATGTGCGAGAATTTTAGATTGCAATTAACAAAACAATTGAGCATTATTAAGTAAGTACCCCATCGACAGTACCGGCAACTTTTCCTTAATCTACCGATCGCGGCCGAGTACGGTACAATCCTCACTTGATGCGACACCATTGTCTTTTTTGCCAAAACGACATCCGTATACGAAACCAATGAAACCATAAACATTTCCAATGTTAAAAGTGGAAATAGATAGCCAACCGCAAGTTAAGAATCATTAGAAATTAATTCATTACTGAACTAGCCGTGGTATTAATTATTTCATTACAAGAAATTTATTCAGTAAAAATTTTACCAGTGCCGTAGAGATTAAAATTTATTTTCTACGAGTGGGGTTTCCAACCGCTATAAATGTAACTGCTAATACGTTACACGAGACATATGTGCTTCATGATAATATTTCAAATTGTGCGTTTCAATATAGCGAGTGGAGGCGAATCGTTATAACAGGGGGTTGTATAATGTATAGTACTTTGTCAATGCCAATCTTCAACTATAGGTACCTGTGTTTGTATGTAAATTTTCCTGGCATCTCAATAAAGTTTAGTTGTTATTAACTAGTGTGGAAAAGAGTTTCACGATAATTATGTGATATGCTTTGTATTGATTGGTTTTTTCGCTTGAAGCAATATTTCAATATGCGCTATATTTCATAGATATACATTGTATTCCAACTTGTAACGTAATGCAAATACAGTAGACAGACAACCCATCTCAACTTACGAGAATAATCTATAAAGACAACAAACACGATCACTACTACTTGCGCTTACGTACCTACCTAATCGATTGAATGTACAAAATCTCATGTTCAGCTAACAATACCTCTCATGACAATAAATTAGAAACTTGCAATTTACTTTGTTACATATTTCAAAAGCTTGATCCCTCGTTGAATGTTGTAGTTGACAGAATAAGGTCGTTACGTTGTGTACAATGTAATAATAAAGTTTACCCAGAAATATGTCACGAAGGAGGAGAATGAGGAGAATTAATCGAGAGTTCATCATACAATAAAGGAGAAATAAGAAAAGCGATGTACTTATCTGTCATGCAAATTTTTGCTTGATTAATATTTTATTGTTCGTGCACTCTTTGTATTACGTTGGAGATGTTTATTATTAGCTGGATAAATGTATCGTAGGCCTCAAAGTATATTATGTAAAATTAAAATTAGAGATGAAAACACGGAAACGCACTTTTACATTGAAGCATATATATTTTTTTAATATCTGGATTACCTTTCCAAAGATCTCTTAGAGACCATATTTCCTGGCATTCCACTGGCGTGTAGCGTGTTATTTCCTTAGAAGCTTAGAACATGTTGTGGTTCATACTAGCTAGGCGCATTTGAAATTCTTACTGGTCTTGTGCATTATGTGTTTTAAATTCGAATTTGGACTAGTTAACAAAATCACACCGGTCACATTTTAAATCCTGGCAGGATCTATGTTTTGACAAATGTTAGCTGTTAAGATCTACTTTAAGAGTAGATTTATATTTGGTAACACTGGACACACTTTAAATCCTTGGTGATCTTGTATGTTAATAAATGTGTTTTATAATTAGATTTATCATCCGTTTCATAGTCACACTGGACACATTTTAAATTGTTGGTAGTTTTGTGTTACAATGCTATTGGGCATGAGGGTATAACGCTACCAATTTTCCACGGTTACTGATTCCTTAGAAGGGTGGCCGTGGAAAGTAGGGCAAGGTGAAGTTTCAAGGTCAAGGTGAATTATACTAAACCGTTTAACAATAATTGTACTTTGTAGTAGATCGAAAAAGTATAAGTACCTAGCACGATTTCAATACCAAAACAAAGAGGGTTTTCGCCCTTAATTCCTATATTCGCGGGGTTATCACCGATTGGAGCATTATCAGGTGGAGCATCGGGAATTGCGAAAGCGATTGATGATGCTAATGATGTTCAGAAATTACAAAAAGATCAAACGTACCATTCTTTCAAAGTGTGTTCATGCGCGATAACTTGCCCAAAACAGCATGGAAAAATGAAAGTGAAGTTATACGATAGTTTTGGTAGGTAGTATTCGAGCACATATTGAACTAGTTAACTACTTCCGGGGATGCAAAATCTATTATAATTATAATCAGAAACAAGGGCGGATTAATTTTTCTATCCTTCTCCGTCTATTCGTTAATGAGAGGTTCAATCACAAACACATGTACAGCTGAATTTTATGTACAGGGTGTTCGTACATATGATGGAAATATGGAAGGGGAAAATATCTTGGCTTATTTTCAGACTAAAAGTTCATGTAAACAAGGTCCACAAACGCTTAGTGACAGATTTACAGGGTGTCAAAGTTTTTAGCGCATTTTCCAACTCATCTCAAATTTGAAACATAAGTTACGCTGAAGGGTTTATATCGTTGGTGATGTCAATGGTGGTGAGAATCTACAGGGTGTTGTTTTTTGGTATCTTGTAATTTTTTCGTATCTGTGACCCTTATCGAGAAAAAAAATAAAAATCAATTTTTCGTAGGTAACCAAATGAAAGTACGAGCATTGATTATATACTCGTAGTATATAATCAATGGTACGAGTATAATTTTTAAAATGGTCCAGTTGGTCATGGATTTATTTGGATAATATCTTGTGTTTATTAGTTTTCACAGTTGACAATGGAAATGCATATGTTTATAAATTAAAGGTTTAAATTGTAAAGTGTACGGTAGACCTATTTAGCACTCTGTAGATCGGTAACGAAGCCTTTGCGGACCTATGCTTATATGAACTTTTAGTCATTTAATTAGCCCCTGCCGTATTCACATCATATTTAGGAACACTTTGTATAAAAATGTACAATTGGGTTTTCCGCGTTTTTTCAAACGCACGATAATTACTAACCTAAATGTAATGCTATTTGGTATGGTTGGAAAGCATTTTTTCAGAGCTTTCCAACGACGTATCACACATGGGGGGTCACTATTTAAGATTTAAAAGTTGGGGTGGCTGGGTGGGAGGGGGTGCGTCGCCAACTATGTCATTGTGATTCCCCCTCCGAATTACCGAAACGGATTTTGATTTTTTTAAATATCTCGTTTATTTAATAAGATATGGGGGGTGGTAAGTTTTCAAATTGTCACCCTGTATTAATTCTAGGCAACATTTTCGTTCGATTGACATGGCATTGTCATATACCTACAATTGATCGTTTTTCTTAATATAGTCTTTTTTCTAGGTTCAAATCATGATTGCTATGATTAAAAAAATCATGATTGCCATGGAAACTTCAATTAATAATATCTGTCAAGTGTAAAACCACGTGTTAGTGTTCCTTTGCGTTTCCATAGCAATGGGGTTTATGATGTTCAGGGCAATCTTGATTTGTATTAACAATTACTTTATTAAGAAAAGCGTAATATCTCCAAGGTCAAAGATGGCCATAGATATTGTGTGGTAAATTGACCTTAATTTTCAAAAAGGAATCTTAATGTGGAATAATAAATGGGAGTTGCCATTTAAAATATGGAAGTGGGCATCTACTTCTGGAAGTGTTAGAAAACTTCCACTATTTTAAAAAGAGTAGTTCATGGTCGAAAACATTATTGTTTAAATTTTTATAATCTTTTCTACTTTCTCTTAGAAGGGTAATTTTCCTTGTAAAAGAAAGACCCTGTATATGTATTACTTCAAAATAACCAGTAATATTCATAGAAATCACACAAATATTGTAACTGCTAGAGATTTTAAAACCTACCTCGAGATATTCATCCAACTGCATCCTCTTCCCGTGCCAATACAGCAATTCATCCACATAACCCAAAAGAAGTATAGCAGCAACTATTCCAGCGATCACCATTCCGATTACCAACAGTGAAAGTATGATCGACCACCAATTGTGACCTTCATAGCTATGGTACGCTAGCTCCTAATAAATAATAAATAATAAGTTAATTCAATTCCATAACACTCAAATTATGCCTAAATTGCTAAACTGCATGCCTAACGCATTAATTTAATTAAAATGCCTTCCTATATCGCAACCGAGATTGAAAATATCGGTTTTTAGATGTTCGAGTAAAGGTCATATCATATTGCAGATACCAATTTGATTAACGTTAATATTAAAATCAATACACGATGCAGAGATCTAATCTAATTGAAAAATGTGCATTTTGACCGCATCATCTCGAAACGTAATGAAAATCACAAATTGCACTCTGCATTATCTAAAATGTTAGTTCCTTACGTTTCGACAGATTGCGAATGGTAAAGTGAAGTGCTTACTAATTGCCGCAGCTTAAAGTTGAGGGTGCAATCTTATCTAGATCTAATTAAAAGTTAACTTTAACTACGATATCAATTGGTGTGGAAATTTGAAATCGTGCTAATATCCCTTGCGAGTTCAGTCAATAATCAAATCGTTTTCTTAATCCCAGAGCGCAATTCTACCGTTGAACTTTTCGAACAGAATTATTTATTTAGAAGTGAAATTAAATGTTTTTACTCTCGGAAGTTGGCAGGAACTGTTATACGACAGTTCTTCTGCAGAAGAAATGTAATAAATAAATGGAATGCTGGTAATCGATAAAGCAACGTAAACAAAGAAGCGCCAAATCTAACCCTTGAAGAGTGGAAAACGTTTATTTCTACATCCAAGTATTCCAGTAACATCCGCAATAAGGATTTATTTCATTCTCTTGTGTAAAGTTGATGTGCACTACCAAACAATAAATTAATTACGTAATGTAACGAATGATTTATTTCTTTCTTTTAAGCTTCAAAGTCGAACAGCAATTGTAATTTTATTGAAATTGTTAATTACGGTTTTTGTAGCTAGTGAAAAAATGCAGAAGGTAAATTTACAATACCTCTAGTCAATATTATTTGAAAACGTTGTCTATGTCCAAAGATTCCTGCGTGATGAATGCATTACTCTAGGCAAGGTCAATGTTTTTGGTAATTGTAGCTCCTTTAGTACAAAAAATATTATGAAATTAAATCGGCTTCCCTTCATCCATATTCGTCAGATCAAAGATTTAGGTTGATATGTTCGTACTCGCGATGCTAATAAGTTTATAAACAAATACGCGATGTTTCATCAAATAAATATGCAACAGGCGCGTATTTAGCGTACTTTAATAAATGTAATTCTTACTTCAAAACACATTTGTTTTACGTTCGCGATTAAAATGTTTCCATTTCATCGAAAGAAAAAAACTACACGTTTCACAATTAATTGGCCCGGACTTTACACCCTGACTGTAGTCACTCGACCGATAATTGTTCTCTTTTTTTATACTAATTCTGCTTTTACAACTATTAAAATCGTGCGGGCGAGTACACTTTCACATACGCTACGCATCTCTCTGTACGCTTCGCTATTTATATTAAAACCAGAATGGAACCAACAAAATTGCCCCGATCGGCGTCCCTCTTAAACCAATAGTAGATCAGCATCTGTTTATACTGCAATTCTGTCTCGTTTGAAACGGAACCACCGCATCAGTGAGGTTTGCTGCCGCCCTGGTGACGACCCAAGCGTTCTAGATGTGTACGTTTATCGTTAATAACTTGACCCGCGCCTGCCTATCATCAAATTCAGCAAATCCAGTTCGTGCTATCAAGATTAAGTTTTTTAAACCAAAAAATTGCAGTTAACGACCCGATTATTGGATTATTAAAAACTGTAAGTAATTAAGATTTCTTTACTTAATTGTCTATCGATCGCTTGCATGCGTGGTAACTGTAAAAAGGTCCCGAGAGCGCCTCTTTCTTTTAGCTTTGTCAGTTTGTGTGTATCCGAAATGAATGTGATTCTATTTGTCAATGAACACTTTTGTGTTTAATAGATTAAATTTTACGACCCAGGAATAGAGTTCTCATGTCAAACTTCATGTTCGTGCTCACAGTTATGTTAGGTGTTATTCAAAATTTGTTTAATTCCTTGGAGTTGTTGAATATGATCAAGGCTGCTGAGATTCCTAAATTAATAGAAGTCTTTCTCGGGATCATTTTTTATTGTCGGACGTGTCTCGATAAGTTTATTTAATTGAGTTAGCTGGACAGGTGTTTTGTAGGTGCCTGAATGACCGTTTCTCATTCTACAGCAATATATTTTACAGATGTTGGAATATTAGTGTGTTAGTTGTTCTACAAATACGAATAAAAATTATGCTTATTCTACGTTTTAAAATTAGGTACTATATTGCTGTGTGCAATTTCCAGCTAGTTTAAGACAAAACAACCTTTTAAATTTAGAATTTGTTTCCTGGTAGACGCCCGGCTCCCGTCTCATTGAAAAAGTTCAATGTTGTTTGGGCATATTACCCCGCACGCAGGCGGTCGACAAATAAAATAATCAATCTTAAATTACTTGCAGTTTTTTCTTCAAATAAATAATCTGCTCCTACAAGGTTTGCGATATTCAGGCGCACTTAACTCACACATAAACGCTGGCAGGATCTTTAAACTTCACTTCTTTATCGCCCTGAAATTACAAACAAAACTGGCTTGATGAATACGATGACAAATTTTAGGTAGCTGTTCGGACGGTAGCAAACTTTTAATCAGAAGAAAAACTTAACAAAAGGTCTCGCCGTGCACTACAACTGCGTTTTCAACAAAACAAATAGGGCTGACTGCCGTAAAAAATCGCGTAAACAAATGGATACGCTCTTCAACCGTCGCGAAACCAGCAGTAGCCTCATTTCGACTCCAGCATTTAAAGTGTGGACTCCACATGCAAATATTCACGACTCTACCACGCTGCGAAAAGTATTAGGGATAAGAAACCAGCGCTGCAAGCAGAGACGCTGGTTGTACGTTTTCCGCGATACGCAACAGTTTACTCCGTTACTCGACACCCGTGGTTGGAATAGCGTTCTGTGTGCTAATACACGATGTTACTTTATATTAATCGAGAGTGTTAGTAGTTCCATTAATCCTGAGTATCCACTAAAAAAGGAACAACATGAAATAATTACCTTCTCAATCATTTTCAAATTAATTAATTAAATTTCTCCTGATACTAAAACTCTTTATTTCAAACGACAAAATGTAACATTTTCGACCACATGTGTCTACTTCTAGCACCTTATCTAAATGAATAATTTACAAAAGCGATAAAGCGAACAATTCTGCATCTAACAAATTTCTAATAGGAAAAACCAACACTAAGACATAAATTCAATTAAAATAACCTTTGTGTTTATTCGTAAACCCCCAGATTCACGTAAAAAATTGAAATATTCGCCTATATAAAGTGCCCCATCATTATTTTTTGTGTGTAGACCGAAATAACGTCTACATGACGCTTCTTACACAACAATACATGTCATATTCTCATAAGACTGAAATAACAAACTGTTGAGAACGTGTAGAAATAAACAAACGTGACTGCCCCCCCCCCCAACTTAAAACGCGATGAGATCAGTGATCACACGTTCACCCTCCGGTTCCGGTACCGTCCCTGACAAAAATTGAGTATTCCCTTGAAAATAAAATATAACATGACAAAAGAGGGGTCATTGACCTGGAAAATGAAATATGACACCACAAAGATTGGGAACATTGACCTTTGATGATCTTAAAAATGAAATATGACACCGCAAAAAATAAGGTCATTGCACTTTAAAATGGAATATGACACGGCGACCAACTTTTGGACTTTGAGCGGCGGGCAAACTTTGGACTTTGAACGTCGACCAACCTTTGAACCTTGAACGGTCACCAACTTTTGGACTTTGAATAAACTTTGAATTTCCTCGCCAGGAAGAGAGTTAGATAACTTTGAGGGCACCCAAATTTAGCCTTATACATGGATGATTTTGAATATGGCTATCGCTTGCTTTGGTCATGAATGCTTAGCATACGTTTGTACAATAGCTCCTAGAAATGCGCTTCAGTGTAAAATTAGCATTAAGTACTGAAAAATGAGACTGAACTCGCTTAGGTCCACGTGTCGTGCATAAAAGTGTTCTATTGACAACGTAATCGTAAATGTTTCAATTATCATGTTTTCCAGTTCCATTTCTCATTTGCCAAAACATCATAATTGTAGCGCTTGCTATTAAATTGTCATTACTATCGTGTGATCAATTGCAAAACTAGTCGCTTAACCTATGTAACCATCCTTAAAGAAATGCAAGAGTCCGAACTATAAATACAATATTCTGATTAAAAATACTAAATCTAAGTCAGTACTCATTCCTCAAAAATACCTACCACTATATCTCATTCCATTGATGCACTATATAGATTCCTTGAATCCTTCTTATGCATAGAAAAGGGTAGTAAGGAAAACATGCAGTTCTACGGAGGTCAAAACTTTCTATATATAAGAAAATTCAAAGTTTGTCCAGAACAAATGAGTGCAGTGGTATACGTTACCTCTTGAGTACTGACCTCTTCGCTACCTACCTCGGCTTTTTTAGCTTTTGGATCAGCCACCTGGAGAGTTTCATCGGGCGGTACGCGCCAGGCTGTACGATCCGTGTGCACATTAGTGTGCATTACGCTATCCGCCCCTTACTCTTACCTGGAACAAGAAAAAATTGAACAATCAATTGAGTATTAACAACAGTTTTAAATCAGACTATCTCTTACATTCTGTAATGGAACCGAATTTTCCCGCTAAAAATTTGATTTCTAATATTCGCAGTTTGTATTTTCTAAAAGGAAATAAAGTGGCGATCCGAATGTATTTTTTTTTGAGAAGCCGCCCCTGGCCGTCAGGAAAGAATTCAAAGATTTTGTTTTGTTTCGTCTCCGTGGACCACGTGTTTTTCCCTCTGCCCTACATCAAAATGGGCCATAATTTACAATAAACGTCCCAAACCTAACGCTATACGAGGGAAGTTAATGATCCATATCGACCCGACGATTCGGAGCGCGTCGATATTAAATGTTTCGACCTCGATTTTGACCAAAAAAGGGAATTTGAGGGGAGACGTATGTGCGATTTAGTTAAGTGCAGTTGTAATTTTGTTTCGAATAGTTACTGTGGTGGTTAATTTATAATTGAATTTCTTGCAGCAAATTTCCAGTCATTTGCATGAATATGTTACTGTTTATTTACAGAGTGCTTGATCTGGGGGCGAGTGCCGTACGCTAGGTCAAGATTGTTACATATTGCACTGGCATTGAGAATTAATTACTTTATACTAATATTTTGCCACGACATGTTCCTTTGTTTTGTTGTAATGTGATACTTAACGATATGCTCCTACTATTTATTTGAACCGGGTAATTATGATTATTAATATTTGGCAGGGTGACAACTAATTTTGCTATAAAGTAATATTCATTCCCCTAGAAGTAGTTCAAAGCGGTAGAAGTGGGTTCGGACGGATGCACGGACGGACGGGCAAAACGCAAACAATAGTACATTTTTTTTAATTCTTAAACATTCTCTAAAAATTCGCTAAAAGGAGTTAGTTATGGATTCAGGTGGATTAATTTATTTTCCATAATTTCTGTTATGTTGGCGGGTTTTACTAAGCTCAATTCATTAAAAGAGATCGTAATAAAGGACGATATGAAAAATACGAGTAAACCTCTACGGAGAGCATAAATCAATATTCCATTAGGATTTTAATTATTCGGCATTAAAGTACTGACACACCACGAGATCAAACGATGGCCTATATAGCGGAAGATATGCACATCAAACGTTTTATACGTATTGATCATAATGGCGGAATGGAGAGATATAACCGTTAAAAGACGTACGAATTGCGAAAATAAAGACGAATGACGTCACTGAAACGATGTTTTGATCTCGAAGTAAAACTGAAAAAATTTTAGGGAAAATGATGTAAACGGAGGGTCGCCCAATATTTGCCTTTAACAGTTTAAATTTCATGAATATCAAATAATGCCAATGCCGATATTCTGATGGAGCTTTTATATCAGGTTTCTTTTAAATTGAAAGGAAACCCTGCACTTATTTTAACGTGAAGAATTTGAGCTGCTAGCTAACGTTGCACCCTTAAATTAGGGCAACCAAATGGCATTTTTCCAAATTCATTACAATTAGTGTATAGTGCAGTTTTCTAAAGAAACGTTAAATAGCACTCCGTTTCCTTTCAGTTTGTTTTTTGAAACTACGTTAATGTGTACTTTAGATCGACATGGAATTCTTAGGTATTTTAGATCAAACTATGTAAGCTGAAAGCAAACATCTGAAATCGCCGCTTTAATATAAATCATTCCAACTCGGGAACTTTTGAATACTTTATCATGCGTACAAGTAAGAAAGATTTAAAAGGCTGTTATGCCACGATTCATATAAATCATTTTTCTACCCTTGATTTTTGTTCGTGTATGTAGAAAGGTCGCCTACCTATTAACAGATTTTTTCTTATTAATGTTGCTATAAGGAGTTTCTGTCTTCTGATATCGCAGCAACGCGTCGCAGATGGTACATGTTGCCAATAAGTAAAGTCCTAACTTTTTAATCGCCTTGAAAGCTTAAGGTGTCTTAGTGTCGTGAGATACGAGTGATTGTCTAAGGTTACATTTGCCGCATTCACCGTTATAGGGTTTGTGCGCTGTGTGGGAATCCGCTGAGTGGATAGAAAAACAGTGAACGTGGAAGTGATTTTTAAATGCCAAAGAAATTAATTGAATTGGTGAACTTTATTGTATTGTTGTACTTTGAACACCACTGTTGTTTAACAGAAAGTTGACTGAACCACACGGATTACTTCCCAAATAACACTAGTACGTACATTGCGAATACATAAACCTCTCGCCAGGAAAGATTGCCGGTCACAGAACACTTGATCCCGATCTACGATTTATGTTTTTCAAAAGATTGTAAGCGACTTCCGGGATAGTATCGTGTCAATGTTGAACAAAAAGACTTTTCGTTCAAAATTAGCACGATCCTATTCTGGAAGTCGCTCGCATCTTAAGAAAATCATAGATTGTAGATCGACACAAGGTGTGCTGTGACCGGCAATCTTTCCTGGCGAGAGTTATAGTACGTACAGCCCTGGATTTACGGACGAAGAGTAAGTACATTATACATACATATAACAGTACGTCGAATGTATGTACTGTGACGAAGAAAATTTAGAAGAAACTGGAAAAAAAGCTGCTCGGAGAATTTGGGCGCCACTAATTTTCGTTAAATTCAGCCGTACAGGAAAAACTAGAAACCTGCTCCTAGTGATCTGGAAATGCAAGACGAATAACGAGGAGCAAATAGAGAAAAGTAGCGAAATAGGAATATTATTTATTGTAGGGCGAATGATGGTGAATGAGAAATGGCAGTGGAACGATAACAGGGAATTAAGCAATAAAATCACGGAACGAGATCTCGTCTCACAGTAAGACACAAAACTTGACTAAAAAAATTAATTAAACGGATGGTAAGATGACTGAATTAATGGCCCGTATGAATAAAAGTAAGCAAATGTTATACTTGCAAAATTCAAAGTAAATACTCGTAAGTGCCCCTTCATACGGGTTTGTTTAGCAGCGCTACACCGCGTCCTGTCCTGCTGCTTAGCAGCGCTGCTAAGTCGCCCAGTGCGAAGGAGCACTTACGAGTATTTACTTTGAATTTTGCAAGTATAAGCATTTGCTTACTTTTATTCATACGGGCCAATGTATTAATGATTTTTTTTAATAGACTTAACGGGCAATCATAAATGAATTAAGGTGAATTGGAAGTTGCTTAGCTGTTGTTCCTGGCTCCTGAAGTTGTCCAGCGGTTGTTCGGCAGACTCTGGACCAGTGGCTCAGTATGGGGAAAATAAGGATAGGGCGGAGGGTAGAAGGGACCAAATGGAAAAGAAATTTGAGGGTATCGATAGAAGACTGAAGACGGACGACTGAAGAGTGAATACGAAGAGTTTGAAGCAGTACGATACAGGTATAACAGGTATAACAAATAAGAAGGAAAAAATACAAGGCCCTAAAACAAAGACCCAAAATTACAAAGTAAAACTATCACGAAAAGGTTACTTACGAGATGGTGTGGGCCTTAAACGTAGAGACAATATTTTGTGTGCTTAAATATAATATTGGTGGTAGCAAATTAACGCTCGGATCCTAAAATGCAATGAAGAAATAGAAAACGATACTGAACAACAAGAATACTTACAAAAGGGGTTGAAATCCCGCGAACAAGAGGTAAAATATTTATATTGGCTGTATATGAAAACTCGGAAACACAAGTGCGCCTCTCCTCTACTCTTGATCCGCAAACTAGGGTTTAAAAGGACGGATACTAAATCCTTTTGTTGAGTAGGGTGAATTTCAAGATGGTAATAATCCCAAAATTTTTGGATAAATGCGTCTATAAAAATTTCGCATCTCACTAGCACACCACAAAATTGACAATAATCGAAAACGGAAAACGAAACGTGGAAGATTTTGAAAAAAACGAACAGTAATAGGTACCAATAATTAAGGAACATAAAAAGTTAGCGGGAAAAGGAGAATAGATTTTTGAAAAGAGCGGGAAAGAATAGCGTAGTTTAGACGAAATTACCAACAGATGGCCCTGAAACGAATCAGAGGCGTAACATTGAATAAAATGTATTACACAGAAGCTTAGAATATTAGAATAATGAAAAGGTAAATACAATCGTAAGAAGAGGGCAAGAATCGAAAGAAGCGAAGAAATCAAAAGAAGAGATTTAATGAAATGAGTACGCCTATGATATGAAAATCAAAATAAAATAAACAAATTCCTAACCTAAAAATCAAAATAAATAACGCAAAACTAAACTAAAAATGGACCTGTAACAGTACGGCAGAGCACGTACCTAGCATGCACAAAGTAGTGCCGAACTAACGTACTATGTACGTGAAATGCACGTACGTGAACCGTAAATGTACGTGGAATGTACATCCGTAAATCCAGCGCTGTACGTACTATGTATTTGCAATGTACTACGTACATGTATTATTTGGGCGTACACTTACGAACTATGGTTCCCGTCATATTTCCAAACCTCTGTATTAATACTTTTGATCCGGGGTAAGCTGGGATCACCTTGAAGGCGACAACACAGTTAGAACTCTTGAAACTGCATTTGCTATTGAAAAAAAAGTCCTCGTGTGAGATCGAAGGGACTTCAGCGCATTTTTGTGTGGCAGATCAGTATTCTATTAGCCACTTTTGACTCAACCATGAATAAGAGATCTTGTCGAAGGATACCACATTCCCTTTGACGGTACCCACTTCCGACGCCCCGTTCACCCCAAATTCGCGTTTGAAGTTTTCACTCCACCATCAGTTAGATCTTGTCGGAGGCTACCACATTTCCTTTTTCGGTACACCCACATTTTGGTGGATTTCGCTAAAAACCTTCCACAAGATAGTACTTAATTTTTGGGGGGCACTTCTCATTGCTCGAGCTTCTATTGGCGACACGAGAAAGAGAGACAGCGATTCGAGATTTACGAAACGTTAAAACGCGTGACAGAATTCGCAACGGAAGGTAAAAGGTGTCCGAAGTTGACTACCTCTCGAAGACGCGCGCGCGCGCCTTGCAAAAGGTCGTTAATTTCGCCACTAGGACAAAAAACAAAATTCCACCACGCAGTAATGCGCGTTTACATCTTTCCGACGACACCAATTTGAAAAGAATCGGACCAAAACTGTAGTAGAAGATAGGAAAAAACTGAAAAACCTTCACGTTAGTATACTACGCTCGAGGATGCCGCCCAAATGTCGCCAACCCCACATCATGTAGTCCTGTTTCTAAGGTTGACAAATTACACGGCCTTGTAGATACACGTACACCCGTTGCCTTTCTACAAGAGTTCTTCTACGCGCCCACATTTGCTGCCATCCAGCCAGCCAGCCAGCCAGCCAAAGTGAGATTAAAAGCTGCTTTTTACCAATAAATTTGCAAAAATGCGCTAAAAAGATAGCAGTACGAGGTTCTGGGGCATTGTACGCAACTAATCAGCATACCAAAAGATGATAGTTATCCGTTGCCCCGAATATATGACACGCTAGATACGCTTACTGGTGCTAAGTTTCCACTTTAGATATGAACAGCGGCTACTGGCAAGTTGACTGGGATCCTTAACAGCATGAGAAGACAACCTTTAGAATAGGATCGGGTTTATGGCGATTTTAGGTCATGCCCTTTGCGTTGTGCAACGCCCCCGCAACTTTTGAAAGATTAATGTAACTTGTCTTGTGTATTTGGACGACGTAATCGTGATTGCATGAACGTTTAAAGAACACCTCAAGGACTATGACGACGTGTTTATAAGGTTGGGCGGTACAAACTTCCAACAACCACAAAAATGCACAACTTTTCCTAAAATTGACGTCAAATATCTTGGTCATCTGATTTCGGAGAAGAGAGACGGTTCTTACTCTGCCACTACCGGCTACTCCTAAGTTCCGTTGCCGAGATACAGGTTGATATAAAAAAGGCGACCTTTTAATGAAATTCATACATTTTAAGCTTCGGCAATCGTACAGTTCCTAGAGATGCCCAAATTCATTGCAATTATTTAGTCTGCCTTTTTGTGGCTGCCTTTGCTTCGTTTTAGTAGCCAGTGCAACGCACATCACCGAGTAATTTTGTTTTGATTGTGTACTTCCGCAATGATTTTTATGCCCGAATGTTGGATGGCCATTATAATCAGATCATAACGTTCTAGCGAACGGTGCTTTAACGCTACATACTCCCAACCAAAAATCCGGAATCGCCCAGCTGACTGACATTCATACGCACACTACGATATACTATTTCCTTATTTTAACACATTTAAAAGAAATTGATAAATTACCTACTTCAGGAATGGCTTTCATCTTTCAAACTAAGCGATGCAGGAATAACACGATAGTACGAATATAATGCCGAAAACCCGAAAGTTCTACGATATTCCGTTGAAGAAATCTCGATTAATTTATAAAAGGTCTCCTTTTTGACAATCAAAAATGCGTTAAAAATTGCGTACGTCAAAACCGTGAGCCAAGAGATTCCCTAAAATATTTAGGAATGGGGTCTGCAAATTAATAGTCGCTAAAGATCGATACCACGAATTGAATAACACAGTTTACTCGTGGCACATCCGTCCTTCCCCAATATAAGCAGTGAAATAATTATTTACTAGTGGTAACTAAAAGAATCTGTTTTTCATGAACTACTAAATACAAAGAACGATTTTTAGCGTGTCTTAGGTGATAATCTGCTTTTTTTTTGTAATTTGTGGACGTCTAGTAACGCTCTCAAGAGGATAAATTTTACTCACGTGTGTTCGTGGAAAAGGCCATAAAACCAGTAATCGCATAAAATACACGTTTTTTTCCTGCAGTAAAACTTTATCTTGATATCGGCGGATTCGTTTTTGGTTTAGGTTGATAAATTGCAGCAGAATCGTGGTGGATCATCTACCAAGAGGTAAGCTTTGAAAAAATATAGTTACGATACTAATAATGTGCATTACCGTTCGACGATATTTTCAAATTTCCTCTCGCTCATTTTCCAATTTTCATATGCGTGAGTGAAGTTAATAAAGTTAACGTACATAAATTGAGTTTTATTGATGGCAACGATCAAACACGGAATTTGTTGATACCGTTTAGGTACACAAATTTATTAATTCTGATTTCCATGTTCCTGTCAGATGCTCTACCGTAATATATGAATATTACGCTTCATGGATATGAATTTGTAATTTAACGTATTTCAATTTGGGACAGAATTCAATATGTAATCAACAAGTTGAAATCAGTTTGAGCACGTTGATTGGAAGAGGATTAAAATAGATTTATATGGCGGAGTATTAAATTGTATTCCCTAAACAACGTCACTGGTAAACATGTTTAATTCGCGGTTTGTCGTGACTCGAGAAAGTAATTAACATGTTTCGTATTCAGTTTACAATCTTCACTTGCTAAAGTGGCGTGTACCTATTCAAGAAAGTGGGCGAAGTGCTCGAGATCATTTTTTTTATTTTTGTAATGCGCCTTTGCTAAATCTGTTGTAAGGCTTCAGTGATTAACCGTATAAATCGAATCTAGGTGCATTGTTTGTAAATATGTGATAAGGAATTGATAATGAAACATTTTATTAAAATACATTGCGTAACGCAATCAAATACTGCATTAATTGTTATGTTACCCTTGAGATATCTAACTCACGGCGAAAGCAGCATAATACCTCTAATCCGGCTTAACTTGATGTCGCGTCAATCTCCATACAAATCATCTTAATTCAGCATTCCCCTAGGCTAAGGTTCGTATTTGTGGTATATGAAGTTGACAAAAATAGACAATTACCCGAATTATGTGGATAGATTTGCCTTACGTTCCGCCCAAATTAAAGAGATTTCCTTACTGGATGTATACGGCTTCCGCTCTTCTGATGTCAAGGTGCGTCTTTGTCAATAATGGATTAACTACTTCAGAGATTAAAGTGCGGATCACGTACTGCATGCGTAGAATATTTTATTTCGTACGAATACAACTCGTCTATTTTTATTTCCTTTTGTTTAAACCGAATTACATGTTATTCTACAGTTAGAGATTGTAATTGTAATTATAACTCTGCCATTAAATTTTTACATTTATTTAGAATGAATTACTGTACTACATAAATTACTGGCAAAGAAATTACAAGCAGTGGGTATTTTAACGTATTTAAACGAATTCCATTACTTCAATATTACATCACGAATTACTAAAAAATTGCACGCGAAATGCAGCGAGCAACTCGTTCCAAATATTTACCTTTCTCGGTTATCCTCCATATCTCTGAGGAGGTATATTCCAAACGGAGTTATTCGGCTTTTTAATATCAAATATATAAAATGCATAAAAGTAGGTGAATTTCTTTATATTCCCCTATGCAATAAAAGTGGGTGAGAAAATCCATTACATATTCAATTCAAGTAATTCCCTAGTAAACGAAAATTCTGATGCAGTCTCGCGGGGATAAACTGGGATTCTGATTTAATTTTCTTTGTCGAGTATTACATTTTATCCGCCGTATATGATAAGCAAATGCAATGTACACACCGCATTATGATTAGGTACTTTCTTGCGATGTTTATTGCTCATGTTTAATTAATAACCTTAAACCCTTAAATTTCGGGCCATATACACAACACCTCAAACCTAACAGCTATCTCTTTAATGAAATTTCTCTCAGTACACATCCGCACCCCGGCACTACAAAATAATTCAATTCTGATTTTAAATTCCTGATTCTAAGCAAATAATGGTCAAGATCCTACTCATTTTCCAGATTTTGAAAACGCTTGAAATGCACTTTGGGCGCGGATCAATAAAATTAATCGTAATTGAACATGGTACACCTGTCTGAATCATTAAAGGGATCGAATAAACACACGACTTGCATGATTTTACATAAACAAAATTTATTTTGCAACCACAAATGAAATTAAACATAAAATCCTACTTAACAAAATTTGACAACAGCGTCCGAATAAACAAACCAAGATCTCTTAAAATTATTTACAGTTTTCGGGTTAAAAAGCCCAATAAAATCCGTGCACACACAAAAAAACACTAATTTCGAACAGAAACAACGTATCTGGTCGAAACGTGACGCTAAAAAAACAAGGTCTTTTTAATTTCTTCCCTAGACAGGTTGTAGAAACGTTGATTGTGATGTCTTGCTGAACGTTTAACGTGGACGATAACTCCAATGAGAAAACTACACGTACTGAATTCATTTCGACAAAACAACGAATTTGCTTTAAGCGACAAAAGGTAACTCCTTAGCCATCAACTTAAACGTAAACACGCGAGTCTTCTCAAACTTCAAAGCAGCAACTTGACCTCGCAATTGACAGAAAGGGTTATTCAAAGGACCGCAACTCGACCTCGAACTTGACGAAAAAAGCTTCTTCTAACGAACAGCACCCCGGCCTCGAAACTGACAAAAAGCGTTTCCAAAGGACCGCAACTCGCCCTTGAAACTGGCAAAAAGCCTTCTTCTAACCTTAATTCTAAAAAAAGCCTTTCTTTTAGAATTAAATAAATAAACAAAGCAGATACGCAAAATCGTTTTGTGTTTATTCCTAAATAAGCCCACGCAATTAACTAACATGAGTTGTAATGAGCATTTGATTAATAATAATTAGAATATCATCCCTAGTGCCTAGACCTAAACCTCAACGTCCCAAACAGACATTGTTTACACAGCAATGTATCGTTGAAAATAATATCATTCCAACTCAACTTTTCTTTACCTTTTTCGTGATTTAAAGTATTGATATAAGTCATGCAACAAATATAAAATAAAATTAATATAATATAAATAAGAATGGTATTCCTGAACATATATTTCAGCTTCACAATTTATGAGGAAAAATGTACCAATATCTTTGGTTTACGTTCAATTATCATTCATAAAAAATACACAAATTTTCTCACGGGATAAACTCCCGCGAGTTGTCCTCTTCAGGAATGTTAGAGGGTTTTTAAACACAAATCTTTTACACAAAATGTGGTATGGTTACAAAATTCAAAATAACTTAAAACTCTTCTCCGGTCGACAGTCGATTTGGAAAATTGGATAGTGGAACGCCTTGTACAATACAATCGGACCTTTTGTATGACCAGGTAAAATTTGATTACTTGTTGAAAGTGAATCTAGAAAGATGGTTGACCACAACTGAATACGAAACAAACCGTGCTTCAGGTTTCGCGCAATTTATTAGTTGAAATTTGGTTTATTTACTGGAATAATTTACCAATGTTCCGCAGTATGGAAATGTCCAAACTTACTTACCTTTACAACTTAAGGTTTCCACAGCCATCAAGAGCACGAATTAATTGCCTTTAACCTTTTTACCCGTTGCTGTGTAATGTAATAGTAATTAAGGTATTAACGGCGTTATGAATCAAATAACACGCAAGGTCGCTATTGAACCTTAAAATTGACGCCGTTAAAAATTTAAAATAATAAGACGTTGAACAAATTTTCAGTTTATTTATTTATTTTTATTTATTTATTTGCAAACGGACACAGCAAGGCGTTTTTTCCGGTTTGAAGAATGAACAGATATTATGCCGTCCCTCAGGACGAAATGGCAAGAACAAGATGTGTGAGAAATGGAACTAATTTAGTCCCAGTGTTCCTTTATTTAAATATCGCTCGTGCTATGTAAATATAGCGTTAAAAAGGGGTAGCGTGTATCAACCCATAGACCCGAAGTACGCAAAGCGACGGAAAGAATAACAATTAGGCGCTACACCAATTTAAGGAAATTTCACGTAATTACTTTTACTACCGAAACAAAAAGAGTGTTTAATCTAAATATGAATTTTTGTTAACGTGACTAGTTATTTTTTAACAGAATTGTGTGAAATGCAAATGAGATCTGTCGGATAAAGGCCGATACAAAGCACTTTTATCGATTACTTTGAGTAGGTACGCATTAAAATTCTAGGAACCACGTCGATCTTGCACTTGTAGATGAACTGCGTCTTATAGAAAATAGTACAGGAGTAAACACGCAATTGGGTTAACCTATGCTAACTATAATAACACGAAACATTAATCATTATGATAGAATATTAAACGTTATTCAGCTATTGTTTAAAAGGGTTTCACACCA
Organism: Photinus pyralis; assembly: GCF_008802855.1. Lineage (NCBI taxonomy): Eukaryota > Metazoa > Arthropoda > Insecta > Coleoptera > Lampyridae > Photinus > Photinus pyralis. Next base: position 3,962,689 of record NW_022170596.1, read on the forward strand.
CTAGTCGCGAAATTACGATTTAGGTTGCCCAAAATAATGGATGATGTAACATAATCAATCAAGAGACCTCATACACCAATTATACACACTCGACTATAGGTGTGGAAGCTGTAATTAATCGTTCTTAATTCTTATAATTAATGATATTGAGATTTACCATTTTATCCCGAAAAGTTGATGGCGGTCTGAACGACTTGCTAATCCTGAAATTTTTAATATTTATAATGTTTATAAGTCACGTCGACTTCCTAATTTCCATAAGCGTGCGAATATTGATTATATGATTACACCATTGAACTATATACTCTGTTACAGAGTATATAGTTCAATGGATTACACTTATAAATCAATTATAAGTATAAGGTATACAAACATGCTGGTCAAGCATTGTATCGCATCGAAGAAACATACTTGGACGAAAGTGTAAACATACTATACTAATTAATTCTTCTTCATACCTACCTTTATACATACAGGGTGGCAATTTGAAAACTTACCACCCCCCATGTCTTAGTAAATATTTTAAAAAATCAAAATCCGTTTCGGTAATTCGGAGGGGGAATCACAATGTATGCCATTGTGATTCACAATGACATAGTTGGCGACGCACCCCCTCCAACCCCCTGCACCCCAACCACCCCAACTTTTAAATATTAAATAGTGCCCCCCCCCCCATGCGTGATACGTTATCGGAAAGCTCCGAAAAAATGCTTCCAACCATACCAAATAGCGTTACATTTAGGTTAGTAATGATCGTGCAAATAAAAAAAAAACTAATATGATACATTTGAAATCTGTCGTATTTAAAACGCAACCGACGAACATAGGCGAACTAAGCTCGGAACTAAGACAGAGAATAATTCAAGAATATCGAAATATTGCAAAACCAACATTTGAAAAGGTTCGACAAGAGTTTGAGAATAGATTATACTACTGTCTTACCACTAACGGAAACCATTTTGAACATTTATTGAAATAAAAGCCAACTTTAGAAAATGTATCATATTAGTTTATTTTTTTATTTGCGCGATAATTACTAAACTAAATGCAATGCTATTTGGTATGGTTGGAAAGCATTTTTTCAGAGCTTTCCAACGACGTAGCACACATGGGGGGTCACTATTTAAGATTTAAAAGTTTGGGGTAGCTGGGGCGCAGGGGGTTGGAGGGGGTCCGTCGCCAACTATGTCATCGTGATCTCTCTGCGAGAGAGATAACGTAATTTTAATTATTGTTTTGTCGTTAAGTGTTAATTACGATTTCAGTGTACGAGTAGGTACCTGAGTTGTATCGAACTTTAAATTTGCCTCGCTTATTTTCTGACGTGGAGTTCATACCCTCTCTCCATTGTTTTTGTGGTTATATCTGCCAGCAGAATTTTAATTTCGTCGACTACTCCGTGGGCTAACGTGTGTAACAGTCGCTTGCGTTGCGGCCGAATTGTATTTAATAATTTTTCTTGATTAGACACGTAATAATGATAGCTCCGTGATTTTAGTGGAAGCCTATTTCAATATTTAATATTTTTTGTCTAAGACTTGGCCGCTGTTGGCAAAATTAAATTAATTTTCAATTTAAATTCTGAATGTTGATTAAAATCCATATATTTCATTTTCTGTTTGTAATATTTTGAAAACATTTACTATTTTTGTATCAAATTGTCATACATTTTGACTATTCAAGTAACAGTAATCATTGTTTATGTGCTCTCCATTCCTATACCCTTTTAGCTTTATCAAGACCAGAAAAAGGATCTAAGAGTCCTTGTTCCCTCGCAGTAAGTATTTTATCTCTTTTTAAATTTACTCTAAGAGCAAGTATTTCGCGTGGAAAATAATTTTAGCGAATGAGTATTTTGTTATATAGCTACATTGATCATCAGCCCCGGTGGAAAGATTTGTGTAGAAGTTGTAGTTCCATTTTAACCTTACCGACTGTTGTTTCTGCGACATTTGAATTCTAAGTCTATCAAACTTTTAATAGATTTAGGAACTCTGGCTCCAGAATCTCGGAGTAATAGATACTTTTTTTTATCTTATAGTCCAGGCTATATAATATTTTTTTACAAAAATCGTGTTACCGGACACTTAACCGTACTACTCAAAATACCTACAAATTTTATGTAATTTTGAATAAATAGTAACCATTTCGGTTGCCGCGATAAATTTCGTTCCAAAACCATCAGAGTGAAAGTTGCTGTTTTTTTCGGGCATCATAAGACCTGTGACCTATAACACAAACTATACAATTGTAACAAGTCAACAAGTTGCAAGTAATCTGCCTGTAACTCAAAAATAAAGACAAATAAATAAAAAAAAACATGTCCTAACGAATTCGGTATATGCAAATGAGTTGTATTATGAAAAAGCTACAAGTGTAAAATATATTCTAACAATTTTAGGATTTGTACGGCTTGTACTCAGTGAAGGATAAATTAATTAAAAAAATTTGTTTTGGGATGACATGTGAGATATTCTGCAATTGCCCTTAGTCATGCTGGTTTTGAAAGTTGTTTGACTTCCGTACGACGCATGCTTATTAGTTAACTAAGTAGGTCGGGGTAGTTTCTAAGGTTGACTACATAAGGTTGATGAGTCCGTTATAGCGTCTCCCTTCTGGATAGGACATCCCGAACCCTATTCAGTTGTTTTTCCTTCGGCTTCCCTTGGTAGGCCCCGCCCCATCTTCTGATTGGTAGGGCCGGCGCCGGAACTGCTGCTCCTTGGTATATTATGAGTGATAGATACCGAGTGATCTTCGAGGTGGGTCCCGGTCTTCTACATAACTTCTGGGCGAGACGGCCTGGAGGATTGTATAATGTATAGTGCGTCTCTTCGTGGTGTTAGTTTTCTGGTGATTCTGGTTCTTGGTCTCAGGGTTGTAGGCGGATGCCTCCCTTTTTGGTGTGCGTACATAGTCTTTGGCTTTGTTTTGTGCCTCATCTTGGTTATATTGCATCATCAAGAAGGTTTTTTTCCGCGGTCTGAATGAAGGACATCACATGCTTCAGGTTCCTGGGAGCTGGCGGACGTCAATAGGCGGTCTGGAGTGATGAGATGGTCTAAGTACTTCACTTGCCTACGTAAGATGGCACTTTCTTCTTCAAGGTTTCAACGAGAATCATCGCAGCTTGTCGAAAGTGGGTTGTAGGTCTTGTACGTGGGTGGTGACAGGATAATATATACCATCAATCAAAATGATGATGCCGATAAGTTGGCTTCGTAGCCGATCAATGAGCTGCTAGAATGTCATAGGGTATTCCACCATCCAAATGGCATCCCCTTGACACACAAGCATTGCCTTCGGATGACTCCTTGTTTGCCACAACCGAAACAGATGAGTGTCGGAGCGTGGTTCGACGTACTCGTCTGCGGGGTGCGGCACTGTGGACTCCCTCGGCTCCTTTTCTCTTCCGGCATTCGTCGAGTGTGTGATCCAGGTTTTATAAAGAGCGCTCTTTTCGTAATGTCCGGTGGCTCTATGTTGCTCTTTGTAAGGGCGAAATAAAAGTTGTACGATCTAGGTAATTGCGTTAGTTGAATCAATTTGTGTTATAGTTGTTGAAAAAAAAGAAGAAACGCAAGGTAAATTTATTGAGCCATGTGATTTTCATATTGTAGTTATTGTAATTATCTTTAAATAAAAAATGCAGGTGTGATATTAAAAACTAGAGTAATTGTTAGTTAAGTAAATCTAATGATGGATACAAGCTACATTACACAGGGGCAACGTTTATTTTATGTACCTCAGCTGCTGGGAATGGCAATTAAATGCACAATTAATGACTTTTCCATTTTAACATTTAGTTTTTAATTGCTATGTCCCGATTTAACAGAAAAATCAGTATGTGGTGGTCGTTATGTGATAAATGAGGAAATGTAACAGCCTGGAATATTTCAATGATATAATATTTGGCAAATGGAAACAAAACCCCGGGGAAATTTAATCGAGTTTTTCTTACTATGCTTACCGTTACAATTTTAAGCGTTTAAAATCTCCGCTCGGTAGATTTAATTAGGTTAACACTAGGGGTAGATTAACAGATTAATAAGCGGTTTTATGTTGACCACACAAATGGATGAGCAGTACGTAAAAGTAGTACCACTACTAATACCATTACCACCAATTACCTCTGTTTGCTAATCTGCAATTTTGCCCGTTTTATACCTACGATGCAGAACCAGTGCCAAGTTCGCGGAATTAGGGCACTGTACAGGAAACGGTGCAAGCACCTGCTCCGAGTTTTAGAACAAAAACTCGCCGAATGGTTCGTCAAAGAATTCAATTATGAAAGAAATTTTTCTTCCAATACTCATAGCCAGGCTTTACGCAAAACGGAGATTTACAATCCCTTTGAACGTACAAATCGTTTTGAATATTTCTTAAAGACAAATCGAGCCTGCTTAAATTATGATGGGAAGTCATTTAAGAATATTTCTCTTTCTAAAATTTCGATCCGTTCAATTTATATTCGTTGCCGAAGATAACTTCCTTTAAAAGTTCCGTAACAGTTGTCACGTGAACGGTTTCCTCGCACTCGGAAGCTCGCTATTAAATTTGGGAAGCCGCAATTGAATTCGGAACGGCGGTAATTAAGAGTTAAGGGACGAATGCGCCTGTTATCGCTAATCAATACGACATTGTGTTTAATAAGTGAAGGGGGATGCGAATCTGAATCGCACCTTCTATGTAGATTTATTATACCTTTCAGGTAGACTCACCTGTCGACGAGTATCAATACACGAAAAAGATGTGCGTTTTTGATTCAAAGAAAACGTACAGTCTGTCTACAAAGTATCCGGGTAGACATTTTCATTACATTACAGTGTTAAGAAAAACTACAAAAACAGTAGTCGATATTTAGGGATTTCAACAACTAAACCCATAAATTTCTTAACCCTTCTTCTTTTACTGGCACAAATAATTATTTCTTTGCGCTTAAATTTAGATAACTTGTTAATCTCTTGCCGATGGAAAATCTTCTTTTGAGGTTTTCAATTGTAAGATTTGCGAAAAATTCGCAAATTGATGTTTCAAACGATGCCCGTAGAAAATATGAACTTCGGCTATTGTAAAATCGTAACATTTTCTGCGGCGATTTAAGGTGGGTTCCTCTACGAACTTCTGGACCGAATGCTCTCAAAAACTCCCCATACTAGGTCATTCCTGTTCTTACTTACTTAATGACTACCTACAAAATGGTGAATTGTTAACATATACGGACATATTTAATTGTTAAAAATATATATATATAGTATAAATTAGGAATACTACATATTTTTCAAATATCCCAAATTTCCAGTTTCCACGCTGATGCATGACATCACTCCGAGCGTGCATTTGTACCTAAATAGCCCTAGCTGAAATGGCTGAATATGTTCCCCATTTCAGACATCTCAATGCCTTAGTTTCCGAAACTAATTAAGAGAACAAAGCATTAATCAGCATTAAACAACACAGCCAAGATGAGCTTCAGTTCCTCTTTATTTATCATTACTATTCCACTAATCAACTCCCTTATTTGGGAAAAAATCTATCTTCTAAATCTCTTACCCCTATAGAATTTCTATACGTCATGGATAAATGGATCTAATACTTAAAATCCAAAAAGTTTTGAAAAAAATTTAAATGCAGAGCTACCGTTACAGTGTATATCTCTGTTTTGGCAAGTATTGAGTCATGGCAGTACAATGTCATTCAATGGGAACGCGGTTAGGCTAAAATGCGTATAGCGTCTGTTGGCTTTGAAGTCATGCTATTGGAATTGGGTAAAAATATCCCTTGGTATACAGAAACCATTTGAAGTAATCACCTTTAGGGAGGTTGCTGTACCTTAAATTAATCGTTCGGTAATCAAACACTTTTTCTTTTGTGTAAGTTGTCAGGTGCATGCAATCAATTTTTTTTTGAAGTTGTAATCATCTTTCACGCTGGACAAGCAACGGAAGTGAACTTAAGAAAACTCACCAGTTCCGAATTCCATTAGCGTCAATCAGCTTTTCACCATACAGATTTTTCGTTTTTGTTAATTTTAAAGGTCAGATTAGATAAAAATGCAAAATGATTGCTTTTATTTGAATTGGTAGGACAATTTAGGTTGATTAGGTCTTTTTTGTGTACAATTTCTTGAGTTTATTTTTGCCCAGTGCACTGAATTAAATTTTGTTTCAAAATGTGGTCTTTGTGCTTTTGTATGGTTCATACTGGTCAAATGGTAAATTATTATTGTTCGGTATTGGAGAGCTAAAGACTATCTGTTACCAGGAACCTACGGTGGACGATTACGGTGGCCAGGTAAGTAGAGAAAGTTGCCTTTTCTGAAGGATTGAGCTAGTCACATTAAAAAAACGAACATGTGAAGTAAAGGGTTATTATAATTGATTTTGATTGAAAAGATGATTCATAATTCCGAGAACTTGTGATGAAACGCCCATGGCTAACTAACTTGGTGAATTGGAAAAATACCCAGTGCGTTGCCGCCGCATTCAAGTTACAGTTTCTCCATAGCATAGAGTAAATAATGGGAGAAAGGAGGTAACGAGTTTGCGACGTACACCTGATTTTTCTAAACATCGTATCGCAAATGATTGTGAGATTCAAGTACTGTTTTTTTTTCTTCCAGCCAAATTATGGAGAATTCGGGTGAAGTAACGGCCGTATTCAACACATCAAAAACTAACGTAAGCTTCTACCTACGCTGGATCCGACCTTCGAAAGCTGGCTCCACAAAAAAAATAGGCTACCAAATTTCGGTGTGCCTAAAAGCCATCAAAATTCCCTACAGCCAAATTGCGCGAGGTTAGATGTCCAAAATAGTGATACCAAATCTCACCAACTAAAAGCTAAAAATAACTATACGTCTCGTACACGTGCGCGCAAACCTCACTTTCGCCTGGCGCGACGTGATTGTCTGGCTCAGGCGGCCCCTATACTACTCTATGTCCATAGTGAGCTCGGGTGTAATGTCGCTTCAATTGTAACCGGCCGTTACACTAAAAAAAAAGCAGTAGTTGATTTGCCACTAGAGGTCACGCAAAGTATCTTCCTGTACTTCAATATTGTTGCGGTTGTGACTTGTAAAACATAATGCTGCCATATTTTTTTACTTTGACGAAAGGATTTGTTTGCCGGGATATTTATGTGAAACTTCTTTTCGTGCAGTATTGCTTGAAAACCAGTAACGGGGGCCGTTTTTTACTTTTTTTTTAGGGTTGCGCAGTATCAGGGGATCAAATTGAATTACCGGTTTCGGACAATATTGAAAGTTACTGGCGATAACAAAAGCTTAATGGGGTTTATGTGACCAGAACTGCTTAGTCAGAATTACTCTCCGCCTTCTAGGATGTGGGGTAATTCGTGGATTTAAACGAATGTAATGAGTTGATGATTAAAGTTGGCCGACTTAACTCATTAAAACCATGGTGTGGGTGGTATTTATCAAATTGGAAAAGGTAGGTAAGTGTCCGGGAGAAAAAATAGAGAGGCATTCTGCGGTAAGCTATCAACGGGAAACTACGTTTGGCTCTCGCGAATTTAGTAAGCGGGTGGAATAATAAGTTAAAAAAAAGTCAGGTAACGGCGACGATAAATTAATCAAATTATTGACGATTGCGTGATATATAAATTTGTTTTGCACCACAGAAATCACCTCGAACAGTTGTGGGAGCTGGAGAAGACACCGCAGGTGTAGCCAGTAGTTCCGTTCACTTAAGGAAAGCATTTTCCAATGTGAAAAATAGCAGAAAAAATTCTCGTCAAAGATCCGATTAAAATGCTTAATGTGCTCATATGTTATGAAAAAAATGTCGATTCCCAATCTTTAGTACAAACAATAACGGGAATAGTTCGCGTGGAAATAAACAGATTAAAATTTCCTGTCGTAATTGGACCTTTTCATAATGAAAAATTGTGCTTCACACGTCGTAGTACGAATTTGTACGCAAACAATAAGTGTTTTCAATTAATAATGGCTATCAAGACTGGATTAAAGAAAATCAAGTTTATTTGAAACGGCGAAGTCAGTCAGTCAATTCCTAACTTACCGTTTTCTTCTGCATTGTTCGTTGGGGGCGATTCACAATTCCAAAACTGAACAAAACGAGGGGTAGTTTTAGTGCTGGTATAATAAGGTAAAGTTTTCTTTCCATTATACCCATTTCTCTAAGGATTTAGTAAAAAGAAACTCTCTCCCTTAAGGACTCGGTAATTTCAATTTAACCTGTTTGTGAAAAGGAATGATTCCACCGCATCTGAATTTTGGTCCAATCCAGTTAGAAGGGAATAGAATTTTTGTTTCCTCTTTTTTTATTGATTAATTCAAATGTTTATATGGGTAAATATTTTAAAACTGTGTCTTTGTTTGCTCAGAAAGTGGTCTAAGGTGGATGGGGATAGGTCCATTTGCTTAAGAAAATTATAACAGAGCATTCTAGTAAATTCGATTTAGCAGTGGGTACAATTTGGATATAATAAAATGCTCAGGGATTTAATAATACAAAAAATTTCTCTCCACTTCATTCCCACTTTCTTCTTGTTACAAAATACGCCTACAAAATGGAGGGTAACAGGTTACAGCGGCCAACTATTTTTGAACCAATCAAATTTATCTACTGCATCTAATCCCATCTTAAGAGCCATTAGGCAAAAACCTCTGGACTTTAAAAATCATGAGTCAGCGGTTCTTATTAGAGTGGGTCCAAATGATCAGAAAATTACATGTAAACTCTGTTTTATCTCCCACCGGAGTTGCGCTACCTACTTTTCCATGCAAACGGTAACGGTGGCTGTATCCGGCAACCACCGACTTACAAAACTTAGAGCGAGAAATTTATAGAGACTTACAAACCTATAGCAATAATAAAAGTAAATACAAGATATGGCAAACTGAAAGGTAAAATTTCTAAAGAATGAAAATTAATAAAGGGTAAGGCGAGGGGTAAGGTTTATAATACGCCCTACTTCAACACAACATTAAGCATTTTTTGCTGGTCTTAGTAACTGTTGTAGTTATTCCCAATTTAAAAAAAAAATAAGCTTACTATTCTATAGAATTTGGTCAAAATCAAGTGTTTTCTCTCGCACTTATTGGTCACATTGAATGCGGTACTTTGACTATAGAGGGACCTGGGGCATACCACTTAGCAAAGCAAACACGCACTGAAATGTGTTTATTTGACAATTTAAATTTTTGATAATCAATGAAACAAACATTATTTATCCATGTACGTAATTTTTTCTTCGTCAGGCAAAAAATTAGGGGCTCATGGCAAATACATAAAATTATAAATTATCGACAATTTCTTTCAACGTCCAGATAAATATTCACCGAAACCACCTTTCATTTTGAATGCGCCAGCGACCAACTCTGCAGAAACAATGCCGATTACAAGCGTGCGGATTTTATCGACGAGAACAATGAAAACATTTGCAAACTGTACGGACGAATTGATATGGTTATTATAACATCACTTTTGACGAAGACCAGATCTGCATATCTCTAAAGGAACGCACTTCAAACTTCAGTATTTGCGTAGGGGGTGTAATTTGTATTCTATCTGGGTATTGACATTGCCGGTCTACTTTTCAGCACCCAATTTCGAATTCACCAGGAATAGAACAATAGCGATCATTCTCCATTTTCGGTAATTGAAGTTCACATTCGAATCTGATAATTTTCAAAATATTGCTGATTTATTCATCGCACGCAGCAGTTTTATGGATTAATTGACGCAGACCGCAGAAGTAGGGGTGCCGTTTCGAACGAGGGCGTGTAAAAGCAACCGTTTAAGTCACATTGTGTGTTCCCTGCATGATGGAAAGGTTAATTGAATTTAACATTCCGGTAACACGTTTTGAATACACGGTTTGGGGTATACGCGGAAAGCTTGGCGCGGTCTAATTGATTTTGGGAGTACGCGTAAACTTTTATTCGGTTTTCAAGCTAGTCCTTTGAATTGGAAAACACGACTTGAATGAATACAAATTCAGATATCATGGAGCATGTAACTGCCATCGGTTGAAAACTGTTTATCATTTCCTGTGTTCTATTTCGGGTTATAGACCGCAGTCACGCGCGTCTATGGAGCGTCGCGTCGTTTACTTGTAATTCCATAATTTTACAGTGTAACATTTTTAATCACGCACAAGATTATTTTTTGTTTAGTGTATTTGTATCACATTCTCGGCTTAGGATTGTTTGTTTCCTTGTTTTCTGTAGGAATGCAGAAGGATTAAATGTTCAATTCCAATCAAGATTCTGAATTTATATGAGGTTGAACAAATTTGTCTTTCATTAATGTATTTTATTTACATTCCTATATTTCTGATGCAAAGATTCAACAAGAACGAAATAGAAAAACTACTACCCTTGCATATTATCTTTGAATATAATATTCAAAGATATTGTCGAGACTCGAACCTTGAATTTCATAAAACCACCGCCGTATATGGTATATTACATGAAGATGTGGATTTGGTAGGTAGACACTAATTTTACATGTTCGCATAAAAATCGAAATAAATGTACAAATGTTTTTTTATTTATTTATTGACCCTCTCTTGTTCTGGGCCCTCAACAGTCTTTCGCCCAATTACAGAGTGACCCGCATAATGCATACATTAATATGAAAGAGCATTTTATACAAATAAACCTGCAAGATTGTAGGGTACAGGTAGGTACCTAATGCGGAGTAGCCGGCAGAATGCTCGAAAGTGATCCCAGGTTTGAACACTCGACCTCCCGGATATGTAGCCCAACATTCTACCACTGAGATACACAGACGGATCAATGTTACCGATGTGATATATTTGCATAACAGTAGATATACAATACCGAACCTGGTTCAGTTCAAAGTCGATCGCTACCTTGCTGTAACCTTGGCGGTGACCTTGGAAAGTTGTTCAAGGTAATGCTCAGGGGGGGGATTTGCTTTCAAGGTCATCGGAGATCGGCGACCCCATGTTTCGTTATTCGCATATTTCATTTGTCATTTTATTTAATTTTCAAGGTCAATGACTATTTTCTGTGGTGTCATATTTCATTTTGAGGGTTATCAAAGTTTAATTCCCTACATTTTTGTGGTGTAATGTTCCATTTTCAAGGTCATCCGAAGCCAAAGACCCTATTCCTGTGTTGTCTTATTTTATTTTTAAAGTTACCAAATGATTTAGCTGCGTTACATTTGATTTTCAAGGATATTAGAGTTCAACCACCCCATTCTTGTGGTGTCATGTTTCATTTTCGAGGTTATCTAGATTCAATGACCTCCACCTTTTGCGGTGTGATGATTTTCAAGATTATCAGGAGTTAAAGACCCCAGTTTTTGGAGCATCTTTTATTCCTAAGGTCGTCAAAGGTCAGTGGTCCCATTATTGTAATGTCATTTTATTTTCAAGGTTAACAGAGGTCAATGATTCCGTTTTTAGGTCAAGGTGAAGTTCAACGGTACTTGGCGGTGACCTAGGAAAGTAGGTCATGGTGAAACACATAGGTCCATTCGGTCATTCACCCTTAACCATTTCCCCCTCTAGGACGTCACATACAAGCCTAAAGGTTAACGACCGTAGGGTACTGAAAAAAGGACATTTTTAGTGGCAAAGTGATTTGAAAGTGAGTTTAGAAACTAAATGGTGGTGTAAAGGTATACTACTCCGGTATTTACCTTACGAATGGGGAAAAATGCAGGAAAACATAATTCGAAGTAACCGGCAGAATGTTCGAAATGATCTAAAGAAATTCCCATCTCTGCCACAGATGAAAAATTCCTGCCTCAGCCCAGGTCCGAACACCCGACACCCGATTTTGTAACGCTCCACCACTGAGCTACAAAGTCAAATTCATAACGTTTTGCTGGAGGGACAACGATGGAAGGTGAGTGCGGGACGTTATTGACCTCAAGTTTAAACTGGAGGGAAGAAGTAGTGATAATAAAACCTCCCGAATTCAGGCATATCGAATAACATTAATCATATCATGGATAGCGTATGATGACCAAGGCAAGCGATAGTCAAGTAGGAATACCCTAACTCTATTCCATATATGATTTCGTGAGGTGGCGTCAACGTTGTCTGTTTCTCCTCCTGATGATGACTTTCAAGCCTCAATAGTCTCTAAAGCTAACGATGTGATCTTCGAAATTAACTTAGTGTAAAGTTTAAAGTTTTCTCTCCGTTTAACGTTCAAAAGTTGGTCGTCATTCAAAATCCAAAGGTGGGTTTAAGTTCAAACGTTGCTCGTCGTTTAAAGTCCAAATATTGGTCGCCGTTTAAAGTCCAAAACTTGGTCTGGTCTACAATTGGTTAAGGTTGATCGACATTCCAAGTCCAAAGTATGCTGCCACTCAAAATCCAAAAGTTGGTCCCGTGCCATATTTCATTTTAAAGGTTATTAAAGTTGCACGGCCTTATTTCTTGCGGTGTCATTTTAAGATAATAAGAGGTCAATGTTCCCAATCTTTGTGGTGTCATATTTCATTTTCGACGTCAATGACTCCTCTTTTGTGGTGTTATATTTTAGTTTCAAGGGAAATACTCAATTTTCGTGAGCCATATAGGACCAATCCTAACGCAGCTCCATGTAAAATCCCATAAGGCGGCTTTCTAGTGTCAACGTTATTTGAATGTAACTTTTAAAAGTAACTAAAGGGCCTAAAGGTTAACGACCCTACAACATTGAAAACCAAATAAAGACCATAACGATTTCTCGAAGGGACGTAGGCGGAGCGCGAGTGTTTTATGTCCCTGACCTCAAATTTAAACGCAGAGAGTTGGCGATCATAAAACTCCCGCATTCAGGTGTATTGAATAATGTTAATCATGTCATGGATAGCGTATACTGAGCAGTCGTGGACCATAGCAAGCAATAGTCATATAGGGATATTATGACTAAATGAACTTTACTCCATGTAAAATTCCATGAGGTGAATTTCATGTCCCTCAATGTTATCTTACACTACTCCTGACGATGACTTCCAAAACTAAATAGTTAACGATGTGGTGATCTTGAAAATGAAGTGTAAAACTTGGTCGCCTTTCAAAGTTCAAAATTTTCTCTCCGTTTAAAGTTCAAAAGTTGGTCGTCGTTCAAAGTCCAAAAGTTGGTAAAGAGTTCCACAGTTTCTCGCCGTTTAAAGTTCAAGGATTACTCACCGTTCAAATATATTCGCCGTAGGTTGTGCGCGTTAGGATGGGACCTGTACACACGTACAATGTAATTCAAGGTCAGACGATAGTAAAACTCGAAAATTTTGTCTGTATTATGCCGTTAGTTTCGCTGAAATCGCTTCATGAATACTTTTACAATTATGACTTAAAATCGGGCACAATGTTTTGGATGACACTGTATATGGACATAATGGTAATCAGCACATATTAAAGCTTCTTCAAATATCCGAATTGCTACCAACTAGGTCAATAGCGCCGAAAGGCTTAAGATATTAGAAAACAATTTATACCTTCTTTCACAGGGAGAGAGAGAACATTGTAGGTACGAGATTCAAGTTGTAGTATTTGAAAACATGAAAATGTGATCGGCGTGTACTGCATATTGAGCAAACTGATAAGACAATCCTTTAATTTGAGATTAGACTCCGCACCACTATCACAAACTCTGATTGAATGGATTTGTTTAAACTTTAATGACCCTGTATATTGACATAATGGTAATCAGCACATATTACAGCTTCTTAAAATATCCCAATTGCTACCAACTACTTCTACAGCGTCCGAAAGGCTTATGATATTAGAGAACAATTGAAAGTATACCTTCTTTCAGAGGGAGAGAGAGAACATTGCATGAGATTCAAGTTGTAGTATTTGAAAACATGAAAATGTAATCGGCGTGTACTGCATATTGAGCAAACTGACAAGACAATCATTTAATTTGAGAGTAGACTGTCCGAACCACTATCACAAACTCTGATTGAATTTGTTTGCTCCATCCTAAATTCAAACTTTCTGCGATTTGCCTAATATTTCCAGTAATTTTCATGCTATAGTGGAAATTTCGTTTGGTATATTCTAGAAAATCCTTATAACCGAGTTCGTGAGTTTAAATTCATATTGTTTCCTTCTTCTAGTTGAGTTCTTTACAGTGGACGTGGGTATACTTCTTTTAAATTTACCGCTGACTCGACGGAATTTAAAGAATTTACCGCATAAAGCTCAAAATTTCCAATTTACCGATAGAAAATTAAAACTTATCTTAGTTATAAGACCGACAAAAACTACCCTTTGTTCGTTAAACTTCAGAATACTGGATCACCTTTAATTAGGTCTCGTGAAAAGGAACAGAAAATGGTTGGTGAGGGATAATTTTATTAAAACATATTATTTGCGTATGAAGTTGATGTGGATAACAGAAGAGTAGCGACGGAATACGTGTGGGATTTTAAGAAAATGGAAGGGAGGTTCGCGATAATGCTTGTTTATAAAAGGCAGTTTTGGAAAAAAAATTGATGATTTTCTGTAGAGTTGACGATATTCGAGAATGTAACGTTGCGCTTGAGAACATTGAGATTCTATTACCGTTAGAACTGTGAGTTTTTAAAGTTATGTACGACGTCGTAGTTTTCTGTATTTTGTGTCTTGTGTGGTTATACTGAACTGGGCAACCAAGTGGTTCACACAACAGTGTAGATCATGATACAATTATGGGAATCTATGCTATCCTATAAGCCATAATGGAACGTCATATCGCGATGATTACTATTTAGCCCTACATACAATCTACGGTTTAATCAACATGCGGTAATAGTACAGTTACGAGGATTTCGCTGGCAATAATTAATAAAAAACACATCGAAGAAACAAAGATGGATATTTAGAAACCACAAATAAACATTTCCGTTTCAGGTCAATTACTTTCTCGTTTTGAATAGCATGCGGCCTTATTACAGCTGATGAAAAATTCAAAGTATCAATTATTCGAGCTCTAACGAGTACTTTTTGTTTGAAATATACGTCATAAAGGCGGGCGCGTAATCCCGCGTTAGATCCACGTTTCTTTTGTAATATACATTTTGCACTCTCAATTTTATAAGCAAGTGTCAAGAACAAATATCCCAGCTCGTTCGAGGCAAAACGAAATTTGGCGTGACTGTATTCGCACCCTTTTACATTCAATTACAGCGCCGTTACAAAACTTAACGATGCAAATTTTGCGTACGGATTTGGAAACAATAGCGTAAAGCTCGCTCGTGGTAACAAAACATTTATCCGATAACGTCGTACTTCATTGTTTTGATTCGTGTGTGTATTAACGAATGAAATAAACTTATCAATATACGTTTCTATAAATTAAACGTAAGTAGATGCCTAATTTACTCCATGTGTTGCTTTGGAAACGCCCAATTGGTTTCTCCAAGTGAGCAAACGTAACAGCTTTAAGCTGTGGAAACGCATAGCTTCTCCGGTGTAGTTTTTTCAGTTTAGGTACCTAAGCAAATTTTCGCTAGCCGATAACAAAATCGAATCAAATAAAAAAATGATGTAAGAAACCCTCATTTATTTAGAAATAACAAAATGCGCACATTTTCAGCCGATGCCCCTTCCACAACCCACCCACCCAATCGCTTTTATTAATCGGATGCCTTCGTAATTTAACAAATCGGTTTCGATTAGCCGTCATGCCCGAAATTTTACTATTATACAATGAGCCGAGCCGAAACATTAGCTCTTCGAGAAAATCTAAAATTTTTGCTAACCTTGAAAAAATAAAAAGAGTGAACCGCGCTGCCAGTTATTGCAGTTATTTCAATCGATAAACTCAATCCGCGTTCCTACGACCAATTTCTCAATTATGCAAGGTCTGATTTAGTTAACTTTGTTTTAGGAGACGTTTATGTGCAAATCCGGAAACGTGTTTGATTTATGAACGTCACTGAGTCATCGAGTTCCAAGCTTTTGTTCTCGATCGAGAGAAATGCGGATTCTTGGCACACCTATGAAGTTACAGGCACGCGTTGAAACTTGCTCTATTTGCTTCCTTTTACGGACTAAAAGCGATTACACTACGATAGTAGGTGCCTACTCCCCTCGCTAATCACTGTCGCGCCTGTACCTAAAGTCATGACAATATTTGGAATTGCATCAAGGCATTTCGCCAGGGTTCCACAGAAGTCCATCGGCGGTACGAGAGAAAGCGATTAAATTTACTACCACAATTGTCAATCGATGTCAAATCGATATCAATATCTCACTGACCTTGTGATTTAGTTCAAGAGAAAACCTCTCATTCCACCGTTTGACCTTCCGTGGTATTCATTTATTTCAGGAAAGAAGTGGTGTTACTTATCTACTCGCAAATAATACACACTCTCCGATTATTATAGTTGTCACACCAATATCCTGCGATAAATTACAGATGGTTGACTTTACTTCGCGCAACGCGAATTACCCCAGTACAACTCACTTTCTATTAATTTACTTTGATTCACACCCATCTAATAACTCAAACCTTTTCTACCAATCAATACTACTACTATCTATCTAATCAGAATGCTTGACAGCGATAAATCGATCCCCCATCTATTGGCAAAATACAAGGTCGTTAACCTTTAGAGTGTCGTTATAGTTACAGTTACAATTCCTAAACAAATATCGAAGTGTAGGTCAACAAACTTCATGTAATTAGTTTACAGGTAAACTCAGCTGTTTGGGAGAATTGAAGTAGAATTTCCGCAGCCGGTAATGTAGAAACTTATCTATGGACGTCGTTCGTCACTCTTGAGAAAAGGGTGCCCAAAAGAAATAACGATAAGAACGTAAAGCAAACTTGTGAAGGCGAGAAAGTTAAATCTTGAGCGAAGGTTCAAGCCCTAAAAATACACACGTAATGAGAAAAATATGCTGCGAATGCAAATACTAATCCGTAAAAACGTTTCGATGGCGTCACCAAGACATCAAAGAGAATGAGAGAACACTCCAAAGATAAATGTGGTAAAGCCGAAACAATGAATCCTTGTTATCAGGCACGAAGCCCGTAAGAATAATGGTTACCTAGAGAAAATTTGCATCTAATTAGTTCAAGAGTAGAAACGGTTCTAAAGGTGAAAAGAAATACAACCGTGTGGGTAAGATAAAATTAAAGAAGAAGGGATAGCAACGACCCCGGCACGTGAGTACACAACTAGGTCAAGAACTCTACTACAACAATAATATACAGGGTGTTTCGAAATTCGCGCACACGAACTATGGGATGGTGTTATACGACAAAAACTGAACAAAAAGTTCCTCTCCCAGTTTTCCATCAGACCGCTATTTTTCGAGCTACCGTGGTTTTAAAAATCTCCGCCCCCCCCCTTCGCTGCGCCACTGGTTAAACTTAATAATAACACATTTTTAAAAACAAAAGGTTCAAATAAACTATAATTATGACGAGTACGTAATTACAACAGTTGTTCAAAATAACCGCCGTCTGCTAGCAAACAAGCTTCAGCACGTCAAAAAGGTCTGATCAAAAACTGGTAGAGGAACTTTTTATTCAGTTTTTGTTGTATAACACCATCCCACAGTCCTTGTGCGCGAATGTCGAAACACCCTGTAGAATTAAGATAATGGGAAATCTACTACCGAAATAATTTACATCTAAACTAGTGGATTGCAAAGAAAATAACTAGATGGCGTAAGGATATAAATAAGAGCAAGAATTCAAATAGTTACTTAAGCGGAATCCAAATCGATAATATCAATCGAAAATGACGTTACACGTTTAGTTTTATCCCGTAGCAATCTTTTTTTAAGAGTTTACTATCGGTATCTTTAGAAACGGCGGTTAACTACAATGAGTCTTTGGTATGAATGGACATTTATGGTAGAGTGATTTTCGTACGGTTATGTGGTTCACTAAATTACAAAAGGCTTGGTTCTCCGTTGGGAGAACTATAATAATTAATTCATTTGAATTTTTCAAAATTGTATTTTGCCTTTATTTTTAATTGGGCGGGATTTCAGCCAAGGCTGCTCTAACAACCCAACCCACTATACATTTACAGATATCCATGCCCGAAGCCGGATTCGAACCAGGGACCCTTAGCACCACAGTCCAGCTTTAACTGAACTAATCGCATAACATTTTCACATATGGCTTAAAGATTAATGTAACCACCTTAATGTCACCCTTACTGGCAATAAGATTCGTTTTGCTGCGCTACGAAACGGTAAGACTGCGAAAAATACGTTTCTACCTACAACTGGAAATAAGATTCGGTCTGAGCGATAATGTGACTCTTCAACTTTCGATTCAAATAAGCGAGAACTTGTCAAGAGATAAAAATCCGCCTTTTTCAGGGTTTCGCCCATAAATTTGGAACGCCTCGGGGTAAAATTGAATTTGAAAGCTTCCCATACCGGTATTTAAAGCTAAGAGATTTTATATTGAATTCGGAACTAATTGGAGCATCAGTGTACACTATTCATGAAACAAAGTTAAAAACTTTTCGATGCTTTCCGATGAAGTTGAAAGTAGTTTTTAGTTTTCCGTTCTATTCATTTGCGCCTGAAATAACTGAAAAAAAGAGAAACGCCGCTGTCAGCTACATTCTTTTAAGACAACTTGAATTGAACTCTCGTTTGGACTTTTATGGATAATCGTTTTGCAGACTTAATTGTGCCAAATAAGAGAAGTGCCAGTCTACGTCGACTAAGCTCAATTTTCTATCTCGAAGAAAATGGAGAAATGTCTTCACTCAATTTGATAAAAGAGGAAATTACTATAAGTGGGCAAATTTAAAAATCAGTCATGTGCCATTCAAATGAGGAACGTATTACCATAAATTGCAATTCAATTTTTTCTTTGAAACAATAGAGACGAAAATGAGAACATGAATATTGTATTCGATTAGAATTTCAATGGATTAGAATGGTTTAAAGGAGGTGTTACGATACAAATGTGCATGCAAAAAATCTTTTAAATCGATACAAAATTTTGTGCTTTCTTTCACAAAAACTTATCATTTATTTTTAGTTGTCTTTATGTTTTGGTGTACACAACCAGCATATTAGATTTTATGAACTTGTACGGGGGAGTGATGACCTAAGTGTTAAAGTTATTTGCCTTTTGTACTATGAAAAATATTCTTTATTAGTACTATAATATATAAACACAAGGAAGCTTTCAGTCAACACTTGATATATCAGTTTACGGTCAGGTAACAAGCTTGCTTAGGGTCTGTATTCGCATAATGCTAGTTCTGAGAATGCAAAGATACTTAAAACGATAAGACGGTGTTTGCCCATAAATATTAATCCGCTTAAAACTTTAAAGCGAATGCAGGAAGAAACTTTCCTAACTGAAACGAGCCTTATAAAAACACACAAGAGATTCGGATAATGCAAACGGTGAATGAAATATTTTTCACAAACAAACAAACAAGCATTCGCCAATTTTATATTCTACCTCTAAGGTTACATTTGTGAAATATTACTTTCACTTTAAAACGACAAAAGGGATTTTACGATCAACATCTCGAAGGCATTTGCATGACCGACATAATTGGAAACTGCCGTAGGTATATCGGGGACCGTCTTTTTTATCAGTGCCCTTCCAGAATATAAAAGATATCTTTTATGATAAATCCACATTGAAAAGTTGAAAATCAACATACTACGCAAGAAGACGAATCTAATTTCACGCGTTTTGTGATACAATTTATGGAAGTTGTCTCGAAGAAACGGTCCTTTCTCTTTTGGCGTCTCGCTATGCTTATGGGGCAATCGACCGAATAAATCATTGCAAATTTTAGCATATTTACATAAAAGAAAGCAACGTACGGATGAGATGACGACAGTGCGCATAAGGAGAAATGGATAAGCACAGCCTTATTTAATTTGTTTCTGATACCTCTCTCGATCTTGTTTGATTACTAAGGACTTATTGTTATTTTCATGAAGCAAACGTTTATTTTATTGATTTACCGTTTCTATCAATTTGCTTGAGCGTTGCGAAAAGGGTTATTTTAAATGTTGAAAGAGGCGAAAAACAGGGAAATAAATTTAATTCGGTTCAAAAAAGAACCAATATCTTGATAAGCTCTTTTTTTGTAAATCGCATCTAGGTTAGTAAAAAAAACTTCGCTAGAGTGCGTTTATTTCGCACAAATACTACCGAAAATGGTGTATTTTACATTTGTATTTTCAAGTATAATATAGCTTCGGCTTTGGAAAGTGTGTTCCCTTCTTGTATCGTATTTTTTTGCTATCGATTACATAGGACTATGTTTTAATTTCAATTTGTTCGTAGGGTATTTACCTTAAATTATATACAACAATATGTAACGAATATAATCTAAAATAATTACTGTGAAGACATTTTTAGTTTTAGTGAGGTAAATAAATACTATTGAAATTTCCCCTTGTAAGGGATGCTTTGGTTTTTGTGAATATCACGTATATTATAAAGTGGACATTTCAATTTAACTCATCGTCCCTGGTTCTGAAGATAAGCATATTTTGATGTGTCACAAGGGATTATTGACGTCAGACTGCCTTCAGTCACCGATCATTTAAAAAGCAATCCGATTTGTTGTCAATATTCTCTCAAAATTCGAAGATTTTCATCGCTCCAGTAGCGACAATTTTGTTTGTTGACACGTCCGTTCAGAAAAAAAGTACACTCGTCACTAAAACAAATGTTTTGCAACAAATTTTCATTTAGTTGCATTAAACTTAGAAACCACTTTTAGGACATAGGTGCGTATGATTTAAATTATTATTGGGATATCTCTCATTAAACATGGCTGCCGGTTCTTCTGGCGCACTTTCCATATTCACCATAAATGAAAATAATTTTGAATTCTTTGTTGAAGAGAAAAATCATTTTTGAAAATAATTTAGGCAACACAAAACTGATTGACTTCACTGACAAAATTTGTAAACTATTTTGGAAACAATAAAACAAAAGATTGTTTTTGTTTTATTTCAGTACATTCGATAAAGTGAGGGTAAGATTCTTGTCACATTTTCGTTGATTTTTCTTAAAGTACTGATTTTTGAAAAGACAATTGAGTGACCTTTAAAAGGAGGGGTCGCTCAACCCCTGTTCCCTATTTAAATTTAGGCTTCTACCCCCATTAGAGGGTTGGTCCAATTTCGTGTATGACCAGCCTATAAAATGTCCCCCTTCAAAATAAAGTTGACGTGTTTTTTTCCGGTGATCTTTTTTTGCGGCTCATATATTTGGGATGGTACCTTTTTAAATTGACACACTGTATATCAATTTCTGTCTAGAAATTTTGAGATGAAGGATCCATTCAAACTCTTAAACTTTTCAAGATAAGTAAGTGCTCTTTTTTATGATCGAATCCGTAGGTATAGTCTAAGGAATTTTTGAGCGACCGCTGAAAGTTTTGAAAAAGTTTCCAGTACTGCTGCAATTTTTCAAAATTAGCAATAAAAAAATGTCAACATTTTGTTTTTCAAATTGCAACTAGAGTATTTCTGATGTCCGAAATGAATGTAGATTTCAATTTTAGGGCCACTTTTATTAACAAAATTTGTATGCTATATCCGGTAGTTTTTGAGTTATTGACATTTCTTGAAAGAAATATTCATATTCTTTTGTTAGATGTGGTAAGCTTTAAAAGGAATCCTTTCATTAAAAAGTCAATAGGTACGTCCAATTTTCACTATGGATCATTATCCACATTGTCTTGTTTTTGATTTGTTTGTTATTATGGTGAAAATAATAATATTCCAATAACTCAAAAACTACCGATTATAGGCATACAGAATTTTTATAAAAGTGTCCCTAAAATTCAAATCTACATTCACATTTTTTGATTTCTAATTTCAAAACATCGCAGCAATCCTAGAAACTTTTTCAAGACTTTCAACAGTCACTCAAAAAATTGCTTAAACTTTAAGGATTCGATTAGAATCCGATTATGAGCACTCATATAATATACTGAACGGTTTAAGAGATATGAATTTTTGAATAGACCCTTACATCTCCAAATTTGTAGAGAAAAATTTACAGAAATGTCAAAAGTTATAACAGATAGGTACGCGAATCTTAAATGCGTTGAATTTAAAAGGAAATAGTGTATTTACAAAAAAAAATGGTATATTTCTATTAAAAAAAACAACATGGCGCCAACTTCGGGTATTTACGGAAGCGACGGTATCTTGAAATAATTTTTTTCTATTTCGGTGTCACAATGATGATTTTGTACAACTGTTTTCGGCCGAAAACAGTTGTACAAAGACAGTGATTATAGTCGTTTTTTTTTGGTAACTCATCTCATAAGTTGGCAGTTACTAGTTAGTGCAAGTAGGTACTTCGTTGGGTACTTCCATGTTTGAACTTCAAAATGTCAGTCTTACTACGCTGCCAACCTAAAACTTAACGGCATAAAAAGTGTTCCCAACATAAAACATGTTAGTTCTAATGTTCCCTATACTTTCTGATAATGATTTTTTTAATTAAATTAAAGCACCGAAATAGAAAAAATAGTATGAAAAACGCGTGTTACAATGCTTTACTGTAATACTCCTATCTTGCGGACACTCGTGGCTACGCTTCGCGTCGCCACTCGTGCCACAAGATAGTCGTATTACAATAGGTCGCATTGTAACACGTGTCTTTCAATATACTATTTTATTATACCTGAATCACAATCTCCGTTTTAAACACTCAAATGCGTGCGAAAAAAGGCCTTTAAAACACACGTGCTTTAAAGTTGCTAAGTAACGATACTTCAAGTATGACTTTTGAAACTGTCATCTGGGGCTGAAATAAAAGTTCCTCTTAGGTCGCTTTCTGTAAATGCATAACATTTCTTTGGCTTGTACCTATCCTTTGGTTGAAGGTTTCACAAACGCGCGTAATTTAGGGTGTGCTTCCAAATCTGTTCCACTTTTAATCGCAGCATTGTTTGAAGTTTTGAGTTAATGCATGCACCAAAAGATAGGAGATTTAAATACCTTTGACATTTCCTTCATATATCCCAGCATTATCGATGCATTTAAGACTTTATTCGTAAGTAACTTCCTTTTCATCCATGGAAACAATTTTTCAAATTCTTTATAATAGTCTTTGCTGGATTTGGATTTTACACCTACCAACGTTTGTTTAGATTTTATAACAAGCGATTTAATGGACGGTGTATTATCTTTTTCAACGGAAATCGTTTTATTTACAAAGACGATGATTTTTATAAGCAAACGTCAAGTGACATTTCCATGGCAATCGTGGAATTTCGAACACCCAGCCCACTTAATTAAACATGTATCCGAGTATAACGTCAATATGATTTCATTGTATTTCCTATTTTTAAATTATACTGCAGGTATAATAAAAAATACTATAAGATACACGTGTATAATTGTTCTTTAAAGCACTTGCAACGTTAAAGGCACTCCGCTTTGCGTCGTGCCCTTAAACTCGTTGCGCGTGCTTTAAAGACTTGATTATACACTTGTATCTTAATATACTATTTTATCCAACACCTCTATGTTATCCAGTCATTATCATGACGAAATTAAACGAGTAAGGTATAATATAACCCACTAATGAGTTATGGACGTAAAATAACTCACTAGCAAGATAAAGTACAGGAACCATAAGTAAATCCATATAAATTTTCTGACTAAATTTTTTGTTGTTTATTATTCCCATAGCAACGAATTATTGCTTTTGTATTCCATGCACTCTAGCTTTTCGCGGAACACGCAGTTTTTAAGATTTCCACGTTTTAAACCAGCCTGAGGAGGTGTTGGATAAAGTTTTGTATGGTGCACGTGTGTTAATTACAAATAAGTCACTTGAGAAAATAACCGCACTCGGCCTGACGGCCTCGTGGGCTTACTTTTTTCTCGCGTGACTTATTTGTAATATAACACACTTATACCATAAATAACTATTCTTTCAATTCGCAATGGTCGATTATGGCTGTGAACCAAATTTCAAGTTTCTATTTTAACTGCAAGTTTGAAAACTTCTAACGAACAGCCTGGCCCGTATGAATAAAAGTAAGCAAATGCTTATACTTCAAGTAAATACTCGTAACTGCCCCTTCATACTGGTCTGTTTAGCATGGTTTAGCAGCGCTGCACTGCGTCCTGTCCTTCTGCTTAGCAGCGCTGCTAAGTCGCCCAGTGCGAAGGAGCACTTACGAGTATTTACTTTGAATTTTGCAAGTATAAGCATTTGCTTACTTTTATTCATACGGGCCAATGTGAATCTCCCTGTATGGATGCAGAACCATACAGGGAGATTACTGTTAACTTCTGAAACTGTGTTTGATGAGCTTAAAAATCGTTAATTGTTAAAGAATGCTAGAAAATGATAAAATCTGTGACTAAAGTTTCGGATAATCCCCCTTAATGTACTTTAAGGGCTTTTGAATATTTTTCTAAACTGATGTCAAAAAAGAGGCGCGTGGGAAAGTTATAGGCTACCTAATGCAAAAAATTCCAGGAGTCTAGAACCATTCCCTTAGAAGTAGTTCAAAACTTTCTTGGGGAATGGGTGCAATAGTTTATTTCGCGGGTGTGTTTGGGTGCAACATTCGTGCTAATACCCAATCAGTCCGCTGGTGATGACTGGTTATTAGGATTTCTTAAAAGAAATCCACCAATGCCGTTACAGAAACCTGAAGCAACGCGTATCAATAAAAATATATAATATCGGCCTTTACAAAGAGGTGGTATCATTATTTTATAATAACCAACAGAAACATTTGGCTATACATAATATTGGTCCAAATAAAGTTTTCAATGCGGATGAAACTAGGATCTCTACAGTGCAAAATCCTCGTAAGATTTATACCCAAAGCGATCTCAAACACTGGCTACGTTACCAGTCCAAAGAAGCGAAATCGTAACGGTGGTTTGTGCCTTTAGCGCTTCCGGTATGTACGTCCCGCCAATGTTCATTTCCTGTTCAGAAAAGGGCTGGCACCGAAGACTTTTTTAATTAATACCTTCAGCACTTTCAGACATTATTGTAATAATGCAAGTGTGGAAGATCTAATATTGTTACTAATGGACAACCACTGTACACATTGGACGCTACAAGGGTTCAATCTTTGCAAATCTAAATTTCAGTTTTAACTTCTCCCCCTTATACGTCCCTTTTATAGTTGCCTTTTTGTTTTTCATCAGCTTCTCCTATATCAAACATCACATTTGTTATATCATATATTGAGGTTAATTGTTTTTCTAAATTTAGTTGTCGAATCGAAAACTGCTTTTTTACATATCCTTCGCCACTTTTTCAGATATTCAAGATATTAAATCCAATTTCTAACACTTCCACTCCCTTCAGCCACCTATTGATCACGAAAATGAGTCTCGAAAAACAGGTGTAGTTTATAGAAACCAATTCCTTTCGATGAGACCTTTCATTAGAATACCACAAAGGGTGGAACATCCACCCTCCTTCTTCAAAAGTTTCACCTTACATCACTAGACGCATGCGTACATAAATTTTGAGACAAATGGGTAGTCGCGCGTATTACTTCTAGGGGAATAATGCATGCCCCCGCCCCCTAAGATAACAAAGTTTAAATGCCGCCTGGTGCACCTTCAAGATATACGCTACCTATCGTAAACAAGTATAAATTGTGCACAACTCTTGTGCAGATAAAGCGCATTTTTTTAACCGAAACAGCTTTTGTTTTGACATCGCCAATGGATATATTTCTTGCAGACGTCTCAATCGCCCTTTGTGAGTACCCTCTTCCGACAATCCGTTGTTGAGGAATAAGGGAACATACACGATCACGATAAGAGGTCGAGGAAGAGGGATATGGTTGGTAGAAATGAATTCCTTTAGTTGAGACCTTTCATTAGAGTACCATAAAGGATAAAACTAGTTCCACTCAAGAGGACAGAAAGAGACGCAGTAGTTGGTAAAAAACGGTTCCTTTCGTTGAGACCTTTAATTAGAATACAATGAGAGATAAAATCTAGGATAAAATTCATGTTTAACCCTCCCCCGACCCTGTCGCTCACTGATCTCGAAAAAGAGTCGCACGGGAAAGTTATAGTTTGTACAAACCAATTTATTTCGATGAGACCTTTCATTAGAATACCATGAAGGGTAAAACATGTGTTCCCCCCCATTTTGTAAAGTTTAACTTGGCACCACTAAAGGCATGCGTATGCAAAATCTGATACCAATTGGTTGTCGTATGTAAAATATGCACGTTTTACTTTAAAAAACAGCATCTCAGGAAATAATTCGTGGGGAGGGGGGCTTTTAGACAGCGAAATTTGATGGCCGTCTGGCACACCTTCAAGGTATAGGCTACCTACTGCAAAAAAATCCAGGACTCTAGGACCATTCCCCTAAAAGTAGTTCGAAACGACAGAAGTGGGTCGGGACGGACGGATGGACGGACTGACAAAATGCAAACAATAGCACATTTTTTTAATTCTTAAAAAATGCGCTAAAAAATTCAGTATACTAGGACAATTCCCCTAGAAGTAGTTCACGCAAAAGTTAGTTATCTGTTGTCCCAATTAAAATTGGCAAAAGGTCACATACGCCAGACATTCTAAAATACAATTTTTCTACAGAAGTTCAAAACTTTTTCATTATAATAAGCAGCAATAAAATGTTTAGCATGATGAAATTTGAAGTAGAATACATCCGATGTTGATCCTAAAATGCGATTTGGAAATATTTATTTTAATAATACAATAGCAAATTAAAATTCCATGCGCCCTACGTACGAAATTCAAATTACGTGCTTTGCGCTCTATAAAGTCACTAGATATAGAAAGTACCGCAATCATCCGCCATTTTTGGGCAAATTTGCTGCCAACTTAAAAAAATTGGCACATAAAATCTGAATAGCTGTAATTTTTTATAACCTAACTTCATAGTAGGTACTGTCATGTTTTATAAAAATATATACAGATATCTCCAAACAATACCTAACATTAAAGTTACTAGAATCTGGTAACTTCCGCCATTTTTGGGCAAAAATCATGCGTCCTATCTCTAACACACGAGCCCAATGGATTGCGGTACTTTCTATATTTAGTGACTTTGCGCTCTAATGACGTGAGCGACCTCCCTTTTATAATTGCTGAACTGTGTAGCATAGAATCGCATCCGATAACAATGAATACATTAGGAGATCATGGCGTTGCCGTGACGATGTGCGTTGGTTCCTTAGGCAAGGAAAGAATATGGACGCATAATTCTCAAGCGATAGTGTTACCATCCTAAAAAACAAACTAATTTTAACTAATAATAAAACACGTTGAGCATACGAATGAAATTCGTGCGTTGCGCGATTTATTAATCAGACACGGGTATAAACGAAACTTCGGCTTTTCTTTTTTCGGGAATGCCTTTCAAGCTAACTGTCCCTCCAGCTGAAGACTGTAATAAATTATGAATCTTCATTGTTTTCTGTTTGATTTTTCACGTAAAAGCTGTTGCCGTACCAATTTTCTCTTTGAAAAACGCGGAGTGCTAATGACTACGCCTATGGAGTTTATTGAATAATTCCGTCCTTGAACACGTTTGTTATCAAAATTTGAATGCATGGGATTGGTTCTGAAAATCTGAAATTATGTATATTCGTTCATTAAGGTATGAATTTTAACATGTTATTAAATTTATTAATTTTTTATTTATTTATTATCCCTCTCTTGTTCTGGGCCCTCAACAGACTTGCGATTACAGAGTGATCCGCATAATGCTTTTTAGAGGTGCCTCTGCAGAAGGTCTTAAGATGTTCTAGACTACTCCGGTATTTACCTTACGAATTAGGAAAACTGCAGGAATACCTAATTCGAAGTAGCCGGTAGAATGCTCGAAACTGGTCTAAGGTGATTCCCATCTTTGCCACAGATGAAAAATTCACCTCAACCCAGGTTCGAACACCCGACCTCCGGATTTATAACTCAACGCTCTACCACTGAGCCATAATACCGGTAGAAGAAGAATATTCAAAGAAAAAGCTATATGACGAAAAATAGGAAAATACGTGGTAACGGCATTAAGCACATTTTCAATACTTACGTCTGAAATGAAATTCCCGGTTCCTCCTTCTCACTCCGACTTTTGCATCCACAATCTGCACAATTCACCAGGTTTCTAAGTTGTTTTTTGCGTATTTCCTCTCAATTTAAGCGCAAAAACTCATAAAAAACCTCGTAAAAAAACGATGTTACTTAAATGACATTAGTGCCACATATAAAATGGCCGACTTGCTTAAAAAGGTAACACGATTCATACACGGGCTGTACCGGTACAGGAAGACTCGGCTCTGCGTAACTCGGCACCGGACTACTCGGCTTCGGGACAAGTCGGCTCCGGGACTACTCGGCTCTGGGATTACTCGGCTCTGGGATAACTCGGCTCTGGGATTACTTGCCTCTAGGATAACTCGGCTCTAGCATTACCCGGCACATCGAGAATCATTCGGCTCTGAAAAAACCCTGCGTTCGTATGGCTTCTTTATGCACATACAAATTTCAACTTTACGAATTGTTTTTTCACCAAGGACTAATATCGCACAGTTAAAATACTGCGGCTATTTAACTATAGTCCTGAAACCGAGTTATAGCAGAGCCGAGTCGTCGCAGAGCCGAGTAATCCCAGAGCCGAATAGTCCTAAAGCCCAGTTATGCCAGAGCCGAGTCGTCCCAGAGCCGAGTAGTCCTAGAGCCGACTAATCCCGGAGCCGAGTTATGGCAGAGCCGAGTCGTCCGAAAGCCAAGTATTCCGGTGCCGAGTAGTCCGGTGCCGAGTTGCGCGGAGCCGAGTCGTCCGTGTCCGGGCTGTACGGCATACGCGGTATCCATACTCTTTCCTAACCTAAGGTTGGCTCAATAGATGTCGTCAAAGAATTTTTTTTCCACAATAACGGCCTTTAGAGTCAAAATTTTTGGTTGAAATAACATTCATTCAAATATATATAATGTTACGACATTTGCATAAAACAAAAAATATTTTGCTAATCCCTGTACTTACACTGATATTTAAGAATCTTAAAAATTAGCCATATTTATCTTCCGCATTTTTATCCCACACTGATAACAATTTGTTACAAAATTTACTTCATTCAAAAGTTTAAACCTTTAACTACAATCGGTCCTTTACAGAAGGTCATTCTTTTACTTCGCAACAAAGTTATTGTGGAAATCGCACTGCCATTTTTGTACTAGTTTACCATACATTGTAAACGCCACCTTAAAGACACAAATAATAGTATATTAAGTATGGAGAACGTTAATTACAAAATGGAATTTGAAGCTACTTGTACTGAATATTCCCGTACATAACTTATACTATGAATGCAAATAAACAGTATGGGCGTTATGTTACGGGTACAGGGGCAATCCATTAACCACTATAGAAAAAGGAGTGCATCAAGGCATGGCGAAATAAAACTTATATAGGACGCATTTTAATGACGCGAATTGTATACCTTCCATTACTCAAGGTGCGGCTTTACGTCATTAATCAATTGAGTGCACCCTACTGCTTGAATATGTATATTACTCTTCTGCGGTAGACATTAGAGATCTCTAGAAGTGTATCAAAACCGTATTATATGGCGGTCGCGCCATTAATGCGAAAATAAAATTTCGTGCGTGTTCCTACATAAAAAGAAACGAACATCTAAAGTGTTCGTATCGATTCGAATTCTAAATAACCCTATGAAGAAAACGCATTTCAGGAAGATGTAGATTAGTTTGTATGGCGTGCTTTGCGGTCAAAGGGATGGCCGAGAGAATTTTCCGGTTAATTAGTATGAATGTAGGTCACCGAAGGTAGCGGGTAGTGTACATACCTACACATTCCTTAATCAAGTCAAGACCTTCGGATTACAATTCTATTATACTATCGGGTTGCGAGTAATCAGCGACTGGGGCGGTTTACTAATTACCATGAAAAAATGCAGTAAGGAAGATAGTACAATTTGCGTGCACGTAATTACCGTTTAAATTGTTAGAATTTTCTTTGCTGCAAGTTTTAATGCATAAACCTGCACTTTGATGTGTTTCGGAAGCGACGATATATGAAGATCAAGCATCTATCTGGTACTAAATCGTGAATGTTATTATCTTGATTTACACCCTTATGTTGTTTGAACATGTACATGCATGATAACGGTCAGTTTTCTTTTCCTTTTTTGGTACGCTAAAGAATTTTTCTTATCCTTATTATAGAGCTTTCGTTGAGAACGATGGCATCTGACAAGTAGGTACATAAAGCCGACCTGAACTTATATTGAAACGGAAGAGAGTGAGATTATTAAAGCAATCATTTGGGTTAAAGGTTAACTGTGCCAATTTCCTTTCGGTATTACCATCGATATTTCAAAAGGGTAACATATAAATCTTCAAAGATGCTCATTAAGTTAAACTAGCATTTCCGGCTGGGGCTGGCCCATCCTTTGCTATCAGACAAGGTTTTTAAAGTTTAACCTGAAATGTTAATCGTCGTTTACAGCAAGTATGGTGAATGAGACGTTAGTTCTCAGGGTCTCTTAGAATAGAACGTGACAATATATTGCAATAAGGCTCGTTCACCTTCTTTTGTCGACGCGGAAGGTAAATCGCCAATGTGAAAGCAGTCGTAAAGGAGAGGATGTACTGCGAAGGGAATCAAATAATTAATTATCAAAAGAAATAAGTAGAGAGAGTGAAGGAAGCGTAAACAATTATGGAAAAGCAAATAATAAAAGAGCGCAAATAGTGTTAGAATTACCCGTATGTGTTGACTTTTGGTTGGTTGCTATAATATTAAATTGTAACCATACTCAAGAAAGGATATTTCCAAGATTGCCGATTTGGTATGTACAACCTACGACAGGCATGTCAAACCTCGTGTCAAACTCATTTATCATCAAGGGTCATGTTAAAGTTTCCACTTATAGCTGCGGGTCACATCATAAAAAAGTCCACATCAAAAAATTTTAATTTTTTATTATTAACAAAAAAGTATACAAAATAATACAAAAAACGAAAAAATACAAATAATGATAAATTTAGTACGCGCTCAAGAAAATGTACCGTGTGTCCTATTTTGGTTGAGACTGCAGTGTATTTCAGCTGTTTTTCAATATAAGAATCTTGTGGTTTTCGCGACCCTGTGCCACTTTTTTTGAAACAGTACCACAAACAGAATCAATCCAACTACGTTTGTTTCTGAGGTCTGAGATATAGGGTGAATATGAAAAATTGAACTTTTTGTAATGTTGTCATATCTGACTACCCATGTAAGATAGAAAAAAGGTAAAAACTGCCTACTTTAGTCATTTTTACGTGAAATCCAGTGACGTAGTAAAGAAAATTTGGACAACCGTTTCTGAGATTTGACCCAAATTTGATATTTTTTTAATGCAACGCCTTGTATTGTATGTTAACTTCAATTGCGTTCTTTTTCGTGATTACATTAATGTATCATCCTATATTTGTTTACCATTTTTCAAAATTTTGAAACTACTGCTATTTTGTTGGTTGGCATCGACTGCTTTAGTTACAATGGAGGCAATAAACAAAACAAAATCACCATAAATCCACGGCCTACTATTGAAAGAAGTAAAAAATAAGGTTTTTATTGTTTCATCGCTAAAATTAAAAAAAAATAGGTTGTGATACATCAATGTACTCAGGAAAAGGAATGATAAGAAATTAACGTTAAGATATATACAGAGTGTTGCATTTACTAAATACCAACTTTGGGTCAAACCTCAGAAACTTTTCGTTTTCACCCTGTAATCTCAGAAACAAACGCAGCTAGATTGGTTCTGTTTGTGGTATTATACGTTTCACAAAACCGCAAGTCTATCTTTAAAAACAGCTGAGATACACTGCAGTCTCAACCAAAACAGGACACATGGTACAATTAAATTTTATAATTTACAAAAATCGTGATGGGCCACAGGTTTCAGAACGGGGGGCCGTATGTGGTCCGCGGGCCGCGTATTTGACATGCCTGACCTACGAGATTCAATACCCATAGTGATGTAGTGAATTTAAGTGTTAACACTTAAACTGCAGGATTTGTGTTTCAAGATATACAGTGTGGTCGAGATAATAGGGTCAACATCCCTTTTGTTTGGCGAGATTCGAAAAAGGTCAAATATAAATTTATGTGACATAGCGATCTATTCGATGGCATATTGACATTTCCAGTGTCACTTCCGCATAAACCGGAAATCGATGCAAATTTTGTTTTTCAAATGTAATGCCTTTTTTTAAGATCTTTGAGAAGAGCAATTAATTTACTGTACTACAACATAGAATATGCATATGGCTGGTAACCAAAAATGGAGAAATTCCTGCTGTCAGGATGCGCGGTGTGTGTTCTGTTGCACAGGGAGATCGTATCGTATAAAAGTATACGATGATTGATGAATATGAGGAATCCCGAAGGAATGAAAGATTTTAAAGAATCTTAGGGACCGAAAAAACCTAGGAAAAAACATTAAATACGTAACGAAGGTTTATTTAGTTAAACGTCGAAGTTGATTTTTAGCGCATTTTCCAAAAGTAATAGGGGGTTTATATTTCAGCGAGTTTGGTAGAGCGATATCAAGGCCCCATCAATTTGTAAGAATTGATCACCGACGATGAGGAATGAAAGCGGACGTGACGCATTCTTTCCAGAAAATATGATGATGATTCGAGAATTCTCTAGAAGCTTTTTGTTGCTAATTTGTCAGCTAATTGAATTGTGTTTAAGTATAGTTCCAAATAGAGTTCCGGGTTCAACAGGAGAGAAGCTGTCCAATAAGATTGCGCTTCAAAACATTTCCACCTACTCATTTTTAGTAAGTTTGTTTGTCGACGCAAAGAACGAACGGCATTTGTAACAGGCTCGTTAGAAGAAACAAAAGAATTGAAACCCTAATGGATAAAAGTTTGAATGATAATAATAAGCAAAATAAAGGAATTAAAGAAGGAAAATTCTGAAGAAACTGAAAGATCTGGGACACTCTGAGAATCTAAATAATTTGGAGAATCTGTAAAAAAAAAAATCTGACATATCCAAAGAAACGGAAGAATACGAATTTGAGGAAGTCGATTTTGGATGAACATTTATACAAACTCAATCATCCTCAAAATTCACACATTGCGACATTGTCTACATTTTTCACGTCTACGTCTTTGTTGATAGGTAATCTACCAAAGTGAACTGCATTTAATTTATTATATTTCTGTTCCAAACCGTCATAAAATATCAAAAAAACAGCGCTTTCTCGTTGTCTCTAGTATTTAAGGAAACACCACTTCCACCATAAAAAACTCCTTGCTTCTGAATTTTCAAATAAATCATAAATCGCCAATCACAATTAGATTACCCAAATACCTTAATATATTAATACAGGAAAGTGGCTACTGTTTGCATTTGCGTAAGCTGCGACATGAAAAAGAGCGCCATCTACACGGCTCGGTGTAGAATGACGAAAAATTAAGGAGCAAATTAATTGTACTACTAAGGTTACTTAACATCTAAAATATGTGATATTACTAAATACCTTAATGTTATCAATTTATCCATAACAATAACAATAAAGCACGTAAACCATCAATACAGTTTTATGTTATCAAAAATCTCTAAACCTTCCCCATATAGCTATATGGGGAAGGTTTAGAGATTATAATATATTTCAACCCCCATTTCGAGGAACGATGGATCCAAATCATACTGACTGCATCTCGGAATGCATTTAGATATAAATATAAGGCAACAGAGAAGCTAAACGTACCACTTAATATACTTATTTCAGAAATTTAATCAGCCTTTTAAGTTTTTTTTATTGCCTCTAGAGGTCTCGTCCTTATTTGAAAACGCTAATATAATTTTTACTTTTTTTACATACATATTTTATTGTAACTTTAAAAATTTGTATTGATAACATGCAATAATTGATATTTTGTAAGTTTAATGTGAGAAACTTGACGCAGTTGACATGGATTGAACAAATCTTATCACATCCGTAAAGGAGATACACTTTTATTAACTGGTAGGACTACACAAACCCCATTACTTTATTGAACGGTAGAGCCAAGTTATCCCAATGACGTCACGCATAGTGCAACACGAGAAAGTTGAAAAATGGGAAAAACAATAAAATAAACATATGGGTAAGACAAGACAAACCCTATGCTGCTCCTGGTTTTATGATCTGGAAAACCGACTCCGTGCTAGCAAATGGTCGTGGGGTTAACGTTGGGTGTCCAGGGCGCCAAGAGCGATAAATCTTTAATTTGGAGATCCAGTATACGTACAAAACTTGTTTCCGCTCTAAAAACAATATTTAGGAAGGAACTGTAAGGGTTAAAACATAAAATAATAAAGTGCAAGAAGGGGATGTTTGTATTAATTGAAAGATTAGAATTTCAAGGTTACATGTGTGTGGAAAATAACTACTTATTCGTTAACCGTCTGTTCTAGTTTTTTTTAATATTTCAGGATAACATTTATTGATGGTAGCGAACGCTTTTAACAAGGTTTCAAATGTGAATTATGCAGGGTTTATTTTACGCAAGGGCTCAGGGTGACGTCAGAAAGGCCTTCCCTAGGTCTGTGATACCCGTATCTGTACCTAACTACGTACGTACTAAGTACGTGACTACTAAAACGAGGTGGACTTGTTAATCGCTATACAAATCGGTGAAAAATGAATAGTTATGAAAAAATCAAAAGTAGTTCTAATGATTAGACGGATTTTGTTTATGTTTCTACATAACCCCAATAAAATAATAATTTTTACATGTAGCTGAAGGCTTTTGAAATATTGAAAGGTAAGTAATTAAGTAAATAAACAGATCCAATAGTCTTGATTAACACAATTTTATACAGTTACAGTTTGGATAAATCGATGACTTCACAGGGAACAAATGGACGACACAAACGGAATGCTCTGACCTGGAAGTTGAGTGGACGTTGCGGTCTCGACACAGGGAACTCGTGGCTGTTGTTCTCCACTTGATGATGATTGTCCGCAGCAAAATCCTCAATCCGGTGGCAGGCCAGTTCAGAGACGACACATCGACAATAGGACAATAGGACAAAAAGTAGACGTAAAAGAAAAGAAGCTAGAAAAGATTCGACCATTACAATAAGTTTTACATATGTAATAATTACCTCGAAGATGTTTCGAGCTTCTCAAGTAAACCGAATGGTTTGTACGATTTTTGTGTCCGCCGAAGCGATGCTGTTCAATACCGTACTCCAAAATACCTCAATAACTTAGGTAAGAACTTATTCAACAGTGCACTCATATATCCTCAAAATTTGAGATTTGCAATGGCTTTTTAGAGTGGCTACTGCAATCGTACCATGCTCACACAAAGCTATCAGAAGACAGAATGGCCGAAACCGGGAAATGTACAAGAAGAAAATCAAGTTCCAATAATGTGACAGGAAGAGAAGAAAATATCAGAAACAAGTCAATAGGTCAAGTACAAACAATAAATAAGTAAACAAGACTATAGGCAACACATAAGACACAAGGATTTAATTAACGTTACAATAGGCATACCTTGTCTTATTGTACCATGCCTCCTACCTCAACGTCGTGGCGCTGTAATTTGTGACCGGTTTTCAACGTCATTTTCCTGTATTAATATATTACATAAACCGCAGCTTCGACGTAACGCGCCAAACGTCCCCACTTTACACGACACGCACAATTCTACATCATACCTGCATTTTCTTATCAGGATTATTACAATGTGCATTAATTAACAATAACACATCTTATCGCAAACGACCAGATGCAACCTTTTCTAAATTACGCACATTTGACCAGTTATGTCTTACTTCTAACACCGTATCTAAATTGAACGATTACAAAGCTATAAAATTTAAACAAGAATTAAGCATTTACAAACATTTTTAAAACGGAAAAACAAAGACTGAGATACAAATTCAAGTAAAACGAACCAACTTTGTGTTTATTCGTAAATAACCCACAAAATTTACACTTGAAAATTGAAATTATATACTTCATACAGGGTGACACAATGCCTAAAAGTCTGTACATTTCTACGCTTAAATGGAAATTGTTTCGTAAAGGAAAAACTGTAACCCAATTGACTAATTGACAAAATTCTTCGTTCCCAGTTAAGTTTTATTACAATACACCTAAAAGGGAAATTTTGTTGGCTAATGGAACATTTACAAATGGCCGTAAGTTCTTAAGGGATCTTTACTTGAAATTAATATTAATAAAAGAAAATTAAAATGGGCTATTTAACCGCCAACTGAAATTGTTATTGTTACTCACAGCGATTGAAAAATATCTGAACAACCAAATTGTTTGCAATACCTCTAATTAGCCTCTTCCCAAAATTGCCTTGCAACTTCCTTTAAATTGAGTCTGTGCGGTTTGGAATAGATTTCTTCAAATGCCTTTACACTTAATTCGGTGCCTTGCTTTTACTAACTTTCACTGTGATTCTTTCGCATTTCAAACTATAAAGCTAGTCATACTCGACATCTTTAAACTGTTCCATTAACTTCGCTCGATCTAATTTACGTAACTGCACACTTGACAGACGATTTACTTTTTACTTCACTATTTATATTGCCGCGTAGAAAACCTGTTACGGCCCCAACGCAACAGGGGGGGCTACACTCCGCCCGCAGGGCTTCCATAACCTTCGCCGCACCTATCAACCAATCACGAATTTCTATTCCCCGTAGAAAAACCGAAAAGGTACCGACGCAATTCTCGCAATTCGCTTGTACTATCTCAAAGCCCACACAATTTTATACGCGCTTCGCCACTATTCTTATGAAGCGGCGCATGTGATATTTTACACATGCATAAAATTCCCTAAAATATACAACAGAACACAATTTACACAAAAAAAAACAAGATAGATTGGAAAAGTAAAATGTTTAAAATGTTTTAAAACAATCGAATACGCTGTGTCGGCTGGAAAACCGTCGATCCCTCCATGAAATTTTATAAAAGGTATAGCTGTTGTTTAGAGGAGATCCTTTGGCTCTTGTTGTTTTTTTCCCTGTACGTTTTGCTATATTATCACCGTTCCGATAACTTCAAAAGTAAGCATTTACTATCTTTCTTCCACTAATCATAAGGGGAGTATTGTTTCACCTGCATTTGATTTTCCGTAGCTACCGCTAATTAATTTATAATTTGTTGCTTACGTTCCCGTTAGGACAATCGCTACCGTGTCGCGTGTGTAATTCTGTTTTAGTTGCTTCCCTGAACCTAACCGCCTGCCGAATTATGGACAACGCCGTTTCGTCAACTGCCACAAATTCCACCTGCGCTACCAGGACTAAATTACCTATTCCTTTTTTGACGTTTTTGATAATGTCCCCGGCATTTTAGGTTAAAAAATAGACAAAATTAGCAACTAAATGAATTTTGGTGAGGTGTTAGTATATGACAAGTTTTTTTCTGAAATTTCCCCTCACTTCCTCCGTTTGCTTCGCCCTGTATAGCGATAGAAAGGGCCCTACTGAGGCTAAAACAATAAAATCGCTATTGCGCTCCATCTATGGCACTCTTAAACTGTTCAGAATGGCAACGGTTATTATAACCACCTCGAAAGTTTTCGTACGCTTCCGAACTCTCCCGAGTTTTCTAGAATGTTCTCGAACAAACACGTCATATTTCCCGGAGAGGTTGCGTCACATCCGCCCTCGTTCTTTATCGTCGATGACTAATCTTTCATGACGCCTCGATGTTTGTCGGGATTCCTGGAATTTTCGCTACAATAGTATTAAGTTTACCAGAACAATGCAGCAGAAGTGAAGTAATAGTAGAGATAATAATTGCTTATATTCAAGTAGTTGTTCTTTTCTGTTTATTAAGAGGATTTTTTGCTTTATCTAAGTGTGATGCGGTAATGAATGAGAGTAGGAATTATACTGAGAGCAATAAAAGGAGATTCTACTAGACAAACGGTAGCGTAGTCATTAGAAGGAGCCTCCTACATTATGAGCGGAGTATTATTACAGTCTGCGTACGTAATTTCTGTAAGCCTGTAAAAATGTAAGGAACGACCAATAAAAGGAAATTACACCACACTGTGAGTTCCTTGTGTCTGTAAAGAAAAAGAATTTTGTTTAATCAAGTAATGACTCTTTCGCAAGTGCTTTACAGTTCCATTTATATCAGTAACATCCACGAAAACCAGAAATAGTGCGATGTGGTGTAAAAGAAGCTTCAATTTATACATGACTAGGATAAAAGAGATTCAAATTGTTCATAAAATTCGGCAGGCTGTAAGCGTAAATGGCCAATTCAAGTTCAAATTTAAAGTTGAGCCCCGTAACACATAACAAGGTTTATGTGAATTTTATTCTAAAAAATGGCCGTCTTTGAATAAATGGCACATTTGTGTAAATTGAATTATTTGCTAAGGTAAGTGATATCATTGATCAAATAACTATTGGTGAAAATATTGTCTTGATTTAATTGTGTTTTTAGTTACCTACAAGGCTACAACGAATTTTCTAGGGATCACACAAGCAAAAAGTAATATACAACAAACAACGTTTAACGAGGAATATTCAGGCAGGCGACGCCTTCTGTTAAAAATGGAGACATTAGAGCTTAAATTGAAAGTAAATATCTCTACGAGCAAAGTTTCCGCCTTCATTATTTAGTACAGATGCGTTGGGGAGAACTCGGAACGTAACTAATCATTATCTTTGTGTCCTACATTTAGCAAGTTTAAGCATTAGCAAAGTTCATAACAGTGATTTATCGAACCCAGTTTAGGTGTATATTTCAATACATACATAATACGTGTTGTATTTTCGCGATAGTATATTAAACAAACTTTTAAACATAATTAGGGGATGCATACCATACCACCTCAAAAAATACCTACTAGAACCTGATTTTTAATTAAGTGCTTTATTGCCGTCCAGTTTATAGCAGGTGGCGCAGGAGTGATTACAAGATAAGCCTAAAAATTGATTAAAAATCCAAAGTTAAGTTATTATTACAGGAAGGAAAAACCTGCAAATCTACAGATCAATTCAAAGAGCACACAGTTATATTGCGCTTCGTCGTTCTGTTGTCTGACTAATAATGCAAGGCAATGCAAATTCAGAGATTGATGATGAATGTCCAGATTTTCCGTCATTAAAAAATATGTAAAAGAAATGAATTTTATCTTCGGAAAATTGGAAAACAGGCCCCATTTAGAGGGCATTTGGAAGGAAGGTACTTCCACGGAATGTTCCGTTATTTTAAGATTTTCCGTAAATTCATTTTGCATTCAGTCCGTCTTGGATTTTGCTTTCACATTAAGTTTGCGCCGTAATCCTACCGCTCCGTTAGTTACAAGGTAAGTTTTTTGCTACTTTCCGTTCCATTAATTATGGAGGGAGAATATTGTCTCGCTTTCCTGCAATTGCTTTTTCGTCGAAACCACTACCGAATTATTTACTGTTCCCTAAGCTACATTCACCAAACTTATATGCGACGAGCCTTGGCTGCTTTACGCAAAAGAAAAGAATAAGCGGTATAATTACAAAAACGAAGTTTCATAACAGTAAGAAAAAGGGAAATCCAGCAGTAATGTTACAAGTACATTTGTAAAGGTGACAACGGCGATAGTCGGCGGAACGGTAGGAAACAGGGGAGCGGGAGTGCTTCGAACGCCACCAGAAATTTTCGGTCATTCTTGTTTCTGGACAAGATACGGTCGGCGATGGTAAGCTCCAGGTCTCGAATGGAAAACGGCGCCGCTACCGAACCGGATTATTTACAGTGCCCGCTCAGGGAACTAACAGTGTGCTTTAAGTTTGTTTTAAGGCTCTCATTAATATAGCGAACAAATCCGCTCGAATAGATTCGTTCGGCTAATGTGTACATACAACCAATTATATATACCCGCGAAAATAAACGAGTGCTTGACAAAGCAGTAGGTATCTTGCGCAGAAATATTAGCGTCGAACGAATTTGGGAGAATACGGACGAACCCATTCGGGTTCGGTTGTATAATGTCAGTTTAAACTTCAGTTTATACTTGAATTGTGGGTTAAAGGATTTGATTGGCTAATATTTCACAAGTTGACCAATCGTATTTCTGAAATCTCTCAGTTAAACCAACCTGAAGTTTAATCTGACATTGTACAACCGGGCCTAAGTGGCTTGGCTTAGTAGAGCAGCATTGGATGAAATTCTTCCCACTTAAAATAAAAGTAAAAAAAAACAAGAGTCTAACTAGCCTGCAAGTACCCATTTGGTGAATCCTAAACGTGAGCGAGATCCCTGAGTGAAGCAGGATCTTTCGGTCCCAAGAACCCCGAACTTTAGGTATGATGCAAATTAATCTACACGGCGGCATCTTAATGCAGGGAAATGCTTGCTAACGACATAAACTTGTCACTCATACAGGGGACATTCTAGGGACATTACAACTATTAAAATCTTATAGACGACGAAGGAGAACAAGAAAGTGTTTGTAGTATTTGTTCCACCAAACCGCCGTCAAGTATAGAAATGGGAGGAATAGTAGCATTCACCAATTATTTGCTGTGATGCAAATTCCTACCAGAACGCTTGGGGACGAACCAACTGTAACCAAAGAGGCGAGTTTCTCCTTGATTACACTCTTACTAACAACCTCGATACCGGAGGGAAATGCTTCCACTTTCCAAAATGCAATAAGAGGGGGGAAGTAACCATTTACTATAATTATTAATAATTATATTTACTGTAATTGGGCGATAAGCCTGTAGGGCAATAAATAAATCAATCAATCAATCACTACAACTCCGAGTATAAGTTGGATGATCAAACAGTAGCTCGTTTTTAACGAATCTTTATTATGCCATGACTCCGATATTTTCTTTAAACTGACCCGGGAAATGAACATACGAGAAGAGCATACAGGAGCAACAGAACAACTGCAAAAATATTGAATCCATAGAATTCGATTCCTCTTTCAGGAAATCAGTAGATTCCAAAGGTGACCAGCTGGAAAAGGCAATAATCTCCTCCTATAAAGACTGCTGTCCGAAATCCAAGCTCAGCCAGGGCGCATCAAAACCCAGCTGCTGGTGGAACAAAGAACCCTGGTGACAAGGTGACTTGTCTTTTCAACAGATTAAAAAGCATTAAAGATAGGATAAACTACCACAAAGTGCAAACAGAGTACAGGCAACTAATGCATGAAACAGTGGCGCGACATTCAGACCAAAGTTAAACCTCTAAAGATCACATCGTCGGTCAAGATTCCAATACTGGAATTGAAATCGAAACTATCGATAATCTCAAATTGGAATTCAGAATCCTCCTCCTCAACGAAGACAAACAAGAACCCTATATACGTTGACGATTCAAAGTTTGCGGAAGGAACAGGGCCTGGATGAACCGAAATCGCAAACAAACTTGCAAAAATTGGAACCTGCAAACTTCGCAAACAAACTTGCAAAAATTGGAACCTGTACCAGTTGCCTTATGTCCACTTCTGTAAACCCAAAAGGAACGTATATAAATAAAAAAATGTTTCAAAACGAACTCGCGTAACACAACAATGATGAGTAACGGGCAAATATAGACCATAGCAGTTATCAATTAGCGAAAACTCGAAGGCTCTAGATGAGCCAGGGGCCGAGATCTCGCAGAAACAAAGAGACAGACGACGGAAAATTGAGTATATACTGCTACGGGGGTTCCTTCTGGACTTGAAAATTACCATCGGTCCGCCCGGCAAGGCAAACCGTCTTCTTCTCAGGCTGCTCAATCGATAAAAATAAATGCTCCGGCTAACTCAAATCGGTGGGCTTTTAACTCTTTTGAAACTGCGTAACAAACCTTAACCTGCCGCCTACCAGTCTCCTGCCTCAACTCCTACTCCTCTCTTTCTTTCCCCTCGTTCTTCGTTAAAGACATAGGCACATTGGAACCAAATAGATAATATATTTAAATGATATTAGAGATACAAACAAATTACAGGGATCTAGCAGTTCTTCTCTCCTCCTTGTAAAAACAATAGCTTAACAATGACAACTAAACTAAATAAAAAAATCCTACCAGGTGAGACTAATTTACTCAAGGGGTGGCCATCCTCTACAGTTTGAAAATTTCAACAACAGGTCATCGGTTTTTACTCCAGCGTGGGCTGGGACTTATTTAAATAAACACAAAAATTTATCCTACTCTTTGGTAATCGTTCATTGGACTTTAATAAACAATCAAATCAAAATTTTTTACTATAGCTTCATTACCAAAAAGTGGGACTTTACAGAACGTTACAAATTTAATTAGACTAACCTTTACAACATTTGTACAGCCGATCTTGTGAACTGCTCTTTCCTCTGGTACAGGGTGGATGTGATGAAACCTGACACTTAGGTCTCTGTGACTTCCTAGGGGGTGGCTTGAAATTAACACACGGAAACAAAATCCACGGTGCCTATCCTTCCTCGGAACGAAAGCAAAGTTTAGTGTTTGAACTGAAGCTTAGTCCAGGAAATCCTTCGCGTGGCGAGTGGGAGACGGCTAGTTGCCAAAGTTTCTACACAGTGGTGTATTTAATTTAAACAGTGACCCCTACTATTTCCTTCCACCGGCTCTTAGAGTTTATTAACTTTGATCGCCTGCGGGAGACAGATTTTTGAGTTAGCGGCACGGCAGAACACAAATTTTTATGATTACTATCCGACGGTAAACCGCGATTTGTTCTTGGGAGGTTCGACTTATTATTTCACCAGCTCTTCTTAGGGCAAATATCTCTCCAAAACGCAGCGCTCCTTCGACAAATGACCGTACGGCACTAGTAGGAAATTCCACCTGGGGCGGATCCCGAAATTCTGCGCCTTGAGGACTAGGGCAGCACTTTGAATTATATATCCTCGAGAAATCACAACGTATCCTAACGCGATTCACTGCATCCAAAGTAAACTGGGGTGAAGCTCAAGGGTTCGCCAAAATATCACCTGATCGGAACCTGGGTCTTCGTCGCCCAAAAATCAACGCGAAAAGAAAATAACACTTCGAAACGGGTGCAAAAAGCACGCAACTGCGAGCAACCGAAATAAACCGGTGGCTCAAAACGCTAAGTGTACCAAAACGATCGCTCAAGGTACGTGTTGACCGCTTGACGTACTAACCGCGAGTCTCTTCAAAAACGATCCCCTTCTTCAGAATTGAAATGAGAAAACCACACCCAAATTACCATAAAACAAAAATGGCTCCCGCTAGAAATTCTCTCATTGGTTTAGATAAAGAAGACTTAACCCACTCTAACTTCGTCGTCAACCTCCAGGAACTGCTGAATAAA
This sequence comes from Photinus pyralis, assembly GCF_008802855.1. NCBI lineage: Eukaryota > Metazoa > Arthropoda > Insecta > Coleoptera > Lampyridae > Photinus > Photinus pyralis. The sequence continues at coordinate 4,005,889 of NW_022170596.1, forward strand.
CTGATCTCACGGTTTTCTGCTGACGAATTAAAAACCCTTATCTCTTGATGGCTCGGTGCTATATCCTTCCTATTCTCGGTCTAGACGGCGCCAAAGTTGATAAACGAACGACAACAACTCGCATTACTCATGATGACGTCAATCAACTTTGCACTCTTCCCACGACGAAATTAAATCTGAGCGAAATTAAATCTATCGGACCATAGTCTTGAGCGAACCGAAATGCCCAAACACAAAATTTCTAACCGAAACAAATAATGAAATATACAGGGTGACCTTCACTATCATGACAAGAAATTTCGAATTTTTTAATGAAATTTGGCGCGAAATAAAACCACTCGTTACAATACGCATTACCCCAACTTCGTTATGTTACACTAAAAAACCTGGCCCATACACCGGAGTGAAGATAAACACCGGAGTGAAGATAAACACCGGAGCGATCATAGGAGTTCGTCACTTTGGGGTCAAATGCCTCAACCACAATAAGTGATAAAGTAAAAAATCATCAAAATGATTAAAGAATGTGCAAGTAACTTCTGTTATAAGGGTCCGAAGACAATATTTTGATATGTTATATGACGTAATATGTAGGGATGATAGATCACAGTGATATTCCTCAAAAACTGTACATTGGATCAAAATGACATTTTTACCCTAAAAAGAGGAGGTTCTAAGCGCACAAGTGCAATATTTGCATATGCTGTATAACGTACGTATGATAGATCACTGTTACTTCTCCAAAACTGTACATATAGATCAAAGTGCATCTTATACTCGAAAAGGAGACCAAATAGGCCTTCCCAAAACAATTTTGAAATTTTCTTGCACTTCCGTCATAAGGGCACAAGTACAATATACGAAACTGCGTAATACATATTCTTGAATGTTGGACATTGGAAAGAAGAAGACACTACTTAAAGGGGTAATTCACAAACAATCGAGAAACTCGAACCCCGAGATACAATACCCCGCTGGACCTAGCCCCCCAACTTAAGAATGGGATCCAATTTATGAGCTATTTAGGAGCTTTTCATATCGCAAGCTTAAAAACTAAAAATTGAACATTTCTTATGGGGTGGCCGAGTCCACTTGAATTCAGCCCCCCCCCCCCACTGATCCGAATTACCTTTTTCAAATTAAATTTTGTACTGGAATTACGAGCTATTTAAGAGCTTTCATTTACAAGTAATTTCGATTTTTGAGCGCCACTCTTAAAAAGGCAAGTTGATAGGCCGGCCAGTTCCACTTGGACGCAATCCCTCCTCTGGTATCCTTTACTTATTTCAAATTAATTTTCAGGCATGAATTACGAGCTACTTAAAGGCTTTCATTTACAAGTAATTGCAATTTTTAAGCGTCACTCTTAAAAAGAGCAAATAGATGTCATCTTGGGAGCGGCCCAGGTCTATTCTGGCGTAGCCCCTAATCTGTTTTTCTTTACTTATTACAAATTAACCTTGTCCATGAATTACAAGCTGTTTCATTTAATAAGTAAGTCTAATTTTGGAGCTCCACTCTCAATAGGTGAAATAGTCAACCCTGGTTGAGGGCGGCCAGGTCAATTTCGCAGTAGCCTTACCTCTGAGCTACCGGTTAGTTGCATCAGCACGCACTCTCTGTGGTTGCATACGACTGTGAGTTTTTAGTGAATTTGTTGGTGTAAAAAGTGAAAACTTGGGGTAGTCTTGAATGTTTCCTCATCAGTGTTAGTAGCTAATCGGACCAATCTATCTCTTCATTGCGGAATCCAGAAGCGTTTCTTTTTGTATCGTAAAAACCTAAATTCCAAGGGTCAGAGGGCCGACGTGGATGCGTGGCTGAATAGATGATCAGCAACTACTGGCCCCAACTTCGGAGCACCGGGCGCCACACCGTTGTATTAAGTCGCCTTACCCTGCACTGAAGACTGGGGCGCAAAAGCAACACCGGTCTGATGGCAGCGCTGCTGATCACATGCGCAAACCAGGTATTGGTGGACTGCTTGAGGTCAGAGCTAGCGAGAGCAGCTCGGGGGGGGGGGGGGGGCGAAATGCTGTAGATTAATTGATGATGGCTACACCACAGTGTTGCCTTTACCGATGACATAGTGATAGCGGATTAGAGGAGACCGTATCACTCGTGAGGCAGGGAGCTTTAAATCTAGTGGAAACATTGTGCGAAGGGGAGGGCTTGTCTGTTAATTCAACAGGAACAAACCTCATTAGCTTTTCTCACATACAAAAGGGCCGACAAAGCTAACGGACGTTGCAATGTAGGGCACCAAGCTACAGGTAGTAAAAGAAGGTAAATACTTGGGCATCTCGTTCGGCCAAGCGCTTACCTTCAAATCACAAATGGAAAAAATAGCGAACAACGTCACACGGTCCCTGTGGGGAGCACCCACTGGATATACACTAAAATAATTATACCAGTTATTACGTATTCGTCACTGGTGTGGTGGAATTCTTTGCCCATAAGAACATGCATGTACTTATCAAGGTGCAGCGCAACGCTTGCCTTAGAATTACGAGGGCAATGATAACGATCCTGACAGTTCCTATGGAGACTATATGAACTGGTCGCCACTACACCTGTTAATTATGGCAGAGGCATTCAGACGGACATACTGGCTGAGGGACAATGGAGAGGAGGAATCCTCAAGGGTGAGACCTTCGCTTAATCTTTGATGAAATCTCTAAAAATAAAATCCTCGGTAGGATAACTGAGAGGATAACCAAAACAGTTTGTGATAAAAAACTGTTTAAGATGATAATCCCTGCTCGATACAGATGTGCATTACACCAATGGCTCAAAAACTACGGAGGACACCGGCTGTGGAGTGTACGGAAGAAATGGGCATGGCTTCAGAATCTAGGACAAAAAGCACCCGTGCTTCAAGCAGGGACCAGGACCGGACCGAAAAAGAACCGAAAACCGGACCGAAACCGGTATTTTTTTCTGGAGCGAAAACCGAACCGAAACCGGTATTCCTTCAGAAATGGAAACGTATTGAAAACCGGAACCCATAATACTTTTTTCGGTTTTTTACCTTTTTTAACAGGTTATTGGAAGTTGAAGGACGCGCCGACAACCACGTCCTGAAAATTGATAAAATATTGCTCTATGATTGCCATCGGTGGATTATAAATTTTTAATAAGGTGTCGAAATTGAAGGCATTACGGGTGGCGGTGGCGTTGATTTAGCCACTACTTAAAAAAAATAAAAAAGGAGGGGCGGGGTTTTAGAAAAGACAATTTTCTGTGGGGAGTCCAAGTAGACTCGACCACCCCCTAAGAAATGTTCGATTCCTAGTGATTAAAGCGAGCTCTAAAATTTTAAGCTTACGATATGAAAAGCTCCTAAATAGCTTATAAATTGGATACCATTCTTAAATTGATTCACAATGGTGCGGGGGGGGGGGGGGGTCAAATCTTGACAGTCAATATGTAGTCAAACAGTTGGAGAAATGAGTTACATTACCGCCACAGAAACAAATTGATGCGCTTCAAAATTAAATCCAAGATTCATAAATTGTGGCAAACCAGAAATCAATGCGACTTGACTTTTGTACTACTATTAATACTTGTGAAAACGTAAAATTCCTTTTCCAAGATAACCTTGCACTAGCCAAAATTCAAGTGGACTGTTGTGCGAAATGTGGCGATGTGCTCGCGGATCACCGTTGCCTCGGCACCCCAATGCACCTATTTTGACCTTTGCGGTCTTACAATCAAATATGATATTGTAAGCAAACCTCAATCTCCAAACTCCTGATAAAAATTTATCTCACATCATCGTAGAGACGGTACAAATTAATCTTAATGTCTCGACACCAAATATGAACGCCTATCAGCGCCACTCAAGGTTAAGCAGATGATATGAAGATTAAATACTTGCAAGTCATAGTAACCATATATATTCTAAGTGAACAGTAATTTGATAATTTAGAGAACTGAGTTCAGTGTATCCGCAGAGAATTTGTGAAACCCTGATTTCGTATTGAGTCCAGTGGTCCGTGTTACAATGGCATGTTTGATTGTGTGCGCCTTGGTTGCCGCACTAGCAGTACTTGTAACCGCTTACATCCAGTGGGGGTACACGTACTGGAAACGAAGGGGTCTCCCCCACATTCCACCCACGTTCCCGTACGGTAACTATGAACCAATATTTTCGAGAAAACAACATTTCGGCGAATGGGCGAAGAGTTTTTATGACCAATTCAAATCTCGCGGAGTGAAACACGCAGGATTGTACGTGCTATCGAAACCAATCTATCTACCAATTGCGACCGATTATGTAAAAAACGTCCTCCAGAACGATTTCCGCCACTTTGTCAATCGAGGAACTTACTACAATGAAAAGGATGATCCCTTAAGCGCTCACCTGTTTAACCTCAGTGGACAAAAGTGGAGAGACCTACGCACCAAGTTGACACCAACTTTTACTTCGGGTAAAATGAAGAGGATGTTCAACACGCTATTGGACTGTACTGTGCCAATGCGCGAAGCGGTAGCAAGCCACTGCGTTGACGGAACCCCAGTAATGATCAAGGAGGTTATTGCCAGATTTACGACGGATGTAATTGGTTCGTGCGCGTTTGGTCTAGAATGTAATAGCTTCAAAGACGACGATGCCGCCTTCCGCCATCACGGGCGAGCGTTGTTTAACACCCAGGACAAGCTAAATCGAGCTAAACGAGGGCTTGCTAATATCTTTCCAACCCTGTCCAGAATGTTAGGTGTTGCGCTACTTCCCAAAGAGAGCACTCAATTTTTCTTCAACGCAGTGAGGGACACAATCCAACATAGGGAAAAAAATAATGTTGTTAGGAACGATATGTTACAAATTCTGATTGAATTACAAAAAAGTAACAAGGAAAGTGGAAAACCGATGTTAACCATGGAACAGATGGCTGCTGAAGCTTTTGTATTCTTCATAGCCGGATTTGAAACCTCCTCATCAGTTACCACTCTCTGTTTGTACGAGTTGGCAAGAAATGAAGACATCCAAAACAAAGTTAGGGAGGAGATCGAGAGTACTTTAAGAGAAAACGACGACGAGATCACTTATGAGGCAGTCATGGGCATGAAATATCTGGACCAAGTTGTTAACGGTTAGTAGGTCGCTTTGGTGCATATTCTAATGTCTTTGGTTTCTAGAAACGATGAGGTTGTATCCATCGCTGACATTTTTAACCCGGGAATGCGTCCAAGACTATCCGGTACCAGACACGGATGTGGTAATCGAGAAGAATACTCTGGTTGTAATACCATCTATTGCCTTACACAAAGATCCAGAGTTTTGGGACAATCCTGAAGCATTTGACCCTGAGCATTTTTCGGCTGAAAATACTCCTAAAATTACACCATTCACATATATGCCATTTGGTGAGGGACCTCGAACATGCATAGGTACGTTTATCCAGTGTACTTTGAATTGGTAATTGAGTAACTCCTTGCAGGTATGCGATTTGGAACAATGCAGGTTAAAGTGGGCTTAACGACTCTTTTGAAAGACTATGCGTTTTCTGTTTGTTCAAAAACTGTACCGCCCGTTTTGGATAAATATTTATTCATCTCAAATACTCGAGATCCTGTATGGTTGAACGTTAGGAAGATAACGTAAACAAACAAGTGTATCATTCGTAATCATTGGGGTATTTATTGGCTTTGTCAGCCTGCATTCTTTCGGTTTTAAATCATTTATTTAGAATGAATAAGATTTTATTCAAGCAAGAGTATTATAACTTAGGGATGATTTATAAAACAAAAGTATTAAAAGCTACGCACACTTGCACTTTTTGTTTAAATTCCTCTCCAGTGACGAAAACTTCAAACGTTAGCTCTTTTCATAGACCTTGGGTATGCCTTTTTCAGTTCTGTAAGAATTGTTTCTACCCTTACACAAATCTATTTCGACATCTGTGGAAGATCATGGAAGAAATACTAAATTAATGTCTAAATTTTGAAAAATAATTCCAATGTTTTATACCAGAAAGTGTAACGTTTAAATGTATACAAAGGTTAGCGGCGCTATTGAGTCGTGATATATGGCGTGCTTAGTTCCAATTACAAGGGGCCTTTATATATTTTGCGGTCGTTGTTATCTTTGATAAGTAGCGCGTGAATTGCTCATTCAGTGTTATTCCACTCCACGAGGAGTTGACTTATTGACGTGTAGAAATTCCATTCGCTACAAAAAATGAGTTTTACTGGTGCAAAAGTTTTACGTCCTAGAATGTGTGTGAATCAGTAAAGTGATGGGAATTAGGTTTTTGGCAGATATTCATGCGGCATTGCGCGTTAAGTCCCGAGTGCGTCTACGGTGAACTGCTAGAAAAAATTGGTGCTAAACCTCTGGGAAATTCGCCTGCGACAAACCATTAGCGCCAAGCTGTGAACAAAGCCGGTGACCCGTAGGTAACCCTGGCGATTGTTTTTAATTTATGTAAAACTCACGTGAAGCCGCATTTAATTTATCCATTGTATTTTTTTGTCACAGAGGCGAAATCCTCACTAGGCATTCAAGGTTAGAGATGGATAATCTACAACAGCCTTCTTTTCTTGAAGTCGCAATTCCCAGTGAGCTGATCGAAGCGACTCTTATAAATCCGCACCTGGGAAATATTCAATTCTTTTGTCTATCTTGGGCGATCGAGAGAGAAAGCACTTTGTGCATTGCGCTTGAGGGAACTACAATTTTAAACTAATTACCATTTACTGATACAGGTGGCACTTCGTGCACTGTTCTTGAGGCAGGCACCCCTTTTTGATAATAACTGAGCTGTGGTATTTATCATGGTTCCAGAATTTTTTTCCCGAAATTTCATATGCAACTGCCTAACAGTAATCCCTTAGGCAGTCGCCGTACTGCTCTTTACATTAAAGTATTAATTTTTTTTCCACAATTTTAAAAATTACAATCAGATACCGATATCGTCTCCAAAACACTTTTAACCCCGGTTGGCGTGAACAAAGCCCCGGATGCGGCCGGACTGAAGTTGCAGTGGCTGTTCGTCCCTTTTGTAGAATCCTGAATCTCGTGTGAGCTAAGGGACGAATATCGAATAATAGGCAACCCATCTTACACCGAATTCCGTCGCACATATATTGACCGACGAAATCGAGGTGGTGTTAGTGGCAGGGATAATCAATGCCAACTGTTATATAGCATCCTTCCCTGCAAGTCAGAATACTGGGCCCGACAATACTCGTACAGGAGCAACTAATGAGCAGTTACATCGTCCCCGACGGTCTGCTATACCGGCGGGGCAAAAGGAGCACGTCTTTTTGCTGCTCGATATTTACGAAATTGTTCTCTACGTTTATCACGACTCGCCGACCGCCGAACACCATGGAGTGGAAGAAAAGAAAATTAGCCCCAGTACCAATGACCTAAAATAACGGTGGGCAAGGAGAAGATGCCGCCACCTGTACCACATTTCTGCCTCGCGCAAGTACCACTTGCAGTTATCCATTTCCTCCTATTGCCACTTTCAGTTATCTCCAAAATGTGACCAGCCACCTGATACAGCTCGTGAAAGACACTTTGTAACGGGGATATTCCCTATACAGAAATTTAAAAAAAACAAAAGATAAATTTAGGTATGAATGTCACATTGAGCGCACCAATGTGTATTATAGCATTGAAAGGAAATTATAATTGTAATTATGACCCGAGTTGGGATATTATTACCGCCAGGAAGGTAAAAGAGAATTAGCAATATAAAGTAATAATTGCGATTAGAAATGCAATTCTATTTCACATGTAAATAGAATAGGATCATAAATACTGCTTTACGTATGTATATTCGGAATGAGGTTAAACACGTCTGCTTAGTACCGAGATCGAACTAACAAAATCTGGTAAAAGAGTTGTGCTGATCTTATAAACGATCCGTCGTAGCATTATAGGCGGAACTTAATTACAGTAGAGACTGACAGAAGGGGTATAAATATAAGTGAAATCGTATGTAAGTTAAACCTACAAGACCGAAGATTAATCCGAGTACCAAATATCATCTCCATAGAGCTGTATCAGTGTCCGGATGAAGTTTCTATCAGCATTTTTGAGAAAAGTGAAAACGTGGAGATTTCCGCCCGCCCACCATTCAATCCGTTCAGGAAGGACACGGTTCAATGTGAAGATTACTGAGGGAGTATATTTTTCGTGCAGATGAGACTGTAATGGTCAAAAGACACATCACAGAAGGGATTGCCACCATTGTTAACATGTCGCCGTACGATTTCCACGATTTTGTGTTCGTGAAGAAACACTTGAAAGGTAGCCCTTTCATGTCGGACGTAGAGGTGCAGGACGAGGTCGGTGAGGCCTGGGAGCGAGGCGAGGCCAAAGAATTCAGTCACATTTATATCAAACGGTTACAGAAAATATCATCAAAAGAGGTCATATGTTCCAGGAAAACTGTTTTGTAAATCCAAACTGTTTGAAGTACAAGAAAACAATAATTTTAAAGCTTTCATGGATTATGTGTAAGTGACCCTCACGGAACTCCTGACACTTTCGGATAAAAAATTATAATTAACTATACAAAATCGCTTCCCATATCACCGGGATCAGTATTTCTATCCGTTAATTAAACGAATGCGGCCCTTGTCTAAACAAAATGTATTTAAGTAGGTGTTCCATTTTCCAATTTGTATGTAAATTACGGATACTCACGCGAACGCGTAATTTTTGTACAAAATCCCTACCAGTAATTAGTAAACAATCAAAAATCTTATCGGAAACTTTAGTGATCAACAAATTTAGATAGTCTATGTTCACTAATTTTAAGACTCATGTACAACCTGTTATTACTTCTGATTGATTAGACGGCGAGTGTTTTCACTTCAAATAATGAGAAAATTGGGTACTTTTCAGATAATTTAATTAACTCCAAATGTGCGATTTTGGGATAAAAACTTGTTGGGATAAAAATAACTTGGGTTGCTGCTATCGGTGAAAATATTTAGCCCCTTACTTTAAAAACCAAGCATATAATTATATTTTGCTTAATTATTTTATGTTTTATAAAAAAGACTGATTATTTATGCTATACATGATACGACCTTGATTTAAATTGAATGTTGTAAGTCATTATTAGATAAACATGCAAAATTATTGCTTATATTTAAATTGATAATACATTGTAAGGTGATAGGTAAATGTGCAGATGTTTCCTATGTGTCGAATTTCCTTATCTTTGGAAATTATTTGTTAGGTTTTATTTTTGTATAAAATTGGAGATCTGTCTTAAATGTAAATGGGTTTAGATAAGAAAATAATGGATAACATTTTGTTTATGTGATAAAGTAGTGTTTTAATAATGGGGCAAAATTAGTGGATTTGCGCGCCTTCATAGAGAAAAGTGGAAGGGGTTCGCGATAGCGCTTGTTTATGAAAGGCAGTTTTGGAAGAAAAGGTGAGGTGACCTTCTTTGTACAAGATACAAGGGATACAAGAGAACGTTCCGTGAAACTGCATACAAAAAATCAGGTGGTTATTAATAATTGTTATGACCTAGTGATTTCGGCACTTTGGTTCGAGTTTGTGGGTAGATGTTCCGGTAATGAAAATGTAATCACCCGTGGCTTAACGAGCTATCTTCGTCGTAGCTTGTTTTCGTGGTTTCAAACGAATTTTTTATGACAACTGTTAGACTGTCGCGGCTCTCTTAGAACGAACTGTTTCTTTGATCAAAACAAAAACTACCCTTGACTTTCTCAAGGGTCAAAAAGTCAAAGGGCCATAATCTCATTAGTTGAACTTTACACTTTAGCGGGCGCTGTAGGGTTCCGTGGTAGGTGGGGAGCTACAGGGACGAATTTGACTTTTCTGACATAGAGATTGATCAAAATAATAAACTACAGGGAGCGTCCCAGGCTACCCCTTAAGTTACGTTACAGGTCCAAGCCCCAACAACAATCCCAACCACGGAAGTCCGGCACTAAGCAAAAGAGGACTCCGGTCAGGTGGGCAAACGGGTAGGCCTATAGAAAAAGAGGCGGAGGTTGCGGTTGACTGAACGTTGTTTAGGGCCGGTTCTACAATGCGAGAATAAGCTTATACTCGGTTAAATTTTTGAGTTGCGTTCTACAGTCATTCGATCACCCTAGAATAGCTATACCTCGTATATCCGGGAGTAGCTCATTTGTACGCATATTAGTTCACTTTGTGCTGACATTTGTACTGACTACAAAATTTTTTGTGATTTGTGTATTGATTTCGCGGGTCTTAGAAGTGATGGAAAGTGATGAGGGTAAAAAAGGTGCAGTAATTTTACATCTGATGAAGTAGATGTGCTAGTTAGCTTGGTTGAAGAATTCAAGGATATAGTAGGAAGTGTTATGAAGTTATTATGAAGAGAGGCGATTGCATCTGTCACCTGGGTCTCAATGCCACAGGCAGAGGTTTTGCTAACACCTGCAAAATCTGCAACTGAAATGAGCATGTTGCCTGTTGCATAAAAACGTAAACTTAAGAGCAACTTTGTTGTTGGTGTTATCGCATGATTTCTGTCTCTGGTACTTTGAATTCTATCCTGAATCATTTCTAGGAGCATTTCACATGTACGCTTTTGCAGACAAAATCGTGTAAAGAATTCCAAATCGTCTTCAAAGAAATTTGGTCTGTAAACCATCGAATAGGCATTCTAGTTATGTAAAGCAAAATAACGTCAGCTTACCGACGTCTGAACATTTTCGGATTATGTCCGTTCTCAAACTCATCCCAGTCATCTTTGGCAGAGTCGAAAATATTTATGTTCATTGGGGATTTACGGTTATCCCCATCCCCATTTTGATTTTGATTAAAAAATCACAAAAAACACGTGCTGTCAGCTTGGCAAGTAAGTGACAAACGAGAACGACATACAAAACCGCTACCAATAGAATGGGAGAATAACTTTGATGCCTGGTATATCCAAACAATTTCAAAGGGATAACTTATCCGCCATTTTACACCTGGAATAACGCTATTCTGCAAATGTAGAACCAAACTTTCGAATGTTACTCCAAGAATAGCTTGTCCGTGGTACATACTAGCATTGTAGAACCGGCCCTTAGTCGCGTTTTACGATACACAGTGCACTCTGCGGTAATGTTATCTTTTCCCGCCCCTAGGCGGTAAATATTTACAGAAGAATATACTATAAAATATCAATAAAATTGAACTAAAATTTAAAAAAAAATGTGAATTGAAGAAAATACGTTCATGGGCTCCCGTTACAACTTCTGTTTTAAAGCAAAATCACTTCTAAGATCAGCAGACTATGCATTTTTCTGCGGTAGTAGTCAATTGTCTTCTAAAGAGATATGTATAATTGCAAAATAAATGCATCAAGATGAAGTATATCGCTTACCTAATATCAACGTTAGGTATATTATTTCGTAAATGCAAAACACATCCGAAGTCACCTACTAAAAAAACCTGGCAACGTTGACTGCCATATTGATGACTGTTACTTTCTAGGACACACAACGGTTTTCACTTAAGTGATTCAATCTAAAACTCAATAAGGGCTGTGAGTAGAAAAATGGCTTTAGAAGGTGATAAAATTAGGCGTGTAATAAGCACGAAACGTTTTGTCACCTCTGCAGCAATCTACGTGAAGCTTTCAACGCCAACGGAAGCCATGCAGCACATCAATATCATTTTAGAAATTTGCAATGCTAAAATTCAAATTCTCTCCTTTGATATTATAAGTAGAACTTTTATCATCATAAATCATAATCCCGATGATGAATGGACTGTGACTTGCACTTGTTAGAATTTTAAATGTAGACCTCTCCCTATATATGGACTGATTTCTTTAGAACGGCATAATGTAAACGCCATTATTCCGCGCCTTTTGTTCTCGAAACGTATAAACATGAGTGGCTGGTAAATTGGGAAGCATTAAATAATCATCAGCCTTAATAGAATATGGGAAAGATACTATAAATCTCGTTAATTGAATTATACGCAACACAATCGCGGAGTGAAGTACAAGTAACGAAGGAGGAAATGAATTGCTTTGACGAATGAGCAACGCCGTTTGTTACCATTTTGTATATAAATACATCTAGTATCATGCGAGAAATGTTTAATGTCACGATTCATTAATCTTTTTATAAGCAGGACAACGTAGCCGTCAGAGCAAAACATTACCCACGGAATTTGATTGAAAAAGTTGTTACAATGTTTAAAATAGATAGACATGTTTAGCTGATTTTTTTCTTGTTTAAAGGTAAATTGTTTGACGTATTTGGTTGGGTGTGCTGTAACGTGGTCAAGGACGCGGAGTAAACGGGGCACAAAATAAATCGGGAAACAAAGAACAAATAGCCCTAACCACGGCTGCGGCTGTTCACGGAGAGACTAGGCGGGTAAGAGATAAAATTTAAAGCGCCACTAATTTTTATTTTCCGTGTTAGGGATCTGTGCTTCAAAATTAGAAAGTAGCCCTCTGGTGGTCGAGGAAGCTAAGGCTAAAAAGAAGGGGAGAACTAGGACATACCAATTAAAGGAAGCATAACATATTATTTAATTTCGCCTGGAACTTTAAATATAACAAAATTGTAACCCAATAAATGATAATAAAGGCAAACTGTTTGCGTTAGGTTTTTTTTTGAGGGAAAACAATGATCTAGGGGAGGAAAAGGGATGGGGGTTAGGTAGGAACTACTATTGTATAACGGATAACACTCAACGAAAATATATATAATTACCAGACTACTTAAAATACTGGTTTACTGCTTATTGCGAGATCACACATTACATAATGGCAGTGATGTTACCTTTCTTGATTTTTAATTTATTTATTTTTTATTTTTTTATATATGGAGAATGATTGGAGGCGAAACAAGAGGGGAAATATAACAAACAATTTGTGACAATACCAAATACTTGCAGTTTATATGGCTGGGCCCAGCAGGCGACGTTAAGGGTAACGTTATATAGAGCAGGGAACGGTAAAGAACAAGGGGAAAATAGGGTGAAGAATAGAGGAACGAAACTTAAGCGGTAGGGGAAGTACCGAATAGAAAAGGAACAATTAATTAGGGAAACTGAAACGAGGGGTAAACGGCGTCTTCTTGTCTTCGGAGCCGGCTGATGGTGTCGTCTAGGGGCTGCTCACATTGAAGGTAGTAGGTAGACACCAGTACATTAAATTACAAAAAAGAAGGCCCTAAAAGGGGAACGAAAAATAGCAACATGCAAAACGACAAGCAAACAAGCCTTAAGGAAGAGTCATCCGGTGTGCGACGAACTACAGGGATTTAATGACAATTAGACGATGAAACGGAAGCGCACACCGAAGGATTGTAAAATTAATCGTAGAACAATACTGCGTGATTTAAGAAATCCCTAAATCGTATTTAAACTTTTTGCCGGTTGCTACGTTTCATGCAGAATTTTATTATCCCCCGTATAAATAAGAGAGGCGCGCTCATTTGCTTAATAAACTTTTATTGTAACTAACCACTTCAGGTAAAAACGCAATGAAACATTCTGTACTTTTGACCACAACGCTTTCGTAGTCAAAAATTTATTTATACGTGTTCACTCTGATTTTGAATTTGAATGCAACAAAAGGAAAATATCAGAGACTTACTATAACTAGACTGCGCGTAACGTATCGAATGTGTTGTCGACACAGTATGCAACACACAATGCACTGCGGGGCAAACCGCAGAGATACATGTATAAAGAAATAAGCTGTCATTTTTGATGTTCCGTCTATTAATCATTCTTTTGATTAGCTGTCGAGAATAAACTATGGTTAAATCGTGCGTAGCCTTTAAATGTACCAACAGGAACTCTAAATCTGTTTCATTTCACAGGTAAGTACGTATAAGTTTTCTTTGAAAACGCGCCACGAAATAATATGTTCAAACGCAAACTAAGATACTTGCACGCGAAAAGGTACACAATAACTGATCTGGAATATATTCTGTATTTAACACTAACGTATAAGCAAAATGCCCTAAATCCCCACTCTAATAATTATTTAGGTATTTTATGTAACTTTAAATAATATGCAGATTTCCGACGGATAACAATTTAATGGCCCAATGGATCAGAGCAATTGGCAGAGAAAAGTTTACTCCTACTAAACACAGTGTCATTTGCGGGGAACATTTTAAAGAAGCCGATTTTCTAAGAAAAGTACCAAAGAAAGTGTTAAAGAATGATGCCATACCGAGCGTTTTTGACTTTCCCGTTCAATTAAAAGTTGAATCTCCAAAACAACACAGAACTATTATTCCACATCCTTTACCAGCAAGGTAACGACCGCAATTCCTATTATTTGCTTTTAAATGAAACTACAGATGTTCATTTAAACATTTCAGAACATTACTTCTTAAAAATACTCAATCGGACGATTGCGACGCCGACCCTATCCCCGATACGGAAGAACCCTCTACTTCTAGTTCTTCCCGTACGTCTTTGAAAAGGTAAATATATTTTTCTAACTGAAATAAACCATATTCATGTGTCATTTATTTAGGAAACTTTATTTTGGAGATTATTCTGAGGAAGACTTGCAATGTCCCAAAAAAGCAAAAATGATGTGGAAATTAGCTTAAAGACAAATTGACAAAAAAAATAGACAACTAAAGATATTACGTATAAAAAACTTTCGACTTCACAAAAAAATCGCATCTTTGGAGAATTTGGTTGGCCATTTAAAAAAACAAAATAAAATATCCGAAGAATGTGAAATTGTATTGAATGTAAGTAAGTTTAGCATGATTGTATGATTCTGTTGTTGCCAGTTGTTGCAGCATTAACTAATAATTTTAACGCAAGAATGGTCATTCGCTCTTTCCTTGCTTATAATAATTTTGTCTATGGCAGGTAGATACGTAGATATATGCACGTGCTTTCCAGAAGGGTGTTTATTTTAATTTTTAAGGTTTTTATTTTTTGAGAATTGTTTATTTTCCAGAAATGGGAGCATCTGTTATAATCTAGGTATAAGCACAGATTACCTTGCTAAGGTAATCTGTGGTATAAGTAATATTTTATTTTTGTAATTTTGTTTTATTATTTCCATTAGGAAAGTCTCGGTGGGATGCAAAAGAAAATGCTTCTTCATCAAACTCGAACACCCGATAGAAAATATGCACCTGACATTCGCAGCTTTGCGTTGACATTACATTTTTATTCAAGCAGTGCATACAATTATGTGAGGAAAACATTTAATAATTGTTTACCACACCCCTCCATGCTGCGAGAACGTATTTCTGCCCCGCACTGTACTGTTGGTTGCCTATCCTATCTTGACAACAGGCGTTTATAGTAAAATCTACGTTACGCGCAGTCTAGTTATATCAAGTCTCTGGAAAATATTAATTCACGAAACTACGCCATGTCATATTTAGTTTTACTCGTGATGGAAAATTTAAAAGCACACCCGACAATAATTTCGTTGATTTGGCGGCACACTTTTCATTTGTAATTCAGCAATTCAACTGTTACATCTTTCGTATACCTTGATTGTGTTGAAACATTCAGTTGAAAGTAAATGTTACGCGATCTCAAATGCTGCGCACGTTCGTCTTGAAAGTTCAGCGAAGAATATTTCTCTCCCACCCAATTTGTCGTAGTCCAAAAACCGAAGCAGACCCAACGCAAACCAAGCTTCGAGAACGTAGGACGTAGGGTCGTCCCTCATGCTTCCGTCAGAACGATCTTTAGAATCTAAATTGGGATCCATCTTGTATGCTCAAAATGGGGTTTCAAACTTTTTCCAAATTTGATAAATCTTCCCCATGAAATTTCATAGGGAAGGTATATTTATCAAATTTGGAAGAAAATCTTTAGAATCGGTAACACGTGGTGTTTTCAATCTTATCTGCTTACACACTTGCTTCTTATCTGAAAGCGCTTCATTTCATCGCATTTTAATTCCGTTCTTTTTCACTATGAAGCGATACACGTATAAAACTTCCAATACTGGAAAATTTATAAATTCAAAACTAAATCTTTCTAAGCCTAAAGACCACCTGTTACACACAGAACACCATGCGTGTTAAACCTATCACCAGATTCAAATGTAGTTGGGCTGGAGAAATCACCTACTGATTGTGGTTGGACCACTAGCCCTCCAGTTACCATGATACAGACCCCAGTTCGTCATCACTGCTACAATTGCTTTCTTGCAAGTGGAAAAAAAGAGCACTCTGGAGTCTGTGACTTTTTGTATAAAGGTCTGGGAAACCTTTTATAGGCTCCCCCGCTCAGTTCTCTAGCGGGGCGTGTGTGCAACTCTCTTCCGCCTTCCGTCCCACTAAGACCCTATCCTATCTCTACTTTAAGGTAGGTGACGTCGAGGGCTCGAAAATAGGTCTCCAGGTGGTAGCCTCTCCTGGCTATCCCTTCTGAAGATCACTTCCGTCAACAGCTTTTGTACGCCGTTCCGGTGTACTCGACATAATGGGAACCACCGTTTCCGTTGTTAGCGGTTCTCTCATATCTCCTGCCGTGCGCCCATCAGTCCGTCAACGTCCCACTTCCCTCCTCTCGCTTTCGCCGTGATCCCAACTAGCGGCAACCCGGAAATCACCATGGCATCGTCCCGGTGTACCGTACGGTATGCGCAACATCCTTTCTGAGGGTCACCACACCCCACTTCGTCTTCTCACTCCATACCTTCGCCGATGCTAGCACTCTCCGCTTGGATGCCTTAGCGCCGCCCCACGATGATCGCCTGGCCGAGCACCTCTATCGTGGCGCCCATACCTTGCTTCCTGCCCGTCATCACCGCCGTTTGTTTTCGTCTGGGACTAGTTTCAATTTCCGACGATCGAACCACGTTGCGATGGTTTCAATTGTCCGTCGTGGGTTAGTAATCGCCAAGTGTTTAGGTCTGTGTCTCACGATCACTGCGGGGTCGTCCGCGACCGCTTTAACGCCTTCGCCGTAATCCATTCTAAAATAAGCACCTCGTTGTACACACCACATTCCACAGTAGCGGCCCGAGGAACTCCAGCACTCGCGTCGAACGTAAACGGTTCACGCGATGGTTTGGTGGCTACCATCTGCCTCCCGCTCAGGTAGTTTTTAAATAGGCGCACTAGCTACCACTGTACACACAACTGCTTCAAAGCGGCTACTATTAAAGATGCCACCAAGCATACATCTCTAGTCCTCCTCGTACCACGGTTTGAATCCCGCACTTCTCCCAACGCGTCCTCGGTAGACCTTTCTCTCCGGAATCCATATTGGTACGGTGACAGCTTATCCCCCATTTGTTCCGTTATTCTCTCTTCCTTAATGACCCTTTCTGCAATTCTGCCCGAGAAGTATTGGTCTGTACTTCCCAGTTGGCTTAGGTATTATCATGACAAGATTCGCCTTTTTCCACCTCCCGGGGTAAACTCCAATCTCCAGGGCCCTGTTGATGATCTGAGTCCAAATCCATGGAGGCGACTGTGCAACCCTCTTGACGATAACCGATAACATTGGCAAGGACCTTATTTACGGTGACTGGAGCTATGTGGGTATCTCCCCTCTCAACTACCAGCCGAATTCCCGAGTGTGTCGAAAACAGACTCCTAGCCGCATACCCGTACGCCTCGTCGGTAAGCCACCGTAGAGGGCTTTGCTTTTTTAACTTTTTCACGAAGATTTAGCAACCCCAAACGTCGCGGTCCAATTCATCTCACAGCCGCCTCCACACCTCTCTTTTGCTTTCGCTGCCTCGTCCTCTCGTTCTAGAGGTGGTCGTACACATCGGAGACGGATCCCCCACTCCTCCGGCGATGCTGGAGCTGCCTTAGTACCCTGATGCACGCACGTATTTCTCCAATATCTTTTTATTTCACCAGTAGACAGTGGGTGGCCGACCCGTCTTCTTCTTGGGCATCACCTCGTCGCAGATGCTTGTTCCAAAACTCCTTTGTCCCAATCTCGTTGCGGTAACGATTCGCCCAACCTCTCTTCTAGTAGCTCCACGTTAAGCATAATATTGGAGTTTCATCCCCTCGCTTATACTCGAACTACTATCCGGAAGCACCACTCGCACGCTATATACCGGTGCTCACTCAAGGTCTCCACCTCATTGACCTTACACTCGCCCACTACGTCCACCAATGCGTTAGAGATCAGGTCGATGAACGAGTTTAGCGGTCTCCTTTCAAATGTAGGAAATTTCCCGTCGATCAGCAGTACGAGCTCCTTCCCATACGCCCATTCTTGTATTATTATGCCCCTGCAGTTTAATGCTCTCTAACCCTACGCTGGGGACGCGCCGTTAAAGTTTCCCGCGGCCATGCAGCTGCTTTTTTCACAGTTTACAATTACAGTCCGAAGAAAATTCTGAATTATTGTTCACTTAGAGTAAATATAGGTGAGAAATCTGGAGCAATATCTGCAATATACAAAAATTAACAATCCGAGGAAGTAACTCTTGAATTTGAATAATTTACATCTGACCTTAATTTAATACTATATTCTCAAAGTAGCCAACTCAATTATATTTAAAAGAAACTCCACACCTTTCCCATTTGTGAAAAATAACATTCCGAAGTCTCTTACATAAAGTAAATGAAATTTTTTGCTAATTAGGGGGACCTTCTCCAATCCAGAAGGTCCTGGATGTCATGGATACGGTAACTTTAGACTGAAGTAAATAACTGTAGCTGTAACTACAAAAAAGGCAACAATAAATTATGAAACCGATCACATTTTTAGACGAAACCTACATCCATCTACCTTATGGAGTGCTTGCTTGCAAAAGATGAACCTGGTGTATATAAAACTAAGTAAGTCTGGAGTATATATTATGAGGGTGGCAAACTTGAGTACCATTATGGGTCCGAACACCTTACTAACGAAATAGATATCTTACTCGGAAGTTTGATGTTTTTATGGACTTTCATAAAAACAATACAAAGTGGATTGTTGCCGATAAGTACCTACCTAGTTGATGGATTAGGGTCTTGTATCGTTAAAAAGATTTGTAACTGCAGTCAAAGTTTAAAAAGAAAGGGTAGTGTGCTACAATGTCATTAGTTCTAAACTGTGACCATGAACCTAAGCATTTGCATCTTTTGGAATTCATAGTGTAAGGAGGGTCGTGTAAATAAAAATCGGCAAATTTTGAGCAATTTAGTGTTTAATAATAAAGCGACGCAGAAAAATATCAGAAAATTCATCTTTTGCACCCATGTGAGAGAGGTGGATAGACATGCGACACCGATGCTTGAACGTCGCTCAACAACACGAACACTACAACGCAGAGAATCGACTCCTCTTTCTTTACGAAGTCGCTGGCGGAGTGAAACATCTCAGTGCCTTTTTAACAAGTGGTGTCTGCATAAGTCTCATCTAAATTGGTCAAGTTGCGCCTCTATTTAATAATAATAATAATAATAATAATAATGTCTTTATTCAACAAGCTAAATAAAAATAATTGTAAACACAACATACAAAACAATAAAATTAAAAAAACTCATATGCTTGTTGAACCCCAAGGCGAAGTTCAGGTTGGTCACAAGTAACCTCCTGCTCTTCCACTTAACCTTGTTTCAATATATATATTTTTATAGATCACCACTTCTAAGTATATGTACCAATTGACTTTTTTCCCTTAATACATTAAAATGCTCTCCTTAGTTTGTGTTGCATTTTTCTGTCTCAGTACTAAGACCAACTATCGTACCAAATGTTTGAAAAATAGTCTCTTGAATGTCTTGTGATCCAAAGTGCTACATTTTAGAACAGACGGAACAGACTTATAAACATATGCGACGTAATAAACAAATGACCGACGAAAAGATGATAGAGAGTGACGAGGTATTGACAATAAACCGCGGTGCCTTAAATTTAAATGATGTACATCTGTTCTAAATTGAATTAGGCCATATAGGTAAGGTGGAGATTGCGTAATAATTATTTTCCGAAAAAAGCATGCCGCATGCAACAGCCGTCGATCGCTCATTTTCAACCAACCCACATCTTTCAACTTATGTGAAATATGCTCCCGCTTTTTGATACCGAAGATAAGCCGTAAACATGAATTTTGTACTTTCTGGATTCGCTTAATATCCACACTATCAATACAAGGACCATAAACAGTATCACAGTATGTGAAATGAGAAAGTACCAAAGAATTACAGAGCATCGCCTTTGTTTTTTGCCCTAATATTTGCCGATTACTGTAAATAATTTTTAAGTTGTAATAAGCCTTTCTAATGCACTCATTAACATGCTGTTTAAATTTTAGGTTAGTATCTAGTTTAAGCCCTAAGTTACGCGACACGTCTGAGCACTGTAAGTTCACATCGTCAATTTTGATATTTAAAGATTTCAGCGCTTTTTCACGCTCTTTCGCTCTACCAAAAACCATAAGCTTTGATTTGCTAGGATTTACTAGCAAGGAATGCTTACTACTCGTGCCAATTATCGATTTTAGATCTTTATTCACCTTTTCGCTTGCATCTTTCCCACTAGAAGCATTAAAAACGTATGAAATTTGCGTGTCATCTGCAAACATGTGACATTGGCAAAATTTTAATGACCGGTGAAAACTAGATGTGTAAATTATGAATAAGAGTGGACCCAATATAGAACCTTGAGGTACTCCTGAAGAGATGGGCAATTGACTTGAGCGTAGGTCATTTAAATGGACAATTTGTGACCTATTTGAGATAAACATCGACACCAGGTTGATAGATGCAGCGGTAAAACCAACATATTTCAATATTGATAGCAAAATTTTATGATCTATCGTGTCAAATGCTTTGCTGTAATCCAACAGAATTAACAAATATATTTCATTACGTTCAATTGCAGTACAAATTTGATTAGTCACCAACTGCAATAAGGTTGCACAGCTGAAGCCTGAACGGAATCCAGATTGAGTGTCCGGAAGTATGTTATTTAAGGAAAGATACTGCTTTATCTCACTCAATGATTAGACACAAAGGATGGAAGACTGTCAAACACGTTTGTTTTTAAATATCTGGGAAGTTGTTCTGTGCAAAATTAGGCACCTGGTCTTTATTGAACTACTCGTAGAACATAGTGTCCGCCACTGTGTTTCTTTTGGATTAAAATGCACGTAAATATGATCTGAATACAAACCTATAAATTATTATTGTACGTTACTCGAAAATAGAACACTAGTCTGGATAAACCCACACCTGAACACACTTTCTCATCCCTTCATTTTTCGACGTCCGAAGAGCTCACCTAAAAACACTAATTTATTTACAGTAGGTAAAATAAAATATGGGAGCTTAGCACAACGTACAGATAATCATAAATATTGTATCTCGCTGGATTTCCATTTTTTTTCAGGATTTTACAAATAAACCAATTCATAAAATACGCACCATCTGTTTGTCAGATACGTTTCAATTTTAAGTCCTCATTACAGAAATAAACAGCATGGGACAATATAAAAGCTAGCTAGTACTACGCAAACAAACTTTTATAGCCTTTTAATCCTAAAAAATGCCAATTAAACGGGTCCATTGTATGTTCGGCTAACAACTTTTACTAAAGTTTCCCTCGTAGAAGATATTTACATTATTTAATGGCTTTTTTATGAGGACGTTGAACAAAACTTTAATTATTCTTCAGAAATAAGAAATTATATAGAATGAAATTAAAAAGGAAGAGAAACGGAAAATTCCGGCATTTATGCCCCGTTGGGTTATAAAAGGAGCGGATTATGTATAAATGAGATTCTATCATTTATTGTTTGTATTAATTAGAGAGCACCTTTTAACAAAAACAACGGGGCAATAAATTCGTTTACTAACGAAAGTATTAAAAATGCTTTCTGCGACATGTTAATCAATGCAAATGGGATGAAGCCCTGGATAGGACAAGTATGAAACTAACCAACCCCATGATTAAGACGCCATTTTGTTACAATTTAGCGTAGTAAAAGAGTAGATTTCGGAAACACCTCGCCAACGGTACAGTGAACAAAGTTTTGCGAACTAGTACAAGAAAGTATTCACATATTCATAAGAAATACAGGATACAAACAAGAAAGTATTCACATATTCATAAGAAATACAGGATACAATCATTGACCGTACCATGAGCGGACCGTGATCTGACCGTGACGTAACCGATAATGTGAATCCGTCCTTAACGCACGCCTCTAAATCACATCCGTTCTTACCATGGCAGCGGGTCTCACTAACGTAGCGGTTCCTTTTAGCCGAAACGAAAATTGCACTAGAAACAAATGATGATGCTTTGCTATTGGTTTAAAATAGACCCCAGGGCCCAGACTCCAAAGTTGCGTCGGTTCCCTTATCAGTTTTATATAAATAGCTGAACGTACTTGGATTGGGGGAGATGCGTAGTGTCTGTGAAAGTGCACATCTCGTTCGTTTGAATTTAATAGTCGCACTTCGTCCGCGTGTTTATAGTTACAAAAGCCGAATTAATTAAAATTGAATAATTAGCGGTCGACTTATTACAGTTACAGTCGGTAAGCGATTTAATTGTAAAACGTGGAAGTTTCTTGATTTTCAAATTCTAAACGATATGTGAAGCGAAAATGCATTAATTAACAATTGGCTAATGAGTGCAATTGAGTAGTTTACTAAAACCACAAATGGCAAATAATACGGGACGGAGAGGGAATTTTTCGTAAATTTTTTGCGTTGTTATCCCATTAAAATATGCGGAAGAATAAATTCTAAAGGTCAAATGCAGTCAAGGTTTCAGTGATATTCCACCAAACAAATATCCATTAGGTCACGTTTTTATTTTGCCCATTGGAGTTAAGCGAGCTTTATTACATTCGGAGCTCCATTTCCGGCAAATGGTATCGTTTTACGTGATAAAAAGGGGTAATGTAAGATTTCATATCAGACACTGCGAGTTGGGTTCCTTTGACAAGGAGATAAGCAAATTTCTGCTCCCTCGGCATTTTGTGTAGACCACCTTCGATTTGGAGAGCCAGTGCAAATTAACGATTGTTTTTCGGTCATGAAACATACGATTTAAGTCAGTTTTAGTGTAGAACGAGGGGATAAGCTTTGCACAAAATTATTGAATCTAGTTTGAGCCGTGGTGCTAGTAAAATTCTGGTTTTGAGAGTCAACCAGGAACGTTAAAGTCTCCTTTTGGCATTCGGAGAGTCAATACGAGAGCTTAGCGTTTCGGTCAGTAAGAATGTTAATTTTTGGGAGCTTTTACAGCCCCAGTAGTTCAATCCAGTGTTTGGGATTAACCGAACTTTAAAAGAAGAAAGATATAGTTCTAAGCAACAGTTATTGTCCGTAGTAGGTGGGTACTTAAGGATGTATGAAACAAATAAGCCAAATGGCATATCCTGTTAAAATTAAAACAAATAAACCATTAGTGCATAATTTGACGATAAACGAGAAACATTGAATCTAAATTTGTCAGTTAGTGAGATAAATTCTATGCCATTATGTAACAGATTATAGATAAATGTAAAACTAAGTCCCTTATATCTAGTAAAAAGTGGAAATAACTGAAGCCCTATTCTATAGAATGTCTTACAAGGGGTGAGTACATTGCCCCCTGGCCCCTTGATATAAAAAACGAGACTGATTATGACCCTTTTTCAAAAATCCATTATGATTGATTAGCAAAAAAATCCTGAAAAACCCCAAACCTCTCTAATGCTTACCGTGCACCATGCATGCAAATTAAGTCTTGCTTAAAGTCAAGTCGACCTAGATCTCAAGCAACGATTATTAAGACAATCGTTCCTATAACATTTAAATTATGCTTAACCTAAAGCGACACTTAATTTTGACGGTGCAATTGGCCATTAATCACTCAATTCAAACTGAATATAATCCAAACATTATATTGAATGTAACCTAGTAGAGATAACGATTCCCACAATGTTTTGGCGCTTAGCTACAATACAAAATCTCGCCTTAATTGGGTGCTTTGGATTGAAATAAATGCCTGTCTTGAGAACTCTGTAGAGAGATCTTTGTCATTAGTTACATGGTTTTAGTACAAAGTTTAACTTTTTATACACTCTCGTTCAGTTATGTGGAAAGTAGTAAATTGCTTTGCTGGGCGGGCCGATTGATTGTGGGTAAACTAACACCTTCCAGGGATAGGTATAACTGTAACCTTCCACGTTACTACATCCAACTGTGGCTGATATCTAACTCATCTGTAGGCTCGCATTTTGCGCACAAGCAACCAGTTCTCTACCCGAAGTGTCGGGCTCTGCATACAAATACCCTTCAGTTTTAAATCTCTAACGGCAGGTTGCAGGATAACGAATTATAATCAAAATCCTACATTATTTGCTAAATCTGAGTTTAAACAAGAATTTTTTGACATTTGATTGGCTGCCTACTGCAACAAGCCAATCAAATGTCAATACCGGATTAAACAATAATCCTGGATTATTTTTTTTGCAACTGGCCGTATGCGTTATAACTAGCGATGTTCTAGTTTGACCATATTCCTTTGCCATAAAATTTATCCTCCAAAGCCATCTAGCTTTGTACGTAGGTTTCACAAAAGGGATTTATTGCACTAAAGATGAGTCACAACTAGCTTTGTTATTGAAATGCCAAGGTTTCTCTCAGTCGTGTTCTTTTTTCACTTTCGGATAATTTTTAGATTGTCATTCCGTTGGCCTTAAATAAACGGAAACCGCTTAAATGTTATTTATACGCTGTTGTAATGTGAGGTTTTATTTAATAATCGCCGTCTTCGATCCCCGATATGATTGTTTAACTAGATCCTGCGGCATATTAGTCATAGCAGGGGTATTTCAGGATTCTATTGTTTTAGTATAAAAGGTATGGGCGGTTACTGCATGCTTTCAGAAAATAATATGTACCTACCACTGGAAACCACGATGTGGTTCTATTGATGTAGGATAAAGGATAATTTCGTAAGTAGGTAACTGCAGAGCTATTGTTACGTGAAGTTTGTACTTACAGAAAAATGGTAAGGCCACATCTGGGGGCTATCTTTGGCCGGCCGACTTGTTTAATCGAGGTGGAAAATGGATCACTATTTTCCTCGTAGATTCCTTGCGGTCTACATGAAAACTTTCGAAACCCTGTATTATTTATGTAACCAGCTAAACAATATGGTAGTAACTAGCATTCAACTTTCCCATCCGCTTGAAACCTTTAAAAACCTACAAACACCAAAGATAACTTTATCGCAGATAAAATAAGGCTACTACGAAAATGCCTAAAAAATGCTTTAAAATATTAAAAGCTAAAGTAGACTCCTAACTTAATTAAAAAGTTAATTAGAAATTTTTATTCGCAGTTCGGGTTAAAATTTGAAAGAGTAAAGTCGCATGAATTTAAAACTTTCATCCTGGAGGAATCACGATGTGATTGTTCATTTCAGTAGGTAAAAGGATAATTTAATTAAAATATATATCTACTGCCTTTCAACTATATTAGTTTAAACGCGTTAATTAAAATCGATCTCGCAAGCTAACATCGCTGTGTAAAGAAATAAAGGTGCGACGGGAAATTATTAGGGAAAACTGGAAAATTACGGACAAAGACAAAGTGATGGAAGGTTATTGCAGTTGCGCTTTTCTTTATTGACTTTACGTGTCAAACTAAGAAAAGTTTTTTGCTTTCTTCGAGCGAGTAGATTACTTTTGAGGTTCTACCGCATAAGTTTCCTTTATCGCAATTTATCTGTTCCCAATTTGCAAGTTTTGCAGAGAGATAACATCTAGTCTTCCAATACATGAGGTCGTAGCTTTTTGCAATCCACCGCGCGAGACATTTAATACATCTGAGAGGATTTCTGCAACTGTAAACGTTGACAAACGCATATGTCGACAAAAACGTTATCAACAAGTGCCATCTGAGAGGAAAGGCAATTTTAGACGCTTTTGCACCGTCTGCAACATTTACATTGCTATTCGTCCACATTTCAAATGCTAACGTTACCAATCAATAATTTACTTGAGGCCAAATATTAGCTAAACGAAATGGTCTTTGCTTAATTGAAGGCCATTATTCCAGTCATTCGAGACGGCGGTTTATGGAGAATGAAATTGACCGGCCCTCTGTCTTACAAATAATTGTTCACGCAAGTTGTAACACAGCATGCCCGTTTCAGAGTAGACAATTTTACCTTTTAATTCTTTGTCTCTCTCCAGACACCAGATTCAGTAATAATCACCGACTGCCGCACGTGGTGAATGCAGCAAATAACGGCCTGTAAAATCATTGCACAGTAGATTTTCGTTCCGATTATGTCCTTCGCCTTTGTAATGTACTTAAAGGCATATAACTGCTTTTAGGGTTTTACACGTATATTGTTCCGATTTGTCGTAGCTAACATACATAGACAAATATTCACGCACAGAATATAGAACCACCACACAATAACTTACGGCTTACCTTTTTGGACCGCACAACGTAAACGCTCTCTTGGCTTAACGCGCATTTTCCCTCGGATTATTCTCAATTGCCCTATGATTTCCTACCAGCAACCAAATTCCACTACTTTAAATTTTCAAAAGTACGTCCATCGATCATGTGAATATTTTCGTTCTCAACTAATGAACAGATATTCGAGTCTGTTGTAATGCCTTTTGGATTAAGCAATGCCCCTCTACTTTGTCTGGTTTACTCATTTTGAGAAGATTAAATTCAATGGAAATGGAAATTTTTTAAAATGCCACCTTGTATTAATTAGGTAAATTAGTTCTTATTGAGGTTAGAACATTGTATATATCCAACTATTAGAGTGTTAATGCTCTTCTTCAAGAACGTTAAAGAAGTGAACCATTTTCGACCACAGTATATAGGAATGAATGTGCCATACGGATACGTATTTGCAATACAGCACGAAGAACACAGCATTTTCTTTATTAATCCTGAACTTCATAATTCAAGAGTGGTTCCAACGTCACACCGGGTATATTAAACGCACGTAATCGCGTGTTCAGTTCATTGAAAAATGTAATAAAATAGACCGATCGAGAAGTTAAAGGTAATAAAGTTTCCGAAGTGTTTATTAAATTCAACTTAAAATAGATACAATCACCAAACAAATAAAACTTTTGTATCTCACTTACTAAACATGAAGTTCGAAAGCGCTGTTCAAACTTAAGCGATTATCTGTATAGATACGAAGTTTCCTCAAATTTTGATTACAATTTCGTGAAGCGCACAAACGAAACATTTTGTAATTACATCAAATGTTACGGGTTTTACTTTTCGTTGCGGTTGGCCTCCCAATTACATTCCTTTATCAAAGTTCTGAAGATAATTAAATCACTATTAGAGCGCAGATGGTGGTGGAAATTAATGGTTTCATTGTACTATACGCCATCGATACTCCCGAACCGTAATTTGAAGTTTGGAATTAATGCCCATAGAACTCATTTACGTTTGTAATGAAGAGATCTGATCTCTATTTTAACGCAGGTAACATGTAATGGTATCCAAGCATATGTATAAGGTATAAGGTAACTTGTAGTATTGAAATATGCCTTGTTGCAGGCTCTATTTAAACTTTGCCAATAGTTTTTTTTAGAAAGTAGTGGTCACCCCGCATTTGGTTTCGTCCTTGATTAAAATAAACCGATACAACGAAATATCGAAGGATCCTCAGTATTATCATCACTTTTAACGACAATTTATTTTAATATTACATAATACATTTTATTGTTAACAAAAGTGCATAAAATTCATGTCTTGGTCATTCATTGAGATAACGCTCTTAATCTTGTTCCCAACGATATCAGTGCAAAAATAACGATTTTGACACATTTTGATCAAAATCCATGTGGTTGCCAGATCAAACTCATGTTTTGATTATTGAGATAATGCTCTTGGTTTTTTTCCCGATCTTGGTGCATAAATAACGATTTTGCCATGTTTTGATCAAAATCCATGTGATCGCCAGAAATAGATCCAATTCATGTTTTGGTCATTGAGATAATGCTTTTGGTCTTTTTCCCAACGATCTTGGTGATAAATAACGATTTTGACATGTTAATTTTGATCAAAATCCATGTGGTCGCCAAAAATAGATCAAATTCATGTTTTGGTCATTGATATAATGCTCTTGGTTTTTTTCCCCACTATCTTGGTGCATAAATATCGATTTTGACACATTTTGATCAAAATCCATGTGACCTCAGAAAAATAATTTAACATTTTTGAATCACACACATGCTGATATCAAATGTACACGTGATGTACTCTTTCAGCATCAAGATAATGCGTTTGAAAACTTTTAATTCACTTGAGTCAAAATTAGGCGTATTTTTGACGCACCTTTGTTCCCTTTTGTGTACCATACTGGGCTTCTAAGTGAGTTCCACGGTAATATACTTTTCGTATCCTATCGGTTGATGAATACGAGATATACAGAGTGCTCCACATCAGCACACATCGCGCATAAATGTGTGAGTGCGGCTTCAAAACGTACCTCATAAATAACGGGAGAATTGTTGACTGTATATAAAATGCTAAAAAATGAGCCCTTACACCTCCAAGATTCTTTTGTGGTAAAACCAACGCCCTGAAGTAATCCCACAAAGCCGAAGGTGATGAGATAATTAAATACTTGGACGTCAACATCAACAAGTACGGTAAATACCTAGCTGACCATCCTTTCGTGACGTCAGCCTTAACGCCGTGGAAGGAATGGTGAAGTGTACAACAGATCTACCATCATGTGTTTCCATATCGTTGAAATTACATGCTAATTTTCTCGTTGTGTCGCACATACTGCGAAACAATGCAGCAGAATGAGTATGGGAATACCAAATCAATCTTCAAAGTGGCGGTTTGTTCAGAAAATACGTTGACAATTTAAAAGAAAATGAAACATTAGTGCAACGGATGGCCCTACGCGTGCGTCGATGAGGCGCGTATGCGGTACCTATCGGATCACATGGAGCAAGACTCTATCGTTCCAAGATTTAAGTAAACGCCCGTCTTCGGTACTTTTTCTTTTCTCACTTCATTTATGGGAAAGTTGTGAGAGCGTGATAACATGACGAAGACCAGCATCGTGTTCAACCCAAAAGAAATTTCTTCAAGATATTTATCAACCCCTGATCGCCGCCATCATCGTAAATGATGGCACCCTAAAATTAATTAGACCCTTCCTAAGAACGATGCGGGCCTTCCCAGAGCAACAATCTCGTACTGGCTGCGTACACAACGCCTCACGCCCAGCTGAAGCTCTACGAGAAGCTTGGTGATTCAGGCTTTTGGTTCAGTTTTGTGTCTGTTGTATTCTTTAATATTATCCACTTTTTGGATTTTCCTCTTCGATTCTCGAAATTTTTAAATATACAAGGTTCTTCAGATTCTTAGTATTTCTTTAAATCCTTGCGAAATTTGAGACTCTTGTGATGCTTCACCTTCTTCCATTTTTTAATTCTTCCTATTCTGTTAGTGTGTAACTTAGCATTTGTCGTGTACAACCAGTCCAGACATTAATATTTCCCTTCCTGTAACAAATGTGGTATTCGTCAGCCACACCCTCGATATGGATTCATTGGTGATAGATCCAACACCGTGAAATGTGGTGTCACAAAGACGAAGGTGATGCAGTGATTAGATACTTGGAGACTCTGGCTGAAATGTAGAGGGTGAGTCAACGATTGCGCGGAGTAACTTAATGCCTTGAAGATAAGATTTTTCGATAGAGTGCTTTTGTATTATGATATGGTTAAATATTCCCCACATTTTAAAAATATTTGGAATTATACAGGGTGCGCCCACAAAGTAGGACGCCCAAATGGTACATTTTTTTAAAATAGAACCCTCTGTATTTGAATGCATTTTTGAATTCTACGTGTAATTGTACGTCTTTTTAAATATATGGTTAATATCCGAAATATCTTGGTTTTCCTGGTTTTTATATTCTAATCTTAAATAAGTTATATGTAATTTACATAATCATTTTTCTAATAATTTAATTAAGTCTATAAAAACTGAAGAATAAATTTGATAGTAAAAACATAAATATCTTGGTTTTTTTACTTTATATATTTTATTCTGAAATAAGTTCTAGTTTACATAATAACGAGGTGAATATGAAAAAAAAAATGAAACTATAATATCACTGACTGGATGACATTACGACTTAAATTAAATTTCATTTCAATGTTTTTACTTATTCTCCAGTTTTTGGACTTAAAATAAATTGTTTGAAAAATAAATTAATCGATATGATTCTCGTTTTGGCCGAGATAGTTAAAAATTGCCTTTTTTTTGCATAGCCACCTCACTATTATGTAAATTACATATAACTTATTTAAGATTAGAGTATAAAACCCAGGAAAACCAAGATATTTCGAAAACTATCAGAGATAGGTATAGAACATTACTATCAAAAGTTGAAGGTTTTTGGAGGAACTAAATAATGCCAGAAAAATATACAGGGTGGTCCATTTAAAAAAGGAAGGTTTTTTTAAAATGAAGTTTTGCAACTTTGGACCTACCAAAAAACACCCTGTAAGCTATATTTTTAATATTTCATAGTAGATGTATTTATTTGACTTTTACTTAACCCAGGACAAAAGATATAAAACCTGGAATCAAAATCTAAGTAATAATTTTGATAATATATACTGACGCTTGCAAATGCCCAATTTTTCTTAAAAATCGAATTATCTTTAACACTACTAGCTTTTCGGATATTAACCATATAATAAAAAAAGACGTACAATTACACGGGGTTCTATTTAAAAAAATACTTTGTGGGCGCAGCCTGTATAATTCCAAATATTTTTAAAATGTGGAGAATATTCAACCATATCATAATACAAAAGCACTCTATCGAAAAATCTTATCTTCGCGGCATTAAGTTACTCCGCGCAATCGTTGACTCTACATGGATTTTCCATATTTCGGAGAGATTGCAAGGAATTCGGTTGCAAGAAATTTAGAAAAATTGCGTGGATTGCGGGAGGATTTTGCGAGAGTCAGGGCGGGAATTGAACAAAACGTGGGTGATTTCTTTAGTATTAACCTAACCTTATACCATGTTTCTACATAACATAAAATACTGAAAATACATATTGTTCAAATGTAAACAAATATTCTTTTTAGGCTATCATCATAAAAACCTTGATTTTGTGGTTACCTTTGCGGCCATAAAGTTTCACTTTATTGTACGCTTCTGTCAAACTTTACTTTATTGTACACGTCTGTCAAACGGCACTTATTTGAAACTGATGTGTGAGAAACAGTAATCTGTTTGATACAAAGCGTCTATCTGGTCTAGCCCCATCAAGGATTCGGCCATCCATGTGCGTTTTTTTCTTTTTCGGACTTGCAGGAATGTTTCACACTATTCTGCATAATGTTCACATTTAAAATTATAGTTTGACGTTTCAATCTTTGCTGCTTGCAGAACTTTTTGAAGTGTAGAACCAAAACATGAGAAAGATGTTATTGCTTACATTAAGTATTATACGAAGAATCACCAGCAATTAACCGAGAACACAAGTAGCTACCTATACCTACCATCAAAGTAGGTAATCAGGTTTCTAATAATTGTACAGCATGTTAACTATAAGGTCTTGGAAGCCACAGTTACGAAGGACGTACTGCATTTGACATTATTAAAATCTTGTGCAACGAAGGAAGTTGCGATTGTACTTTTACTCTCAAACGCCTGCTCTTAGATCATATATGACTTAGGGTCGCAACGCTTGCAGCTTCCAAAATTTCATTTGGGATATCTGAACTGTCGCTATCACCCATTTTGATACGTACAAAACACACGCAAAGATGTTAATTATAATTACATACGACAGCAAATGCTTTGTTTTTAATTGTCAAAGATAACTATGATTTTCAGAACAAATATGTTTATGAGCAAATTTTTGATTTCTTTTTTGATGATCGCCTAAAAAATGTTGTGTGCACCTTGGCCAAAAGTGATTTGTTAGGCCTCATCTGAATTGCGGCCTCGGCTACCGCCTCGGCCACAAACAACAGCTTCGGCCAAAAAAGATCACTTTTACGGCCTTGGTACACAAATAACGATTTATGTACGACTGCTTGATAATGCGGTGATTACAGTCGCAATTAGTGGCCATAATTTGCAATATTATGGCCTAGTCCATAATGATAAAGTAAAACGGCCGCCTGTCAATGTGACAGTCGTACTTAGGTGTCAATCTAAGCTAAATTCAAGTATTTTAGAAATACTTGACAAATGCCTGACATCTGTTGTCAATGATACCTATATATAGATTTTATCGTTTATTGAATTCCATGAAATTTTCATTTTTAAGGGTTGTTGCAGTCGTACATAAAGCTTTGTATAATATATTGCGTAAATAAATAGGCTTTATGGGGACCCGCCTTGTATATTTGTGCCTCGCTAGCAAGCTCGCTCGGCTAAATAAACGGCTCGTCCATAAAGACCCAGTTTATGTACTTGATATATCAATAGCTATTATGTGATGTGAGCAAAATCCATAATACGCGGGTAAAGTAGTTCTATTTTCATTCTATCACATTCTTTCAATTCATAAGGCTCATTTCTCAAAAGTTAAAGAGGCCCTTAAAATACATACCTACTCCTTATTTATTTCCCGGATGTCGTCAATTTGAGGCACATGACAAAAAAATTCATAAATAATTGAATTTGCAATTGAATTTGGTTGCTAGGTTGATTCTGTTAGTGGTATTAAAAATGGCACAGGGTCGCAGAAACGCAAGGCTCTATCTTTAAAAGGAGCTGAGATACACTGCAGTCTCGACCAAAATAGGTACACACGCTACACGTATCCTGCTTTTGAACACTGGCCACTTGCATTTGATCATATCGCGTGCAAAACATGTGTAACTGTAACGTACATTCGCAATAACATAAGGCAAAAAGATTTCGGTGAAATTTGACACTCGCATTTATTCCGAAATCATATCGATCATGCATGAAACTAAGTACCTACTCATTAACGCTATCAAAATTTAAAAAAAATTACCATTGTTTAATCCCTTGAAGAGAAATTACCCACTTGTTGCAAACTACAAAATTACTTTAGGAGTCACAACATATGCGGTTAATTGCCATAAAATATTAATTATACATTAAAATCTTGCAATTACCACGGCATTAAGTTATTAGCGATGAACACAAGTAGGTACTCTTAAAACGTGCTGACTAACAAGTGCTAGTAAGGAAGAAGGAAGTAAAGTAGCATGTGCATTTCAACTCGCACCAATAAGAATTCGCCACGAACTAAATAAGATGTAATTGAAAGTTACAGTGGCCCTCAAACAAATTATACATGAGAAAATCAAAATGTTACACCACATTGTTATGGCCTGGGGATCAACGCGTCAAAGTTATCATGATCCTCAAAGCCGTGTTTGCTCGTATGTCTTAAAATTTATGGTAATAATATTTTTTCATCCGAGTTAATATTTGATCTATATTCCTATCTTATGGTAAACGCCTTATTTATTCAACGTAATCTTAGATTGAAGTTCGATTGGCTTTGATATTGCAACAAAAGCAGTATTTCAATTCAACTCGGGGTTTCCATTCAATTCAGCGCGGCGTTAGCGCGTGTAGGTTTTATACAAAAAAAAGGCAAACAAGAAAGTTGTAGAAAGAAAATAGAACAAAAACTGATAAACTGGCGTAAATTTGGTTTCCATAAAATAACGGATGCAACCCTAAAATAAATTAAAAGAAATTTATTGTACTTCTGAGAAACTCGAAGGAGAAAGCACTTTCTCAACTGCCATACAATAAATTACAAACCTATAAAAATAGGGCGACACTACCGATAAGCAAAACATTCCATTTTTTGCTTCCGCTTTACGCTAATGATGTTATATTGATTCGGGTTTATCTTTACTTCGCCAAGAAAACAGTAGATCACCTATTTGTTGCAAGAGTAGATTACAATAGAATTACGCCGCGTATTTCCCGAAAGTGGAAGCCCAACGATAGGGGGATTAAATAGGTTGAAAAGTTTAAATCGTAATTACAGGATTTTTAGAGGCAAACCACTATAAATTTCCTCTCCATATATAGAACGCCTCTATTCCTCGGGGAAGTGTTGTTTAGATCGATCTCGGGCAATATTTCCAGCATCACCCCTTTTTCGTCTCAACGTCGTTTTGTTTCCTTTCGTTTGCTGCCGATATGTTCCTTTATCGTTACATTGCGCAAATCTACTAATCCTTTATTTGATCAGAACTGTTCACGAGGGCCCGACTTTCGAGACACTAAAATCTATGGTCTCATTTTAACCCGATGGATTGATAAAGAAACACTTTTGGTGTGAGACTGACAAGCGATGTGGGCGATCGAGTTCAAGCGGTTCAAGAGGATTTTTTTTCTTTTATAAGAGGGCACTTTAATGTGTCAATAAATATTGCAGTTCCTTAAGCTTTAATTTGATATATTCTCGCCCCCAAGAATTTCTAGTGACGGAGGCGGTGCTCAAATTGTCTTACCCTACAATTAGATTAGAGATAATTGTGGAAGATGAAGGGTTTAAAACATTCATTCAGTCCTGTATTGGCAGAACAGGTGATTAGTGACGACTAGTTTTACGTGCTTAAAAACGTAAAATAAGGATGAGAGCATTCCTTCCTATCAGGAATGCAAGGTTGCAGAAAAACCAAACGCATGGGATATTGATGAACGATCTAACTCGCGTGTAATTCGTAGGGTACAGCAAATCCAATTTGCTCTTCGAAAGAAAAAGGTTCACTGAATTACTAGGTGCCATTTAGAAATAACAAAAACCATAGGTAGGGATTAATCCGGAGAAGATTTGGGAGAAATTAGGTTTTCGCCTACCATTTACCATTCCAGCCTCCTTAAAAAATTCGTGAGGGTGAAAGACTCTGTTTTTCGCCCATAGATTCGAATCATAGGTCGTTCAAGTTCGAACTACCAGCAAAATCACAAAAAAATACCAAGTGTTATTTCGGGTAACCTTTTTAAACGAGAAAAATCATAAAACCATTAAACAAATCAATTAAACGATGTTAGTGGTATCCAAGCCAAAAGGGATTATTGTGCAAGTAGGAAAAAAACTTAACGTCGAATAAACGCATTCCTCACATTAATTAAGACAGCCAGATTCCGTCAAGGACAAATTAACCACACGTGCCGGTGTATTCGCTACAAAAGATTGTTGTTAACCTTCAGTGCCAAGTTTTTTCGCCGCGAAGTATCTCTGCAAGGGCCGTGCCAAGTTGGATTTTATGAAAATCATCGACTGCCAAAGGACATTTTAATATAAGGTACAAAATTAAGGGTTGCTTATCTGTATGAAATGTTTTCGTAAACTATACAGGGTTATTACAGATGATGTTCCTGATTTCAAATGAATATATTTCTGGATTATTATACTTTAAGACCATTTCAGTGGACACATATTAGCTGTTTGTTAGCTCCATTCTTGTTAGTGCTGTGGTCAAAATGATGAAGCTCTCTTGAACTTGCCTCTAAGATGTCTGGATATCACTCTCTATTTTTTTTTCTTGTGGGGATACATCAAAGATAAAGTGTATACACCACCATGTACAGAAAGCAAATCTGAGGTCGAAAAAAAAACGATCAAGGAGTTTGCATTAGTGAGTTCAATAATTCAGTTTAAAGAAGGGTTAATCAACCCTTTTATATTGCAACATCCCTTACAAATCATAAAAGAGATCACCGAAGTTGAGAAAATAGAAAATGTCTTTTGAATATCTTAAATGTGGAAAATTTACATTTTCGTACAATCAGAGGACCAAATGAGCCAGAGAAAATATACGTCAAACTGTGGACAGAAAACAGCAGTTCGTCGTGTTGCGCAAGTTCGTTTTTCAAAGAAAAGGTTTGTCATAAAAAGTAACAAATAAACTAGAGAAAGTGTTTCTGGTGGGAGAAGAAAATAGAAGATAGATTTTAGTAAACGGAAGACGCGATCGCCGTCACTCTTTTTGAACATCATGCAGTCAGTAGGGGAAAAGCTTCGCTTGGAATCACTTTTTAGAAAGCCACACCAGCAGTCTTCGGGGTACAATTTCCCCTCTATATGCAAAAAGTCAGTGGAGTGCAACAAAAGGTACTATAAACCAGATTATTTGTGCCCAGTTAATGCATCTAATTACGAGTACATTCATTAATGGGCAATAGTCGCATACTTTGTAAATATTTGTGCTAGTGGAACAAGTTAATTTTAAAACTTTGCGCTTTAGTCTTGTCGAGTCTGTAGTCCTTCGCGTTATAAATATTTTGTAACGTGTTTTTTCCTGCTTGAATATGTTCTTAATTTATTCATTTTTTCGATTCGTAACCCTTAATTAGTACTCTTACGCTAATGTATATTGAAAATATTTACGCCATCTAGGTATCTTCTTTGTAATCTACTAGTTAATTTCTGTGTGCACATTATCTTGTAGTAGTGTTCTTTTACCCAGTTCTTTATTCTCGTGTTTCACATAGTTATTTGTGTCGCCGAGCGAGGTCGTTGCTATCCCGTCTTCTTTAAGTTTATTTTGCCGGCGCAGTTGTATTTCTTTTCCCCTTTAGTGAAGTTTTTGCCGTCGAGTTGATTAGATGTAAATGTCTCTTGGTACGCCATTACTCTTACTGGCTTCGTGTCATACCTGTTAGGGATTTATTGTTTTGGCTTTACCGTATCTTTGGAGTGGTTTCTCTTTTTCTCTTTGATATCTTGCTGGCTCCATCGAAAGTTTTTACGGATCTGTATTTTGCATTTGGACAATTCGAGGTATGTTACGCAGCATATTTACGTGTTAGTTTTAGGGATTTTAACCTTTGCTCAAGTTTTGCTGTACCTTCCTCACCTTTGCTTACAGTTTCCTTATTGTTTCTCATCGTTATTTCTTTTAGGTTACCTTTTACGTTGATTTACCTGGATTTCACTTACGACCGACGCAGTCCGTCGATGATTTAACAGTTTTATTTGGTCCCACCATTTTAGTAAGAATGACGAACGACGCGTGGATGTTTCTACATTACCGGCTACGAAAATTTCAATTCTACCCAACAGCTGATTTTACCTGTGACTTACTTAAGGCTTTCTTTAACTATACTTCGATATTGTTCCTGAATTGTAACCGCAAGTATATTAACTACATTACCGGCTACGAAAATTTCAATTCTACCCAACAGCTGATTTTACCTGTGACTTACTTAAGGCTTTCTTTAACTATACTTCGATATTGTTCCTGAATTGTAACCGCAAGTATATTAACGAAACCTTGGACAACAATACTGTTGTATAGCACTCCGACATATCTGACACACCGTAATTTGTTTTGTCGTTACTCGTTACCGAAGATTTTACTTTCGATATTGAGACCCGATTTTGTTACGTTGCCTGCTGATCGCTACGAAGATTCATTTTTATTAGTTTAATTGCACTGTATCCTTCAGATTAGCTGTGTTATACTATTGCTGTGTAAACAACTTTTTGAAGTTACCGAAACTTTGTCTGAAGCCGATGTTTACAATTTTTAGTCACGTTATTTGTTTGACTGCAAAGACTCAGTTCATCTTGTTTACGTTTTGAATTGATTAAATTGCATTGCTATTCAATAAAAATTTAGTTATTTATGTACCGTAAAATATTCTTCTTGAATTTAACGTCAGTTTTATGCTGACTGGTACGGACAGTCGTAATCGATCGATGAGTATTAATTAGTATACGATTTACCTACTTAGTGTCAGACGTTAACATTGCTATTTCGCAATCCTTTATGTGCAGCGCGATTCACTACTCCTTTTATTTGTTTGTTTTTGTTGCTTTCTGTTACAGATTTGCATAACGAGCCCTTCTGAATTCAGACGGCCGCTACGACCAGAATTCAAAGGTACATGTATTATTTTCGTCGTTGAAGTTGGTTAATTGTATGTTAGTGTGAACGATTGCGTTTGCCAATTAGGTATTTCAACTGCCTCACTCCTCATATACTAACGTGTATTCTCCATCAGCGGAGGATTTAACAATA
Organism: Photinus pyralis; assembly: GCF_008802855.1. Lineage (NCBI taxonomy): Eukaryota > Metazoa > Arthropoda > Insecta > Coleoptera > Lampyridae > Photinus > Photinus pyralis. Next base: position 4,043,794 of record NW_022170596.1, read on the forward strand.
GTGTTGTATTTTTCTTCCTATATATCCTTAAAGTGATATTTATCACGAGCAAATCGTCTCAACACGGGACTTCCATCTCCCGCATTCTCAATGCAACTAGTACCGTTGCATCTTGGCGTCCCAAAAACGTGGCTAAAATAAAGCTCCCTAAACTTAAAAATCACATTCGAAAAAATGAAAATTCATAGGCTCATTGTCAACTACATGATAACCCTCTCCATTCTACCCAACACCTGCCCGATTTTGAATTAAGTCGCCAACAGGAAATTACCGTTTTATAAGTGTAATCTAATGAGAATTTTACATGTTAGAAGCTTTGCACTAACAAACAAGATAGGAAGAATCGCATACGATTTTCAGTAGTTGAGCTACACTACCATTTTCTCCATCTGATTGCATGTATATGTGTGTACACTCTTAATACATTGTAATTGGTTGGTGTTCCAACGCTGATTTACCACCACTAAGCGACGAGCACGTTACGCGCCTCTGCAGTAAGAGAATCAGTAGGGGTGAGTTACTAAACAGCGCATATAAGCAAATGTATTCCACCTCGGCCCACTAGTTCAAATTATGTCACTTCGATATAACTGCGGTACTACTCGGGACACCCTTCACCCCGCAATTGATTAAACACCCCCTTAAGACATGCATGCATTTTCACTGAAACTTAACTAAAACTTAAAAAATTAAATGAACTTGTAAATGACAGAATGATGCCCCTAAATATACAAGCGAAAGCTGCGTTAATGTTTCGCTATTTCTATCAACTTGTCAAACTCTGCGTAGGACAAATGGTGCCTCAGAAGACGAGCTCAATCGATATGCACAGCCTGCTCTACATTTCTGAGAATTTCGTACGGGAGTTCATATTTCTGTTGCCATTTATTTACAAGCGCACTTCGCGCCTCAGTTTTAATGAGGTGCGCTAAATTTCAAGGAAGTATTATTAGACTGTGGGAACTTAAAAGTCGTACATTCATTATCTTTAATTATTAAAATACAAACAGTACGGCGCCCTTCTTTGTCCTTTCAGTATTTTTTAATTCGCAGAACTTCTCCGAGGAAAAAATTCATCCGGTCGTAGCATTTATCGAAGTATGATTTTTTGTGTAACTTTCTGGGCACTTTCGACGACGGAAAAAGATCACACACGACTTCCTTGAGAAAATTTTTTTTTGTAACCCGCACAATAAAAAGACGCACGCTTTCGGAAGGACCTATTTTAACAAACTGTGACACGCTTAGAAGATATTGTTATCTTAGGTTTCGGTCGTTTTGCTGCCTTTTATTTAATTATCGAATTATTACAATTTTAATGCAATAATAATTAACGTTTTCGCCATTAAATCACAAGGGAGAAAAAATTGAGCCGGTGTTACTGACTTATAACTTCAAAAGCTTGTACTGACAATGCGAGGTCAAGTTCTTTATTTCTGTTTTTTTTTCTTTTTTGTGTAACTAATTTATTAAATTAAACATTTAGGAAAAATTTAATTATATTCCGTTAATTAACTTAAGATAACATTCGTAAAGAAATACGTGGTACCTGTTCTTTGTTTAATTCTGTTAAGGACTAGGTACTTGCCATATGACCGTTTTTTACTTACGAAAAAAATGCCTACAGTTTCCCAAAAGGTTGAATTCCCGGACACGTGCATGTTAAAATGTATCGTGTTAGTTCAAATAAACTAGATTAATTAAAGTTGGTGTTGGATGGTTGAACGTAGCACACGATTTTAATTTCAGCGTTAATGACGCGTGCAGATTTACACTGAACAATTAGACTATAATAGTATAAAGTGGTATAAGACTACAAAAAAAAATAGAAATAATATAGGTTATGTACGTTTTACTTTCAAATACAGAAGCGCAAGAAATAATTCAAGGAGGACGCCTCCCTTTAGACAGCGAAATTTGACCGTCTGGCACACCTTCAAGGTATAGGCTACCTATTGCAAAACATTCGGGGACTCTAAGACCGTTCCCCTAAAAGTAGTTCAAAACGGCAGAAGTTGGTCCGGACAATTATTTACAATTAACTAACAATAAATTTATAGCAGTCTCGAAATTGATTAACTTATAACACTAATTTATATTTATTTTGCTTATATAGCAAACGCCGGTCTTTCTAGAAAGTACACGAAAGCTTCCGAACGCTTTTGAATATTCTTGAGCAAACACGTCATATTTCCCGGAAAGAATGCGTCACATCTACCTTAGTTGCTTATCGCTACAGTAATAATTGCTGAAACATTTGTTACCAAGCTTCTTATTTATTGACTAGAATTGTAGGTAATTCTATGAGCGGGAAATTACCGCAACGTCTGAATCATTGTACATTTTACACAATAATAATTAATAATAATAATTAAGTGATTGGTGATGACATCAAGTCATGCTACCGATAGCGCCCGAACCGTCGCGAAACTCGCACCAAAAGCCTCGCTGTTAGGTTGATTCCAGCATTTAAGGGATCGCCACTTCTGTTATAAAAGAATCTCCTTCTCCAGTATTTTTAAGACTCCGCCAATTACAATTAGACTTGATAACGGCAGCTTCGCAAGAACGTACCCCGCGACCCAATTACGACGAACACACGCGCACATCGTAACATCTGCATCTCCGTTCCCTTAACAGCGAAGCATCTTATTTAAATTGAATAAATTACAAAAGCGATCAAATTTAAACAAGAAAATAATACGCAATTACAAACAATTCTAAAAGGAGAAATAAATTAAAAATGAGATAACAAATTCAAATACAATAAACCAACTTTGTGCTTATCGTAAATAATCCTCCAGATTTACACTAAATTGAAATATTTCCATATACAAGGTGTCCCATCATTATTTTTGGCGTTCAGATCGAAATAACATCTAGGTACAAGATGCTGTTTACACAAAACTGGGTGTCAACGATTAGGTATATTAGAAAAACCATAATTTCTAGAGTAAGGTGTATCAAAATGAGATTCGGTACAAGTAAATGGTACGTGAAGAGCAGATTTTTCTTAACTAAGTTGGGAATGTAACAATCTTCTTTTAATACTGGATCTATGTTATATTTACGAAAATGTCCAACTATCCCTGGTAACGTTTCATCAGTTCCATTTCCATATTACGGGGTATGCACATAGTCACATTGTCCCCACAATAGAACTACCTTTTACTTATTCCTTTGAAATTATCCTCAGACCGTCCTGTATATAACTATTTCGCCTGTCCCTGTATATATTCCCACTTGCTATGTGGCACGCATGAGCCGTCGAAGTTAGAATTAGGGCGCATATCTATACGCACTCGTCGAAAAACTATCGACAATCAACCATCAATAATGAGCATGTCTGTTAAAAAGCAGCATGCCATTTTCATCGAATTTAATTTGCACATCGCCGTGAAAACTTTCGCCATTAGCATCGCCTTCGTTGAAGCAAATCATCGCCTTTATCGTTAAATCAGCCATCAATCTTCGTTCGCTACCTACCGAAAAGGGCAACATCGCCAACCACCGTCGCTTATGGCCTTCGCATAAGAAGACCTACATCGAAACAACAAGTAAGTCCTATCGCAGTTCAGATTTTACAGTACACGTGCCCTATCCATTCACCAAATCAAGATTAAAATCAATTTACTTATTTGTATTTTTAATCAGTAAACACGTTAATCATTAGTGTCGATATTCTTTCAACATTCCTCTTATACGAAAAGCATAGCAAGCATTCCATATACAGTCCACCAGTTTTGAGTATTGGCCGTCTTTCTAACAGCAAACCTTGATTTATCTTATAATTTTCTTCTAATTCCTGTTTAATCCACTTTCATTGGGTCTTCAACTTGTTCCTTCCTTTAAATCTGAAAAATACCTTTGAAGTTCTTTTCTGCTTCTTTCTCTCCGTAGTCCCGCCTACAATTTCAGTCTTAGTTCCTATTTTAGGTTTTCCATATCGGGATAGAAAATCCTCCACCTTATTTTCTTATATCTTTTATATTCCTATATGCTGAGGGTCACAAGTTGCAGGTAAGCAGGTATGGCAAAACCCTAGTACAAAGAGTTACGAGATAACTCAAAATATTGCGGTGTAACTACGTCTTGCGGACGTTTTGATGGCTTCGGCACCAATAATAATGTTGAATCACCCTGTATGTCTGAATTTCATTTTAAATATTGATCGCTAATTCAGAATGAATACAATTTCGATCATGTTATTCGAATTTGAAGTCATTGTTGATTTTGGTCGCCTTTTGGTTTGTATATTTTGTTAATCAGATGGATTTTCGTGCAGTGTTTCTCATTTTAAATCCGGTCATTGCAATAAGAGCGTTATCACTGCGTGAGCTAATTAATTTCGAGATAAGCACATGTTCGCCGTCGTAAAGACAGGTGTTGAATTTATTCAAGGGCGCAGTTGGAAGTGGAACGGAAAGGAAAATTGTTTTAAATAGTAGAGCAAGACGTGAAGAGTGACTTTTTTGTGGGGAGGTTATTGGTGTATCGCAATCTGGGGTAGTTGAGCGGAATTTGTTGCAAAACGTTCAGTCTTGGTGATAATAAATGGTGCTATAGAAAAAAATCAGTTGGTCTCAGAGATTTTATCTTCGTTCAAGGTGACTGTTTAAGTCGAATTAAGCGGAAGCGTGTAGTACGCTTACGAAAAAGTTATTCGGAGTGTTGTAGTTCGAGCCTTTCTGGAGTCTGACCAATGTTTTTTTTGTGTTTGTGCATCAGTTAAAGACAATCACATTTGACCGGATATTTTGAAATATTAAGGTACCTAATTAAGATTTCTTTGATTAATTGCTGCAATTGATCGCTTGTTGCGTAGTATGTGTACTATGACTCGGAATGCCTACTTTTATCTCAGTCTTATTGATTGATTTTGTGTAATACATTTTGTTTCATCTGTAAATATTCCAGGTTGCCTTTAAATCAAGCCCTAACTACGAGCCAGAAGATAAGATTTCTCATGATAAATCTGGGTTGTGCCAGGTGTAAAATTGTGTAATGTAATTCATTGGAATTGTGGAGTTGATCAAGACCGCTGAGTTTTCCCAAATTCATAAAATTAAGGTTACCGAGATTCCTAACTGTGGCGGATCCTGGACGTGCCCTGGAAAAATCATAATTATTTCTTATAAAAGATTTTGTTAGTATCTGTACTTAATTGAGCTAGCTGGACAGGCCGCTTGTGGATGGTTTAGTGATGGTTTTGCTATTGTACATTGCAATATAACTTCTAAACGTACTGCATGCAAAAAAATGGCTAATAAAATGCCTACTCGTGCTAAAAGAAAAAAAGGAAGACAGAAAGAAAAAAGAAAGAAAGTTTATTTTCCAAAGCACAAAGAAAACAGAAAGAAATAACAAATACATTCAAATTGACAATAATTAAAAGGTTTGTTTCTTATTTTTAAATAATATACAAAAATATGTCACGTTCTTGCAAATTTGACACGACACCTAGCTCAAACATGCAAATCAGACGAGGGTTCCTCCTATTATAAAAAACAGCAAACCTCCGATGGGAGTTTGAAATCTGGTATATATGACCAAAGAGTATAATAGCCGCAAGTAACAAATGCTTTATGATTCACCTGTGATATTCCATATTTTACAATTACTAGTCAAACATAAAATAATGACAGAATAACCTCTCATTAACTAAAAGCATCAAAATTTCTAAATGGCTTGCCATTATGTATGGCACGTACAGCCTTTATTCCTTATTACTCGTATTTTCATAGAAAAAAACAAATTCGCCCTTAATTTCTTACCATGAGACGCTTGCAGCAAGCTTGAATGAAAATACTGAAAATCAGAAAAGTGGATCGATTAATAGGAATGAATCTAGGGCAAAAATCATCTAAATATACAAAAAATTACATTTAACTACGAAAGCTCTGTCGTGATGTATTTTGATAATCTGCGCGAGCACGAATTGTGTAATTGAATTAATTACACACAATTCTGGTCTTATTTCAGAGAAACCTAATCAAATTTGACGTGTTTTGTGCCATGAATTGTTCCCGTTTTCTTTATCGAGAATAAAAAATTTCTATTTGATTAAAATCAAACAACTTACATAAGACTCCAGTTAAACTTTATGTAATTGAGTGTTCGAAGTCGCGCTACGCAGTTCGGTAAAGTAGGTTCAATCGCTTCGTCACGTACTCTTTGCATGTAAGCGTGTTCCCCGAAAGTTTCAAACTAAATAATTAATGACAGCGTACCCTAAGCGTCTCAAGAAGTCGTCTTTAGATGTGCCAGGATCGGTTTTCTGAATTAGTTTAGCGTTCACTTGGGTAATAGAGGAGATATAAACTTGGCTTCACTTAAATTGGCTGTGAGCTGCATTTGCACTTTTCAAGTTGTTTTCGATTTTCCACAAGCTTGATTAAACTCAGCAGTGTCCCAATTAGACGTAAAGAAACAGTACCTAAGTCAAATAAGAACACCTTTAATGCTCTTAGACATTGAGTGATAATTTTTTTGCTGAAATCGCAAAGCTACCTATCGTTTTTAACTGTTTGGGTATGATGCAGAAACCGAAAACATTGGAACTCTTGTGGTCATTGAAGTAACACAAAGTAAAAAAAACTGATGAAGTGAACTTAGTGTTTGAATATTAAAAAGGAATCAACTTCTCTGTCCGATTTGAGCCAAAAATTAGAAGCCCAAAGAAGATCAGCTTAAGTTGTAAGAAAAGAAAATAGCCGATGCTCAAGAGCAGATAAAATTAGCTGAACAAAAATGACAAGATATTAAATTACCTGGAGTAGAGGCGTTAAGGAGTTGAACACCACCAAATATTGTATGACAAGGTAAGAGAGAAGTTAGAAGCGACAGTAAAAAGAAACTTTGTATTAGAAGAAAATTAGCGAAAACTACAAGAAGAATTGCAGATAATTATGAAGAGAAAAAGAAGAATTTCCGGATTTCAATACAACTTTTCAGTGTGTTGGCTCAAAAACGGGAGGGGGTGCCGTAACAGTAGAAGAAAATTAGCGAAAACTACAAGAAGAATTGCAGATAATTATGAAGAGAAAAGGAAGAATTTCCGGATTTCAATACAACTGTTCAGTGTGTTGGCTCAAAAACAGGAGGGGGTACCGTAACGGGTGCTACGTTTTTAATCTAAAATCCAACTACCTTTTATCGCATTTTCCAAGTCATGTTGGAAGGCGTTGTTATGGACACTTTCTCTGTCCATCCGAGGCCTTAACTATTACAGTTTTCAAGATATTTAGTTCATTCTTTTTGCATTCGGTAGCTTATAGCTTTGGAACCTCACTAAAGAAAAATCCTGACGATTAATGTGCAGATTGCAGATTGCGAGCAATGTCAACTTTTTTATTTAAAGAGATATTTTTTTGAAATTTTAACCAAAGATTCTTCTTATAAAGACAAGGATATCGCATATTTTAAGAATCAGGTGTGTGCATGCGCAGATTGCGCAATGGTCAGTTTCTTATTTATAAGAACATTTATGCCATAACTATTTTCCTTTCTAACCTTCGGGAAGTACCATGGAAAATGCGTTGAAGTAATCCAAAAACTTTTTTCATTTTTACTCTTAAGTGCGCGGCAGCAGGTAGATAGAGGTGAACTTATATAGATGCGAATAAGTTAGATTCGATCATAAGTAGCGGTATTTGGCGGGTTTTTTACGTGATGGCTAATTGATAAGGTGGAGATTGTAAAAAGGCATGTGTCTGTACCAATAAAAAAAACTACAAAATTAATTCGGCGACAAGATAAAAATTGAAGTTAACCCCAGTTTCTAAAAATAGGTACTGTAATGATCTTAGGGATGAGTTCCCCAAGCCGACACTGCAATCTTGACTTACCCTATAGTTACAGTTGGTAACTCTGGAACAACTCTGAGCAAAGCCATCTAACTTTCCAGTCGAAACGACAGACTTTTCGCGGCACTTTTGAATTTCGGTCGCAATCGACTTCATATGGACGGCACGAATGAACTCCTACGTTGGGACGTGAAACATAATAGGTAAGAGGATTGACTAAATGCAGAATTTTGTGCGTTGCGTAAGAAAAGACAAGAACAAATAAAACACATTACGCACACAACAAGGCAATACCAAGAAAACCTTTTATAGACAAAAAACCTGGCCTAGCCCACATAAATAAACGAAATAAATGAACTACGACAACCAAATGCAAAAATCAAACTGTACAATAAAAATTGGGCATTGAATCAAATGCAGTAAACCAACAAGAACGAGACTCAAGAGGGATCATAAATACAAGTGGAAAACATATGATCAATCTATTCAGTACAAAAACACATTAAACAAATCAACTTGTAAATTGCATGTATATAACACAGCATCAAAACGGTGTAGCTCTACTCCAGCCTCGGTTACCATAATTTCACACGATAAGTGAGAATGCCAGTAATTCATCGCACGAGCAAAACATAATAGAAGAAAAGTTAATTAGTCCTGCAGCAGGCCACGAATAAGAGAGCAAGATATACAGCGAACCCTTCTTCTCGTATACTGCTAAGACACAAGAGTTGCAATCTGTACAAGATGAGCAAGCAAGCGAAGCATCGGGCACAAAGCGATAGCACACTGAGAATAAACTTCTTCGTGAATACGTAAATAAACACTTAATAAACAATAGAAAAGCATAATTACCTGTACACTATAACAAACAAACATGATCCAAATACCGGTACATAAAAAAAGCTTAAAGCACGCCACGCTTCTATGGTGGTATTTTATGCAAAATGTAAATAATAACAAATTGTGACATGAAATACAATGGTTATTGCTACCTGTAAATACACTTTCAAACTTTCAAAACACAACAAGCATCTGCGCAGAACGGTAGAAATTGAAAACGTAGCACCATTGGTGTATACAGAGCGTATAGTATTTTTTTTTCAAATGTAAAGGTGTGTTGCCTAACCGTAGAGGTAGGTTACCACAATACCGATGGTGAAATCTTGAAAATGGTGGAATAAAACTAAGGACGTATCACAGATAAATTCCACGAATGGCTGGGCCAAGTGCACCAATATTAACAATTGAGTTTCACCATAAATCACCATAAATGTTAACAATAAAGTTGCGTAATACCATTGAATAAGCACTTTAAAGAAGTATAACTGCATAGGAAAACCTGAAATTGGTGTAAGGTGTGTTGCATACACTGCAAAGTGGTTAATTACCACAAATATTGAAGGATATTTGCCCTCGGGCGGTAAATAAGGACTATTTTAAACAGGGAAACCAGTTATACTTAGGGGTCCTTTGTTTTCCTTGTTTATCAGAGTTGAACAGTGTTGTCATAGTTACCAGATCCTTATATGGAGCTAGGTAAAGTTTGATTGTTTATTATGTAAAGATAATGGTCCTTAGAACAGTTCTTGTTGTTTTCTTATTAGATTAAACTACATTTTTTACTTTATTTATTGTTCCTTATGATCTTACATTTCAGATTGATCCTCCCTTACATAATATTGTTATTGGCATTGAATAAAAGCTTATTCAATATTTTAATCTAGTTTATTCAAACTAAAAGCGCTTGCCAAAAGACTGGCAACGTTGGAATTTTAAAGAAGTAAAGAAATCTGCAAAGTCGGTAACTAGCTTTAAATTTGTGGTTCACTTTCCCCCACAACAGAGGGACGACAGAATCCTGGGCAGATTTTCTTATTTCATCAGTTAACACGGGCGTTATTTAAGGTGCTTATTCAATGGTAATACTCAAGTATTCAAATTTCGGATTATTCTTCTGATAAACGTGAGTTATCACTTTCCCGTACAGGCAGTGAAGGCAAATTAAGTAATGTCTTTCCTATTCTTAACCCTTTTAATCTGGTGAGCTAGCTTGGAAGGTAAAAGTTCGAAAGGTAGGTCCCAACGTACTACGACGAAAGAAGAAGGCGAAGAAAAGTGCAAGAAAAGTTTCATCAATAGAACCATGAACCCGAAGTCAAGAATCTACAATTGTAATTACCGTTACACAGTGCTTGAGTCGCGGATTACCTTTACTATTCATTTCCATTTTGGTTCCTAATAGTTTGATCTCATATATCAAGAACTGCGTCACTCGCTGCTTTTCCAGTTTCTTTGTATTACGCATGATGTTCTTGTCTTCTTAATAGTTATTTATTATATAAGACTCTAAAGGGATTTTTTAACCATTGAGTGAATGAGTTTCACGAGATGGTTAGTTTCTCTTTATCATCGTGTATAATACAAAACTATATTTCATAGCAGAAACCATATAAATCATTGTGAAGCTGCTGACTATTCTGAATTTAATTTAGAGATGTCAAAAATAGCAAGCTTAGGTATAGAAACAGAATTGTTATATGTTTTGAACGTAATTTTACATCGTGCATTGGAAATAAGAATGACAGATGTCATTATAATGCACAATCATTTGTTTCACTTTATCTACTTTATCTTTATCTATTTACGATAATTCAACCGCTTTAACCGGATTGGTAGAAATCACCATAGATACAATTATTGTGGCAATAATTGTATACATAGCAAAATCTACCAACCCGGTTTAACCGGTTGAATTATCGTAAATCCCCTTTCGTTATCCTACGGTTAAAGATCGGCTTAGCCTACTCATTCAAACCTATTAAAATGTCAATTTAACATATGCTATAAAATAATTTCCACTTGCTTTTTTTTTCTTTAACACTTCTTTAATTTCACTACTCCCCCCACAACGTTTGTTTAAATTTTTGTTTTGTTTTAATTGCATCACATACGGTTTTGGCTGTCTCAAGTAATTTTTAAAGCAATTCCACAATTCTACTATGCTGTTTCTTTTCAGTTCTAATATTTAGCAAGTTCACTTTCAGTTTGTTTTCAGGTAGTTCTCTGCTTTCGGGTGTAATTCGTACAGCTGTATTTGGTACAATTTTGATTTTCGCTTGCAACTATGAAGTGATCGCTGTAGATTTCAGGTTCTCTTTTTACTCTTTTTATTTCCTCTACGCGTCTCGCTATAATCTATAATTAATTTGTTCAACCCGGTTTTTGATACCTTGGTAAACTGACAAATATATCATATTCCTAGTCATATTCACTATTATATGATTATTTTCCAAGCTATAATTAATCATTCAGATTCCATTATTGTTCTTCACCTTTTTTCCAAACTTTCCGATTACACTATCCCCTCCACTCGCATCATTTTTTGCTCTTCTCTTGAAATCCCCAATTTTTCTTTATGGACCTCTGTTAATGTTTACTAGAGTTTGTTGTTTTTATTCATTAAACGACCCCGCTATTAGCTATATATGGATGTCCTATCTTGGGCAGCTCGGAAACATTACGAAGATCGTCAAATTAGGGAAAAGTTCCGCAACAATTAAGGAGTAATTATCATTCCGATTACTTCCGAAGATATTCTAGAAAAACCGAAATATGTCGATTGCTTTTTTTATTATCGTCTGATGTTATTTGAACAGATAATAAAAACACTTTCTCATTGCCACTTTGTGATCTCTACAAGACACCGTTGAGAGATTTTCAATGTCACGATTCGTTTCGGAGAGATCACCATCAACGTTTCATATGGCCGGCAAAAAAAGTACATACTGTATTCAGTAGCATTTTTTAGTACGAATACAACTATGTACAGGAACACAAAAAAGGTGGAAACCGTCGGTTTCAACAGGAGGGTGCACCTCCACACAAATCCTGCGAGAATACCTTTCGGACAAATTTTCTGAAAAACGAAAAAATAAGTCCGAAAAAATCCAATTAAATTCAGAAACAAGTCTGTGCTCAGATTTAGTGATGCCGCCGGGACGAGACTTCGAGACGAGACCAAGGTTCAGTCTCGTCTCGTCTCATCTCGTCTCGAGGAGATGAGACTCTCCATCCATCCATCTTTTTGATTGGTAGTTCGTTTTGGTCGCCATATTGGGGCTAAAATGCTATAGATACTTTAGTGTGAGTTTACACTTTTTTGTATTCTTGCGAAATTCTGTGAATAAAGGCGCTTAAGGTAAAATGTGTATTGGGGACATACTACTTATATTACCAGATACATTTTATTAAAGCTAATATTTTTTAGCTGCAGAATGGTAAAGAAAAGTTTTAAAATACGTATAATTATGCTTTGTGATTAGCAGATAGATAAGGAAGGTCATTATTATTTTATTTGTCATGCCTTCGTGGTGCCTTTTGTATGCTCTACAGTCTACACCATTTTTGGATAGTATGGCGAGACCACGCGAGACTACACGAGACGAGACGAGACTGAACCAGAGCGAATCGAGACTTTGAGTTGGTCTCGTCTCGAGGTCACGAGACGAGAAAAGACCTTCGAAAGTCTCGTCTCGTCTCGCGGCAACACTACTCAGATTTCAAGAATTTTAAATATGTCGGCTAAATTAATTACCTACTCGATCTAATTTAATTATAATCAAAATTGAATTTTAAAAAATAATTAAATTAGATCGCGAAACTATTCGACCAATAACAGGGCGGATCCGTGAATCAGACAGACAAACAAACTGCGGATTAAAATAATTCGAGTGGGGGAAAGTGTAATCTTACTACTCTGGGTTGTTCGAACTGCCACAATAACTCTTACACAATTAATATCGAATATAACAAGCGCTTAATTACTAATTTAACCAATAAATTAAATATCCTATCAAATTAATTCTGCAAATCAAATTAAATTCACCAATAACTCTGAGAAGTCGTTATTAAAAGCGGAAATCGGAAACAAAATTTAATTAAGCCATCTAATTTAATCATACTCAAACAAATAATTAAATTAATTAAAACAAATCGGGAAACAGTGAAATTAATCGACCAATCACAGCGCGGTTCCGCCAATCAAACCGCGAATTAAATTAATATGAGTCGTAAGCACCCTTACTACTCGTGGTTGTTCGAACTGCCACAATCAGCCCTGTGATGTCAAACTTAACGTGCAGGTTATCTCCCAAAAAATTTTGCGTTATTTAGTATTGGCAAAATGACGTTTTTGACAAATAAACAGCACGTTAAATTTAACGTTAGTGATACATCACAGAGCTGATTATCTAGTTTTTAACTGATTGGGCGACATTATAGCTCGCTGCCCACCCTTAATAAGGAATAATTTGGAGGCTAAACGATCAATTCTACGAGTAAAAAGATGTTTCAACGATATGTCACTTGACGTAATTTACGATTTCTGGGGGTGAAAAGAGGTGAAGCGCTTAGTGAGGTCGCATTTTATCGATGTACCTCGAAGAAAAATGGTGTCCGAATGATTTTTTTTTTAAATTGATCTAATTTACAGCAATGTGCTGTATCAGGTATTTGCTTTTATTTGAGGGAAATGGGGATTAGTTCTTTTCAAATAATCCTTACTAAACAACCGCATAGTGTTACATAAAGCTTATCTATGTTGTCATATAATTACCAAATATCTTCTTCTAAAAACATGGTGTTCCGAAAATAGGTCATATCTGCCTTAAACTTTGACCAAACCGTTTACCCTGTCAGTGAATCGCTGAATCTTAAGCTTTTACTGAACATTTTTTTTGTAACAGTGTAACAATCTCTCGTCAATTGTCTAATTTCGTCGTCCATGCGATTTGCGAACGTTTTGTAGTCGAATTCTTTGTCCGAGACTCCATTCCGTTGCTTTTGAATCGTACTCCGTTTAATCTTAACCTTTGTCTGCATTTCTATTATGTACTGAATTACTTTACTGTACTGTTTCGTCTACCTTATTCTGAGTAATGGATCGAGGGAGCCATTTTTAATATATATGATTAGTGTAGAACATGGAAAATTTGTAGATTTTAGTAAATAAAAGAGATAGTGTTGATGCGTAACACGTTTTGTGTGCCTTAATTGGAAAAAGGCTACGCTAACGATGTTATTTTTCAATAAAAACGGCAAATGGGTCGAAAATAATATTTTCATTCGACGGTGGTAGACAATTTCCTCGTATGCGCATTTATCGTTTGGTTGGAGGCGAGAAGGGTGTCAAAGCTAAATAATTTATTGACATCCCAACTCTCTTTGGCACTTTTTAATATTACACTTAAACCGTACAGTACGTATATGTGGATTTATCTTCAAAAAGGGTTTTCCTTTATATACGACAAACTGCACTACTCGAATTTCTCGAAGGGTTTTTACTGTCAAAATTAACACAATTTAAATGTCATCGCCAAATTTACGCACTTGGGTTTAGACTAAATGAATTAATCGGGCTCGTAAAGCACTTTAAGCCGAGAACATCGGGAGTTAGGCCGTCGTTTAGATGGATAAAGTTAACTCAATTTTGATTTATGCCATCCGGCGACGTATTACCAAATGTAAATATGTTTTGTAGAAAATTAGAACGAAAATGTGCATGCGCTTCGTGTGAAATCCTTAACGGGGTAATAAAGCAGAAGCTGTTAAACAAGAGTCAGGACTATTGCCAGGAGACTAACATATAGCTCATGTGGCTCCACTACTCGTAACAGCAAAATCTATAATACTACAATGGTCGTTTCCAGAATGAGCGCTGTGTTTATAGGAATAAAATTGTAAATACATATAAGATGCTATAGTACTCACCCGAATATAGTAAACAAAGTTGCTGAATCCACTCATACCAAAGAGCGGTAACCGACAAACTGAACTGATTTATTCTCCATTGTAAAAAAAACCTGAAACAAAAGGTCAAATCAGTAACTCAATCCTCCCTTATCCGAGGGTCAACATAGCGAGTTTTATAAACACTACAATAACATTACCTACGATTTATATTGTGCATTGGAAGTGATCTTTGCAATTTCCTTATATTCGATCACGTCGTTAAACCTCATCGCAGAAAAGGAAAAATCAAATATACGACATGCAGAATTACTTCAATATTATGGTGAATAATAAAAGATGATTTTGTTCCGTTTACTCGTTGATGTCGAGAGCGATTTGTAAGCGCTGTACCATTTCTTAATACAGTGAAGTAATTCTGGGATAATGTAAATAAAAGCCTTAGTGCTATCCTCAAACTTGAAACATTCTAGCATTTTGTACAAATATTTGGTAACACAGGACGTGAATTGTAAAGGTGGCCCGCCAGCACGTTTTAAATTTTGTCAATTTCTGTAAGTACGTATTGTCAGCAGGGCCGGCTTTACGTACAAGCACGCCTCAGTTAAAATGTTAAATTGGTTTGGTATATGTGTAGTGTGATCTTTGGTAGGTATTTACTCTTCAAATAACGTTTACTAAAGAGGGATAGGGGCCCAATCCCTAGCTGGTGCTTGGGAGCCCCGCAAGCTCTAAATCCAGCCCTGATTGTCGGCAGGTATAGGCGCGTTTTTTATTACATTTTGATAGTTGGTCAGATTTTAATGGTGGTTTCTACAAATTAAGAGTTTAGAGGAGAATTTCTTTACGGTTGTATGGAACGCCGTTTTAGTATTTATACCAACATTTTATCATGTATCATTTTAAATAACAGTCAATCTTATGTCTCTAAATTTTTCGTTTGTTGTTTTTATCTTACGTATTAAGAGATTGATTAAAAAAATGTTGATTAATAAAGATGATACATGAATTAAAATGTTTGTTGATAATTTTAATTAGGCGCTAGTATACACGTAGTCAAATAGACTAAACTGTAGTTCCTGAAACTTCCGCACAATCAGAGATACGAATTAAAATTATCAACAATCATTTTAATTAATGTAACATTTTAATTCAACAATCACTTTAAATAATTCTTGCCGATTTTAACAGCATGAATTCATTTTACAATGTGCCATTTTAAATAACAGTCAATCGTATGCCTCTACTTTTTACGTTTGTTGTTATTGTCTTACGTATTAAATATGATTGTTTAAAAAATGTTACTTAATAAAAATGTGAAATGAATTATATTGTTATATTGAATGAGTGTATATGAAACTGTATTTCAACAAACAATTAATAACAAACAATTAAATTGAATTGCAAGAAATACTTCGATTAATAAAACGATTTTGTCCAACAAACATAAAAATTCATTCATTTTAAATGTGGAATTAAAATTATCAACAAACATTTTAATTCATCAGTCATATAAATTCGACGATTTGAAAATTGAAGCCGAATATTTTCAACAATCACTTTAATTCAACAAACAAATAAATTTTTATTGTTAGACGTAGTAAAAGAATCTTTTAAAATGATTGTTGAATTAATATGATTGTTGAATTAAAATGTTACATGAATTAAAATGTTTGTTGATAATTTTAATTAGGCGCTAGTATACACGTACCCAAATACACTAAAGGATAGTTCCTGAAACTTCCCCACAATCACAGATACGAATTAAAATTATCAACAAACATTTTAATTCATGTAACATTTTAATTCAACAATCATTTTAAATAATGCTTTCCGATTTTAACAGCACGAATTAATATGATTGTTGAATTAAAATGATTGTTGGGAATATTTGTACAACACTTCAATAATTGAATTAATATGATTGTTGAAGTAAAAGGTTTGTTCATAATTTTAATCCCACATTTAATATGAATAAATTTTTATGTTTGTTGAATTACTTCTAGTTAGTTATATTACTGTTCGTTTATGTATTCGTTTGTTGATTTGTATTGTTAAACTTTCGTTATACACATTGCTATATAATTCATACATCATTTCAATTAAGTGAAGTTTTTTAAACAAACATATTTAATGTTTCACATAAAAACAACAAACATAATAAATCGGGAAATAAAATTAACTGTTGTTTATAATGTTACATTGTAAACTTTCGTAATAAAAAGTAAAACGGCGTTCCATACGGTTGAGTATTATAAAATACACGGGGTTGTTTCATTACGGGGCTGGTTACTCTAAAACTTTGTTGTTTTTGTTGGTTTCCCAATAAATTGGTCGCTATATTAATATTTGTAAATCAATAGTTAAAGCTGCGTCACTGGTGGATTCATTTCGTGAGAAAGCTGGTAGCGCTAGTCTGGCGGGTGATCAGGTAGTGACCAAACGGCTGGCGCTGGGTCAGACTTGTTCGGTATCGAATCATTAAGCAGCCTGCCTGCAGAAATATGCTGAAACCATGGGTTCTGGCGAATGGCCTTTCTAAACATAGGCTTTATCAGAGGTTGAAGTTTATTGGCCAAAGAGTAAAGGGTAAAGATGGCCGCAGGGACTGATTAGCCACCATTTTGTAGGCGTATTCAGTAGAATGAAAATGTAGGGATTAAGCAGAGTGATTTTTCGGGAATTCCGATTTTGACCACAAGAGCGCTAGATGAGCGGTCCGAAAGAGATTAAACACGGGCTCGCGAAATTAATACGCGGGTAGCCGCGACGCATTGCGCTTGAATTCATCGATAGAAAAAGAAGTGTTGGGTGCGGGAAGTAACGAAAACACGAAGTTCTAAAAGCGCACCAATGAACGAGTTCAGAACAAGTGAAGTGTTCAAATCGCCATATCAAATAGAATCAAAATCCTCTAATAGAACTATCGGGACTTAATTTAAGTGCACGTTATGACCGAGAGCTTTCGTGGTAGACGAGGTGGTAGAGTACCTGCAATTAAAGTTTTTGTGACGTGTAACTGTACGAATGGTAAGTGGTGTAACAGGAAGTCAGTCAGATTACCAATAGCAGTAATGCAAAATCACCGCGAATTAGAACCTGCTGAATCTAAGTTTAGGATCACGAGTTGTTTGCCGTTAATTTTCATCGCCAAATTCGTTTCCCCATTAGAGTGAAATGCATAAAACGTTAGGCAAGAATGATATTTTAAAATAAGATAATCGCATTTTTACTATATTTATATGTTCAATCCATTACCGTGATTTTAAGGGTAAAAAAGAGTCAAACTTTCGTAATTTAAATAAAAGAAAGAGAGAGCCTTAAAAAACGCTCTCATCTTGTTAAAACGAGTTAATATTTTAAATTGAACCCATTTATAAGGTGATTAAAAGATTTTATTTTTACTTGCAATTATAAAGTATAAATGCTGGCTGGTAGAATTACTTGTGGCAACGTTTTTGACCCTTCATCCAGCGCATGGGCGGATTTAAGACTGCCTACGATTTAAATTTAAAATTAGTAGGAGAAAACGCTCTTATAGGTCCCTGCGACGTCAACGTATTTTTTCGTTTGCTCTATGGTCAGTAGAATGCGCCGTTGAATTAGTGTTAAAGAGTGGGATTGTATAAATATCAGTCATAGTGCAAGCGATCGGTGCAAATGCCGCCGTGTGCAAAGGTAGGGAGATGGTTTCATCTTTGATTAGTTAATGCAATCCAGATGACCGGGCAAATTTAACTAAATTATGTGTGCCTTTGCCTTGGACGAGGCGAGGCCAATGTAAAGAATTCGCATTCGCCACGTATTTAAATAGACAAATTCACATCAAAATTTACAAGTAGTAGGTAGCGATAGTTTGTATTGAACACAATTTCGATCTTAGTATTTGTCAATGTTGTTTTGTATCAGAATTATTAGATCTTTAGTTTTGTTTAAATAATCGCCTTATATTTTTAGTTTTGTTGTTCAGTAGAGTACGTTCAGGAAAGTTTAGGGACATGTAAAGTAATTGCTTTAAGTGTTTTATTAAAATTTATCTCATTTCAACCCGGTCTTGCGATAAGAAGTTCGTTATCGCTCTGTAAAAGCGAATTAATTTCGAAGTAAGCAGGTGTTCGCCGAAATTTAAAAAAACAGGTGTTCGTTTATGATAAACGCATATTGAAGTTAGACGAGAAGGGGAGCCGGGCGTCTTTTCTACTGAACTTGATTAGCTACTGTTAACAAAATGATAAAGATGCAGCACTGGAAAGCTAAAAGAAGGGAAGAGTGGTTACGTAGGCGTAGCGGACGAAAAATGATGCTTTTTGATTACATTTTAGGGAAAGAGAGTCATTCTTGGTGTTTGTAAAGTTTTTATAGAAGAAAGTCTACATATTATTCTAAGAGATTTTAATTCGGCGTTATAAAAGAGAAATATTCTAGCTCCAGTGTTGTGAGTTTGAATGTTGTCTATCAAAAATGTGCCCTTTCTTTAAGGTTGTTTCAAGCATCCGATAGAGGTAACTCATCCACTACCAAAATGCCGCTTTTACGTCAAATTCAGTTTTGTTTAAATCAAGAATCAAGCGAAAAAACGCAGGTTCAAAAGCATCATCATTTGGTGTTTATGTTTTTGTTTTTTACAGAAAATCACAGCTATTACCAAATGTTAGGGTTATTAATTCTTTAAGGTAATTAGAATTTTCTATTAAATTGTATTTGTTTCAATCCGATCGCATGTGCGAGGTACTTGTCCATAGGCCCTGAATGCACTGACTTCTTACAGCTTTATTAATTGAGTTTTGTCGAATGTGTGAATTGAGACCACATTACGACCCATGATAAATTATTATTCGTGCTCAGGATTATGCTATAATAGGTATTAATTAAGTTTGTTAAATAATTCTTTGGAATTGTGGGGAGGCGGTTAAGGGTGCGGTAAGGGGTCTCGTATTAACAAAATATAGGTCTTCATCGAGATTTTCATAATAACAGAGGCCAGATGTGTTCTCGTGAAATTTATAGTCAAAATTTACATACAAAAATTTGTGGTGGAGCTTTAGTTTTTTTTTTAGATAGCTGGACCGGTGTTTATGCACCGTGTGTCCTATTTTGGTTGAGACTGCAATGTACCGCAGCCGTTTTCGCGACGCTGTGCCACTTTTTTGTGAAACTTTTATTGCCACAAACATGATCAATCTATCAATGTTGATATTTTTTAAATGTACATTTTAACAACGGTTCTTTGTATTCTGTATTACATTGATGTATCACAACTCATTTGTTTAAACATGTGAACCAAAAATTAATTCCTTATTTTTTATGGTTTTTGAATAGTAGATGAATTCATAGAAATTTTGTTTTGTTTATTGTATTGATGATAACTAAGGCAGCCGATATCTTTCAAGAAAAATGGCTGACGGTAGAAACATGTCATTTCAAAAATTTGAAAAATAAATTTAATATGTAATTATATAAAAAAATATAGGTTTATTTATTTTATTTATTTTTAATTTGTTGCCAGTACGTTCACTAAATATGTATATACATATTAACAACACGTACGCAAAAATGTGTCACATGGTTACAAATAATAAAAAGTAAAAACACATTAAAATCTAAACATGGACATGCAAATATATAACATTTTTAGACATAAACAAATGGGGAACAATATATAGAAGTAATAAAAAACACTTAAAAGACTTATTTTTTTCTTAAAAATTCATCTAAGTGGTAATTAGTCTATTTAAGCAAAAACAGTCTAAGTGTTTGCTTAAATCTTTGTTAGGACTTGAGTTCTTTAATATTACAGGGTAAAGCGTTAAAAATTTGGCAGGCACGAAATAACAAATTTTTTTGAAACAGCGCTGTCCTATGTTGACCAGGGTTCAATAACGTCCTATGACGGGTATTGTACCTATCTTGAGTTTTTTCAAAACATGCTTTCTTTTTATACGCATAGCAACAAATCTCCAAAATATACGTATCTACTACTGTTAGTATGCCTAATTCTTTAAATAGCGGTCTACAAGAAGGTTGCGATACATCAATTGTTATCAGGAAAAATAATGCAAAAATGTTACGTTAAGATATACAGTATTGCATTTAAAAAATAGCAGCTTTAGGTCAAATTACAGAAATGGTAGTTCAAACATTTTTAGACTTGGAAATGCTTGTTTTGTATGGGTATGAATTTACCAGGTCTACCGAGTAGAAAAGAAGACAAGTGGTGTCGCGTCTAGTGTTGATTGTACCGTACTCGACTGCAATCGGTAGATTCAGGAAAAGTCGCGGATACTGTCGATACGGTACTTACTTAACGGTGCGCGGGGATTTTGTTAATTCGAATTTAAAATTCTCGCACATCGCCCGTGCAGCATGTTACGCCGCTTATTAGTCAAAAAGCTTACGTTTGCGACACGAGCGAGCGAGTGGAGCAAGATTATTCCGTGTGAATAAGAGTTATTTATGGCTTTATAGGTTATATGGTTATCATTTCCAATGTCTCCGATGGTTGCAGGGATTGCGAAATCTGTGAATTTTTGGACTACGCCACTGGATGCTACGTGAGAATATCTAAAAATAGGTAGCATTTACCTTTTCTCTATCTTCATGGATAGTAAGATACGATAACACGCCAAAAAGTTAAACATTTGCTCTCCTGCTGAAACTGTTCAACATATTAATTTCCAGTTTCGGGGACTTCAATGAAACATTGTTATGCATGTTTCGGAATGGAAACGGAATTTCTTCATTGGGTCATGTGACACATCACTGGGAAAGGGTCTTTTTTGTTTTTCTAGTGATGTAAAGATTTAACCCTTTTCACTGAAGTTCTCCGCACTGCAACAATCAAGCTATCGAGAGTTTCAGCAGAAGAGCCTCGTTCAATTACTTTGTAGCAACCCTGTATAAATCAATATATATCCAAATAGTGGTAATTAAAGTCAGAGTTTTGTTCATTGCGGGTGAGTCGGTATTAAGGGTCCCTGGTTTGAATCCGGGTTCGGGCATGGATTTTTGTAAATATATAGGGGGGTTGGGTTGGTAGAGCAGCCTTGACTGAAACCTCGCCACTTAAAAAACAAGACCAAAAATAAATAAATAAATAAATAGATTAATCCTTTATCGAATGGAGTAGCTTTCAGATACTGCGGAAATAATTACGATGAAAACAGTTGCAAAACATCCTAACTACTTCAATACAATGTTAAACGACACTAGTACCAACTCCTAGAAGATAAATATATTATTATCTAATGTTCTTGTAATGAAACGTTCAGTTTAGGGCATTCATATACAGAGTGTTCGTTATGTCTGGTAGGTTTTAGGACGAAAAACAGGTCTTTTGTTGCAACGCATACTTATCTCTACATCTAAGAAACAATACGATACGCTCTGTATACATCAATCATACTACGTTCTCGATTTCGACCGTTCTGAGTAGATGCCGAAGGTCAAGGGATTTTCATAATGAAGCTAGGGAATAAAGTTAGCGGGGGTTAACGGGAATGGCGATGGCGTCGGTAGGATGCATCACACGTTACCGGGTTTTTTCATTATTCTTTCTTGTACTTACTATTAATCATTGAATTTCACGTCACAATTGGTTATTATTTACATTTTGCATAAAATGTCCATATCAAAACGTGGCGTACTCAAGCTTTTATTTGTTTATGTATCGTTATCTGAATCAAGTTTGTTTGTTATATACTGTACAGGTGATGATGCCATTATCTTGTTTTATTAAGTATTCTTGGTGTATTTGCGTGTAATTGAATTATCAGTATGTCGCCCTGGATGGTTGATCTAACAATTTATCTCCGTGGGAAAAGTAACCGTTTGCAGTCCGATGTGTTGCTGCATATGTTTCTTTTTCTCGTGTAAGCTGCAGAACTTGCGTCTAGCAATTTCAGAAGGAGGGTCCTCTAATTAACTTCTCTTCGCTTTTAATATGCGTGTATGGTCTACTTTAACTTGAATACTTATTATTGGAATTCTCCCATGTACTTACACAAAATTCTGCATCTTAGCATTTTATTCATCCCCCCCCCCCTCTCCGTTATATGACTCTACTGTTTTCCCCAGAGTTGCTAACTGTAAGTACAGGGTTCAGGGTTCAGTAACAGCGCCGGGGACCCCTAAGATCACTACAGCGTTCACAACGAAATCTAAATTGACACCTCTTCCTTCCGCTAAGGCATTCCACAAACTACGGTAGGAAAAAAATCAGTCTTCAGCAGGGTCTTCTCTATGAAATACATCTGTATATTACCAAAAGTAGATACACATTCTAACTGCGCTTCTACCTACGAGTAAAAAATGCTTCTACAGTGTGCGGAAACATTTTCGTATTTCTCAATTGTACTTTTTCAGTTTGTGCAACAATAATTACCTACGTAAGACGGATACCTTGAGACCTTGCTTCCGACAAGCAAATAATTACGGTGATCACACCTAAACTAATCCGTACGTCAAAGAAGCAAAATTGTGTTAAACAATAACGATCTCAAGTTTTTATTTTATTTTTCGTTACATTTATAATAAAAAAAGCTTGATATTCTATACATCCCACCGGATTTTAAATCCATTACAGCACAAACCGCAGTTTATAGCCCATCTATCACTGCAGACTGTACACGAATGCGAAAATTGTAGCGTTTTTACTACCATTTTATTTTCTCCCAGTGATTGTGTTTAGATAACAAAAAAGGCACGCGGTGTCGGCCTGAAAGGCTCTTAAAACAATAATGTGGCACTAGACGGTGACAATGCCAACGAAGTGATGGCACGAAATTAGATTTATCAGCGCATACTGCATCTGATGGAGTTGGTTAACGAACTTTATATCAGATAAATTGAGTTTACATTTTAACATAATTATTGAGTAGCAAATACCGTACAGGCAATGTGTATGCCATAATTAAAAGCTTAATCTGGCATTTTGAAGTGCAGCAAATGCAAAATAATATCCCGCCGGAACGGTACTGAAATGCGTATTGTACGTGTTCACTAAGCGTTAGAAAACTGTCAAACAGGAACAGGAAAAGTACATGAAAGCATACGGGACGGAAATAATGAACGGCGGGTGCCTTAAGGGTTGTGGGGTAAGATCATTTTAACAGTTCAAGCGTTAATGGCATAACTCATTTCGGAAGGAAATTATCGTATTGTGCGTTAATCGATAGGTAGTGCGATTGAGAAAATTAAACTAATATCGTAAATCTCGGATCTGATCGGATTATTCGAATTGTAATACAAGACAAAGCGCAATAGTAACTAGTTCAATTTGCTAAAAATTTTCAGCAGTCAGCAGTCCCCTTTTGCTCTGACTTTCGCTTCTTCTTCTGAACTATTTTTTTCTTTCAGCAAAACGACGCTAATATCTGGAGTAATACTGGAAACTGTTGACGTGGGTGTTTATTTCTAAAATGTTTTAGCAGAATCCAGAATAAATTATTATTAAAATTCTAACGTTTTCTATTAGTTTGGGAAGATGCTTTCGTAATGTTCAAATAATCAGTGCGACCGGTTAAAACTACATTTTTGTGAGAAAGTAATGAAAAATATCAAGAATCTGGGATCACTTGTTTTGTTTTGACTGTCGTTTAGATGAACTCTAGTTAGAAACAGGTAAAAACGGAATTTGGGATGTGATACATTTTTTCTATTCGGAGGCGGCGAAGGAGATTCACGAAAGGATGCGCGTTACGTTGAGTGATTCAAACCCTTCGTACGAAAGAGTTCGCATGTGGATGAGTTCGATATAGGTAGAGCACGGACTTACCGAACGACCCTGGTAATTACATTATTATTAAGAAATTCTAGCGGCCCATATTTTTTGGCGAGCGAACTTTTGAATTTTGTAGCTACGTTATGCCCTAGGCATAGTTACGATCCAATTTTATTAAAGTTCTATTCATGCATCCATCAGTGATTCGCTTGAAATTTGGCTGTATTTTCGGGCGAAGGGTTTCGGAGTGCGACTTTAACCAATTGAGTGCGTGTAAAAGTCGGAAGCGCCAGATTGTCGCGACATAAGACGAAATTATTTAGAAGTACGTGACTGTCCAGTTGTTAGTATAGTACTGCGAAGCGTGTTTTTTCCCAAATCAGTACGAACTTTCCGGCACTGCAGGTTCAAGGTGGCTGGTATTTTGGGTTTTTAGAAATACCATTGACTAAAAGAAATGAATTTTATTGTTGGAAAAGGTATAACGTATCCCGGAATGGGAATTTCAAATATTAAGGTGGTGAGAATGGGATCGTTCCAGGAGAGCCGTGGGCAATTACGCACGAAGCTGCGAGAGAATACGCCGTAAGCCACGACAGCGCGCACGTCGGGAATCAGAATAATCAATCACCCATGAGTTAAATTGTGGTGAGTCACGAAACTTACATTTTCCGAGTGTGGGGCCAAGAATATGGCCCGCAAAATTTGTCGGACAATGTAGCCATCCAATTTTAAAGATATGTATTTGACAACTTTGAAACAATCAGATCGTTGGTAGTAAAACTAAATTAAGCCGCCATTTTGACAATTCGCTGCCGGTAAAAGTACACGACGGCACATCATTTCTATCGTACAAATGTTGTTTGTCGTTTTTGATTTTATTAGTATTTGATTAAAGTTTAAAAAAAGTGTTGGTCATAAATTTTTTTTAAAACCACCATTTTAACGTCTTTTGCGAGTGCAGTGCCGCGTTTGCAAAAGTTTTCGTACATACAAAACTTGGGAGTCCCGTTAAAATTAAGTCGCAAAGTTTCAAAGATTGACGTCCCACGGACTATATTGAATAAGTACAAAAGGCAAGCGTGTTACGCTTTCTTTTAATTCTTACTCTAAGTATAACTATTTGATGTTCTGACGCCATCTGGGCATTCTCTTTGTAATCCACTAGCTTAAGTTGTAAGTTAATTTCTGTAGCAGATTTCTTATTACAATAGTTCTTTGTTTCGCCGATAGAGATCGTGCAGAGGTTTTTTTAATTCTTTTCAGCGCACGCACAGATTTGTAGAAAACGACATTCAACCATTACTTGTAGGAACCTACACGCGTACACTCCATAGTGGCTACTCGACATTTTTGTCTACCTGTAAAGGGATATATGTGGCTATATAAGTTTGGTAAAGTTTTTCTCTTGCTATTTTGCTTTCGACATTTGCCTGGCGCTGCTTGCGGATATATTTTATAAGTTCGGATGTACCAATAATGATTTTTAGGCTTCTTACTTCTGGGTTACTCTTTTCTTCATTATTACCTACCTAATTGTTGCTTTCACGTCGATATTCCTGAGTGGACACCGCATAATGTTCGATTGTCTCTATATTGCGCAAAGAAAATTAAATGGGAAAGTTCCACCGCCATCTTATCAATTCAAGCACGCCATAGGTGAGTTTCTGCATTACCGGCAGATCCCACCGCCACTTCCGTGAAACCAAACCTGGTGACCTACTGACGTGGACCGGTCTTACCGAAATTGTAACAGAGCATTTCGATCGATCCTCTTAAAACATGTCGCGCATGTGTATTAGTAAATTTCTTATTTGTGGACTAATTTTTGTGAAATTTAACGGTATGTACTCCTTATAAAAGCAAATTGAACATCCACGTCAAAAATTGCTACTTCGCTTAAAAGGCCAAGCCATACATGAGAAGCAAATCCAATAAAAGGAAAGTGCTGGGTCTCAACAGATCCTAACTTGCGGAAAAGTTAACTTTTGAAAAAACTAATTTTTTTAATTTTCGTTTATAGCCGCATTGTAATTTGTTTATTTTGTTTGTAAAGAAATTACGTGTTATATAAGATAAGAAACATCTCAAAATTATTAGCGTAATATTTAAAAAAATGATCTCATGTTTTTCTCCGGTCGTAGATCAGAGTTACAATTATCTCTAAAAGTCAATTAATTTTATGAACAGATGTTTGTCGCAGGTACGCGTTTAGATCAGAGAAGTTTATTTATTTTAACTAAAGAATTAGAAAGTGGTTGTACTGCGACTATTGGACGTTCATTGCAAGACCACGACAAGCGAAATACAAAAAGCATTAAAACGGATGACAGAAGGTTAGTTTTGATACATGTTCAGTTAACAATTATAGAAAGTAATAAGTAATTTATGCAAGCTGTAGAATAAAGGCAATTATTACTTAGAATGAAAATTTTTACATTACTTCGAGAATCAATTGTTAAAAAACTTAGAAGGATCTTCGGTAATCCTGTTAACGAGACTCCATAGCACAACATGCTAGTAACAAAGATACCAAACTTCTTATGGAGAAAAACGGATATTCAAATATGGTTACGCAGCAATAATATCCAATTTTCAAAAGTTGAATTTGAAACAAACTTTTCCTGGAAGTTGCACAATGTGTTTTCCTTTCAATCAGTGAATACTGTTTGGTTGAACTTTTTCTAGAAATAAACCAACAAAAGTGCACCGTGAGGACTAATTAGCGGAGCAATATAGTCATTCGGTTTTACGATCGCTTCTCTACCAGTGTAATTTCAATCCAATTGAATAATAAATGATTGGTATGAACGAGTAAAGCAATGTTGCTCCCATTATTGCTTGGACGCAGTTGATAGCTGTCACAATTTTTGTTATCGTAATTTTTCATATACTATTACAAAGAAAGACATGGAAAATCAGCTTAAACGAAACATGTTCCAAAATACATATACCTAAATAACATAAACATTTATGTTTACATGAGGTAGGATCAAACGTAAACCAAAGATGCACAAGGAAAATTTATGTGACACCTGTTTCCAAAAGTTATGTCTGGAAAAGGTGTCGAAGTTCGTCATTTTATTACCTTTAGAAAGGTGTCTCCCAGAACTTTTATCTTCCGATATTCGTTCACAAATAAAAAATTTTACATTTCCGGAAGTTATTGCAAAGACCGGACGAAACTTTTACTTAGAATGAAATTCCTAAGTTACCCACCTTATTTTATCCTGAACTGAACAGCATGTAAAAACCCAAAAACGAGATTAGGAACCCATAACGTATTCTGTTTGTAACTAAATATTTGCAGTGATTGGACCATCTAGACACTCAAGGAAACTCGAGCACATAATAAGTAGGTACGTACCTCATTGAAAATCTGTGTAACTACATATACTTATTGAGAAACTTCCAATTGAAATATCGAGGAAAAGTTGCGCACTGAAAATTCAATCAAACCTACAGGGTAAACAAGCACCAAAAAGTTAAAGTCAATATGGGGACATCGCCTAGTATTGTTTAACCGCAAACTTTATTTTTAGGAATATTGGTTTCTCTTGCCCACTTTTATTAGTATCGAAAAATTCTTTCGCAGCAAATCAAAATAAAGGCAGATGCCTACTTTTACTCAGTGTATGAGCCCTTTATCGTCAGTGTTATGTTGCTGTTTTATGAGTTGTTTTCTAATTAATAGCAAGCTGTAAATTTTTAATTCGGAGATGACCTGATTTTATTTCCAGGAGGCTGTCTCGTAAAAAGACACTGTATTTAGAGTTCGGCAGGTTCTAATAATTCATGGTAGTATTTTTATAAATTGATAAGAAAAGAAATAAAAGACATGTATTCTATATCAACACTTCCAAAATATATAAGAAGATTGATCGAGACTTATAGGAAAAGGGTAGAGTCGTGTACATTTTATCTAAATACTATCACTTTACGAACCGCTCCAAGTATCATAACGAAATTTAGGTCATACATTTTCAACATCATACTATCGAACCAAACTTGGATATTTTTTAGCAATGGAATCGCATATTTTATGGCATACTGTATTCAAAGCCCTACTGTAATCCAGTAGGATCAGTCTTGCTATGAGCAATGGCCAACGGTCACTAAAACCACCCACAAACACCTACTCACAAAGACTTTTAAAAGAAATTAGTAATTAAAATCCGCCACAACGAAAATCTCGATATTTACGTAAATTTGGTTAATTGACTCCAAAGAATTATAACACTCGGAATCTCGATTTAGACGACACTGGTTCGTTGTAGTTATTGATGCAAAATTGGTCCTTTGATGTTGAAAAACACTCCCGTAATGGGTACTTACTAGAAAGGCTCCCTATTTCGATAAATGTTCGAAAGAATAAGACACTCCGACTAAACTTCTTTGTAAAATCACCAAAGAAGCAACAATTGACGTCCACCACCAAAAGAGCCACGATTAACGTCCGTCTTCTTTATTTAAAACAATTTTCCTTTCTTTTCAGCCGAATCCACTTCCTTAACAAAGTAATGCACCTGTGTTTTCTTATCTTAAACCTAACTAAAACAAACTTTACAAATACTACGTAATTATTTCTAGATATTTAGATATGTCTTTCAACACATAGTCAAATTGAACAAATAAATAAATTACAAATATTTACACAAAATTAACAAAAAATGACTTTGATTTCAACTAATATGATCGAAATTGTGCGTAATTCCAATTTACAACCAACTTTAAAAATAATTGAAATGCACATACAGGGTGTTCCATCGCTATTTCAGGTGCCTAAGCCAAATAAAACGTACACATCGCGTAGTTTACACAACAGTATTGATATTGGTCAGACATCAGGCTTTCAATTACGTCATTAATAACTGGGATCATACACGAAATTATATACCTACAGTGGAATTATCTTTTTAAACTTTTTCAATCGGTTAAAAAATGAACCGACCGAGTCTAAGAAATGTTTTGGCTTTATTATTATAAACGACTAAGTTCCGTTTTATTTATATCCTTACAGGAATCGGTGGGTACGGGATACAAATGAAAAAAAACTTTACCTTATTTATACAACAATTAAAATGATTCTTTGTGTCGCCAAACCTTCAAATACTAAATCATTCCATAATGCGACCTATTCAACCTATTCACCTTCGAAAAATAATTGGTTGAAAATGTCGTAATTTAATATTTGAAAATTCCTGCTTCCCTTAACGCCTTGATTTAGTTTAAATAATATTGTAAAAATTAGGTAGTAGTGGAACAAGTAGTGAGTTGTTTTTGGCTACCATAAACAGTAGTAACCCAAACGCTGATTGAATTTGTTTCATTTTGGTCATTACCTCGGTCATTACTTTTTCCATATTTTTGCTCACGTCTGTTAATTAAAATGTTTTCTACTTTCCTTGACTTCAGCTTCTTAAAAGAACCCCAAAAAAGTCTACAAATTCGATTCCAAGAATATGTAAATTATGCGAGGCTGCGGGTGGTGGGAAAATGTTATTTAAGTAGAGTTCCCTTACAATACATAAGCTATAAGCATTCTTCAAAGTATTACAATATCGACTTAAACCGTTAATTTTTTTTATTTATGACAATTTCAACTAACTACACGAGGAATTAGATGGCTCATTGGTAGATGGGGGACACTGTCTGCCCGAAGGACCAACACTCAAATGCGTACAACTGTTGGTTGAAAAGTGATTTTAAAATACTGTTCGACAATTTTGTTCCTTAACTCATCAGTATGCACACAACACATTTTGTGGAATTCTCTTCATTGTCGTTGTCCGGCCAAGAATTGCAGTTTTTTTTTCAAATTTTCAAAAAAGATTGTGATTTTCATGTTCAAAAAAACCCAGATACCAAATTTTGTCAAAATTAGAATTTTTTTCGCAGTAGAGGTGTACCTTTTCCTGGTAGTAATTTTGAAAATTTCTTTGAAAAAGCGGAAAGGGCATACCCAAAATCCTATTCAAAGACGTGCCACTAAGTCTTTGTAACTCTTAGGGTTGCTGAGAAAAAAATTATGGAAGAAATGCAAATTGCACCACTTTATTAAGGGTGGCCCACAAACGAAATACGTTCGATCCTCGGTTTATTTAGAACAAGTATTTGTTTTGATCCCCGCTACCACTCATTTTTATATGTACCACCCTGTATATCTAGAGCTTCGGCACGAACTGTATCGTAGTTTGACGCGTAATTCCCCCGCGTAACTTATTTCTGATAATGCGTAATGCTATCCGGTTACTTTTCGTGGTTTAATTCCCCGCCAACTTCGACTTGTATACAAGATTATGACGTAGCATTATTCTAACGTTGTACATTTTTAGGGCTTTGTCTTCTCTCCTCCTTCTCTTGTTATAACATCGTAAATGTTTATGTTTTCGTATATGGGTACAAAGTTACAAGTTTCTTTCAAAGCTAAATAACAACGGTGTCCCATCAAGTGACCATTGTACCGATCGGTAAGGTTACGGAAAAGTCGAGGATACTGTGGATAAGGTACTTAAAATAAAAGATAAATAAATCATTTTCAATGTATCCGTTGGTTGCATGGATTGCGAAATCTATGATTTTTTTCCTTTTTTGGTTCTTTAATCTGGTTTTGTATCCGAATATTACGACCTACATCGACGCCCTTGATAAATACGCAGAATTTGACTGCGACACCTTTAGAAAAGTATATACTTGACCGGCATCTTATGAAGAGACATCACGCGATATTGGCTCCAGTGACCTACATCGAGATTATTTACTGAAGACCTGAATATTATTCCGTTAAATGTATCTGCAAGTATTGCCTATTACTTGTTGGAAAATATTGCTGTTGTTGAATTGCTTCGATACAAGTGCGACATGCCGACACCGAGAACCAATTTGCTGCATTGTGCTACTTTTGTCGTGGCAATGAACTTACTACTGCTCCTGCCGAACGTTGATTTGTCTCGCATTTATATGCCGCGCTATAATTCCCTCTCTTTTGTTTTGCGTTTTATCTGATTGTCCTACTCGCGACTTCCTGTTGCCGTGACGCTTTCATACGCATTGAACTCGACAGAACTGTATCGAGGAATTATTAGCCCAAACCCTGGCCCAAACAATTCAAAAATCAACGATCTAGCGGGCTCCCGTTACAACGCCACGCCTTCTACGTATTACCAAGAAATCCAGTATACGGGAGCTCTGCATTAGCAAGGTTACTAATTTGTTTGTAAAAATGTTGTAAGCACGAAATAGTTTTCCTTTCAGATAGCAACTGTGCGTAGTTATCAATTTTGCTTAGTATTATTATGTTTCTCTTAGAAACCGGTGTTCATTTAAACCATATTTTACCATTTATTACTATTTGTACGAAGTACGCGTCTTCTTTAAAAACATCTTAAGATTTTTCTTAGCTCGATTTTTTTATGACTAATTATAATTGAATGACAAAAAATCACAGTTACTGAATTTACTTTGAGATTGATGGAGTGTGCTTTTCATTTACCTTTTTCAGCTGCGCCGTCCCCACTTACTAACTGATATTTTTTTCTAGTGGTGTAATTAAAAGAATAAAAAATCTATTCCTTTTAGATAAGTTGTTGGAAGTAAGGCATATCTGGTCAAATTTGCGTTATTTATTTGGATGATTAAGAAAATAACTTGAGTAATTTTAAGATCAACTGCGTGCGGGGTATATGTCCAAACCAGTTTTTGTAAGATTTTCTTTATTGCATGGATTATCGAGAATGTGTATATTGAAAAATAAATGTTATAGGTATCTCTGTATATAAATATAAAAAATAAACATGCTCATACGTCTGATATGCGGTTAGGTCGTAGTGGGAGTCAGCAAAGCAGTTTATTAAAGAAGAAGTGAGGTTTCCTGAAGCTGTTGGCGAGTGTATTTGTGTCTTGTATAAGTGCGCCAAAATATCGCTAACTCTTCACGACCCGATTATTTGGATTCTTAAAAATCTGTACGTAATTTAAGATTTTTTTTATTTTTTAATTATCGACCACCTCATGCGCGCTATTATGTCCAAACAATCTTTGTAATCTTTCCCGTTTTTCAGGGATTTTTTAATTGCTTCATGTGGCTCGAAATAAAGGTTTGGTATCGTCAATCAATGTGTTTATTCGAATTCTTTGTGCGACCCGAATAGTGTTTTCATGTCAGATTTTTTCTATTGATGCCCAAAATATATTTCAGGTGTTGACCAAAAGTTGTGTAGGTAATAAATTATTAGGGGTTTCAGCTGATTAAGAATTATAACTGCACACAGTAATACAGAGAGATTTTTTTTATACGTACAAGTTCCCTATCATTTTAAATAGACTACATCAGAGCGTTAGAAGCTTTTTATAAAAGCAATTCATTACTGTGGCGTAAATTGTTAATGCACTTGCTTTCACAAGTTGTGTGGGTGGTTAGCTAAAACTTCTAATGGTTTGATGTGGTCCATCTAAGATGTATGTACATAGATAGGAAAATTTATTATTCGCTTGTTTTCTCTGAAGGGAATATGCTTATTTTGAAAGATTGTATAAATGCAATGCAAGTCAGTTGCTGAAAATTAGTGAACATTTACGTACATATTTAGCAACTTTAGTGCATTATTTTGGAATTCAAATCTCCTTGATTGTTGGAATTTCTAAAACAAATAAACGGGTACAACGGAGTGTCAGACAGTTACTGCATACTTTCGTCATCCTTAATAGGGTTCGTCTTGGGGCCAAAGGATCATCTGCATATCAAGTTTCAGGGCTCTAGCATCTTCCGTTCCGGCGATAAAAACGAAGGCGGATGTGCAAAAATGGAGTTGAGTTTCAGTGAGTTCCAATTTCAACGCCGAAGTAAAAAATAGTTCGCGATATTATAAATGGTGCATGTGAGTGATAAATAATACTGTTATAAATTAATCCATTTCTTCCACAGTAGCAGAACACTTTCTTATCATATCCCTTTTGAGTCTGGGGAACAAAAAGAAATAACAGCGGGTAGATCCGTTGAGTGTGTGCGGGGAGGGGAGGGCAATCGATGACATGCCGTTTTTGGTCATAAACTGCTTACGTAGAGAAGGAGGTGTGGGTCGGCGAGTTGTCAGGGTGGAAGTATCAATCGTCTGTGCGCCAAAGATCTGCCTTTTCCTTCCGGATACTCTCCCTTAATCTTTTTGAAGCCTCCAAGTAGAACTTTTGGTGGCCAGATCGATCCAGAGGAACAAACTCCGCGTTCACAATACCTCTGCAATCGAAAAAATAAATGGATGTTGTCTTGATGTCACTTGACGAGCTTTTTTGGGACGAGGAGAGACAGTTGAGCTCCATGATATTACGGAGTTGATCAATGGTTCGGCGACGGTCTTCGCGAACTAGAGCATTGATTTTGTCGAAGTCTCTTCACTTCTTGATGTTGACATCTTGAATGGAGTTGGTTTTCAATTGTCATTTGTCCATTTTTTAAAAGTGAAAACTCTGGTGGTAGACTCTGGTTTTACTTAGAAATATACTCTCGCCATAACGTTTTCGGCGAAATCGAATCGCCCACAGGCGAACCGATGTTAATACAATCCCTCCGCCTCTCTAATTCTACCACTCTTGAGGACGAAATAAAATTATGAACGCAATCGTAATACAAAATGAAATTTTACAAATCCTTTCCGCGTTATTTTTCCAATCCGAAAGAATCCGAGACAAACGTAATTTAGTTGATTAAATTTAGTCGAAAACACTTTTAATTTATTTTTATCGCCGAAATTGACTAGTAACGTAATTTGCACTTGACTTCCTACGCTCATTAATTTATTGAACAATTCCCTACACTTTCCAGAAGTATTTTTTGGCAACGCAACCGTATATTTTAATGTATTTCTCTTGCAAGAGTTATTCTATAAAGTTATCATTCCGGTTGCAATAATAAAATTGCAGAATAAGAACGGAGAATCTGCGGAAGTAGAAATGGAACGTTGCCAATTCCCGAACCCTTACCCTTAGGTCATCCTGAAACAAATTGCGTTGAAAGAGAAGAGAAAAGGGCTATCTTTTCCACTTTGTAACTAAATTCGAGATGTCGCACTCGAATGTACGTTGACTAATAAAACGTTTAAAATTGTGCAGCTGAAGGAAAAGTAAAACGTTTGGCAGCAATGGCAGCACATTACAATGTTCTCGTATTTACATTGAAAAAGCAGATTCCATCTTTTTGTGACCTCGTTGTTGCACATTGTGTTATGTAAATCGCAAATGGCAAAATGTTTTGATAGAAAGATGCTTGCATAAAGAAAATAGAGAGAATTAGACTTTTCTGACATCAAGCGCTGATCACATAACGTCCCTTTCGGGACCGAACCAATTTAGGTTTGTTTCCTGCTAACAAACATACCGATATAGATTTTGTAATGAAGCTCCCAACCGCAGGTAATGGCACCATTAAACCTATCGCATCTTCTCCACCTTCCTATTTTAATGTCAACCAAGATTTTTCGCTAGGTCCGGTTTTTCGCCAACTAGAAAGCAACCCCAATTAAAGCAGGTAATAGCTATTTATTATACAAGCCGATAAAGTGATATTTTAACCATTGAGTGAAAGATGTTTCACGAGATGGTTAGTTTCCTTTTATCGTCGTGTATAATACAAAACTTTATTTTATAGCAGAAGCCATATAAATCATTGTAAAGCGTCTGACAATTCTGAATTTAATTTAGAGACGTCAAACATAGCAAGCTTAGGTTCATCCGTTCCATAGAAACAGAATTGTCCTATGTTCTGAACGTCATTTTATATCGTGCATTTGAAGTAAGAATGACAGATGTCATTAGAATGCACAATCAAAGTTTTTTTAAAACGATTGTTGAATAATCTGTCATTTTCAAAATGATTATATGAGCTCAGTTAAAAAGGTTATTGGACCTGACCTTATTTTTTTAGGAACACCCTATATATTTTAAATTGAAAAGAATATTAAATTCTGTTTGTAAACATGTAAACACTAGAGATGATATTCAAGAAAGATTCAAATGGTTCAAAAATTCAAAAAAGGTTCCAAAGATAAAAATTAAAAAATTAAAAACATGTTCAAATGAATAAAAAAATGTGAATTTTTTTAAAATTCTTTTTTAATCTTTATAAGCCAATATTGAATTTTTTTAATTATTTTGTTATATTTTTGATAAAATAATCTAATACGCCATCGTTCTAGAATAAAATATACAAGGCGTTTGATTTACAAAAATTAGGTCGGATAACTTCTTCACCGGGCCACGTATATTCAACAATTATTATAAAGAAACCTTTGTAATAAACATTTATCAGTATCTCTATTAACTAAAAAATATGGGGTATTCCGAAATTGCCAATTTTCTTAATGTTTCCTCGCATATCTTAAACGAAAACCTTTAAATTTTTACTTTACCATTGTAAGTTTGACCCAAAAAGAGCACATGACGCCTATTTTACTTGTTTGATAGCATTAACAATAATTACGAGTACCTTATAGTGAACGGGTATGGGTTTTGGATGACGATTAAAGACTTCAAAAATGCTTTTATTCCAATCCACATCCGTTTAGTCCTGTTCAATCTGGTCGACAATAAATCTTCACTAAATGGTTGTGTATATTAAATTTTAAAAAAAGCAATTCCTTCTGGTTCTACGTACACCCAAATACCAACCCCTTTTTCGTGATTTGAAAAAATATGGATTTGATTGCGTAATAAGAATTATAATATATTCCTAAGTGATCACTTTCACATCTAATATTAGTTTCGTTTTTTAATAATCTTGATATAAAGATGTTAAAAATTTAGAAAAAATGTTACTCTTAAAGGGCTAACATAATTTTGTAGCTAAATCGGAGAAGTTCTAAAAATTTAATAATATAAAAAATAAAACTAGTTCACAATTAACTTCCCCCAATTAAGTCCTATTAAAACACACAGGAAATATAAAACGTTTTTGCGTTGAAAATTTACAACTTAGTGCTTCCCCTTACATTTGATCACCAATATAATAACAAATTATTGAAAGCAGTGTCCCTAAGGTATTTATATTACGGTCCTTTGGATTACACAAAAATAACACGTTTGTTTCACGATACCTTCTCATCCGTATTAGATGATGTGGCGTCGATCTCCACAGATGTGTTAAAATTCCCCTAGGTCATGGTTCCTATTTGATGGTATGTAGATTCAATGCTTGCTGTGTGCGTCTTCAGTTTTCTCCAGGTCAGAGATATCCACAGATGATCGGGTTAGTATGACAGAGAACAAAGTTCATTCACGGCTTTGGAACACGTGGCGCATATTATGCATTGATACATGTAGTTATCTCTAATATCTATTATAGTATATTGAAAGACAAGTGTTACAATGCGACCTATTGTAATACGACTATCTTGTGGCACGAGTGGCGACGCGAAGCGTAGCCACGAGTGTCCGCAAGATAGGAGTATTACAATGAAGCATTGTAACACGCGTTTTTCATACTATTTTTTCTATTTCGGTGGTTTAACTTAATTAAAAAAATCATTATCAGAAACTATAGGGAACATTAGAACTAACATGTTTTATGTTGGGAACACTTTTTATGCCGTTAAGTTTTAGGTTGGCAGCGTAGTAAGACTGACATTTTGAAGTTCAAACATGGAAGTACCCAACGAAGTACCTACTTGTACTAACTAGTAACTGCCAACTTAACAGATGAGTTACCAAAAAAAAACGACTATAATCACTGTCTTTGTACAACTGTTTTCGGCCGAAAACAGTTGTACAAAATCATCATTGTGAGTATTGTGACACCGAAATAGAAAAAATTATTTATATTTAAGTCGCCTTTAAATTCTTCGGATTTAGTGACTAGTTTTACGAATATAACAAAGAGCCTTTCCAACTCCTCTACATCGTCAATAACATGGTTTACTAGTAGTCAATTTAATGTCAGCGGACATGCCGAATTAAAGTCAAATCAGATATGCAATTTACGTAATATTTTTCACCATATTTAGTGTATACACTATGGTACTATGGAGCATATTTTATATATGAAAGGAGGCCGATATCTTTCCGAGGGCTTTAAAATTTGAAACGAACTAACACTCTAATTTATGGCTAACTTCATACGCTTGTATAGTTACAAACAAACAACAGATAATTAGTTAACATGCGATATTTGAATAATTTCGCTTTGTAGAAATATTTTACATTATGCAAATTATAATGGTGTCTCCTGCACATGTAAGCTATTGCACACGAAGACTATTTGCATTTGTATGGTAACGCGATAAGGGCTATCATGCTGAACGTCATATTATGTTGTCTTTCCGGAATATTCTTTATAGTCAACCAGAGGCTGTCATGTAATACGTTCTCGAAGAAAACATCGTTTGCATATTGCCCTTCTACACGTTTTGAAACGATTTGGACATGAAAGAAAATTAAGTGCCTACGCTACCACACTACCTTTCGTTATAAGGTCGCGAAGGAAGAGAATTACTCCTCAGCAAACAACTTTGTCTATTGGTCACATAAATTAATTCATTTACCTAGGTACTTTTTGCCATTTATTTAATATAGAACAATGTATATAAATAATTATATAATTCCGGGTAAAATGATTATATTTCAAATAAAAGTAACAATTTTAAACTAGACTTTGGCGATCTAAAATCTGATTAATATCTTTTAAATCCGAAGTGCACGAAAAAATAGCATGTTCTACACGTAAGAAATGTGGTTTTCCAGCTCATGAAAATTTTCACTCACTGGAAAACTGTCACTTTTCTTTACTTGCAGAACAATCTACTATAATACTTGACCAAGCAGTAACAAAAAATGATAGGTTAATTTTTATTTTTTTCAAGATGGCAGCCGCGGAAGAAGAGCTGCAACCCCGCCATGATTTTATTTTAGAGTAACTCTTTCTTGATATGTAAAAAATAAAATTGCGTCCTCTCAACGGCGCCCCTTTTCATCGCTATTTCCCCACGACCTTGAGGATATCAACATCTGTTATTGTATTTTTACCGCTACACAAGAACTGCGTTTAATACACCACGTGCTTTCTTTATTCTTTCGTGACGCAAACAATAACAAGACGTGATTGTTTTACATACAGAAATAAAAGTGATACATATAAAAGAAGGTACTCAACTTATCGAAGGTATTCTTGAAAATGAAGTTTCTTCCGGTAATCTTCGCAGCATGCATAATATTCTCTTATACGGTAAGTCACAATACATTAACAAAAATGAGATTAACATTAAGCTATGACTTCTAGATTTGCGCTTCATCCGATTGTATTAGAAAACCTCGTCACGGTCATGATTCCAAATGCTGGGATAATGACGATGACTACCATGGCTCTTGGCGTAAACATGACGGATGTCGGGATAATTGGTGGAGACCTAAGCGACACCATGAAAGAGAGTCGTATAAACATAGGGACCACGAACGTCATGGACATTGGAATAATTGGGGACACAAAGACTGCTCTTGTTGGTAATCTGATGGGTTTAAGGGCTCGCAACTTTTGAAGTGTTCATTAATAAAAATAAAGAGTAATTCGTTCGTACAGAACGGTGTATTCCTGAAAAAATATCGTTTAAATCGATACGATTTTTTAATGAAAAACAGAATTGGTAAAATCGATAGTGGTATTTACTAAGAAGTAGACGTAGGGATTTATGGGTATGGTTTTTCTTTGTTTACTTTTAAACAACAAAATTTTTCTGAAGGGCGCCTCATTTTATGCAACCAAAATAACTTTTTAAAACAAGTAAAGATCTGGCAGAGGCTGCCACATTAATTAATTTAACTTGGTATTTTTATTTTCGTTCGTGTGCTGTGTATTCACCTGAAGAAAAAGTTGTCAATTGATGTAGTCCCGGTACTTTAAGGAGCGTAAGAGATGTATTTTCTGTTAAGCCAAAGCAACAATATTCAAAATATGACAACCAGATGTTTATTTGTTTTGGAAAGTTATTTTGGATAGATAAAATTAGGCGCCCTTCAAACGAAATTTTGTCATTTAAAAGTAGACATAAGGAAAACAATAGGTACATGTAAATCCCTATGTCTACTTCTAAATAAATATCACTATATATTTCATGTTAGACATGACATCCACATATTAACAATTAAGCATTACCGAGTGGTGAAAAGGAAATTGTCCATGGCTAGTCAGGGGAAGCGGGTCTTCTGGTGGCCATCGAGATTTGACAAAGTTCATATAATTTTGGGCGGCAGGTGCAGGACCGTATCTAAATATTTTGCGCCAATGGGCTCCTCGAAATCGCCGCCCCCGTCCCCCAAACAATTAAAAGCCTACCAACATTTGTATCTAGAAATAATAATAATAATCTTTATTTGGTTTCCATTAAATCGTAAGTTACAAAAAAAAGGTTTAAATCATAAATATGCAATGTTTTTGTACTCTTTACAACAAAGTGATAATACGGTTTTCGTTCTAATTTGCTCAGATTGATTTAATTAGTACTCAAAACATTTTTTATATTAATGAAGTACTGTAGAATTATTGCCCAAATTTGGGACCCGGGCCCACATGGTCCCATGCTAAATTCGGGCCTGGCCAGGCGTGTACCTGTCACGCCAAAAAGTACATAAAAATATAAAATAAATGAATACAAGCTTTGTGAATCCTCGGGCACCAGTGGGTATAACCTTTGTCTTGGCAAAGAACAATCCAAATACACAAATAATATTTAATTTCATAAATAGTAAATAAATTACCAGTTTTACTTGCTTTATTAATCTGTAAATAAATTGGCAGTCTGTGCAAGATAGCACTTAACTAAAAGCACATTTTCAGAAACGCTATATGTAACTTAATCTAATCTCATTCACAGACAGACAGATAAATACATTAATTAAATCAATTGCCTTGCTTTAACACTAACAACAAAGGCAAAAGATAAATTAAACTGCAATTTACAGTTGATTGGATAGTAGCAACTTCTATATTTCATGTAATCAATTGCAGAGCAATTCGCCATGACGTTGGTCAAGATTATAAATTATCGACAAAGGCAATTATCAACAGGTTACCTCCAAGTTTGCAATTTCCGGTATTTGTATTAACAAAGAGAAATTATACGAAAATAACATCACCTCAAGAAGATTACACCCCTGTCCCATTCGCGTGAAGACGCTTAGATAATTAGTTTAAACAATTTTAGTGTGATTACTTTAGAATTTTCCAATTCAAACCGACATTCTTCGCAAAGATAGACCTGTCACTCTCACGACAAAAGCAAAAGTGAAAGTCTTGTCAATGCCAATGGTACTAACTACTCCCAACACACTAAGCGTGGGAGCTCATCATCTTTACAAAAGAAACTGTGATTAAATGACTACTATTAGTCATTGTAAATTGGTTTTAAAATTAAATTGTATTGTAATAAAAAAACCGCTTTCCGCCTAGAAATTACCAGTTTTAGAGATCACCCTGTATATGAACACCTGGTATCTAGAAGTGTTTATTTCTGTTTAGCAGTTTGAAATATAAGGTAGAAATTAATGGGTTAATTTGATAAAGCGATCCGTAGAGGAAAATAAGAGACCGTATTTAATTTGCTGTTTGCAACCGTTCCCGTAGGAATATTTAAATTATTTTCACAGCCGCCGAAACCTCTCGTGCCAGAGAAGAAGAGAGAGAATTACCGCTGGGTCCTCTGCATTTTTTTCTTATCTTCATTAAATTTAATTTTTAGCGCATTTTTAAGAATTAAAAAAAATGTGCTATTGTTTGCGTTTTGTCCGTCCATCCGTCCGGACCCACTTCTGCCGTTTCGAACTACTTCTAGAGGAATGGTCCTAGAGTCCTGGAATTTTTTGCAGTAGGTAGCCTATACCTTGAAGGTGTGCCAGACGGCCATCAGGAGGGGGAGGGGGGAAACTAGTTTTATCCTTCATGGTACTCTAATGAAAGGTCTCAACGAAAGGAATTAATTTCTACCAACCATAGCCCTCCTCCTCAACCTCTTATCGTGATCGGGTATATTCCCTTATTCCTCAAGAACGGATTGTCGGAAGAGGGTGCTTACAAAGGGCGATTGAGAGGTGTGCAAGAATTACATCCATTGATGATGTCAAAACAAAATCTGTTTCGGTTAAAAAAATGCGCTTTATCTGCACAAGAGTTGTGCACAATTTATACTTGTTATAACTATTCCGCTTAATTTTTTTGTAAAGGAGAGCTGAACTTCCCGCACAAATTCGTCGCAACCTTACCGTACGGATTATTGTAAAATTTCAGCTAATTCAAACTGATACCCGAAAATTTCCCCTTTTTCCACAAGTATTGAGTTTTAAAAAGAACGAAACAAATATATTGTACGCGCTTGAAACAGACCCTGAACGTATTTCGACATTTTTTATGAAGTTCACTTCCGGTATATTTAAACTTTGTTTCCGGTTTCTCATATACTACATACGTAAATGCATCTCGCTTATGTCTCTTCGCTCCGCACCAACGATGGCGACCTCCACGGTTTTTCTTGGTCTGTTCGCAGGAGTGTATACTCCAAGTTCGATGAAATGAATGCACGTGGAAGGTCCGCTTTAACAAAAATCCCGCGCGGTGAATTGTCCACTGGACAAATTCCCACCTTCACAATGAGGAGTTTGTTATATGGATTCGCCAAACAGTGGTCCCTATTCATTAATATGGCCTTCCATGATCGTCTCTCAACTCACTTTCAAACACACCTGAAGCACCTCCTCTAGCTTCTCTCAATTTTCCTTTTTAAATATCTACCACACTCCCTCTTAAACTTTCCTGACGTACTCACCCAGTGTTTCTCAGTCACCATTGGCTAGAATTTCTACCAATAACACCGCCATTGGGTATATTTGAATTTGCCGCTCAACGCGCATTCGTCTAGGGTCGCCTGTACATGTATTACTTAATCTCTTCTTCCATTTTTCTTTTAGCCAAGATTCTGAAACTTCCATACAAT
Organism: Photinus pyralis; assembly: GCF_008802855.1. NCBI lineage: Eukaryota > Metazoa > Arthropoda > Insecta > Coleoptera > Lampyridae > Photinus > Photinus pyralis. The sequence continues at coordinate 4,086,027 of NW_022170596.1, forward strand.
TCTTCCTTGTCAAATCTGCCCTCAAACGTCTTTCAAATTTCTACCAAATCCTTTTCTAGTTATTTTTATGTTCACAGAAGTTCTCAAATTACCTTCATGTCCTCCTCAAGAATTTTGTTTAAAGCGGCCTGAAGTTCTCTTTATCAGCTGATCTCAGCTTCTCAAGTTCCTCCCAATGCTCGTCACCCCTTGGCAGCAAGTTTCACTTAAGCGCTCTCAGGTTCACTTTTTTTTCTGTTAGGACTCCCTCATGACCTCGTGTCAACCCTTCGCGTCTGGTTCCTGTCCGGTATCCGTCAAGTTCGTATCAAATTTTTCCCCAATTTCTCTAAAATTCTGTGTTCCTGTATTGGTTACAGGACGGTGGTTTATTAGTAAATGTGACAACAGCACATTTGGCTACATTAAAAGAAAGTACGCGTGCAAAGCCAATTGTTCGTAGATAAACTATCCTAGCATAACGGAGCGACGGAGATCTCTCTCGTTTCTTCCAACACTGATTTTATAAACAAACGTATTGAAGCAACTCTACCCCCACGTTCCTTTTAAACACACAAATGTATCTGCAACTTTATACAATACTTGTCTTATCACATAAACAGAATGTTATTAATTAATGTCTTATCCAGGCCCCATTTACTTTTAACACAGACATGTGCAAATTACATAAAAATAAAACCTAACAAATAATTTCAAATGATACGAGAAATTCTATACAAAAGAAAACATCTGGACCATTATCATTCTACAATGTCTTATCAAATCTTCTCTTTATCTAATAATGGCCTAGTTCAGTTTCTTTAAGGGTGCTCCTCAAGAGGAGGGGATCCACTACTTTATACAATTGCTGAAAGGGAGGGCGCAATGGCATAAGATGTGAATTAGTAATGTACAAAACGCCGGAATGCATGTAAGAGCGCATAGTATTGCTGTGGCGAAACCACACATATTGACTCGAAATTCCCACTCAAAACGCTAGGTGGAAATCTGTATTAGGTAGGTACTAATTTTGGATTTCAAAAAGTGTTTATTTAAAGCGACATCTCTGTAATAGTAGCGATACTAAACACATTAAATTGTCAATCTAAAAGCAAAGACTCTTTGCTAAAAGCATACAAATATCATTTAATATTAATCAATTCGATTTTAAAGTGTACATTTTAGTTCACCCCATTATTGTGAAGTACCTATTAAAGATTGGTGCTCTTTGGACAAATAAAAATCAATTGTCGTTTAAGTTTGGATTTCGATTTATCGGTTATTTTGTTTTCGATCTGCGCCTAAATCCTTTAATACCTAAACCAAGCCTTCTTTTTTCCAACTTTCTACTCATTCGCAAAAGACTTAGGGGTCTATTCTGTATATTGTGGTTAACAAACGATTTCGTAATGGTAACGATTTGATCTTGAACGACAGCTATCACTGTCATATGTTATATGTCATACAGAATAGAGAAAGTCGTTGCCGAACGATAACCGTTATGTAACAACATTGGCCGCACAATGTTACGTGTTAGAGAATAGGCCTCTTATTCGTATGTTTAAAACTGAGGTCGTATTCTACTCTGTCGCCACTTATCGGCAGGAGTGCCCCTCTTAAATCAAAGTCGAACCATGAATAGCGTAATTAGTCTTTTTGACAAAGAAAATAATTACTCAAACTAAAATTATGCGTGGTATCACACCACTATTTCAATTACTGTCTCACTCCCCATTTACTAACGTGTATTTTCTTTCATCGGGATAATAAAAAAAATAAGAACCTTTTCGTTAACGAATAAATAATGATTATTATTTCATTTTCCTATACGGTGTGTCCCAGATCGGGTGGGATTGCATGGGTAACTTTCTTATTATTAAAGAAAGAGAATTGGTTAAATAGACAATGTTTTGCCGTTTTAGATGCTTATTTAAAATTTCCTTGTGGAAATTCAAAATGTCGAATAGGTTCGACGTAAATTTAAAAAAACTAAAATTGGTCATTTCCATTAGGTAATGTCTTATATCATCGAAAGTACAAGAGATATAAAAAAAAGGTTTATATAACAGTTACTGTCTTTAATAATAATAATATGATATATTGTGCTACTGTGTACACTTACACTTGTCGTACATAATTCTAAACTAACACAAAAACATTTAGGTTTACATTCATAGAATAAAAAGAAACTAAAGACATTTACAGTTATTCACAAACTCATCAAACGTATAAAAAGCTTTCGACAATAAAAAATTCCTAATTTTGTTTTTAAACTTAGGCAACGGTAATTGTTTTATGTGTGGGGGCAAACAGTTATATAAAAATTTCGACTGGTACAAAATACCATCTTGCGATTTGCGTAGCCTACAAAATTCAGCGCGTATGTTATTTTTGTTCCTAGTGTCATGTTGGTGTATTTCATGTTGCAGTATGTTCTGAGATTTATTACGTTTAGTATAACATACGGCTTCTAAAATATAAATGCACGGGACAGTCAGGATTTGTAGTTTAACAAACGTTTTTTGGCAATCTTCTCTATATCCAATGCCCCTATTACGCGAACAGCTCTGCGTTGTAATCTAAAAATACTCCGCCAGTGGGAACTGTGGCCCCAAGCAAGGATTGCGTAAGAAATGAACAAAAGCGTAGTAAGCAGATCGAATTGTATTTAGGGAAGTATTGCTTCGTAGTCGATTTAATAGAAATATTGACCTGTGCAACTTTTTTGTTAGACTTCTGCACTGATGGTTGAAATCTAGTTTGGCATCGATAACACAACCTAGGAAACTAGTTTTTAATTCACTATTGGGAATATTTTTTCTCAATGATAATGGCAAGACATTAGTCTTATCATGGTTTAGTTTTAGGGTGTTATTGGCACACCATACGTCAATAATCTTGATGCACTCTTGAATGGTAGAGTATGCATTTTTAGAGTTCTGATCGGTAGAAATTATCGTTGCATCATCGGCGTACAGTATACAGTGTACATTATCGGGTAGACATGCAGGGAGGTCATTAATGTAAGTTAAGAATAGCAGGGGACCAAGAATAGACCCTTGCGGTACACCACGCTTTATCGGCAATTTGTTGGACACTGAATTATTATAATTGACACATTGGTATCTGTCAGTTAGAAAAGACATAACTAAAGAAGTGTTCCGAATGCCAAGTCTATAAATGTGCCCAAGCTTCCGTATTAAAATATTGTGGTCTACACAATCGAAAGCTTTGGACAAATCGACAAACGCGGCAACCGTATGTTGTTTATTTTCGAAACTCTGTAACGCTTTTGACACTAAGTTGTTAATTGCGTCAGAGGTTGATCTATTTTTACGGAAACCATATTGGTGTCGATAAAAGATGTTGTAGTTTTCAAAATGAGTTACCAGTTGTTTATAAAGAATTTTTTCAATTACTTTACTAAGCACCGGTAGATTAGAAATCGGTCTGTAATTGTTGATTTCCTGTGCATCTAAGCCTTTTTTTAAGTGAGGAATAACTAGAGCAATTTAATACGCCTAATTTAAAATTGATGTCAAAACAAAATTGAAGATGGCTATTTTGAGGAACATTTACCAACTTCCTAAAGTTAAATAGGCGCCATATTGGATTTTTAGATTATTTGATAGATTTTTTATTCTCTTTTCAACGAGCTATCATAGCATAAGATTGAAAATAAGATACCAGTTATATCAACGGTTTTTATATTTTAATCAAGTAGGCTATGATGAATAAAAAAAACAAAACAAAATCTATTCGAAGCAACACAACAATGAAAACAATTACATCACATGTTTACAATACTGGCCATTATTAGTGAAACACACTTCAAGACAGTTTACTTATTAATACCATAACACGCCTTTAGAACGGCTTCGCGCAGTTGTGTTATTATTACCTATTAGTATAGTAGTTACTTCCATGTACTTTATTCTTTAATGTACAATGTACACAATTCGTGAAATGTGATCTGGGTAGCCAGCTCAATTGTTGGTAGGTACCATAAACCAACCCGTTCTGCGAAACATACGTTGTCCTTTAAGGAAGTTTATTGGAGAATTTGTAAATAATGGTGAGCAATCAAAGTTATATCCAAGATTACCGGTCCAATTACATGACCTTCCCATTAACATAATACATTAATTTAAAATCTTAATTGATTTCGGCGTGAAACTCATCTAGGCTTTCCTGTGACGAGTAGTGTTCATTATGTCGATTTGAACACTCCGCAGAAAAATCAGATTCATCTGTCCATATACTCGAACTGGTAAAACTGTTAGTTTCGATATTCTTACGGATAAACCACCTACAAAATGTGACCTGGGACAATGCATCAATGGTAATACATTGTATAAAGTAAATCGAAGTGTCTTGAAATGTGTTTAACTGGATAATGGCATGGCATTTTTTCGAGGGGATAGTTTGTAGTTATACCAGCATTTTGTAGGTATGTAAGTATGGATAATATGATAGTCAATAAGTGACGTAATAAAAGTCAAAATTTTTCTACGCCTACTTATATAAAACTTTGGAGGGAGTTGTAACGCCCAAACCCCTCTCCCATGAGTGCGCCCCTGATATTTTAAACATCTGATGCAAATTATTTTCATGGTTTTGTTGCCTCGAATAGATTTTGTTTTGTTTTTTTTTTAATTCACCATAGCCTACTTGATTAAAATATAAAAACCGTTGATATAACTGGTATCATATTTTCAATCTTATACTATGAATCTATGATAGCTCGTTGAAAAGAGAATTAAAAAATCTATCAAATAATCTAAAAATCCAATATGGCGCCTATTTAACTTTAGGAAGTTGGTAAATGTTCCTCAAAGGTAGCCATCTTGAATTTTGTTTTGACATCAATTCTAAATTAGGCGTATCAAAGACAGTCTGTAACTTTTATATAAAACTTTTTTTAATATCTCTTATACTTTCGATGATATAAGACATTAAGGAAATGGCTAATTTTAGTTTTTTTGAATTTACGTTGAACCTATTCGACATTTTGAATTTCCACAAGGAAATTTTAAGTAAGCATCTAAAACTGCAAAAGATTGTCCATTTAACCAATTCTCTATCTTTAATAATATGAAAGTTACCCATTCAATCCCACCCGATCTGGGACACACTGTATATCTTTAAGGCGTTTCATCAAGAGCAGGCCCAAGCAACCAAATACGACAGAGGCAAATTCCATCCCACCGTTACATTTTATCGCCCAACAGCGAGTAACCCTAATAGGTAATCATATCCGATATATCAATGCAACCACCGTTTCAGTACGCTCGTAACAACAAACCATACGCTTGTAATGACATAAAGGGATGAGATGTTAAAATTCCAGTTAATTTCGTTACCTGCAGAATTAATTATTCAATTTCCGCTGACTGCAGCCGAAACGAGATCACCAATCGAATTTTAGATGAAACACCGCGAAACCGCGATATCAATCTAACTGGACTAGAGCTCCACGTAAATATGCACCGAAAACAATTAGCTATGCTCATAGTACGCCAGATTTAATTTAATCCATCTCTATTTTAATTTAACGGGAGCGTCTAATTATAGATTTTGATTAAATCAAAGCACAAACTGAACAAACAGCGAAATTTGGTTAAATTGATTACTATACGCGGTTTGTATGTAAAAGATCAGTTTGAATATGACATTTTGTTGTATTGGCCTTAAAAATTTGGCAAATGGTGCATCAACCAAGTACTTATCACAGGTGAATATTAGACAGTAAAAACGGAAATGGCACCGTAATTGTTTCTCTACACTTTATACCGAGATATAAAATCCATCTACCGTGAAAATGCTGAGACGATTACAATCTTGAAGGCAGCGGCCTGAAAAATTCACATAATATCCCCTTATTTATCCCCCGTTAAGCGTTTTCAACGTTTCTAAACTTAAGTTGGATCCACTTTGGGCATTTAGCTTGTTTAATTAGGCCGTTAAAAAAATGACGAGTATAATAAGCGCCATATTTCCCTAACATTCATTCGGGAGCTCTAATTAATTCATATTATCGCAAAATTATTATTCAAATTCTGCGAATTCCTAAAGTTCGCATTTTCGTAAGTGGCTCCCAGCAAGAATGCGGCAAAAGATGAGGGGTAAGTACAAAACGGGAGGAGTTAATCGCGAAAGTTTCCGACGAGATAACTTGAAAACAATTAAATAGAAATCAGTAAGAGACTTTACCGCATTCTCTGTGAAAATAATTAGAGTGGATGAGAAGGATTAATACGTAATAAAAGTTGTAGTATCGTATCAAGTGGTCTTTGTGTGTCTTAAGGGAACCGCGCTACAAATTCTGCTAGACGAGACGGTGTAAACCCTGAAATATTAGCTCGAGTATTTTGCCAAGGATCAATATTTTGTTTACTGAAGTTGTTCGCAAATGTTATGCTGCAGCCGTTTTGAGTTTGCTTTCCTGCACACTGCTGCGAGCAAATATACCCAGACGTATACTTAATCCTGCACATTCCTGTTTGCTGACGTGTTTTTTTCCTAATGTTGCAGAAAAGATTGAATAGGCAAATTCCATAAACTATGCAGCAAATACCTAGCAGGAATACGGATACCTATAAGTTTTTCGGTCTCCTTGCCTAACACTAACCACTTAAACTAGAGATTGAAAAGAGGCAAAAAGTATGAATTTCATCTTCTTGAATTGCAGTTGGACTTCTGCTATTTTCTAACTACGCTTCTATTTTTAACGAAATTGGATTTTCGAAACTAAAAAGATTTCCATTTTATTTTCGTGCAACAAGTACATTAAAGTATTTATATTATGATAGTAATTGAACTCGTTATGAGGTTAACGTTCTGAAGTCGACGGAATCTCAACAATAACGTTAGTCCTTCGAAATAGAACAAAGATTGCTTTGCCATCCTATAAACTAAATCTGGCGATTGGATTTTAATATGCTTCATTACAGAAAGGCAGAAACCAGTTCACATCTTCTCTTTAAATTTAATTTAATTTTATGCTTTAGATTTGATACCTGTTGATAGTCATAGCGTCTGCCCGCAATTGTTTTCTTTTACCGTTAGATAAGTCATTTTTTGGCTCTACGCAGGTGGTTATACCGGCACATTTTATGATCATTTTTACGATTATTTTTATGTGTTCCGATGAAAGTAGATTATCCGTGTGATGTTGCTCTGTATGATTCGATTAATCATTTATACCGTATAGAAAGCATCTAATACAGTTCACATACTCCGCTGTAAGTATCTGTTCCTTTCTCATCTCGTGCAGGCTGCAGGTCTTGTGCCTTAGCAATACGAGAAAGTGGGGCCTTGTAATTCATTTTTCTTGTGTTTAGTATGTGTATCTGTTGGAGGGTTAATCGACTTTAACTTCAGACTGCTTGTAATAACACCTGCCCTCTTTTGATGTTAAATTAATGGTAGACAATGTAGGAACAGTCAATCCCGTTTTAATGTTTTGTAGGGACATGCAATTTATCATTTTACGAGTCGTTTTGTCTTCTATTACCCGATTTTTAGTGTACAATTTGAGATTTTTAATTTTTGTATTTTTCTTTTGTATTTTGTTGGCGTAATTGATTTATGTCTTATTTACTGTCCCTCTCTTGTTATGGGTCCTCAACAGGCTTTCGCCCAATTACCGAGTGACCCGTATAATGCTTTAATCTTATATCTGTGCGTTATGTCAGGTTTTCTTTGTGTAGGTTCCTTTTTTCATGACTTTTAAGTGTTGTTTCGCTGCATGAAACCAAACCTCGTGTGTAATTAGTTTCATTTTTCTTGCCTCGTCGAGCTCTTAGTTTAATTTAATTCCCTTTCTGATAGAGTGTGTTGTGACGTCCCAACAAATATAGAACCGAGTCTTATTTGCACCACCCAGTCCGAGCCCACCTTGGTTGGTCACAAAATGCTTGGAAAATTTAGTTGGAAGAGAATGATAGGAATAATGAGCTTAATTATAACTTCGATCGTACTCTTTTTTAGGAAGCTGGCTGTGCTTGTTTGCTTGACATGAAACCGCCTCGTACTCAGACGCAGCTCCTTGCTTACAGTTACCAATGAAAAAAAATCAACAAATCTGCAATTCACTCTATATATTTAATAATTTTAAAAATCTTCATTCATACTTATTTGATAAACTTTTTAACTTCCAATCCCGTTTTTGATTTTTTTTACCCTTAAAGGCACGGTAATGGATTGATCACTCAAATACAAAAAAGATACAATTACCACATTGTACAGTATTACAGATATTGCCTGGATTACGCGTGGTTTTGCAAGTGTAAATCCACCTACAAGAACTCAATGAATGGAAGAATCTGGTACTTCTTTGAGAAAGGCAACTTGGTTTTTTCTCAAAACTTGTCAAACATTTATGTAATCCGTTGGACACAAATTTGACAATGAAAGTTCATTAATGTACGCAACCTGTGAATTCTGCGGCCAGGTTATGTCATACTATATAAATACAGTTAGCGTTCCTATTTTTAAAAACCACGAAAGAAATTCTCTTTGATATTACGATTTTCGCTATCGGTAATTTGCGATTACATTCTGCCACCCTCATATAGCGCGGTAAGTGTATTACTTGATTCGACAAACTTAGACCTTCTCTTGCTGACGCCCGCACCCTCTAAGTATGACGTGAAAATATTACCTGGACCTTTATTTAAGTTGTCTGTGATTGTCTCTCTTTTTTATTATAACGCGATCTCTTCTGTAGCTCACCATGACTTCATGCTTAACCTCCACTATTTTCAGTTTTACAAATGCGCCTTCAAAATTGTGGTAATCGGTTCCAACGGCTATCTTTATTCGTTCTACCAATGGAATTCATATCCTTTCGCCAATCACATTTTTCGAAAGGCAATTTACCAGACACCCTTGTTACCGAAAATATTTGACTAAGCAACATTTTGGAGAAAGTTTTCCTATAATCAATAATCGTGCAACTCTAAATAAATTCAACTCCAGACCTTGAATTGGTGGAAATCACCTCTACAATCGCTTATTCATAGGTGCGATAACTGACAAAAACTGAAGGGGAAATTTTTTGTGTGAGTTTGAAAAAAACATAATATTTATACATCTCTTTGTGTTGGATTCTTTGATATTTAATCTTCCTTATGCTTGGTCATTTAGGAGTTTTTCTCCAACTGAAGTACAGAGGTATACCTTTCATCATTATTTCCTCGATTATTTCTAATCTTAGGACAACGGGTTCTTTGTGCAAGCCTAATCTATCAATACTTTTTTACCTTCAATTTTAACTTCAACCGCAGGTTGGGTTAAAATAATGCCACCATCTGGGAGTAGGTAGGGAATAATTATTGATTAAGGACAGATTTTATATTTTTATCGACTGTTTTTATGTGCCTGGATATAACAAACCATTCATGAACAGATTATTAAAAAATAAAAACTGTAATTTTAAGATTTTCTTATTTTTAATTATCGATCGTCTGCGTCCAAACAAGCTATGTAAGATTCTCTTCCTTTCAGGAATGTTGTTTTAATTTTCTTTTCGGAACAAATGTTTGCCATTATCAATCAATTAATTGCTTGTTTATTCGAACCCATTGTACAACCCGGATGGAGTGTTCATGTCAGTTTTTTCTTTTAGTATCCAAGATTTATTACAAGCGTTTATCAAAATTTGCATAGTAAATTCTTTGGAATTTTCGGAAGTTCATCGAGGCCACTGAGTCTCCTAAATTATTAATGTATGACAAGATTGGGACTTTTCAATTATAATTTGTTTGAGGTAACTACCACACTAAATCTGCCACTAGAGGGGGTCTTGTTTTAGTCACTTTAAACTTTGCCGCTTGGATGATATTTCCGTGTTGCTGTAAACTGTAATGTGTAGCTAGAGAAGATTCTCCCCATCCAGTCAACTAAGAACTGTGCTGGATAAGATGACTATACCCCTCGCAACGTCCCTTTACAGCAAACATTTCTGACTGCTACTAATAATCAGAAAATAATAAGTCTGCAAAGTTGGTAAGTCGTGATCTCCTTCCTTCTGGAGGGGAGAACATTAGGATTTTTTGGTGGAAGGACCTTGTTAATCAAACGGGAACACTTTTAAACAAGAATTCTAGCGACTCAAGAGCTAGATCATATCATCAATGCTGGGATATACTGGGGATTTATGAAAAAGCAATTAAAGTAATTCGGATTTTGTTAATTTTTATTCGCTCTATGTTGCGTCCCCAAACTAGAATAAAATATCCTTCCGTTTTTCCTTTAATAAAAATACCCTGTACATAATCATTTTGCCCGTGCCTGTATATATTCTAACGAACATCGCCCATCAGGAAGCGTTCGTTGTAACTTATAATCGTCTTTGTCCAATCATCGCCATTGCAATATCGCCTTCTTAATTAGTGGACTTCCATACAACATGTAAGTTCCTTTGTTTACATCATCCTTTCCTAATTTTGCCATTTTTTAGTAGTGCGTGGTGCCTACCCCACATAGATTAAGCATAAATTTATTTACTTTGTATTTTTATAATAAACACGTTTACCCCTATCCCTATCATAAAGGCATAGCAAGAAATATATTACATTGTTGTAATATTAGTTTATTTTTTGATTTGCACGATAATTACTAACCTAAATGTATGTATGTAAAGCTATTTGGTGTGGTTGGAAAGCATTTTTTCAGAGCTTTCCAACGACGTATCACACAGGGGGGGTCACTATTTAAGATTTAAAAGTTGGGGTGGCTGGGGCGCAGGGGGTTGGAGGGGGTGCGTCGCCAACTATGTCATTGTGATTCCCCCTCCGAATTACCGAAACGGATTTTGATTTTTTAAAATATCTCGTTTATTTACTGACATGGGTGGTGGTCAATTTTCAAATTGCCACCCTGTACATTGTATTACCATAGATATATGATTATTCTAAGTTAGTCCCGATAAACGATTTATTATTATTATTGAATTTACTAACCCCTTCATGTTACCATCGAAGTGGCATAGGATGTTCCCGTACGGAATTGTAATTTTCTGCTGAAAGTAACTAATGTCACACCTAGCGGCAATTATTTATTCACAACTCGAAATAGGTTCTATTACATTCTACGTAAAATTCCCCTCCGAGGAGAAAACGCCGTTAGCGAATATTGTAAATATTTATCACCTCTTCGTGGGGTAACGGTTTACGTTAAATTAATCTTGGAGGTAACAGCCTTCCAGGCCATTACTTTCATTTCTGCGAATTTCACTTTTAATTGCGACCTTTTCTGCGGGTAAATTGTTTTCGCACGTGTTGCTATAGTGAGACTTATTGGATTAGTTTTACCATTGCAATAAAATCGAGCACCTTTCATATTGCTCATTCGTTCGCAGGAATCGATCCCAACGGCCTCTGTTTATTGTTTCTTTATTATAGGCTCGCTACTTCTTATATTGGATGGGTTATGAAGCTACTCCAACGTACATTTTTAACTCGTTGCGCCATCAATATCAAAGTGAGACTGCTCTCTTCACTCGTGTACGCATCCTCATTCCTCATTGGAAGAAGTTGCGAAATCTGCACTTCGTCCATTACAAATTTATTTTGATAAGATTGATTAGGTACTTTTTCTCTGCGCAGATTGGTTTTGAAATCGGTCAGTAATACTTATAGTACCTTCGATGTGATCAGTGCCAATGCCACGATGAATTACGACTTAATGCCCGTTTGCACCGACAAATTTAAGCGGAGCTTAGCTTAAGTGTCCCTTAAAATCCATGGCAACGATTATTGAGACAATGGTTGCCGTGGATTTCAAGGGACGCTTAAGCTAAGCTCCGCTTAAATTTGTCGGTGCAAACGGGCATTAGTAATTTATTTTCTCTGTCATCAATGCAGGATCGACAAAAAATTAAAGAATAAACAAAAATACTGACTTTTGGAGGCGAACCTCCCAGTTTATTTAAAAAAATGTTTATTTCACTCCCGTCTACCACGCAATTTTTTGGCATGCTCAATTGTTACACTCTGTATATTATTATATACCTATCATTTACCATTTTCAAACATTACTTGAAGAATATTTTTGTTAAAATGGCATTTCTTGCGAGAATACCCATCCGAGAAATTTTCCATTTTCCAGGAAATTTGTCCGATGGGTATTCTCGCACCATTACGGTGTTACGTTGTTTGAGGGTATACCATCCTGTTGAAACAAACAATATTACTCAATACAGTATGTACCTTTTTACAAGCCATTAAGCCAAGAACTATTGCTTGACAATCGCCCTGGGTAAAATTCCCGGTGACTAATTTAAGGTTGTTTGCGGTTTGACGCTAATGACCGGTGACTAACTTCATTTTTTTTTTCTGACCGATTCACGGTAATTCCTTGCGGTTCACGATGCGAATTGCCCCGCGATTTATTCTGAATTGTTTAACAGCTCGACGCTGGCTCTATCGCGGCTGAACGCGCATTGTTCCACGGCGTTCAACCAACACCCTAATTTTCGCTATTTTTTTAATTCACGCCCATTCTGGGACGTACTACCTTTTCGATTAATCAAAACTAATTTGTTCGTATAATGAGATTTCCTGATGAACATAACTCAGCTCCACGTAGCGTCGAATACCACTGAATCAACAAAAACCTAAGCTACACAGCAAGCTTGATAACCACGACTGCAAAATACCCAAATCTTCCTGCAATCTGAACTAAACGTGTTAGCCACACGAATCACTGACGCCTCCAGCTTTTTAGCTATTTAAAAAGTCAGGGCCGTATTCAGAAACGAATAGCCCACATACAAAATCGAAAAAATTTAGGAAAAACTCCGTTAACAACGGGCTTCCGTTACAAAATCGTGGCTACACAGAATTACCGCCGGTCAGTTTTACACGATGCGATTTCTTTTTCTTTAAACATCTAAAAGAAATACCTCAGGGGCCGTAAATTCTTCTCAGATTATGACTTGAAAAGCGCAGTTACGCGGTTTTTCAGACCGCAATGTTACTTTTAGTAGCTCGTCTGTTAGTTAGGCAAAAACACTAAAATTGACTTTTAATCCGAATGAAATAATTATGCTATTTTGTCTCCTAACGTGCAGATTTCGTTCAAAACAATATTTTTTCCGGTATCGTCATGAAACCTTCATTTTCATATCCACTTTATTAGTTTCCCTGGCAGTGGCAGTAACACTTTCCCTGACTACTTTTTGTGCCTCGAGCCACTTTACCAGACTCCTGTTAAAACTGACACATTCATTTTAATAAAAGGTTTTATATGATTTGAATCTTTATATTAAAAAAAGGCGATTTTGAGAAAATGGAATATAAAACGCCTCAGTAAAATGACACTAATTGACTCGGCCCCAAAGGAGGAACTGCTTACTCAGGATTTTCTGTCTAATAGCTAAACGTGGAATTAGTCAATAGGAAAGAAGCTTGATGTTTGAACGAATAAATATGGACTCTGAACCCAATTAGCCGCCATTTTGAAGGTGTGTTTGTAAACATTTAAAAAGTAGGGATGAAGCAGAGAGAGACAGAGATTTTTGAGGATTTTGTTTTTGGTCAGAAACGCGTTAGAGGCGCATTTGGAAAAAAATTAAGCGTTATGCGGTTAGCGAGAGAATACGTGTGGTTGTTGTCTACCGAAATACAGAAAATATCGTAATAATAATCAAGAAGAACGAAAATCGAGTCAACAGTGCGAAATCGGTGTGCAAAAATATGAAAATTAATTAAATCGCCGAAAAATAACTGCGGGGCAAATATCTAGAGCCAACTTAACCAATAAAAGCGAAGAGAGTGCACATTAATCAATACCTACGCGTAACGCCCGTTTTACAAACGATGATCATATTGATTAACGTTAATCTATATTTAATATTAGAATGTTAGCCATCTTTGATAATAGTGAAACGTTTTGCCATTCTAATATTTTTAATCAATGATTAACCCGAGGATTAACCTTGATTGTATGTGAAACCGGGCACTAGTCGATTTTAATGGGTAAATCGAATCCGGAACGGTGTCCGTTAAGGGGCCACAAAGAAAAAATGCAAATTACTACATCAACCTAAATGTGACTCGGCATTCTAAGTAAATAAGGACGACTGTATTTACGATGTAACTTCAACGCTGACGTCACCTGTCCTACTTCTAGCAGTTCAATGAACTTTCGCTATTAAATTTGTGAACTTTTCGAACACAATGAGTTCCAACAGTAATAACCATCCTGCAATGGAGCAGGATATACAGAAAATTTAAATGCCAGTAAAATAAGATAATTTCATCGTCTTTATAGTTTCGTATTCAATCCATTTCCGTGGCGTTCAGGGTAAAAAATTTAAATTGTGTCTATTTTTGAAACCCGCTAACGGGATAGGTATTTTAAAAGAGATAAGCAAATTCATATGTGAGTGAAAAGAGGAGTTGGTTTTTTGCTTGAGAACTGTAAGCAAGGGGTTGATTCCGAGCATGATGTTCAATTCATTTCAGGTAAAAGGTGGGTCATCATAATCGAAGTAGTAACATTGAGCTAGCCGTGAGTACATTCTGAGAAAAAATTTAACGTTGCTATAAAAAGTCAAATGCATTTTCGATCCTTGAAATGTAACCCCAGTTATAGCCCTGTAAAGTAATGTACTATTTTTTTGATGGAGTGAAACAGCTGGAGAAATGCTGGATTAGATGGATTGGTTTAGATGGTAGTTAGTAGCGGAATATTTCTGAATTAAAAATGACGCCCTCGTTGTGTTATTGTTGTTCTTTGAAAAATGGATCGTTTAAGATTTGTTTAAGGTGCCACTGTTGCGTTATTGATTACAGTTTCGGTTTCAATGCACTCAGGCATGCAATCATAAGAAACGATAAATATTTTGGCTTAAGTTTTATTTTTTTTTAAATGCAATTCAGCGCGAGTATTTTCGATAAATTGAAGCAAACGAAATTTGAATAATACTTCGTAAGTCTTGGCAACGGAAAAAAAATTTCGTAAACCCCTTTTTCCCCGACTCTAAAAGCTCTTACCGACGTTTTCAGTCGAATAATGAACGTGTATGCGTAATGGTATTGTCGCTCGTTATATAGGATAAAAAAAATCCCAAAAATGTTTCCCGCGAAAGATCTGTTGTTCTGTCGAAACCCGGCATTCAATAGAAACCACTGTCGGGACGATATTAGGTGTTTCGTAAGCTCGTAAAGTGTGTACATAAAGTTTGATAAATTTAATTAAAAGTTCTGGCAGGTGAGGAGGAGCGTGTATAATTCGCCTATCGTCTGTGGGATGTAGCAACTTCATTAGAATACATATAAATTACATTTTCACTTCAGAGTTGCTTTTATTAATATCGGCATTGTTACTTCAACTGCTTTCTACCGTTGGCCGAGCTTAGGTTTCACTGCGAGGAAATGTAGTAATTGAAGTTTTTCCCCTAAATGAAATTTTTCCTAATCCAAGTCAGTACTTTACAAATACACGATGTTTCCTTTTCTAAACGTTTATGTTACTTTTGATGCAAGACAAATTGCCTAATTTGTCGTTGAAACTATTTATGATAGTTTGGTTTTGCTGCAACGTTATATTCTTGCGTACCGCTACCGCGAATGGACTTAAATTGACTGTATCCAATTTAAATATATAACTAGACTAACAAGACTTTCTAAATATAAAACCTCGGTTCTACGTACGATATCTAAAAACAGAAGCGCTATGGTTTTAAAATTTTGAAACTGGCATTTTTATTTTTGATATCTCGAGATCTTGAAGTTTTCAGACCTTCCGATTTTGAGATTTTGACCTCTGAAGACATGCAGATCTTGTGAGAAACCTTCAAATATGTAGGTGTATAGATGAGATCTCGAGATTTGAAGGTGTTGAGATCTTCAGATATTCAAAAGGAAGACCTTAAAACGTTAGGAACTTAGAACCTGACGATCTCAAGACTGAAGAGATTAAAACCTGCTTTATCACCTAAAAACCGAAAGGACCAAACAGGTCGCTAAGACTCTAGTGAAACCTTGAGATCTTAAGATCTTGACGTGTTGAAGTAGTGAACTACTGAGAAGGTTGCTTAAACCACTCCAGATTCGTTAGTGAATTATTGACTGCTTCCTTCATCCTCAGAGACGAATTCACGGCAATTAAGAGATCCTAATAAGGTTAGAAACTGTAGTCGTTGTTTTTACATATTTTTTATTATACCTGAACTACAATCTCCGTTTTAAACACTCAAATGCGTGCGAAAAAGGGCCTTTAAAACACACGTGCTTTAAAGTTGCTAAGTAACGATACTTCAAGTATGACTTTTAAAACTGTCATCTGGATGAAATAAAAAATCCTCTTAGGTCGCTTTCTGTAAATGCAGAACATTTCTTTGGCTTTTGTACCTATCCTTTGGTTGAAGCTTTCACAAACGCGCGTAATTTAGGGTATGCTTCCAAATCTGCTCCACTTTTAATCGCAGCATTGCTTTAAAGTTTTGAATGAATGCACCAAAATATAGAAGATTTAAATACCTTTGACATTTCCTTCATATATGCCAGCATTATGGATGCATTTAAGACTGTATTCGTAAGTAACTTCCTATTCATCCATGGAAACAACTTTTCATATTCTTTATAATAGGCTTTACTGGAGTTGGATTTTACACCTACCAACGTTTGTTTAGATTTTACAACAATCGATTTAATGGACGGTGTATTATCTTTTTCAACGGAAATCGTTTAATTCACATTGACGATGATTTTTTAAGCAAACGTCAAGTGACATTTCCATGGCAATCGTGAAATTACGAACACCCAGCCCACTTAATTAGACATGTATTCGAGTATAACGTCAATATGATTTCATTGTATTTCCTATTTTTAAATTATACTGCAGGTATAATAAAAAATACTATAAGATACACGTGTATAATTGGTCTTTAAAGCACTTGCAACGTTAAAGGCACTCCGCTTTGCGTCGTGCCTTTAAACTCGTTGCGCGTGCTTTAAAGACTTGATTATACACTTGTATCTTAATATACTATTTTTAACTTTATTTTTAATGGGCGGGGTTTCAGCTAAGGGCTGCTCTACCAACCCAATCCACTATACAATTACAAATATCCATGCCCAAACCCGGATTCGAACCAGGGACCCTTAGTGCCGCAGGCGCGGTCCCACGCCACTGCGCCACGCAGGTCAATTCATATGAGGTTTGCGGACAGGCGGGAGGTGGACATTCACTTAGCATAAAAAACTTGTGTTACAATCTTAGACCATATAGTACATGGACTGCTAATTGTAACTAAAATATGGTCAAGGACATCGCCTGGGTATTTAAGTTTCAGGGTAAACCAGCCTGCCCGAAATTGTCCGATTAGACACGATTTGAGACTGTCAACCTAATAAATTAACAAATGTCAATTAATTAATCGTCTAGATATGGGAAGAAAAGCAAACCTATTCTTATTTGTGGATATATAGAAGACAATCAAGAGTATTTAACGTTTCCCGTACTACGCGTTACCATAAAAGCTACTCTTTACGCGATGCGAAGTGGTGTTCATACGACTTTAGTTTACCCTGAGATTCACATACCCACGACTACAGTCAACAACACCTAAGGTGTTGTTGCTACAGTGCCCTCTATCCATGACCATTCATTTTGTATTGAAAGCATAGGGCTAATAGCAGTCCATGTACTATATGGTCTAAGGTTACAATTGACTGCACATTCCCTGTCATAAATTTCAAGCCGCCTGGTTTTTTATAATCATCATTATAACTGTTAGGGCTTACCTTATTTGTAAAGAAAATTTTCAAGACATCTTTTGCAATTTAATTCTTCTCTCGTCATATTAAGTAGGTTAAGTTCAAGGGGAAGGAACGCTTATACCTATTATTGCGGTAATGACGTCAATTTCAATTACAAAATACGGGTTATATTTCCTATGTGTCTTAAATAAGACTTCACTGGAAGAAGTTATTGGTGTTGACAAGTGAAATTTATATTTTGAATAATATTCAGTTTGAAGCTTCTCCCATTTAGGTATAAAATTATGTCAGCGCCTTAGGAAGTACGATTTTAAATTTTCAACATGGTTATGTCAACGTCATTATATCCATTAAAATCCATAGAAGAGAATGGTTTGCAGTGGTTTAGTTTCATAAGTTAATGATAGAAGTATGAAAATTCCATTGTTTGCGATTCCGTTTGTAAACGACAAGAAAAAGGTGCAAGATGATCAATAAAGCTCAATATTTAATCTCAAACAGTACTGAAAGGTAATTTATTTCCATTTATCATTGATTAATTTAATTCAATACATAATATAATCCACAAAACTTGCGTCAATGGCACAGTCACTGAGGGCGTAATTTAAGGACATGACTTATTTAACTTTAGATGTAACCTTCGGGTAACTATGCACCAAAGCATTGTGTATTATTAATTAAAATTCGGTTTTTGCGAAATTATGAGTGGGTACCTACAGATAACGTCAATTTTTCATAAGTAACATTAAGCTCAAATATGCGAGCAGCTAACGTAAATTATATTAAACTAGCCGTCCGGACGAACTTCGTACCACCTTTAGAAAATCCCGGTTTTTCTCGAAGCCCGTTCCCGTTTTTCCCCGTTCCAGTGGGAACTTCGGGAAGCCTCTATCGGAGTACACCTTACCGCCTTCAAAGAAACCTACCTTCTAAATATCAAGTCTCTTTTCAACTGTTTACGCATTATATCCTGCTTTTCCTGTTCCCGTTCCAATTGGTATTTCGGAATTAGTTATTTACCTAACAAGTTCGGTAAGTTAATTTTCCCGCATGAGCACTTTGTTTGCAGCACGACCGTAGGGAGTGCTGCATTTAGTGCGAATGCGGGAAAATTCTTTCCGAAAGAGTTAGGTACAATATTTTTTGTAACGAATTGCGTAAAAAAAAGGTCAAAATTAATAAAGTTTTGTAAATTAGTTTTTTTTAAATCATGAGTTGGTAACACAATCATATGTTTGGTTGGTAACATAATTTTGTAACTACCCACTTTTAATTGCACTGGTCACATTTAAAACTTCCACATCTTTGGTTAAAACATATTTTGCCTTTGCAATGAGTGCTACTACTGGTCACGGCATTGCATCGTTTGCACTGAATATCCTTGGAAGTCTTCAATGTTAACAAATATGCTTTGAAAAGAGTGCTCTTATTGGTCGCCTAAGTGTACTGATCGTATTTAATATTCCCAGAAGACATGTGTGAAGAAATGTGTTCTCAAATTTGATTTATCTTGAGTTGCGTAAATACACTCGTTACATTTAAAATCCTTGGAAGCTTTGTGTGTGTTAATATGTGCTTTCTTAAACTGCATATGCGAATAGTTGCAGAATATCACTGGTCACATTTTAAGACGTTTTAACAATAAATTTTACTTTTTCTTGAGTTCCAATTCTGAAAAATAATTTGATTGCGTTATAAGTTCTTGTTTATATATTTACTTAAAACTTAGTGTACGCCTGTTTCCGATTAATCGCACTAAATACCCTCAACCAACGGTTTAATTGATTTTACAGCAGATGACAGTTAACCATGACATGACGTTCGTTGACTTCAATAAGTACTACCAACCAACCGAAGAACGCGCATAACCCCTTCTCTCCAGCGGAAACTAAAAAACACCGCGATGCGGGAAAGTCGTTTTCCCGTGCATCGAGGATGCTTGGAAACATTATCTTTCCATTCAATGAGTACAAAATTAGTTATTTACATTATTAGTGCGGGAACAGTTATTTTGAAGATGAGCGCGAAGTTTGGCGGCGCGAGTGCGCAACGCGCACGAGCGACGCATCTCGCGCGAATCAAGCAAATAATACTGTTCACGCACGTAAAATGTATTCTATTTTTTGCACGGATTAGTTAAATCGAATTTATATAAATTCAAATCCTTTTCGCGAGATTTTTGCGACATTATAATTCTATTGAAAAAATCAAGTCCTCTATGCCGATAAAGTAAAAATCTAGAAATTTAAAATGTCAATTTATTGTTAAAAACTTCTGGTTTAAGCTTATTTTTGCCCGTGTACTACAGGGAATGATGTAAAGTGTATTTATATTTTCTCTTTTACTCTTCCATCATGCTACTTATTAGTTTATGATTCGCACTAAATAGTTAATTTCGTTGAATTTTAGGCACTAGTGCGCGAAAGTAGATAGTCAATTGTAAAATTGACGTTCCCGACGTTCGTGTTTGATTGGGAAAACGCGATTTAGAACGAAGGAGTGCAAAAAGTGTTTTGCCACACCAGAAATCTTCGCGCAAAAGAGAGAAATTGTTTTTTACGTCATTCATAGTAATATTGCGTTTTAAAATTACGGAGAAGAGCCAAATTGTTTTTTTACATTTTTCCGTACAATTTTTTGAAAATTATTATATATACAAACTGTCCTGATAATAACAAACACAACCAAAAAATAATGATCTAATTTGGTGCAGTCGTTCTGAAGTTATGCGCGTACATATTACACTTCGGCGATCCATTTTTATTTACATTTATTTGGCGGAAAGGGTTAATTATTCCCTTTTGTTTGATTCTGTTGTATTTTACTTTTATATATGGACATAAAATAGTGTAACGAGTAACAATTGTAAAAAATTTGTTCTGGTTAGTCTTTGCGAAATCTACTGTAGTTTTTTTTATTACTAGTTCACCATAAAAAAGGCGTGGCAGCAATTGTCAGTTTATGCCAGAAACCGGTCTTAAATTTTGGTCCTGTGAACAACCCTCAGATACCAGTTCACGTTTCCGTAGTCAATCGGTCCTGAGTTCTGCCACATACCTGTGCGTTTGTAGACCGCAAAGTTCAGACGGACAGCCAGTGAATTCGTCGCAGACGGTTCGGGGCATCGGGTTTCACCTATGCATCTTCGGAAAACACAGAACCATTGGATTCGTTAGCCAAACAAAAAGTAAACATTTGCAACAAAATCAGTTACCACTGTGGCGGAACATATGGTAGCGGATACGCATCACACCACAATTATCAGTAGATTCAACACAGTATCAACACGGCGTTTTCTCCCACGCTCTGGAAAACAATCATCTCCACCGGCAAACAGGGCTTTAAGGCAGCGTGCTTGCTTCGAGCTCTCCTATAGTAAGCAGAAGGATCGAGCCGAGCTGTCCTATAGTGAGGCATTACGACTACACAAGCCCCACCGTAGCGCGGCAAATCGACAACGATACGACAGACCAAATTTGGCCGTATCCACTCCTAAGAAGGAGCGGCGCTTTAAGATTACTATTGATACCTTCATAGTTAAGTACCGCCATTGTTGTTACTGCTTGCTCTGTGGCGATGACGGGAGGTTCGGCACAGGCGAATAACGTTATTCGCGTAGAGGCAGGTTCTGCGGAGGTGTAGCGAAAGCGGGCTTCATATGCTTGGTACAGGCAAATACCTACATGATTGGCGTAGGTACCAGGTTCTGCAGAGATGTAGGCGGAGAGGGCTGCATAACGGTGGCACAGGTGAGCGTTTAAAAAATGTACAGTACATTCTTAAGACGCTTCCTGACTTCCTCTCTCCTTCTTAAGAGTGGATACGACCATATTTTTTGTGTCGTATCGTTGTCGACTTGTCGCGCTACGGGGGAGCTTATGTAGTCGTAATACCTCACTATAGGACACCTCAGGTTCGTCGTCAGCTTGATCCTACTGCGTACTATAGGACACTTTGTGTTGATTTTGTTGTTGTTGTGTCGATTGTGGTGTGATGCATATCAGCTACCATATGTTTTACCACAACATGATTTCGAGCACCTTCTTGAGATCGTGCGTAGCAATTTGGTCACAGTTTATCCAAATTATTTTGTTCAAATGATCGAAAAACTTGTTTTTAGTCAAGAATCACCAAATCGCAATGTAAGTCATATCTTTGAATATATCACTTTCCAAATTGATTTATTTATCGATATCCTGTTTATTTGTAGATGCAATTTGACTATTCTAGAATACCCATACACTTCCCAATTCCGTACAGGAAGGTCTCTTTGTGAATTTATTGTTACTGTTTACTCTGAATTGTAAATGCGAAAGAGGCCATTTTATTAAACAATCAAGTTGATTATCTCCTATCATGTTTTTAAAATGCCTTGTGTCGGAGTTACCTGAAATAAAAGATCTGGTAAGCGACGATTACTAAAATTTTAACTAAAAATGCTCTCAGATTGGATCGGGGCGACCAAGATCTCGGTCTAATAGAACAATTCTTTATAATTTATATACTTCCACTTCTTATAACTATTATTTATCAGTTCTAATAAACATTTAGCTCAACAAATAAAACATTCAGAAAGCGAGTCAGAAAGGATCAAATCAGTCACCCAGATTATTGTTTCTGTTAGTAGGGAACTAGTGATGCCGAGAGTGAAAACGGGCGAATTCAGCTCTCCCTGCTTAAAATCGGAAGCATTCCCAAACCGCAACAAAAATTCTAACCGAACAATGCCAACAAAATTAAAGGGAAAAAAGAAAAACGCGTATAAGGGAGGAATGTTCTGCTACCTACTTTTGTAAATTAAACCCGTTGCGGTTTGAAGGGAAATTTTGACAATTGTATTTAATGTCGCGAATGCTTCGCATATTTGAATTTCATTTTGACCCCATAAAGTGCCTAACTTTCAGCTTACGGCGGCGACTGAATTGATTTCGAGTAGCTCCACTTTTGTTTTCATCTGGTGATAAATTACCACGCTGGCGTAAACATCATTTCATGGGTGAGAATAAAACTGAAACGTATCTGTTAAGCCAAAAGGTCAAACAAAGGGGTTATTTTTCTCACATTCTTATTTTATACTTGAGGTGGAAAACAAATTGAGGTCAAGGGATACTTTGCCTTTAAAAAAGCTGCTTTCTAGTAGACACGTGGAGATATATTCCTTAATAAGCACGTATAAGAGATTTGTTAATTATGTAATATTTCACCGAGATTGGCTGCTGTCGACATAAAATGATGAACGATTGACGACATTTCAAAGTTCTAATATCAAAACGCTATATGGTACGCGATAGTCTGTTTTTTGCTGGGTCTCGCATTCTTCGGGGGGATGATATCGATCCAGGCCGCGTATCCCAGCAACTCGGCCCGCACCTTCGCCCTGCAGATTCACGTTGTATAATACACCTCGTGCGCCACAGGTTAATTGTCAAAAATCTCTCGCGAACAGATTTCGATCGAAAGACATAAAATAACTGCACGTTTTATGACGATAAAGTAAAAAATTTCCGACCTGTTGAAATTGTGGTTCTCGTGCTTAATCTGGGAAGGAATTACAGCAACAGGGGATGTTTGTATTCGCGGTTTTAAGTTGATACAGGTCTGATTTATTGCTTGGTCTTGGTTTTAATTCATGTTGTCATAATTTGCTAATTTATAGCATAGTTTTTCGTGGAACGTGGAAATTTAAAGTAGAAATTATCGTTCATCCAAGACAGGAGGAATTATTAACGCGCGTCGGTGATTAACTTTGGTGCCGTCAGCGTCAGTCTGCTTAAGAGCATAGAACGTATGATTTCTGGCAGTGGATCCACCACAGAATGCACCACTTACTGTAGTAAGATTTAAGGAGTTAGCACCTAAGCTTTTTGAAGGTACTAACGACCAGAACAGGGGCGATTTTGATGCTTATTAGTGATTAGTGCGATGAGATGTTTCCATGGCTAATTTTCTACACTTTTTGAAAACTGTGTCTTTTGTTTACTTTAACTAATATATATTGTTGTGTAAACAACATCAGGTGGACATTATTTAGGTTGAAATAACACCGAGGTTAATACCGGGTCATCCTGTATGTGAAAATGTTTTAATTTAATTCTGGATTTCATTACGAATGGGCCCAGAATTGGTTTATTTCATCAGAATTTGTTATTTTAGTGTCTATTTTTCCATTTTAGGATTGTTTTGTTTGCATAACTTCTGTTTAAATTTTATCATTCTAGTAATTTGTTTATTTAAATTAGCGTGTTGTAAAAATTAGTTGTGTTACGATAAGGAATGTTATCAGACGGGAGTTAATTGATTTCAAGATTTACATGTGTTTGGCGGCAATAACACACGCCAATAACGCACAAGATCTTTTGCGCGTAATTTTTTTATGGAAGAGGGACACCTTAAGCGCTCCTTATTGGCGTTACATCGCTTCGCGACGGGAAAATAACGTATACATTTCTGTACGCTAATTTTGTCAAGTAATTGGCCTGTATGCTTCATTGTAGAGGTAGTTTCGTCATTATTAGAATGATCTGTGCAGATGCAATTAATTAAAAGTTCGTGAATAGTTTTTGCGGTTTGACCATGTACGTTGATTTTGGTAAAACAGTTGTAGTGCCGTTAAAGTGCTTCCCGTCTGAATAATCATAAGAAAGAAATTTTTCCTTTACGAGTTTTCTTCTACAGGTGCCTAAATTTCACAAAACCATTCTTACGACCAGATTATGAATTATTTGAAAACTGTAATTACTGTTAGTAATTTTAAGTTTTTCCTTATTATTTGTGATCGAACACCTGCGTGTGGGGCAAGTATCAAAAACGACATTGTGTTCCTCTTTATTTCAAAGCTTTCTTGTTGATTGATTGCGAATGTGTTTTGGAATAAATGTGTTGTCATTGTAAATCAGTGATATGAGTGTAAATTTGATTTGTTTTATAGCAGACATTTCATGGCACGACGGATATTGACGTAGTGTTTCTATTATAAAATTCCATGGCATCACAGATTATTGAAAAAGATAGGGGTTTTATTTTTCCAATTTTCCGTCTTTATTATGCAAAAAAATTGAAAACTAATACGGTTGCTTGACGTAAAAAATGTTTTCCTACAAAAAACCATAATACATTTTTGCTCTAAAATAATTTGGGGAGCCAATAATCGCATGTTATGACTTTTACATTGAAATCCATATGATGCGGTACGCAAGTCACCACCCTGTAAACGTTATGCAATTACTAAAAACAAATTGGATACTTCTATTATAAAGAGGTTTAGCTCGTTAGTGCTCATTAGTGCTTCACATGCGAACGTTAGTGCTGCAAGGGATCCCCACCAAAAAGGTACCAAACCACCTCAAAATTAAACGTGGCTTATTGGGACCTGCCAACTTCACGCCGGTATACCAACAAACGAAATCCGTTTAGTTTTCTACTTTAATCGATCAATCAGTATTAGTGTTCGTAGTGTCGCAAAAAAAAGCGTTAGTGCTCAAAGCGCAACAGCTCAAGATGTGAAAATATGAGTATGCTTTGTGAAAAACTATATAACGATTAAATTAGTGATGTGTTTATTCGCTCTGGTTTCTATTCCTATTTTCATATTTTGCATTTTGTAATATTTATATTGGCGTCACTAACGAGCACTAATACTTACCGGTCGATTAAAGTAGAAAATCAAACGGATTTCGTTCGTTGGTCTACCGGCGTAAAGTTGGCAGGTCCCAATAAGTCAAGTTTAATTGTGAGGTGGTTTGGTACCTTTTTGACGCGGATCCCTTGCAGCACTAACGTTCGCATGCGAAGCACTAACGAGCAC
Source organism: Photinus pyralis (assembly GCF_008802855.1). Lineage (NCBI taxonomy): Eukaryota > Metazoa > Arthropoda > Insecta > Coleoptera > Lampyridae > Photinus > Photinus pyralis. The sequence goes on from NW_022170596.1 coordinate 4,111,545, forward strand.
TAACGAGTCGCTTCAAATTCGCATTAGGACAGAGCCAATTTGACAAATGTGGGTCTGCTGCGTGAAGTTAGCAGACCCCTTTTTACAACGTTTTGAGCTGTTACACTTTGAGCACTAACGTTTATATTGGCGGCACTAACGAGCACTAAGTGTACAGATTGAATCGATTTTCTCAAATGGGTCTGCTGGCATGAAGTTAGCAGGCCCAGAAATATTGTTTAAAAATAGTAAGTTTCCTTTTGTGCACTAACGATTTCTTCAGCGGCACTAACGTGCACTAACGGAACACTAACGATATGAGTAGGCAAAACCATGGTCTGCTGTAGTAGGCCTGCCAAGTTCATGGACATCATAAAATTCGATAATTCCGTTTGGCCCACCGTTCTTTCAGATGTGATGCAGTTCATAAAGAGCACATGATTGTTAGGTACCTTACTTTCATGTGCAATCGTTTATATAGCCAATAATATCGCTGACATCGCTACCACATTTAATCCCTCGCAAATAAATCAATCGGCACGCATTTAGACAACGAGTCTCCTTTTGTAATAGGTATTCTCTTATTCACCTTCATATTCGTCTAATCGCTTTCAGCTTTGTTTCTTAAATTGTCGATGGGCTTTTCACAATCGTAGAGTATTAATTCCGTGATTGGAATGCTTTATAGTTCAGACTAAGTCGTGTCGCCTTACTCAATATCAAAAGGAAGCTGTCGCTATAATTAGAGTTAATGGGCATTTAAAGGTAAGAATCACACACTTACCAACTGAAACCCCAAATTTCGAACTAAAAGTAAACATTAAAATTATTTTCGTGTATACGGAGTGGATGCTTTACTATTGTAAAGATCTGCAAGGTAATTGGTAGGTACCTCCAACATTCTGTTTAACTAGTAGTTAATTCCAACGTAATTACAGACGTGATAAACCAATAGTAAAAGGCGTAATTATGGCGTCGATTCTCGCCTGGAATCTAATAACAGTATAACATGCGACATATTTTACAGTGCGTATTTCGTAGCAATTGGCAAAGTTTATGAGGGTTACAGTGGTTATTAAGTTGCCATGAAAAAATGAAGCGTGGAACAGGCTTAAATATGGGTACATGTAACGCGACCATTATAATACGTCACAATTTCGGTTAAACACGTTCGTTTCATGTATCTTTTACAAATATGCCTTTTTTACATTTTATAAGCAGCACATAGGAAATTAAACATTTTGTACATTCCCCAATGAGCAGGATTATTTGTAGATTTAAATTTATTCAACGATTAATCACGCGCACACTGCATATTTTAATTGCGGAGGTAGCAAAGGTGCTGGACGTTTGGGCATGAGCACTAATTAAATTTAAAACGTTAAAATGAATTTATTATTCATCTAAAGTACTGCATGAAACAATTTATTTTCTCAATTTAGACGTACAAAATTACTGAATCTGTTTTATTTTAATTAAAGCGATTGAAATTCTCGCTCTACGTCTGCCTAAATTCGTTCTTGTATCTTTTTCTTGTACCATAACGCCCTTAATTTTACATTACTGTTTTGGGTTAAATGCCCCAATGTTATAATGAACAATACAAACTCTTTAAGTTCATTCACTCGAAAAGGGGAGTGTTGTTTTGGCATAGAAAACGTTGATCTTTAGTGACCTAAATTACATATCCTCTCCAAAAGAATTGGTTACCTGAAATAATGTGTATAATTATATATGAGTATATTATATACACCTTCCAGCATGTGAAGTCAAATTCAAAAGGTTTCATCGCCCAATCGTCGAGGAATGGCAACCACTTCTTTGGTTAAAATGGACAGTTCTTCCACTTTCTTTCTTAACCAAAAATAACCCTAAAATTATTTTGCATTGTTTAAATGCACAATAAAAAACCACGTTCAGAAATGCTGGAATGTCTTCGTCTTTAATTAACTGTTTAATTCCGTTCTATTTAACAAAAAATTTGGCTTATTTCCGACCAAGCCAGAAGTGAAAAAAATTGTCATTGAGAGCGATGACTTTTTTGCATCCGTATTTAAGTAATCGGTCACCAAGTTCATTTCAAATCTTAACGAAAGGTGTAACGATTTATTTTCTCTATTCCAAAGCATTATTATTGTTTACGGTTTATTACTTGTCGAAATACCCCCGTAACATTCGAAAAGATAGCTCTATCTATTGATGCAATTTAACCAAGCAATTTGGCCGCGCCGATTACCAGCGCCTTGATTTTCGACTGTCGATTTTCATCTTTTTTTTTCACACACCACCAATTAAACAAACAGCTGAAAGCGTACGGTGGAACGCATGGAATTCTAATTACCATCTTCCGAATATATTGATCTCTCTGGCGATTGGATTTACAATTTAGGAATTGGTGGACGGGATTCGCCTGTGCTTCTTGTGTGCTCTTTCCTTTTATCGTAAGTACTGCCATTTGCATTTCGTTGATTTATAGTGTACCTTTTTTAGATTTTGGCTATAATTTGTTGTACTGCAATTTCCATCGACAATTGTAAGTTCATCTACGATTAGCCCTCTTATTTAAGAGGTTATGTAAATTTTATGTTATCAAAGAAGAGGTTACTTTTGATTTCTTTTAGGGTTCAAGTTTAAGTTCCAGTTTAAGTTCAAGTTCCGGATAAGTTTTATGTTAGATACGATTCTGTTCGACGTGTCTCACGAGGATTCTAGCCCGGGGTCTTGCGAGAAAATCCAACCAGCAAGTGGTAGTGACAAAATCGCTCAAGCCCAACGCAGGTCAACAGTAATAAACGGGCGAGAATCATTAAACCAATTATTACGGTCCTGCAAAAAAAGAATCGTCGCCATCAGAAGAAGGCCATTCCGAGAAAGAAGCGAGTCAATGTTTCACAGTCTGTAAGTAACACTAGCAAGAAATATTCATCGCCAAAAAAGAGGGGGGGGGGGGGGGAGAACTGCCATTCATTAGTTTTTTAGAGAGAAGAGAAAAAGGTGCCTAAAACCATGGCGTTACAGCAGGGTGGGTCAACAGATGAAGAAACTGATGACAAATATGAAAAAGGGCTCAGCAAACAGGAAGACCATAAAATATATCACATCAAAATGGGAGTAGCTGAACGTATATATCACCTGCACCAGAAAACGTCACATATTAAAGACCACCAATACCACCAAGATAACTACATGAAACAAATGAACCAGGGGAGCACCCGGGCTGTCGAGCTCCATGACCACAATATATGAAGAAAGCCATACCGATGATTGGTCGAGCCTAAAGAAGGCGGGACGATATAAGTAAAGAAGAAGTAGAGGTGCAGGCGTATGAAAAAAAATTCTCCCACGAGTATTTCACGGACCGGTAAAGTAAGCTGCCCACACTGCAAGGAGCAACACCCCACACATCAGCCAGGCAAGGAGTGAAAACAGTCCAAAAAGTCGTGTTGGGAATCGGCATGGTGCAGATACATGGAATCATGGGGAGAGACACGTGATGAGGGTATTAGTGCACCCAAGATCCGAGACTTCATTTCATTACCGAGCAGGCAGCCCAAAAATTAAGGGGTCCCAGACAGCGAACCAGAGTCCAAGTTTCAGGACTGGGGGACCGCAAGATCCAAGATAACGGTCCACATGCAACCCAGGCAAGCGATCAAGTACAGGCTGACAACGAAACTAATTATCATCCCCAAAATAACGTGTTCATGTTCCCAATGAAGTGCATGGAGTTCGATCTGGAGCCGTGGTAAAACGTGGTACTGTTCTACATCAACATCACCAAAAGGGGTCCAGACGGCAAGTACACTTTGCGGTTACTGTTGAAAGAAAAAACCGTCATGGTGGAACAATCACGATCATTAGCAGCAGCCAGGTTGCGAAGCTGAAGAAGCAGTCGAAGATTCGCGAACAATACAACTCATTTATACAAGAGTAGCTCGACCTGGGACACACAGAAAGAGTGTCAGCCAATAGAAGTGAGAAAAGGTACATAAAGCTAAGGGTCGTGTATGACGCATCTGCCACAACACGACAAAGAAGGAGCCTGAACGAGAGCATGCAGGTCGGGCCACGGCTACAAGAAGTTATCGGACATACTTGTGAGACGGAGGCAGCATCCCGTGGCCTTTATGACCACAAATGTATCGACAAATAAAGATACATAGAGAAGATCAGCCCATGCAGACCATCCTATGGATGTTTACAGGAGTACAGCAGCCGCTCTAAACTTGGCGATAAGAACTCTACAACAGTTAGCCAGAGAAGAACAACCTCAGTGATCGCACTCAATGATTTCTACGTGGACGACGTATTATCAGGGGTCAAAACCATCACGGAAACAATCCAGATGCAACAAAAATTAATAACAATGCTGACCAAAGGAGGATTCACTTTGCACAAATGGCCTGAACACGATGCGCAGGTATTGAACGCGGAAGCGAGAGATCCGTCAGTAGCATGCTTCAACGAGGACGAGATGAAGAAGTCACTAGGTATTCTATGGATCCCACGGCACAAGACGCATTCACATTCCAAATAGAAGGCTGTAATTAGTTAACAATTATGGCATTCAGTTAGGTGCGTGGATTTCTCTTTGTTATTCGCTAACAGAAGAGCTCTCTACAGCGACCGAGTTTCATTTCAAGGTAAGATTGTTACGATTTACCTGTGACTACTTGTGCTTCATTGTCGGAACAATTATTGGTCGTATTTCATTTTGATTTCGGTAACCTTTTGTTGTTTAGATAGTCAATTATATAATTTGCTAATCGATCATTTTGGTTGTGGGGTTTGGTAAATTGGATTAATTGCAATTGTACCGGGTGACCCAATAAGACTGTTCCTCAGCATATTAAATGCTTCTTGCTGAGAAATCGGCATTCTAGAAAACATTACAAATTCAAAAAAACTGCACTTTCTGAATGTAAACACAGCAGAATAATTTACAAATTACGGCTGTTATTATTTGATCGTATTTCATTTGTTTAATTTTCCAAGGCCTAGGTACCTAAGAGTGTAGGGTGCTTTTCCAAACAATCTTTCGCGCCATCGAAAAATACCGGAAATACGTCAAAAGTAAATTTTAGATACAATTTAAGCATTTTAATTAGTTAATTAATTAATTGATCTGATTTTCCCAATATTTGAGGTTAGGAACGAGATTTTGAATAACGGTTCACCGGTCTCTTTGGATGTTATTTGGCTAATTTTTCATAAAGAAAGTCATATCATTCCATTTGATTTTTTTGATTTTTTAGGATTTTGGATCATAGTGTCAAAACTAGCCCCCTGGTGGAGAAGGATTCAACTAAATTAACTATATTTTGGTTGATTGCCCAAGGAATGCTCTTTTCAACGATAGTACCAAATTTGTTACAATCGGTTAAAGTAGGTTATTGCAAAAACAATTGAACGCCCCACACCATCTTCGTTTTTGAAATATCTGAGTTTTTGTTTTTACGAAAATGATAGATAAACTGGTTAATTGTTGAGAATAAACCAGTATTTCTTTTGGTATCTAAATTACAAACTTCCTTCCCGTTCCGCTGTTAAATTGAGGGAAAAAACGTGCCTATGAGATTTTCACCGTTTTATACCCGGAGCTTTATAAAAGCTTCATGCGCAATGAAATATAGCATTTTTGTTAGTAAATCTGCTGGCTTCCAACCTGCGACTGGTTGCGCAAAATTTATATTTTCCCCGAACAGGGGCTAGCAGCCTATAACATAAATTTTGCTCACCATTAACTTTGAAATGTCCAGTGCACCTATGGATAATCCGCCCTTGAATGTATAATTGCATGAGGTTGGTCAATATTGTTTTGCTTCTACAAGCAAAGCTCCATTAAAATCTATCTTTTAAAATAAGGTGTCATTGGACCTCAACAATGGTGTCAACGGCGCTGTCTGTCTGTTTAGTGAAGCGTGTGCCTATAGATCCTCAACCTTCTTCCTCATCATGCCTAATAGATGTAATCACGTCCAGCATATGCAAATAAATTATTAAAGAAGGTACTATAAAATGGATGTTTGCACGTGGACTCGATCTAATCTTGATTTATTTTCTATACCCCTAATAGCGTGCCGGCGTGAATCTTTAAGAAACGAAAAACCTTATCTGTCGCAAAATTCGTAGCGAGAGCGTGCAGGTTTTAAAATAAATTTAAATATTACCTGTAAAGATAAGCGTACGTTAGAAGTAGAGAAGAAACACTAACGTATAAATTCTAAATTTTATAGGAAGATACCACCAGTTCGTGCAAATAGGATGGCGTGTTGCTGAATACTATTAAAAATTAATGAAGTACACTTGTTAAATTTGAAAGTAAACAAATTGCTATATGCTGTATTTAAAACGCTGCATTCCAACATTTCATTAACAATTGATTTACACCGTAAGTTAAATCAAAGGATAATATTTCTTTTATCTTTTGTGTTTCGCGTTAAATTACGCTGCAACAGCTTCCGAAAGGTCTCAGTTAAAGGATCACGTCTTTCCAGTTTCCACACCGCGGACTTCCCGCGGATGCTGGGTTTTATTACAAAGATTTGTGGCTTCCTCTCAAAATCTCAAACGCGAGTTGTAAGTCAACTAATTAAAACTTTACATTGGTAGCCAGCGAAATATAATTCTATCGGAACCTGTATGATGTTATCATTTTACGTATTTAGCAACAAGTTACTGATACATTCGACATTTTCGCGAGTAAGGTATTTTTGAAATATTTCTTCTTGTCTACCGATTATACTGGTATTTACAATAAAAAATCCGTTATGTCAATACTGCTGTGTAAAGAGCGAGCCACATTTGTACCGTAAAAATACGTGTTGTTAATGTAATTTCGGTCTGAAATTTAAAACCCATAATAAGGGAACAGTTCATCGTAATGTTGAAAGATTTATCTGGTCAGGTGTTAGTAAAAAGTTATTATCGGACAAAAATTGGTTTTGCGATAAACAATGCCGCGTGCGAGATAAGCAATGCAGGTGGTTATCAGTTTGGGCGACGGTACGGAATTTCGAGAGACACCTGGGAACAACGATGTTAAATGTAATAATGGAAGTGGTTTTTCTCTTAAACAGCAAGAACTAAGAATAAACGAGGATTATTTTGGTAGAGAGCGTAAAGTTTGTGATTCGACTTTGCACCGATCGTATAAAAAAAGAAAAACCTAGTCGTCTTAATCTTAAAAAAGTAATGGGGTCGTCAAGGCGAAAGTCTATATTTTTCAGCCCTCATTAAGCCAAATCATAAAAAATGTCAAGCGCGAACCACAAGCAAAATACACCGGAATCCAGTGATATTTCCTTTTTTAAACGAGGCTTGGTCTTCGACTTTGCCGCAAATACAAACAAGCAAGGAAAAACATGAAACGTGACGAAAGCAAAACACGAACAGGGGACAGAGTTCTGAAGCAAAGTGAAGAGAAATGTATTATCAACCAATAAAATCCTCAAAGAAGCGTAATACACAATTGCGATGAAATACGAGAAAGGTGGTACCCTATTAAGAGACTATAGAGTCACTGTGAATAGGTAGAAGAATTACTTCTCAGGGCTATCGTGGGTAAACAACCACCCCACGAGAATGGTAGATAACAACCTAAGGGAAGAACAAACGGTGAATGAAATACGAGAAGCAAAAAGGAAAATGAGAAACGTGAATATGATAAAATTATAACCGTTATTATAAAAACAGGGCTACACAATAACTCTGGGGAATACTGAAAAGAGGATAGTTAGATGAACAAATGCCGGCACATTGGAAACCAGCACTGATAGCACTGACGTGGGTCCCCTAAATAATTAAGAAGTATTCATCAGTGTTTTAAGTTGTAGTAATTCATATTCCAAAGTAATTTATTCTAAATGATAGGTTTTAGAAATTCCTATTTCAATTAAAACAATGAACCGGAAGGTGCATCTGAATATGAATTTCGTTTTAAATGAACGGTATTTATCTGACAATCTCAATGACCATACATTTTCATGATGTGCCAGGAATTAAATAAACAGAAACGCAAATGCATTGGGCTCCACTCACATTTGAAGCAAATGGATCACTTTAGTTTAGGGCCACAACTAATTTCGAATGGCCTGCGTATATACTCGTAAATAGCCGGCACGTTATTCCTTCGGAAAACTCTGAAGCATTTTTGTACATCTTTGCTTTTCAAAATAATGAGAGAAGACAATCTTACGCCTAGAAATAACCTAATACTCAGCTGAATTGGGATACGCATGTTTGGGAAACACATTTCTAAAAAAACTTCACGCGAAGAATCGAACCCGAGTCGCCCGGTTGCAAGCCGAGTACTCTCGCCACTAGACCATTAAAGGTGTTGCTCACTAGAGCGAAACGCAGCGGAGCGCATGGCATCGTTAGTGCAGCGGAGAGCCGGCGCTAACTCGCTTATTTGAGGTAGTTTTTTTTTTCGGAGTAGAAAGAATTGGGACCCACACCATTTTGTTCAGAAATGTTTGAACCTTCAGAATCTCGCTTTACGACATTTTCCCGTGGTCCTGACAAAAGTTATAGGCCGCTAAAGTTGAATTTACTCATTTTCGCGCGCGCGACTAGACCACCGAAAGTATTTATTTTCTCAGCAACTAAGCGATATACATCAATCATTCCTTTTGTAAAATGAAAGTACATTTATAGCAGAATCTAAAGCATTCAATTTACCTACCTTGTTATGCACAGTTTTTAGAAAAATGACCGTCAACTTCCAAAATTCGTGTAGCAGATGAAAAGTGCGCACTTTGAACTCTCATAACTTTTTATTTCACGATATCGATTTCCAATATTTATAGCTCATTCGATGCTCCAAAGCATTGTGATTATTTTATTTTCTATAACATTACCGTGAATTTTTCATAATAAAAAAGTTACGGTCATTTAAGTAAAAACCTACCGACCTCGCCGAGTCGGTAATCGCGAGTGAGACGGAGAGGGAAGGATAGTCAGCAGCGTTCGCTAAACAAGGAGCGATGCGTAAGAGATTTTACTTTACTAAGAAATTTCTCTCCGAATACCAAAACTAGCTATTTAGGCCGTTTAGTTTACAAATGCATTCCGCCGAGTTGCATTGTAAAATCTCAAACAATTCATTAACTCCATGTATCTCAGTTCTTTGGTGAAATATATAGGTACAAATAGGTACCTTTCCCTGTAAATTTTGGGGGTTACTCCACATCAGGTATCTCTTGTGCTGTGCTGTATATTGCAAGATCAGCAGTAACAACGGTATGATTTTGTCCCAAAGATTCAGGCTTGTTTTTTGATTTCACTAGACGATGGTTAGGATGGTATTGTAGCTCGCTGGTGGAGAATTCAAAAACGGCATAGGTATATTATATTGAATGGTAGATACCGGAACTTACTTAGGAGGATTATCAGCAGGTACTTAGGCTGTTAAAGTCAGTTATCTGGTCGTTATCTAGTGATAGGTAAACCTGGTGGTCAATCATTTCTAGACATGCCGTCTGCATGATCTCGAATTTAAACTTAACTTAAATAATTTAAATATGTAGTCATCTCAATAGTTTCAAAACTTTTATGAGTTTATTTTTTCCCCCCGGTTCTTTTGAAATGTGTTAAATTCAACTTTCAACTTTTAATGTAATAATTCAACCCTCCGGTTGGTTGTCTTAACAAGGCTTGATAATAATTCGTTTTGAAACTTAGGACAACCTTTCCGGTTTAACCACCCTTCAGGTTTTTTCACTTGGCTTCGGCCAGTTAATAATTAAAAAACAACATGTTCGTCTTATTCGTCTTCAACGTTTGTAACTTACCGTTTTCCTGTTAAATTTCACATCGCCTGATGATGGCAGTACGCCGAAGCTATAGTCGCTTTTATTTTTAAAAACTTCAACGAATAAAAACTATATGGGAAGGTTTAGAGAGTTTTGATCACACAATATATTTCAACCCCCATTTCGAGGAACGATGGATCCAAACACAAAAAAAAAAAATCCATGTATTCGTTTAGGAGCCACCCTCAAAAAAGTGGTAAAGTTTCTTTTTTTCTCAGCAACAGTTACAGAGACTGGTGGTAAGTCTTTGAATAGGTTTTGCTGTATGCCCTTTCCGGTTTTGCAAATAATTTTTCAAAATTCCTACCGCAAAAGGACACACCCCTCAATAGGGGTGCGAAAAAATGTTGATTTCGACGAAATTTGGTATCTGGTGGTTTTTGAATCTGAAATTAGTTTTTGAAAATTCGAAAAAAATAATTCCACTGCAATTCTTGGCCGGACAACGAAAATTGACAAAATTCCACGAAGTTTGTTGTCTAGGTACATACTTACGGAACAAAATTATTGAACAGTTTTTCTTAAGGTCATTTTTCAAACAAAAGTTACACTCATTTGCAAATTGGTCTTTCGGGTCAGAAAATGTTCTCCGACAGTGGCATAACAAGTACAGTAAACGTCAATATTACATGTTCTGCTAAGGGTGTCTACCTACATTTCACAAAAATTTGTCAAATAAAAAATGATAATTTTATCACAGCGAGCAACTTCGACATCAATGAGGAAACAGTCACAGAATAAGAATAAGTAGGCCATATTCTGTGGAAACAGACGAAAAAAATTCAACGCACAGTCTTTTTTCAAAAGCGAGATACATCGACAGAAGAAATCCAAATTCCTCGTTTACCTATCACTAGATAACGACCAGATAACTGACTTTAACAGCCTAAGTACCTGCTGATAATCCTCCTAAGTAAGTTCCGGTATCTACCATTCAATATAATATACCTATGCCGTTTTTGAATTCTCCACCAGCGAGCTACAATACCATCCTAACCATCGAACTTGCCTTACATGGAAAAAATTTAAAAAGAAATTGTACGATTATCTAGTCAATGGGTGTTTCTACAACATACAAGAATTTTTTATATCTTCCAATATTTAATTGTTTGTTTGTTTAACTGTTCGTTTGTTTAATTAATGTTATATTGACTTGTTCCATACAAATGTTATTTGTCGAAGGAATTAAATAAAAATGAATGAATGAATGAATGAATCGTCTAGTGAAATCAAAAAACAAGCCTGAATCTTTGGGACAAAATCATACCGTTGTTACTGCTGATCTTGCAATATACAGCACAGCACAAGAGATACCTAATGTGGAGTAACCCCCAAAATTTACAGGGAAAGGTACCTATTTGTACCTATATATTTCACCAAAGAACTGAGATACATGGAGTTAATGAATTGTTTGAGATTTTACAATGCAACTCGGCGGAATGCATTTGTAAACTAAACGGCCTAAATAGCTAGTTTTGGTATTCGGAGAGAAATTTCTTAGTAAAGTAAAATCTCTTACGCATCGCTCCTTGTTTAGCGAACGCTGCTGACTATCCTTCCCTCTCCGTCTCACTCGCGATTACCGACTCGGCGAGGTCGGTAGGTTTTTACTTAAATGACCGTAACTTTTTTATTATGAAAAATTCACGGTAATGTTATAGAAAATAAAATAATCACAATGCTTTGGAGCATCGAATGAGCTATAAATATTGGAAATCGATATCGTGAAATAAAAAGTTATGAGAGTTCAAAGTGCGCACTTTTCATCTGCTACACGAATTTTGGAAGTTGACGGTCATTTTTCTAAAAACTGTGCATAACAAGGTAGGTAAATTGAATGCTTTAGATTCTGCTATAAATGTACTTTCATTTTACAAAAGGAATGATTGATGTATATCGCTTAGTTGCTGAGAAAATAAATACTTTCGGTGGTCTAGTCGCGCGCGCGAAAATGAGTAATTTCAACTTTAGCGGCCTATAACTTTTGTCAGGACCACGGGAAAATGTCGTAAAGCGAGATTCTGAAGGTTCAAACATTTCTGAACAAAATGGTGTGGGTCCCAATTCTTTCTACTCCGAAAAAAATTTTTTTAACGATTTCGAGGCTCTCTCCGCTGCACTACGTAGCGGAAGGCATTTTCGTGCCTGAATCGTCAGCGACAGAGAAATTTGATGACCGTCTGGCACACCCTCAAGGTATAGGCTACATATTGCAAAAAAATCCAGGACTCAAGGACCATTCCCCTAAAAGTAGTTCAAAACCGCAGAAATGAGTCCGAACGGACAAAACGCAAACAATAGCATATTCTTTTTAATTCTTAAAAAATGCGCTAAACTCCTTGTGGCGTAGGGGAAGGGATTATAGTAGCTTACGGCCAAGGTTTGAGTAATCTGCTTCTAAACGCAGCGATTTGTTTATTCCAAGGACACTTTGTATAAACGGTCATGTTTTGAAATTTTATAAAATACCGCGAGATTTGCACAGTTGAAGAATTAAAGTTCATTTTTCAACAGTACCTGTAAATCTGGTGACCGCCTTATAATAATTATTTTAGGCAACAGCAGAAGCAAATTGAAACATTTAGTGAATGTAAATCGAGTCGTAAGCATTTTCAAATAGATGGCACTTTAATATCCGTGGAAATTATTTTCTTTTATGAAAAGGCTTTGCGGTCCAAAGTATCGATGGCTTCTTGGCAAGGAAGCAATGAAAGTTTTAATATGAATTGGACCATAAACGCTTTTATTGCAGACTTTCATAATATTTCAAACATTCACTATAGGACAGTAATATTCATAAAAGATTTTCGCATAGATTATTGCCACATATGCAAAAATAAAATGGGCAATTCAACTGATGTAATAACAACAGATATTATTGAACAGCAGTTTGCTGTGTTCTGGGTGAAATTGGTCTACAAATGATAATTAAATCTGCATACAAAGATGGGCAACTGCCCAAATAAGTGAGTGTTGTGTTTTGAAGCTCCGATATAAAAGTATATTTTAGGCCGTACCAAGCAATTAAAAACATAAGAGTAGCAGTAGAAGCGAAAATATAAAGTGAGGTTTACGTAGGAGCCCAAAAAGAAAGGTTTCAGGTGACCCACGCTAACATTGTAAAGATAGGCAGCACACCATACATATAAGTAAGTAGTAAGAGAGAGAGAGAGATTAAAAGGAAGAACCTCGTAATGCAAGGAGTAGGGTATGAAAAAGAAGAAGATGAGGAAGGGATTATGGAAAAAAGCTTAATAGTGTATAGGGTTGGAGGTGAATACGGAGGGATATTTAAAAGAAGCAAGACGATTAGGAGCATTCCAACTAGAAAAGATAAGACCCATACTAGTCAAATGCGTGAAACAGAACATGAAAGCAGCAAGTAAGAGTGAATGAGACAAAATAGGAACAGTATCTGATTAATAAAACAGAAAGAAATTATGAATAGCACAAAGAGCCAAGAATAAAAGTGAAAAAAACTAGTAAGAGAAGCCAAAGAAAGATCATAGACGGATTTCGGGGTCAAACTCGAACAGAACAGCGAAGAAAACCAAAAGGTATTCTTCAAAATTTTATATTTTTATTATTTAGTTTTATTATTTTTAATGGTCTGTAGTAACTACAGAAGAATTACCTTATTGAACACCCCAATGAACCAACGCTATTATACAATCGCAGAGTTGATTATTAATTGCAGGGTACTAGATCTAGTTTTGGGTTTCAACTACTAGTTTTATTTTCAATTTGTAATTTCTCGTCCACGTTACGTACGAGTTAGAATTTTAATTATCGTTGATACCTCTCCATTTCGCTTTGACCTGTCCGGTGTAGGTATATTATTTTGGTAAATGCAGACGTGTCTAGAACGGCATCCCCTTATCTGAGATCCCCTACACCGAAAAGCTCTTGGAGCGGAGACTTTTCATTCTTTTAATTAATTAAGTTTGTCACTAGTTTCCTCTTTTAAGGGATTTCACCAATGTTAATTTTCTTTGAATTTTTAAAGTCTTTAATAAGTACTTGGCTTTACTAACCTATATTAATGCAACTATGCACCTATTAATGCAACAATCTTGTTATTAATACTTATTACAATACTATTGTTAATTGTTAATAATGTATGTATAAATTGGCTTGGCCGTCAATAAATATTATTATTAATGCATGATCGAATGTCTCCTCTCCTTCAGAGATTGCAAACCATTAATTAACGGAAATAACCTTGCGACAATGGAATAATATTCTTCTCCTTCTATTTTAGCTGTATAAAACTTGCGGAGATAATATTGCCACCTACAGCACTGCCACGCACAAAAACAATAAGCGACTACATTTTATCGGGCACCAAAACAAAAATCTTTCAAATTCAAACGATATGATCGACATTGTGTTCATTCTAAATTAGCAACCAACATTTAACATCATTATAAAATACAGTCCAGAAAATATCGAAGTGCATTTTACACGCAATAACTAAATATTACACGAGATACACTGAGGTACTTATGGCAAAATATTTTTTGTTATACGATCTCAGCACTATATAATTTGAATTAGGTACAGTAAGAAAAATCAGCACAAAAAAGCTCCACCAGGGGCTCCATTGCAACAATGGAAAGTTTTTTTTAGTATAATTATACAGTGCGTTAGAGATAGAAGGGTCGCCCCAATATCTCTTTTATTTGGGGAGATACTAAAACTTTGTCAAATATAATTTTATGTATCATATTACGATGTGAGAGGTTCCACCATACAACTTACGACGATACATACATACTTGAGAGTTGGCAACCATGCAATTTCTAGGTGGAGAAAAGCTGCCTGCACTATCTAAAAAGCGCGAACGGGGGTTACGTTTGGCATCTTGTCTTGAACGGAAGTCGTGGACGTGTCGCTCCATAAATGTTTGTTGTTATTTTGTGTTATTTAATGCAGATAGTAATTTTTGCATTTCTTTATATCGTGTTTGTGTTTTGTATGCCACATTTTATATTTTTTGTGTGTTTCAATCTTTGTTTTTGAAATGTACTTGGTTTAACCGCAATGCAGAATGACATGTTTAATACCGTTATCCTTTTCTTTGTAATGGTTTACGTTTTTGGTGTAATGTTTCCTTAATTTATGTTTATGTGTTGATTACTTGGTCTTGATTCAGATGTTACATTCATATAAGTTTTGATCATTTTATTTTAATATGTGGATTTACCGATTCGTTTGATGTATGTACTGACTTGTTGTTTGTTACTAACAATTTTCTCCGTGAAAAAAGCAGTCACGGGGATGGTAAAAACTGTAGTCAAAATTGAGCTACGACACCTAATTCCGTGATTGTCTTCGACTTTCAACTGTAGGCTCGAAACCCCGAAACCAGGTGCGGGTTACCTATCTTGCCGGAGCGGGATTACGCTAATCAAAGCTCTTCAGTTTAGAATTTATGTGCGATAAATGAGTTACGATTCGTAATTTCCCCATATTTTGTTTTTAGTTAAATTTGCGTACAAGGCCATGTAATTTTTCATCTTGCTTTTAACAAAAGGGCTTTATTGCACCAAAGATGAGTCACATCCTGTGTTTCACCCTTTCTTAGAATCTTGGTACCTGCTCACCTGACCCATAATTCCCAAAACTTGTCTTTAACCGACCTATATGTTACCTCTTAAAGTCTACATGCTACTACAATTTAATATTAATTTGACGGCTGGTTTTTTATTGGTAAGTTCCTTTTTTCCAGCCTTTTTTAATATATTTTAATCGGTTGACTACCATTTTCAAAGTTTATTTTTGCAATGTAATTTAGTTTGACTTAAATTTCCGAGCTTTTACAATCATAATAATCACGATAATTATTAAACAAACTTTTCACAATTTCACTGTTTTATTTTACGTTCCTTCCATATTGTGGTTCAGGTCATATCGTTGTTTACAACTAACGTAAGGGTGCCATGCCTTAGATGCTTGATCACGTGTCACTTTTCAAATTTAAGCGGGACCTTGTTTAGTTTTGGAGGGAATAGTCATTCGGGTGCCAAACGTGTTAAACGTTGTCGGGTTGACTTTATTTCCGTGTTCTTGTAGCACCTTGTAGTGTGAGGTTGACGGAGAACCTGGGGGTTAAGTACACTACAACTGCTTTCATGAAACCAATAGAGACGATCAACTAACGTCTAAAGGAGATGTGTGTAATATTTGGATATAGTGGGACATTTCGATGTGTGAAGGACATCCATTGTACGTCCACGTATATGTAATAGGTACGTGATATATAGTGGATATCCATAGAAAACAAATTTTAGACTTTAGTGCGTGTGCTCTGTGTGGGTAGTTAGGTGCCTAACAAAGAATTCTTTTAGAACAGTTAAAACGAGAGATGGGGTAGACTTCGTAGCTTATTTTATAAGACAAACTCCGGCAAGGTAAATTGATTAAATGATTTTTTATTAATTAAAGCTTCTTAATGAGTTAGTCGGCGGTGAAGATAAAGCAGCTGCCGTCGCTGGTCGTTCATCACCATTAAGTTACAAGCAAAAACAGGGGGTATCCTTTTCGATTCAAAAATTGATAAATTTGCTATGCGTTTTTTTAATACAGTTTTTGTTTATGTTGCGTAAAGGTATAAATTAGATTTTTTTGGCCAGGTAAATTCAAATAATTCCCTCTTCGTGATAAAAAATGAAAATTTACATAAAATTTGTTACGTTGAATGATATTGTAAGATTTATTTTGAGAAATTCGCAACGCAAAATGAGATTTTAGTAAAATTAAGCCGTCGCGCCGCCAGCAAGAAACGTAATCCCCGTAAATGTTAAATAGGAAAAACCGCTGAATTGATTAAGAAAAAGAACGAGTATGAAATAAATTGAATTTCGGCAAGGTAACAAAACCGCTGAGAGGTGCTAATTTACATTTACCAACAAACTTTTTTCATAAATGTGAATTTTGTATTGAATAATATCTAAAAGTTCGTTTTACCTCAATTAGGTCGACTTAAAAGTTTAACTGCTCCGAAAGTTTCACCTCTCCATTACAAGTTACAAATGTGGAAAGTTTTCAGTTTTAGCTTCAACTTAAACATTTGGGAGTGACAGTTAAGCGAAATTTAGGGCCACTCGCTAAGATTGGTTCTTGTTCCATGAGCCCGCGAAACGGCTCGCTGAATTATCTCGCGGATCGATTATTACGACCCGTGTTTTAATGGTAGATTACGCACAGGATTCGAGAAAAATTACGAGTAGGTAGGTATTAGCCGACTCGAAGGGACGCAATATCTCTCGGAGATGTCAAAAGCGTATCGGAAAGGGAATTCTCTATGGGATTTTCACAATCCCGGAGTGGTATCGGATTAAAACCCTACAATACCCCAAACAGTATTGTGTCAGTGACAGAGAATTCATATTGCATGTTGCGCGGATTAGGGGTTCTGCACATTGGAATAACTTGAGGTACCCCACGCAGCCGGCGGCGTTCAGTATGGGGTAGGTATTGTATAACAATCCAATTATAAATTGGTAAGAAAATTTAGCGGGAACGTTTAGGAGATCTTTTCAACTGATTATTAACTTAATCTTATCCCAAATTGCATTCACTACAAAATAGCAACTCAATTTCATATTAAGTAGGTACGGCATTTTATTCTGTTCGTTATTAGAACTACCGACGGAAGCTAATACCGTGAACCTTTGTTGACACACTACGAAATTGTCCCATTACATTGCTAGGGATCATCCCTACACCCCAAGCAAGCACTTCAAAATGGTGACTCGGCAGATCCTTAGATCTGGAGCAAAGAATCCCAGAACAAGAGAGGGACAATAAATAAAATAAATAATTTTAGCTTTGTATAATATTTTTTGTTTTTAAGAAAAACTAGTCACGCCGCAGATGGTTTCGTCCTTGATTAGATTAATGTAAGCCAGATTGATGCGCAAAATTGTTTTATTTAATTTGATAAAATAAATTGTATTAAATTTACAGGTGTGTTATTTTCCAAAATTTTATTATTGTTTAAGATTTTCGTGTAAAACTGGACAGCTGTGATAAAATTAATTGCAGTTGATATCATGTTGCTTATGTTGATGTAACCGTCTGGCGAAATGTGGAGATGGATCCCGATAAGTGTGTTCTTAAAAACTTGATTAAAAGAAGTTATTCATGTCATTCAAGTTATTCAGAATTTGTAATCTGTTACGCTCAACTTAAATACCACTTAAATACAGCGAGTTTTTGGAATTTACTTCATCACGGCGCATGAAATGTCCAGTAAAGAGATGGAAACCCGCATACCGTTAGGATCATGCAAAGTGTTTGAAAAGTTTTTCCATTTTTGTCTGTGGGCTTCGAAACTGTGGGTAGATTTAATTTAGATAGTATTGGGAAAAGATAGTGTTTAATTTTATGTTTAAGATGTTTGTAACTGCTTTTAAAAACTTTATCACGTGTGTTTATGAACTCCGTAAATTTTGAATCTCTTGTAAATTTGGGCAAGCCAAGTGTTTATTTGTAAGACAAACCTGAAAAGTGATTGGGAAAATAAAATCAATTCAATTGTGTTTTTAAATCTAGTAGTAGAAATTAATGGAATTTCGCAATGATGTAAAGTCGTGTGATGAGGTGTCGTGGAAACAACCCCATGAATTTTGTACGCTATTCATTCACGGTTCTTTCGACGCAGCTTCAGAAGTACAAACTGCTCGAACAAATAAAGCAAATTTCTTCGGTAAAGTTCTTACCGAGTCTTACGATTTGTATATGCATTAATATCCAGTAATCTGATTAGAAGTGGCCTATGCACCTCTAGAAGACCGTTCTACATCACATTTAGCTCCCAATCTAGTTTCCGCTGGAAGAAATACAGATATTTGAAATAACTCCGGATGAAAATAAGCTTATAAGACGACTCAATGGGCGCGTTCAGCCGTATTCAGCGCTTACACAGCTGTTTCCATCGTCAAAGCGGAAAGTATGAAGAAAAAATGGCGGACGTCAAACGATAGCTGCGCGTTCAATAGTACCGCTACATTGGCGCTATCATAGCACTGGTCCGGCTGAACGCACCCATTACCTTCCTAAGGAAGCAGATGACCCAAATACAAATAAGAAAACACCAGTTTCCAGTTTCGACTATTGAGAGAAGTCTCGAGAGAAGTCCTACATCTCCAGGAATTTATTTTCTACTACTGCTTTAGAATCGTGCCATACTGGCTTCATTTTTATTTTAAGAACAGAATATTCTGTAATATTGAAGTGGAATAATTTGCTTCCAACTGTTGTTATGAAAACCAAAACCCTCACTGATGGGCGCTAAATTCACTAAAAGAAACGAGAAACTGCTTGCAACGCCTCTATGAATGTCGGTTGTAACTATCAGACAATGTTCCTTGTAACGTTCATTTAGCAGTCCCTTCTCATTTACATAATCTCTCTGATTCTAAATGACACACTGTCAAAATTTTAATTAATGGTTGTTTTGGACCACCCATTTCCCTAACGTCCCACCTTAAAATTTGACCAAGTGTGTATTATTTAACTAAAATACCACCAAAGTGCGACAAGTGTGGTGTTTTATGGTTACCCAGAAGACCTGCGCATCAAGAGCTTCTAATCTGCTGAGCGCCACCGCCGAACCAAAAGACGCACGACCCTGAGGTCATATTTACCGAGTTAATAATAATAATATTGCTTTATTGAGTTTAGCACATTTTTTTTTGCGATGTGGTACATTAGATAAATATTAATGCTCCTTTGGCTATTGTGGATGTGTAGACACGTGCCTGAAATTTACTACTGTGCTATTCTCAAAGGCGAAGTTCGGTAACAATTGCTCTTCTCCGCTCTACCACTTAACCTCAAATATGTCTGCGCAAGGAACTATATGCGATGGAAAAGAAATATACATATAATCATCAAATATCGAGATAATAAGCGACCCATGTCCAGACCCCTTCTTACATACACATTCTTGGGACATGTCAACACTCGAGCATTAGTGATCGTATTCGATTTTTGAAGTGTTTACTAGAAAGATGTTTCATTTCGGGCAGGAGGCTATTTATAGAGTACAACAATGTTATACGAAAACGTTCTAAGATACAATTTCTTAGATTTGTATTTGAAGAGCGGCATTGATAATAGCCCCTTAGCACGAATATTAACATTGTGAACGTCAGTACGGTATCGGATCCTTCTATTTAGGTATTTTGGAAGACCAGTGATGATGGTGGTTACCATAACTCAAGAGCGATTCTTTACCCGTTATTGAATATACTATACCGTTCTACTAGCGATTTGTTTTGTAATTAGTCCGCTATTTGTTTTCGATTTGTTTGCGCTTTGTTTTTTAACTTGCTCCAGATTTGTTTGTCATGATTGTAGACTATGGGCGGTGTTGGCGGTATTACTCGCGGCGGAGGCTTCAACACTGGACGTAGTTAGTTAGGATCTGAACGCAAATTGCCAACTGTAGATAAACACCCGGTATCAAGAAGCGTTTTAAGTTGGGCGCTTCGTTACGCAGATTGTCGGTCTGAAAATCTTTATTTCTGTGTAGAAGTTGGAAATATAAGGTAGAAATTAATGGGTTAATTTGTAGAGCCGTCCGTTAAAGAAAAGGTCGGAAACTCTCTTGCCCAGGAAGAAGAGAGAGAAAATCAATCTTATTAAGTTTTAAATCCGTTAATTACCCGTTAATCGAATTTAGTTATTAATGGTATACAAAATTTCCGCATTAAACCGGCAGGGTAGGGTCTTGCTGTTTAAATGTCAACGTGACAAAAGATTATGCCGCTTGACCTCACACTCCAAGGAATAAAAGGACTGCCGAATTTGGAGATTTCATTCCGACTATTTGGATAAGTATAATTAACCGTAACTAGTTGAATGGGTTACAGCAACAGCCTCCGATTGAGACGGATGTACCGTTAGGCGTTAGATTAAGTTTACTGCAACCGTGATTACAGCTTTTGCTTTTTCTTGCACAGTAATTCCTACTGTTCCGTTCATTTCAAGATAAGATTTTTGCTACTTTCAGTTTCATTAATTATAGTGAGGGGGATATTGTCTCTCTTGCATGCAATTGCTTTCGCGTAGAAACCGCTACCGAATCTAATTATTTACTGTTCCCGCTTATGGAAATTGCTGTACGCTTTAAGTCTGTTTTAGCATTCTTCAGTAGTCGCCACCGCTTGCCCTTTAGAATTCCAGGCACCTCCTTTCCCCATTCAAGTTACCTGGAGCTGACAATCACCGGCCGCATCTTGTCCCCACCTTTCCGAATAATAAGCGTCGTAACAAGCTCGTAATACTATCAAAAGAGATGTACGAGAATTTTAGATTAGAATTAACAAAACAATTGTAGGTACCGTACCGACAGTATCCGTGATTTTTCCATTACCTACCGATTACGGCCGAGTACGGTGAAATCGTCACTTAATGCGACACCTTTGTTTTTTGGCCGTGAACGAAACTCGTAACTTTGTTCCTCACTTTGTACCGATATACTAAAACATAAACAATTAAACATTTTCAATGTTAAAACTTTACCACAATCTTTTATATAAAAGTTTTCATTATAAAATTTCGCAAATGGCGTCTGGCATCTGCCACTACGAAAATCTCGATGAAGACTTAAATTTTATTAACACGCGAAATCAGCACTCTTAACCGCCTCCCCCACAATCAGAGAAATTATCTAACCTATTATTAATTAATACCTAACCTTATATCCTGGGTCGTAATTTTGGGCTCGATTAAAGCTGATCATTTACACAAGACACAAATTTATTCGACAAAAATCAATCAACAAAGCTGTAAGAAACAAAATCATTCAAGTACCACATGCGAATGATTGGAACAAATTATATTTAAAAGAAACTTCTAATTAGATCAAAGAGTTCCTGCGATTTTCTTTAACTGGCGCAGAACAAAAAACACAAACACCAACTGCTCGACCAACTGATGATGCTTCTGAATCTTCGTTTCTTTACTTTCGCTCGATTCTTCATTTAAACAAAGCTGGCTATTATGTAAAAGTGGCTTTTTGCTGGTGGATAACTTCACTTTATCTGGTGCTTGGAACAAACTTAAAGAAAGGCCACACTTACGCGATTACTGCTCGATAGACAACACTCAAACTACTTCTCTGTACACGTAACACAACACTTGAGCTTAGCTCGAACTAGAACTATTCACTTTTATAAAACGAAATAAAATTTCTTAGAACACTATACAGACTTTCTACTACAAAAACTTTACAACCACCAATACTGACTGTCTTTGACCAAAATGCCCAGTTTAACGTCTGCTACGGCTATTTAACAACTCTTCTCTTTCTTTAACTATCCAATGCTGCTTCTTTATCATTTGTTAACATTAGCTAATCAAGTTTCTAATATTATTAGCTTGTCTGCGTAGGTGATGCTTGGGCAATTGGGTATAATTGTTTTGTCAGTCAGTATGGTTCGGTCCCAGTATTATTTTGATGTATCGGTTTTCTATGACTGTTGTCGGCGTGTATGTTTTGTAGGGTTGTTTGTCAGAATTGATGTTGTATTTGTGTACCATTGCCTGTGGTGTATTATGCCTGTTACAAGGTTGTCTCTGTTTGTACATTACTTTTCTGCTAGTATTTTACAACAACTGGCGATGTGGTTTATTATTTCTTTTTCTTTTTCTCCATATGTCGCTTTCCACTTTTCTTCTAGTATATATATGCTTCCTGTAATTGCATGGTGTTATCACTTGGTTTTGAATCGCAATTTAAAAAACCTCCTGTTTCTGGTTGTATGGTCTGTTCTTGTAGTGTGTTGATGTGTTCGTGTCCTATATGGTATCTACAGTGTGATCCTTTTTGTTTTGTATTGTTTGTTATTGTGGATGTGTGATGTTTGGATTCCCCCTGCTTTGTAAAGAAATTTTGCAAAGACCCACACTGTATGTTTCCTTTATCTGAATGCTTGTTAGTGTTTCGTAGTTTAAAGTTTCTATTTCATTCTCGTCAGTTAGTTTTTAGAATCTTTCTACGTGCATCGCTTTACATCAAAAGCGCGTAGAGGCTTTTTTGAGTTTACATGGAAAATATTTGGGCAGTTAAGGCAGTACCGTTTAAAACAACAAAGTTGTTATTTACTTTTTGGAACAAATCGATTGAACCTTGGATACACATGTTCGCAAAAGAAAGCTTCCAGAAAGTACCCTGTATTATTTGTTTTTAGCTTTATAAAGCAAGATAGAATGCAACAAAGGACGCTTATAAGTTCATTATAACAATTTTGAATTGCATGTAGAATGTCTTCATTTTTAATGTAAACGGCGAGGAAAACGAAGGTTCTAGACTCGGTTCTAGAGGTATCCGAGCACCCTGTGAAATAATTATGATAAAACGAGGATGTTTACCCGCAGGGTGATATTGACTGATGAAGACCGCCTCTTTTGTATAAAGCGGCGTTCTCCTAATTTTTGAGCAACACAACTTTTAGACGCTATCAAAATTGATCAATAACTATAATGTATCTGGGTTAGCTCAGAATTTATTTACTATTCCGAAGTTGTTTGGCGTTTGTAGTATCATTTAGAGAAATGTTCTCTAAGCCGGATTTCACATAAAACATGAAAGTTTAAGCCAAGCCTATTACTACAGCAATTCCCACGTCAGTATCGCATTAATTCATTGCGGAACGTCAAAAATTAAGGCACACGTATTGTAATGCGCTTGACGACGATTACATAACTTTTTTTCTAGTTCTTTAGCAGTAGCGAATTTCGTTCATTACAACGGAAACCCTTGAACAGGGTGGAAACTCGACTATTACTTTGTGTAATTACGTGTTCAAAATCATTTTGAAACTTTGAAATTGGTCGCCCACGTAATGTAAACCATCACTCGCTATTCAATTGAACGAATGATCCCAAGTGACTGTTAATTAGGAAAAAACAGGGAAACATTGCAGAAAAATGGCGAACCGAGCTTTTATAATCAACGTTTCTTTTATGGGAGCTTGTTTTTCTGCTAGCATCCTTGAAAGGTTTTTTTATTCATAGTTTTCCTCATTTGCGCTTTTACTGTAAGCAACATCGCGCGTTCTACTTTTGGCTTTTTCATTTTGCGACCAAATAACTTACAATGAAATTAGCATTTGATCAATCAATTACCAGCAGCTCTACATACTGAAGTAAGTAAGAAAACATTCCACAAGTCCTTTACCTTTATCACTATCCAGTATGAAGCACGTAAACATCAAGGATTAGGGCAACAAGAAACACAGATAAAAACGCCTTGAATAAGCGCGGTTAGGCATAACGAGCTGTGGCCTGCACTAACACTGTAAGAAAAGTTTTTCCGACGACTGCGATTTTCACGCGGTGCATCTTGCTCTAATTCAAGCGGACCACTGCAGCAGTTTTCGCCGGGCCGCTAGCACAGCAGCGCCCCTTGCGGAAAATTTCGCAACTGTTTGCTGATAACGAAGCACGAGTACTATCAGCTCACCGAAGACACCAATGCGACTTCTAGACGAGATTCTCTCCGTCACGTCAGGCTTTAATTGCGTGTTGCACTCTGCATTAACCCCAAATGTAAATTTATAAAAATACCTTCGGAAATACCGAGGGGCGAGGGGTTGTTGTGTTGTTGATATTTATTAATCAAATCTTCCTCCCGAATATTTGTTTACGTCCCGGCGGTAGAATTGCTTTTACGAAATTGGAGGGTGTTCCAGCTTTGCGTTGTCAGGGACTAATGTAAAATACAGATATGATTTAATCACACAAACGTGTTATGTAAATTTTTTTTTATTTTCCGAGGGAAGGGAAAAGTGGTTCGTATAATATTTACCAACAAACGTGATAATGTCGACGGGGATGTAATCAGAAGATATATAACACAAACTGGCTAATTTCGTGTACCTACGCCAAGTTTGTAACTAAAGGTAGCCCGTGTAATAGACGTCTGCGGTATCCGCTTTAGGGTAAAAATTGTCAAAGTGGAAACATAATGCGATTATAAAGTTTGAATGCACCACCACGCTGTTGAAAACGCCATCTGATTGAGATGATGTGACATTTAACTCCATACGGAAGCATACAGGGTCCATACAAGTATTTTAACTGTACATGTACCCACCAATGTATCTATCTAAAGGTATTGTAGAAGGGAAGTGCCCATAATACTAGCGTAATTCTCACTTTAATTTCTGTGTATGTCATTCGAACGATTTCATTTCCTTTAATTTACTGTTTTCTTTGGATGCTTGCCCAAGGTCCATTTTATTTATTCAAAATTCCTAAGTTCAAATAATGGAATTTAAGGTATTTGGTCTAACCCACTATCTGGCAGAAGTTAATAGTTTAACTGAGAAAAGAGTCGAATTCCTCCTCTGTGCTGGGGAGAAGTTTTGTTCCGAGAAAGATAAAGGTTTGAGCTAGCCAGGTTTGTTTAGGTGTTTTGTGTACGGTCTTTTTGGCCTACGGACCGGTGCACCCGACTGTATAGGACAGTCATTGGGGATCAAAAATAAAGCATATTTTTGCTAAAGTGAGCCGTCTAGGCTCAAGAGCTGATTAAATGACCACATATTCTGTTAATTTCTATAAACTGCCCCTATCTCCATACACCTATGCGTATAAATTTATCTTTTATAGTAAAACGGGCTATTCAATTGGTTTCTCGTTATATTTATAATTTACTGACTAACCGGCACATTCCTAGCATAAGTGCAGATGTCGATGTGCACACCTGCAATAAAGCGCCACCAGAGGGCGCTGGTTATTTAGCCGTCATCTCTCTACAAGGCCCCTCGAACCAGATCGTTTGTCGTGTCGTTTAACATATGTACTGATTCGGTAATTAGCGTGCTTGGTAATAATTCGAAAAATGTTACGATTCGCAAAGTATTTGGCGTTTACGTGTTGATTTTACTTGACAATACTGCAAGTGCAAGTGTAATAAATTGATTGTGCTATTTCTTTTATTATGGCTTCGATGGAAAAGTGTTTTGTTTGTGACGAAAGCCTTTCGGAGGGTAAAACTGTGATGGTGAATGAACGGGGTTTGAATACTTTTAAACGATCAAGTTTGAAGAGAAAAGACGGGACAATAACCTATTTAAGAAACCGTGATTCAGTAACCGTTCACGAAACGTGTCGTAAAAAGTATGGCAATAAGAAATACTCCTCAGAGTAATAATTTTAGTACCTAAGTGGATTAGGCCTACAGGGGAAACCACGTTAAAAAAAAGCGCCGTATACTTGGGTGATGTGGAAACAAGTATAGCATTTTAAATCGAAATTAATTGATCATAAATTACTAACATGGATTAACTAATGAATTAATCGATTGATTGAATAAAAGATATGCCATTATTTCGTGATAAACATTTACTAGGAACATATGTTATAGGAAACTCCTCCTCTTTAATTTTGCGCTCTACACACTTTTTCGAAAAATGCATAGCTTTGGAGATATTTGCAAAAAACCGTTTTTGGGCGTTATTTTTCGCAAGATGGCGGCGCCGGCGGCATGTCTCGGATTGTGCTTTTTGCGAATTTTAGTTCTAGATCCCAAAACCTATAAACCTACAATGTTTCCAAAGTTCCGGACTTATTTCCAGGTAAAAATCCCCAATGACTGGCCTAGTAATTGAATATTAAAAAAATAGCTCACCAAATGGTAAACAAACGATACACAAACGTTTAACACTAACATATTACCATACCATTTCTTTTATCGTGGTTTGGCTACCGTGAAACTGGCCCGACCCAAACGGAATATTGAAAAACCATACACCAAATGGTAAACAAACGTGCAAAATAGCGAAACAAACATAAACAAACGTTTAACATACTCAAAAGTTTGTATTTGTATTTGGGTCCGGCTAACGTCATAGACGACTCATTTTTCGCAGATACCAGATTTTACCATTTCTTCCAAATTTTTGACAGATAAAACAAATGTCTATATTTTTTGGACGAAAATTTGATGAACAGCCAGCACTTTTTTTTGTATCAGTAGCACCCAGAGACTTGTTATAACTAGACCGCGCGTAACGTAGATTTTACTATAAACGCCTGTTGTCAAGATAGGTTAGGCAACCAACTGTTCATCGCGGGACAGACGTACGTTCTGCAGCTTGCTTTACCCATGTTTATTCTAAATTTTAGTAGCAAAAAAAGATAACATATAGCTATTAACTGTTTTAATCGAATTTATTGGTATTTTATTTGAACTAAATTGGTATATAACTGCCTTACTCTAGTCCTAATTTGATTTATACATATGTGTATTTTGGTGGAGAACACGTATGGGAAAATATACTCTTAAAATTAAAGATGTAAGTAGTAAGATATGATTATTTAGCGTATTTTGATTCAATATATGCCTATCCAAAGACCCAAATGGGCTGTAACTGTTATTTATTTTTCTTAGACTGCTGGTAACCTTTTGTTACAACGCGGTGTGGAGTGGATTGAATGTAAAACATGAACACATTTTCAGCAATTTGGCAAATTTTTAATGTATCGCTTGATACGTGCAACAATGCTCCACGATTTTTTCTAGTTAAAAGCTTTGAATGACTCTCTGATGGAACATTTAACAGACTTAGCTATTTTTCTTGTAACAAAACCTGAAATATACTTAGTACCAGTAAGAACTTAGTTACGTCTATACCTAATAGGCAAATAGGTACTGCCCTTATCTTGCTGGTAAAGGATGTCGAATAATAGTTCTACGTTATTTTAAGTGAATGGGAAAGTCGAAAACGCTCGGCATTGCATTATTGTTTAACACCTTCGTCGGTACCTTTCTAAAATCGGCTTCATTCCCCGCAAATGCACTATGGCGGGAGTAAATTTTTCTCTTCGAATGGCTCTGATCCATTGGCCCTTTAAACTTTTATCCGTTGAAAATCAGCATATTATTAAAAAATTTATCGACAGAGTACATGTTGATAGGCACAAGTTAACCTAAGTTTATTGGTTTATTCTCAACAGAAATTTATCTGTTCACTAATTCGAGCTAATCACCAGAATGATTAATGAACGGAATGTCTACAATAACAGCTTATTTCATTATATTGCATATCATCTCAGCGATTTTTGCCCCGCGGTGCGTTGTGTGTTGCATACTGTGTCGACAACACCTTAGATACGTTAAGCGCAGTCTATAATAGTTATAGCAAGTCTCTGGTAGCACCTGAAGTTCTTGGAGTAGGAGAACCTTCTGGTTTTATGGAAGTGAATTATATACGCCGGCTTGGGCGATAAAACAAATTCACTTCCGGGTGGGAGGTAAATTCTCTTCAAGTTCTCTTTTGATACTGTTTTCTTTGATAATTACCGCAGGTGGCGAAAACATTCCTTTCGCATTGTAGCAGGATACACCCTCCACGGTAAAGATAACGGCGGAAACACTGTTTGAACCTTCTTCAAGAACTTTATAAGGACGATTGCCAAATTTATTTGTCGGTTTGTCAAATAACTGGTCTTCCTCCAATACATTATGCAACAAATCGAAATATTTTACACTTCCTCTCGGTGCAAGTAGATGAAATAAAAAATAAACTAAAAAATTTACCTTTGAACTTCGGGTCACAACCTTGTCAGCTCAACAGGGCGCGTTGGCTCTTTGCCAGGGAAGAAGGGAGTCAACTAATATTTAAAGATTTCAACGCCATTAATTAATTATTAACCATACTTTAGATTGCCATAATAAGCGAAAACCAGGATAGAAACGAGTTCCAAATCGAGTTGTTTTCACATCTTGCAGACATGCCGGGATGTAAACAACCACAACAGTTGTTGCGTCGGAAAATTCCGATTAGGCTAGGCATTGATTGGATTAATGCGTATTGAAGTTTGAATGTGCCTAATTGGGTAAGCATGGTTAATGAATGCCGTTTTAATGAGTTGTAGAAAAAACCGTCAGGCGGCGTTAAAAGTTATCTCAAAACGAGCGCGCTTAAAAAGGGAAGTCCGATGTCCTAGTTATATCTTTCCGATAACCGCTGTACGATTTTTGAAAAGGGCATTTTATTTGCTTTTGTTAGAGAAACCTAACACCAAAATTTCGTACAAATCGCGCCATAAATCATGATACAAATTTATTGTATCATGGCCATAAATAAGAAAGTTGCGTTTTGCGCATGCGCAGTACGATTTTTAAAAAGTGCATTTTATTCACTTTTGTTAAGAGAAACCTAACACCAAAATTTCGTACAAAATGCTGCGTAAATAAGAAAGTTACTTTTTGCGACTGCGCCGTCTCGCCTCACACATGTACCGAAATGGCCTCGATTTTAGAAAGTGGACGTGCAATATGGAAGACCAACGCCAAAAACCGCATCGTTCTAACTTTCCACGTTCCCCAATAAACGCCAAAATATGAAAAAAGTATGCAATAATTCTAACCCTCGTAGTTTCCGAATAAACTCCAAAACGACGAAAAAGTTTAACGGTCCAGGGGGGTTAATGGAGGAGTGCGTGGGTGTGAAAAGGACGTCGGGGGAAAGACTTTGTAGACTTCCTAAAAACTCACCCTCCCCGAGGCCGCCCGGCCGCCGTAAATATTTTTTACGGGCGATTATTCTATGTCTCGAATCGGTCCGACTTTCTTTCAAAATTCACCCCTCTCGACCCCTTCGACGAAGGGGGTCGTACGGTACGCCGTAAGTTGGGAGCCTTAGAAAGTTTTTATTAGGTCGTCGGGTATTCGCGTCGCGAAGGATAAAGCGGAGCG
This sequence comes from Photinus pyralis, assembly GCF_008802855.1. Lineage (NCBI taxonomy): Eukaryota > Metazoa > Arthropoda > Insecta > Coleoptera > Lampyridae > Photinus > Photinus pyralis. Next base: position 4,141,062 of record NW_022170596.1, read on the forward strand.
ACGTCGGCGATGCTCAACTTTGCACCCTCCCCCTCAGCCTCACCCCCAAACGAAAGTTATGTCGGGGTAACGACCCCGTACGTTAGGCTCGGGACCTTCCGGGCTTTACATCGGATGCGTTCCGAATTCCGATAGAGAAAAGACGTCACGTTTTCGAGCAATTTAGCCCTCTCTCCAGCCCCCGTGTTCCGGTACCGGTCCGCCCCCGCGGGGGGGTGCCGCGACTTCCGCGTCTAGGCCTTTCGAAATTTTTCCTTTTTTTTTGGCCGTTTGGACATCGGTATCAACAGACTGGGAAAAGTGAAATTATTGAGGAATAGCTGTATAATATGATGATAAAATTATATCTGCGTCTTCTAATCGATGTGTAATTATCTGCATTTTCATCACAATGACTAATAAATTAGCCTAATTACTTGTTTACTTTATACAATGGTTGGGCAGGTACATTCTTCGATCTTTGTCTACTCGTTACCATTTCGTTGCAATTAAGTATTAGCCAACCCAACATACGTCAAATAGAATTAAAATTTAAGTGGAATACACCCTTAATGATAAAATGCAATCCTTTTTAATATTAGTATTATGATGTGCAGTGCACATTTAGCGCAATTATGCTCTAACAACACCGTCTGTAATCACAGTTCCTCAAAAGCGCCCCCTGTTAGTGGATCGCGGTAACTGTTGTGATTAAAATTTCGCTATTATTGAAATATCTAAATCCGCAGGGTGCCATCTAGCGGCAACGTTTGGCATACATTAAAACGGCACGTTCCGCGGCGCCCTCTGGAAAATAACGGCCGGCGACATACTCCAAAGTCTGCCGCTCATATAAGCATTCTGAGGAGTTGGATATTCAATGGTTATATCTTTCTTATTTTTCGCCGTCAAGTTTTGTTTAAGTACCGATAGTTTGAATTTGCTTTTACTATACCGTAACGTATTAAGATGTTTTGCATAATGAGTTTTAAATACCGTATTAATTCAATCATTACCGTAAACTCATTTCTTTTATCCTTGCTGTTTTGTTTTGCTTGAGCATTGAGTTGTCTGTATTTATTGGATAACGCTATTAAAAATATACGTATTAAGAAAATAATTCTTTCGTAATAATTAGATACATAACATACTTCGTACGGATTACCTATATGCAAATACAGATCCCTAAAAACGATTCAATGGAGCCACAGCTACAGACATCAAAAGAAAGAGAGAAACCACTCCAAAAATATATGTTCAAGCTAAAACAATAAATCCCTTACGGTAAGACAATAGTCAGTAAAAGTAATGGCGTCCTTAATTAAAGAGGAGATAGAATTAAGTGCAGAAATACAAAACGTGAATTTTAACAAGACAAAGAAGTATGTAAAATAAATCTCTAACACTCGGACAGGCTTTAACGGCAAAACAAAGAACTATTGTAATAAGAAATCTATAACAAATTCACTACATGAACTACTTACATCCAAACTAGCGGATTACAAGGTAATTACCTACTTAGATGGCGTAGGGATATTAAATAAGAGTACAAATGAAAGGTTACGTCTTTTTAGAAACGAAAACACACTCTTCAAGACATGCAGTATCTTCGCAACGACCTTTTTATACCGCGAACCTAAATGATGGATTGTTTACCAAAAATATAAAATTCTAACTTATCTAAACTACCTATATGCACCAAACGGGTATCTAACGCTTCACGTGGCAACGGGAAGCACATTATTCGTAACAGAGTGAAGTTTTAAATATACTTTTTCTATTTCGGTGTCACAATAATGATGATTTTGTACAACTGTTTTCGGCCGAAAACAGTTGTACAAAGACAGCGATTATAGTCGTTTTTTTTTGGTAACTAATCTTTTAAGTTGGCAGTTACTAATTAGTACAAGTAGGTACTTCGTTGGGTACTTCCATGTTTGAACTTCAAAATGTCAGTCTTACTACGCTGCCAACCTAAAACTTAACGGCATAAAAAGTGTTCCCAACATAAAGCATGTTAGTTCTAATGTTCCCTCTAGTTTCTGATATGATAATGATTTTTTTAATTAAATTAAAGCACCGAAATAGAAAAAATAGTATGAAAACACTCGTGCCACAAGATAGTCGTATTACAATAGGTCGCATTGTAACACTTGTCTTTCAATATACTATTCTTTTGTTTTGTGTTTTCTATAAATAAACCTAAGTGTTAACGTTCTGGTCAAGTTGCACAATGCTTATCACCTAGTATTTATGTTGATAAGAAGATAATGAATAAATAAAAGCAAAGTACGATCATAATTCAGTAACGAATAAGTAAATGTTTTTTATTTTGTGTATTTTAGAGTTGATACACGAGGAAATTTTAAAACCACATTATCCATAGCGCGATTACGTTATTGTGAAAAAACATGTTCTTCGAGGTGTGTTCCTTCATTGTACTCGTTGCATTCCTTGGAACTGTTTTCATTCGATGGCGATATACCTATTGGAAAAGAAGAAACGTTTCCTACATGTCGCCTACATTTCCATTTGGTAACTATGACAGAGCATATCCAATAGGAGTGTGGTTAAAAATATGTTACGATGAGTTCAAGCGTCGTGATCTGAAACATGCCGGACTATACATTGGTTTAAGACCAGTTTACTTTCCAATAGCAACCGACTTCATCAAGAATGTTCTGCAAAATGATTTCCAATACTTTGTCAACCGCGGAACTTACAGTAATCAAAAATACGATCCGTTAAGCGCACATCTATTTAACCTTGGTGGTCAAATGTGGAGAGAGATGCGTACGAAATTAACGCCGACATTTACCTCGGGGAAAATGAAGATGATGTTTGACACCTTACTTCAGTGTACTACACCAATGCAAGAAGTTGTAACCAGACATTGTCTCGACGAAACACCAGTAATGATAAAAGAAGTTGTATCACGATTTACTACAGACGTCATCGGTTCTTGCGCTTTTGGTTTGGATTGTAATAGTTTTAAAGATGAGGACGCCCCGTTTCGTTACTACGGCCGAAAAATATTTGAGACAAATAGAGCATCGTACATATTAACCAGAGCACTTACCACATGTTCTCCAGCTATAGCCAGAACGCTGAGACAATCTCTATTCCCTAAAGAAACAACCAATTTTTTCTTAAACGTTGTTAAAGAAACGATCAAGTACCGGAAGCACGGTGACATTCAGAGAAACGATATGTTGCAAATTTTAATTGAATTGCAAAAAAAAGATAAGGAAGGACATCGATTGTCCGTCGAGGAGATGGCAGCACAATGTTTCGTATTCTTTATCGCGGGATTTGAAACATCCTCCTCAGTTTCAACGTTCTGTTTGTACGAACTGGCAAAAAATATAGAAATTCAACGTAAAGTTCGAGACGAAATCGTAAAAGTTTTACAAAAGCATCGTGGCCAAATTAGCTATGAATCTCTTGCGGATATGAAGTACCTGGACCAAGTTATATATGGTAAGTAGTCGACTTGCCAGTTGTCTTGCAGTAATTTTATTTCAGAAACAATGAGGATATACCCAACGCTAGCAGCTGTAACACGCGAATGTGTCAAGGACTATCATGTACCAGGTACTAACGTAATAATCGAGAAGAACACGCTAGTGTTACTGCCCACCTTAGGCTTACATAAAGATCCGTCATATTTCAAAGATCCTGACCTATTTGATCCCGAACGATTCTCTACAGAAAATATACACAACAGTAATCCGTTTGTATTCATGCCGTTCGGACAAGGCCCTCGAAATTGCATAGGTAGGTGGTCAAGTGCCTGAAACCGGAATTCTTTAACCTTTTTTCACACAGGTATGCGATTTGGTATGATGCAAGTTAAAGTCGGTTTGACGTGTCTCATGAGAGATTTTTCATTTTCTCTCAGCCCTAAAACCAAACCTCTTGTTTTTAATAAATACGCTTTGATTACAAATACACGGGATCCAATCTGGTTAGATGTTAAAAAGATAACATAAATACAGATATTGGTAACAAAAACACAAGAGGCGACCAAGCGTAGCTGTTACAATTTGCCAATGTTACACGAATTGTTCTTATTAAAACGTTATTCAGTCCTGGTTCATTCCATTCTTTTGGTTATGAAATCACCCAACCTTAATACGAGTAGGTATTATGTTTTCTGCAAGCAACATTACTGCAGCACTAGAAGGGCCAGACAAACTTGGAACACATAATTTAAAAAATGGAAAGGGTCAGATTACGGGATAATGCAACACATAGTATAAGATCTCACATAAGGTCAACCGTCGCCCATCTGTTTACCGTATGAAATGCAGTTTTAAGCAATCTTAATATGTAAACAAACGCATTGCAAATGGGTTTCCTAAAAGATTAAGTCAAGACTATCCTTAATTAAAATTAATGTAATTAATATAATTTTTGTCTGTTTCTATCACATCGAGCAGCTGTTATACTGCGTCGTTTTCTTACACGGAACAGTACTGTTGTCGCAATTTTAGGTAGCGCGTGAGAGAGGAGCATGTGTATTATTCCGTGTGGATGAGAAGGACGCAGCGTAGCAGCAGCACGTGGTGTAGCCATCGAATGTAAGACTGCAAGAGAATACGCATGCGCTCTCTTTATGTGATAGAAGCATACACATATGAATTTTAATTAATGAAGGGTAATCTTGACCCTATGTAAGATCCACAATCAATCGAGTCGCCTAAAAACAGTTTATTTGTCAAAAACGTGTCCTCCTCCTTCTACTCAAGTTAGGTGCTTTATTCCCACTAATTCCTGAATGAAAACCGCGATCAAAAAATCTATCGATGGTATGGTATAGATGAGGGCGCACAGATCCAATCAAATGACCTTCATCCGGATAACTCTAAAAATTGTTTTAGTACTTTGGATCTAGTGTCTCTATAGTTGTTACCTGCTGAAGGAACATAATATCGGCTTTCTCCAACGCCCTTGATAGTATCATCGATTGCTGGTAGTGGACATTGTCGTCTGCGTTACCGTGAACTATGAAAAACAATTTATTTCGGAATGCTTCAACCGACCTTGTGAGATCGGTGTTGTTGTAGCCTTGTTCATTATCTTCTTTGGTCGGTAATCCCATATACCTTTCGGTGTAAATGGTATCTGAAACGTCAATTATACGTGCGAAATAAAACGCAAAACGTACCGTAAAGCCTAAAACTGGTTACAGCCGCAACAGCTAGCCCCCATTTAAATACATTTTCTGTATCCTTTGCTAAGATCGAAAGGGTTGCGAAACCACCATAGCTCCAACCCCAAATTCCTGTTCTATTCGCATCTATATATTTATAGTGCTTATGTAAATATCTGAAACCCAAGCAAGGCCATAATGAATAGGTAAATTTGGTTTGATGGTAGTGATCGTACTTGGTCACCTCAATTTGGTCTTCCATCTCAACCGTACCCAGTCTTCGATATACTTCGAACATCAAGTTATCCCCATTCTTTCCAGAACCTCTTCCGTCAATGGAGGCGTAGATGTATTGACGGTTGGTCACAAAGTAATTTTCTTCACCAGCTGAGTATGCGTTCGAAATTTCGTTTGAATTTGGTCCTCCGTAGCTAAAAACGAAGCACATTGAAATTACGTATCGCATTACGAAGAGGCTTTCTAAATATCTAGCTGGTCATGAAAATGAAATTTGCGCGCACCCTAACTCTTTAACCCTGAACATAGAAAAATAGATTGCACCATATAATTCCGTCGACCGCCTGCAGATAACACTTTTAAATGATATTTTGTTTGCCGGGGGATTGTGTAATTTTGTGCAATCGCGTGAAATTCAGAAAGACCTTTACAAGGTCCAAGATTTTTCATGAAATTTCTTTCTCAACATTTTAGAGCCAATTTTAGCTCAACAGTCGATACTTGAGCTTCACGCTCCAGGGATTTCGCTACAGTTCTCTTTTAAGGGCGTTTAAAAAAGTAATTTCTTGTCAGTTCAATAGAGACTCCTTAAACGATTTAAGTGGGAAACGTATGATTTTGGTACGGGAATTTGAAGTAAAGTCTAAATTAGGACGGATGTAGACGGAAGCCGATTTTGTTTTCTTTTTTTATTTTAATATACGTAATTATTTCACTTTATTACTATTATGGGAAGTCTGCAGGAGCACGACGAGTTAATTATTTTTTTCAATTATACAGAAAAGTTCAACTCAAAGGCAATTGCACTAAAAATTAATATCATGAGCTAGCCGTTGTTTGCGAAAGTTTAACTTTTGGAAAATTAAATTTAAATAGTAGTTTGAATTTTGAAACTAACCGATAAACTAGGGATGACGAGTACTTCTCATGAATTGTCACGGGCGATAAAACATGGAACCAGTGCAATGGTCTCTATCGGCATTATGTCGGCATCTGTTAACTTTCTTATTTGTAGAGTTGGGAAGACGATTAAATTACCAAAATTGTGTATTTTTGCCTACTGTATCCAAATTTGTAAAAAAAAAAAAACATTGCATTTTTCAGATATTAACAAAAATGTAACTTTTTGTATGAAGATTATTAAATCCTCTACAAAAGTTTTTTATGCGCCATAGCCAAAATACTTCAAATAACCAAGATTCTTCAATTACTTTCATTTTGATCTAGTGATCCATGAAAATGGTAAAATTCACCTTGTGTGTTGTAAAGTATCTGACAGCTAACTTTGAAGTTTATTACATTTCCTAGAAAATATGCTTTTTACGCGCCCTATACTGAAAAAAATAGAAACGTTTTTTAACACCTTCTTTAATAGAGGTAGGTATATTTGTAACTTGTAAATTATTTTTATATGTATTAGGTACCTACTTATTTCACGTTTTATACTTGTTTTGTTAACAATCTAATATCTTTATTCATCTAAACAATGCTAATATGATAAGTAAGTACTAGTTTCAGTTATTGTTTTAAATGCTATTATGTATTTTTTTTACCCTTTTCATGGATATCCAGATCGAAATGAAAATAATTGAAAGAACTTGGCTATGGTGCATTAAGAAGTTTTCTAGAGAATTTAATAAGGTGGCATATGATATAATAATACACAGGGTGTTCCATATAAAAAAGTCGCATGTTTGTTATTATTTCAAAAATGCGATGTTTTTAATTACAGATTCGGTAGAAAAACATACATACACTTTTGATAATTTAACAGAATTTCTAACCTAAGAAAGTGAGTGCCGACTCAATTTGAAACAGACTGTATACTTACACCTTTACAACCATGGGATACTTTTTATAGTCGCCTTCGTCTAGGGTCGGCGGTAGCCGTAAGCGAACGTAAGCCCTGTAACCGCTGGAGAGTGGCACATGAACTCGTTTAATAATCGGCCTATATTTTTTAGAAAGGCGTTTGCGTAAATCGGCATTGTCCTCCCATACGAACGACGCAGATGACTGTGTTTAGTGGTTTTAAGGCTTTGTCGTCATTAAGATCAACTCACCGTCAGACTTTTGACCTGTACAATTTTTGGTCCAGGTCCGCCACACGTTTGCGCATAATAGGAGAATTTTGCACTAAATGAACCGCTTGCAAATTCGCAGGGACCTTCTGGTGTGGCGACGTCACAAGTGAGGCAACGATCAGTACCTGTTTTGATATCAACAACGTAAACGTGTTGTTGGCCATGGTCACCTTCGATGGTACCAGCGTAATATCTAAATGGGCACTGTTGGAGGAATCAAAACAACAAAAGACCACTTACACTAAACTCCTAGCTTCATCCCATCCATACACACTGATAACAACTCGTTTACCAAATGTAAGTCTTTTGCGTTTTGAGATATTGTGGTTTTCAACCAAAGATAAATGTCTGTAGGTGTCTTTTCCTTCAGGCTCAGAAAGTAGTAGCAGAAATTTTGATCCGTCGCTATTGTAAATAGGTATCTTTAAATCTATCCATCCGTGACGGAGTTTTTTCATGTAAAACTAGAATTATTACATTACATATTGATTCCTTGACTGTATCTGCTTACTTACTGCGTTACATTTGTTGGTAGTGACTCTACAACTAAGCAAAACCGCAGTATTCTGTACACGATTTAACGACACCATAACAACATCTATGTTTGTAGCCCACATAACATCTTTTAGAATCTGGTCTTTGGATACATAGTCTACGTATGAAATATTAGTTTCTTCGCTTTCTTTATTTTTCAAGTTTACGTATTTTACGTCGATAGTCGGGTTGGTCATTCCTGACTAAATATAAATAAAAATTGGTGGGATACTTAAAAATTGGTGTGATACTTCTCAACTAGTTTTTAAATAGGTACCTTGGGATACTTTATGGTGGCCACAGTTGGATACTGCACGGTTGAGTTTCCATAAATGAAATAGTGAAAGTCATTTACTTTTCTGTCATCGAACTGAATAAACACTAAACCTTTTCCATTTGGAGAAAACCAAAGTGCAGAACCGGAGGATAGTACTTCTTCTACAAAAAAACACTGCACACATGGTGATGAGTAATCAATATTTACCTTCGTATACCCAATCGGGAACGCCGTTGTATATTATACCAGGTACACCATCGCTTGTTATTTGCCTTGGAGTTGCTATACCACCGACTGTCTCTGCATAGTAGATGTTATTAAGATACACATAGGCCAAACTTTTTCCTTGGCGATCCCAAACAACGTACTGTAAGGCTTCTCCATTGTGGAGATGATGATACTGCCTGCAAAATACAACTTACGGTACGTTACCTTTATAGGTCAGTAACTCACTGTTCGTCGATATCGTAAACTGTATACTGAGCGGTATCGGAACGTCTAAACACCTAAAATCACTTCGGGTAAAAGTAATCAATTTCAAACTACTCACCTTACTCGTTTAATGTTGTGCTTTATTAAGACAAATTTTAAATCGTTAGAAAACGTTAGTGTGCTCGAAGGGTAATCGGTCTAAAATTAAATGCATGACGATGATGTAGAAACATCAATGAAGGGATCTTACGAAAATATTCTTATCCAAAAACAAGTATTTTTGGCCGTCAGCAGCATCTACCTTGTAAATGTTCCCACTTTCTTTAAAAATAAATGACGAATCTGAAAAAAGTAACAATTGTTGGGCGCATTATGTAAATGTGTGCGTGTGTACCAGAAATCCAGGTACCATTCCACCCAGAATCTAGAAATGAGCCATTCAAGTATTCACTTAGTTGAAAGGGCTCTAAGTTTTGGGCACTGCAGCTGCCTAGTAGGACTATGTTCAGCAGAAATTTCGTTGTTGTAATCTACGAGAGAGATTGACAATGGGATTAGTTGACGGTATAAAATGTACGTATGCCTTGAGCAGTGGATTAAAACTTTTTTCCTGATCCACTATCCTAAATTACTGACATGAAGCTTTACAATAAAGTATAGTATCCTGGATCACTGTAGGACGGAGGTGTTACAAAAATACATCGATTCTATATGTGTGTTCGATAAATGGAATACCGCGATTGGCTGTGATCTTTTGTTCACTATCAGTAGAAATAAACGGCAATACCATCATTACGTCCTCCTTTTACTATTACACTACTCCCCGTTAACAGTCGCATTGAGGATGCCTACACATTATATTTTTCACTACATCTACATGAATCAGAAGTTATCAAAAAGATAATTACGTGTCTCAAATAGATAACATCAACAAATACAGGATCTATACCCCTATTCTTGACTTTCTTATCGGTGACTCACTTGCTCGCCAAATTCGTATTCATGACACGAAATAAAACCGCTCGACTTTGTCAACTTGGCAACGCTGTATTCTCATTTTTCCTCAAGCCACTCGTTCAGATCTGTCTAATTGTGATTAATTACGCTTGCGTTTTTCATTTTTTGCGTCAACGCGTAAAATATGGGCATATACTTTTGAAAAATGTTCAAGTTATAACCCTAAAAATGTGTTTAAAGGAACACAGGTAAAAAAATGTGCTCGATTGAAATCGCTCGAGATGTAACTGTGACTCGCCCGCTCGAGTGGTTTAAAGTGTCAAGAATACAAAATTATGAAAATCGCTTTACATGACATCATACTCAGACGGAAGTCACATGTTCAAGAATAGGGCCCCTAATCGTGAAACTCAAGGCTATCACTTTTAACTTAAAGCCGAGTGGACTGTAACACAAATAACTTACCCTCACCCTCATTATCTCGTTCACAACTGTTTGGGCTTACTGATTTTCGATAGGAGCATCACTTATACATATAGTAAAAAATTATCTAATCAAATAGCCGTGCATAAACAATCTACTCATTTTATCAAAACTGTGAGAGTAAACATGCAGATTGTGTGAAGGTACAACATATAAAATGCGTTTCACCTTCGTACTAAAAACCAATAGTTGCCCTACTCAACTATTGTACCTACTCATCGTTTCGACTTCATCATTCCATAATCGGATATAGCCTTCCCTTCCCTGGAGTGGGCAAATTGTGGTCATTCTTTATCTTCCACTCATCATCGATCTCATTTATGATTTTCTTTCTTGTTCTTGGGTACTAGATTTTCTTTGCTGTTTCATTTACGATTTACCTTTTTTTCCTTATCCATGATGTTAGTACTTTCCCATCTAGAGACATATTATCTATAGTAAGCAAATAGGTATGTCAAGGAAAAAAATTATAGAGTAAAAAGAACCAAAACAAACCTCTTTTTCCAAAAAAAGCAATGGTCCAAAATGTTTGATTTGAGAAATACACCACCAAACGTCGAAAAATTTGCTTTTTCCCGGTAAGGTTTCAGGGTACGCAACGCAAACTTTACGACCTTTGAGACGTAAGTGGAAGACCGCTCGTTTTAACGCTTGTAGTACTTGTCGCCGTATCGGTTTCCATACCTTCATTTCAAGAACTATTCGTACTGTTTATTTTTCTATTTGACGCGTTTATTTCATTTTACATCTTATCCGGTTTATTGTTTTAGTAACTCCTGATGGCATACTTTCATCAGCTAAGTAGCATCCCATGGATTTCTTGCTCAACCATGGAAATATTGAGTGTTGTAGCATTTTGTGAGAATCATACTTTGTTGAACTTTAGTTTGGTGATAAGGAATTGATTAGTTAAGTAGGTAGTCTAAATAGGTAAATAAATGTGAAATAAATAAGAAAGTGCATCAAAACTTTTACAAGTACAGGGTGAGTCAACGATTACGCGGAGTAACTTAATGCCTTGAAGATAAGATTTTTCGATAGAGTGCTTTTGTATTATGATATGATTGAATATTCTCCCCATTTTAAAAATATTTGGAATTATACAGGGTGCGCCCACAAAGTAGGGCGCCAAAATGGTACATTTTTTTTCAATAGAACCCCCTGTATTTGAATGCATTTTTGAATTCTACGCGTAATTGTACGTCTTTTTTTATTATATGGTTAACATCCGAAAAGCTAGTAGTTTTAAAGATAATTCGATTTTTTAGAAAAATTGGGCAATGCAAGCGTCAGTAAGTATATTGTCAAAATTATTACTTAAATTTTGATTCCAGGTTAAGTAAAAGTCAAATAAATACATAATAAAACATTAAAAAAATAGCTTACAGGGTAGTTTTTTTCTAGATCCAAAGTTACAAAACTTCATATTAAAAAAATCTCACTTTCTTTAAATGGAACACCCTGTATATTTTTCTGTCATCTTTTAGCTCCTCCAAAAACCTTCAACTTTTGATAATAATGTGCTATACGGCTATACCTATCTCTGATAGTTTTCGAAATATCTTGGTTTTCCTGGTTTTTATATTCTAATCTTAAATAAGTTATATGTAATTTACATAATAGTGAGGTGGCCATGCAAAAAAAGGCAATTTTTATCTGCCTCGTTCAAAGCTAAAATCATATTTATTAATTCATTTTTCTAATTGATTTAAGTCTATAAAAACGGGAGAATAAATTTGATAGTAAAAACATAAACAGATATCTAGGTTTTTCTACTTTTTATATTTTAATCTAAAATAAGTTCTAATTTACAAACGAGGTGAATATGAAAAAAAATGAAACTAATATCACTGACTGGATGAATTAAATTTGCATTGTAGTCAAATGTTTTTACTTATTCTCCAGGATTAAAATAAATTGTTTGAAAAATAAATTAATCGATATGATTTTCGTTTTGGACGAGATAGATAAAAATGGCCACCTCACTATTATGTAAATTACATATAACTCTTTTATAGTATATAAAACCCAGGAAAACCAAAATATTTCGAAAACTATCAGAGAGGTATAGGACCTTATTATCAAAAGTTGAAGGTTTTTGGAGGAGCTAAATGATGACAGAAAAATATACAGGGTGTTCTATTTAAAAAAAGTGAGATTTTGAATATGAAGTTTTGCGACTTTGGACCTACCAAAAAAACACCCTGTAAGCTATATTTTTAATGTTTCATAGTAGATGTATTTATTTGACATTTACTTAATCCAGGATAAGATATAAAACCTGGAATCAAAATCTAAGTAATAATTTTGACAATATATACTGACGCTTGCAAATGCCCCATTTTTCTTAAAAATCGAATTATCTTTTAAAACTACTAGCTTTTCGGATAATAACCATATAATAAAGAAAGACGTACAATTACACGTAGAACTGAAAAATGCATTCAAATACAGGGGGTGCTTGATTTCTGTGGACGGTTTGTATTGCTTCTTCTAGCGCCTCCCCTGTTGGTGGGCGTCGTTGTTTCCCGAGCTTTTCACTCTTCGGGCCTGGGTAGGTCAGAACCTAATAATTTGTAGCTTGGTTTTACTCCTGTGGCGGCGTTCTTCCTTGTTCGCAGAGTGAACAGCACTCTCGGAAGTATGGTTGACCTGACACTGGGGTTCTTCTCTACGAGTTGCGTCCGGAGTCCATGTGCATATGTATCAAATTTCATTGAAATACTTTCATAAATAACAAAGTTTGCAATTCGGCCCATAAGTGGTCGAGATGCGAAAAGGGCACTGTGAATGTTGAATCGATTAGACTCAACTTTTGACATTGCGTATAAATTATATACCTACTAAAGCTATGCCCATAGTGCATTTCATACTTTCTCACTTCGATCCCAGGTAAGCCCCCTCTCCTCTCCCCATACCATAGATGGGCACTTACTCTATACAGGGGAGATCTGAAGCCACGATGTGTAGTGTATTCGTCATTAAAACAGGCACACCGAGTAGACATAACTCAGCCCAATATCTGAAAAGGGAGGGGACGTTCACCCATGCAGTAGAAGGGCTATATAATAACTGTTTCCAACACCTACAAGTTACCACGCACGCGCTACCACCTTCACATATCTAAGGACCAAGTTCTTACCTCTATTAACCTACGCAGGAACCTGGGAGGGAGCCATGTGGTAAATGCGGATAGATAAAGGAAGCTGCATTACTCCTAATCCAACCGTCGTTGCCGTTGCCCCGCCAAACAAAGAACCTTATACCCAATCACAGGCCATTTAAATGCCATCGTTGACGGCGAAAACCTCACCACCAACGCCGAACATCCACCCCTTAGCGCGAACCATCTGTCCATTACACTGTTCATCCAACGACGCCATCTATACGACTACTAAAGCTAACCACCCGACAACCGATGCTAATCAACTGACCACCGACCTTAGATCATATAAACATGGATGGAGCGATGCAATTACACTATGTCGCCAACATGTTCTGATTCAAGACTCTACATACTCTTGTGCTGTATCTCTCTTGTCGACGTACAATTTAGATGTTGTTATTCCATGTACCTACAGTTTCAGTGATAATAATAATAATAATGTTTATTTTACTGCAACAACGTTGCCGCACAAGATGTACAACAATAGTAGGCAGTAATTGTCATGCATAAAAACAATAATACACACCAAAGTACATAATAACCATGATGTGTATTGGGTTGACCTATATAACTCAATGCTCAAAATATTCTTTTAGGTTGTAAAAATTTTGGTTTAGTAAGTATGTTTTGAGTTCTTTTTTGAACTTGCGAATGTCGTTTTGAGTTTGTATGTAATTTGGGAGGACATTGAAAATCTTACAGCTTAAATAGTTTAAGTTATTTTGAAAAAGTGCTGTTCTATGCCGACCAGGATTTAGTACTAACTTGTTACGTGTATTATAGGCATGTGTTAATTTAATAAACTGTTTTTTATTTTTGAAGGCGTATAAACATGTTTCCAGGATGTAAAGGTCAATGACTGTCAAGATTTTTAATTTTTTGAAGTAAGTTTTACACGACGTTGTTAATGTAAGTTGACACATTATTCTTACTGCACGTTTTTGTAATTTAAGGATTCGTTCCACATGCGCACTGGCACCCCAGATACCAATGTTGTAGCTTATGATAGCGTGAAAGTTTGCGTGGTATAAAGTTAAAAGCGTATTTTGATTGCACAAACGTTTAAAAAAGTGTAACGCGTAACAGCATTTCCGAAGCTTAGTGCACAGGTTGTCTATATGTTCTGACCATGATAGATCTCTTGTTATTGTTACTCCTAGCATCTTTGTAGAGGTGGAGCATGGAATACCGAGGGCATTTTCGATTTTGCAGGTATTGCGCTTACTTCTAAAGTGTATTACTGAAGTTTTCTCAGTATTTATAATTAAGTTGTTATTTTTACCCCATTGATTTAATTTGTCAAATATTAATTGAGCTTTCAATAGAAGATCGTTAGTAGTGTTTGATTTTATTAGAATATTGGTGTCGTCAGCATAACAGGTTATAAACACACTATTGTCAGTTGAATGTAACAAGTAAGGTGCTAAGTCATTAGCGAAAATGATAAACAACGTGGGCCCAAGAATAGATCCTTGAGGGATTCCAGTTGACATGAACGATCGGCTACTGCAGTGACCCTGTGGTAATTTAACAAACTGGGATCTATTCGATAGATAAGACTCAAATAGTCTTAGTGGTGTGCCGCGTATGCCGTAACGGTTCATTTTGTTCAACAGAAACTCATGACTAACAGTGTCGAAAGCAGATGAAAAGTCAACAAATAATCCGAGTGTTAATATGCGCTTATCCAAAGAGCTGACGATTTCGGATACGAACTCATTTAAAGCTGTACAAGTGGATTTGGATTTTATAAATCCATGCTGAGATTTGTTCAAAATATTGTATTTTAGTAAGTAAACCATAAGTTGCTTATTGATAACATTTTCTAATACTTTTGAAAAACATGACAGGATGCTGATAGGCCTATAGTTTGTAACATCACGAGGGTCACCTTTTTTGAAAAGCGGATTAACAATAGCAGTTTTCAAGGAGTCTGGATAGATTCCAGTTTGCAGGGTTAAGTTAATGATATGGCAAAGTGGTAACCAATCAGAAAATTCAAATCTTTAACCTCACAATGTTAATAAACAATGCAATATTTATTATTTAGGGTAAAAAAGGTTCTCAATACATGAATAAATACATCTTTATAGGATAATTTAGTGGTACAGAAGAGTATTAAAAGTTTAGTTTCATATATAACCATGTAAAGTCAAGTAAGGTTAAACAACAAAAACAGCTGTTTGCGAATATACGATGTCAAACGGACAAACGTTCTAACAATCGCCAAGCTTACGCACTTTTACAATCAACCCGGCAAAGGATAAATACATTACAACTTACTAATAGTAAAAGATGATAGGCATAAAAATGCACGTTGGAATGTTGGCGACGGTTGTCTTTTAGTAGAGCTTATGAGATAGCTCTATCCATGTTTATATGATCTAAGCCACCAACCGTCGTCACACACCCGACCTCAAAACCAAAGCCCTTCATGGTATTCTAATGAAAAGTCTCATCGAAAGGAATTAATTTCTACCAACCACAGCCCTCCTCCTCGACCTCTTATCGTGATCGGGTATATTCCCTTATACCTCAAGAACGGATTGTCGGAAGAGGGTACTCACAAAGGGCGATTGAGACGTCTGCGAGAAATATATCCATTGGTAATGTCAATACAAAAGCTATTTAGGTTAAAAAAATGCGCTTTATCTGCACTGTTTAAATCAACTTTGATTAAACTCCGGCGTTGTTAAGATCAACAGTACGTAAAAGTTGGAACTTTTACTGGCATCATTCCTGTTAATTCTTATGAAATGCTGACATATTGGCCACTTGAAACTGTTGAAATAGCGTTCATTTATTGTGATTTTTTGCCTTTATTGTTGACTTAAAAAACGCTACAAATTATGCGATGATACGATACAACACACAAGATATTGCAACTGTCAATCGAGTTGCCTAAAAACAATATATTTATCAAAAACGTGTCCTCCTCCTTCTCCGCAAGTTAGGTGCTTTGTTCCCACTAATTCCTGAACGAAAACCACGATCAAAAAATCTATCGATGGTGTGGTATAGATGAGGGCGCACAGATCCAATCGAATGATCTTCATCCGGATAACTCTAAAAAATATATAGTACCTACTATTGGATTTATAAATAGTCGTTACCTGTTGAAGGAACATAACATCTGCTTTCTCTAACGCCCTTGCTAGTACCATTGATTGCTGGTAGTGAACATTGTCGTCTGCGTTACCGTGAACAATGAAAAATAATTTATTTCGGAAAGCTTCAACCGACCGTGTGAGATCGGTATTGTTGTAGCCTTGTTCATTATCATCTTTGGTCGGTAATCCCATATACCTTTCGGTGTAAATGGTATCTGAAACGTAAATTATGGGTGCGAAACAACACACAACACGTACCGTAAAGCCTAAAACTGGTTACAGCCGCAACAGCTAGCCCCCATTTAAATACATTTTCTGTATCCTTTGCTAAGATCGAAAGGGTTGCGAAACCACCATAGCTCCAACCCCAAATTCCTGTTCTATTCGCATCTATATATTTATAGTGCTTATGTAAATATCTGAAACCCAAGCAACGCCATAATGAATGGGTAATTTGGTTTTACGGTAGTGATCGTACTTGGTCACCTCAATTTGGTCTTCCATCTCAACCGTTCCCAGTCTTCGATATACTTCAAACATCAAGTTATCCCCATTCTTTCCAGAACCTCTTCCGTCAATGGAGGCGTAGATGTATTGACGGTTGGTCACAAAGTAGTTTTCTTCACCAGCTGAGTATGCGTTCGAAATTTCGTTGGAATTTGGTCCTCCATAGCTAAAGACGAACATCATCGGAATTATCGCATAATAGTTAAGTTGCGAAGACGCTTTCTAAATTATCTACCTGGTCATGAAAATGAAAAAGTGTATGTATACAAAGTCAAATGTACCTAATTATTACTGATTACATAAGCCATCTGCATATTATGTAATGTATAAGTTCATTTAAAATCGTCGCGAAGACTACGTGCATTCCTGCCCAAATGCGTTACATGCGAACTGTCTATCCAATCGACATTTTTCGGTAGTCAAAGCTGAGAAACCATTCGTATATAGGAACCCGACTCGCAAGGAAAACGAAGTAGTTATGATCAAAACAGTACATAGCAAAAAGAGCAATAAGCAAGTTTCCTTTTAATGCGTGTAGCGGGAGCCCGCTTGGGTATTATGTTCATTTCGAATTTTAATTTTATATAACTCTACCCCAGAGAACATGCGTGTCATATATGGCTACAGTCACTCCATAGAGACAGTGACGACAAGACTCTTTAATTACACATCTTTTCTCTAGTTCGACCATCGTCGTAGGATAATTACAAGTAAAATAAAAAATTTGAGCTAACCGTCGGTACTTTCAAGGAAAAACTTTTATTTGTTACTCGGTTGTAAACGTTGATTAACAAGACAAAACGCAAACGGGTAAACGTCATGTTTAAACGCTACTGACTTGTAAAACTGACAGCAGACCTGTAAAACTGACAGCAGACGTGTAAAAATTTTACAAGTTAGTAATCTAGTAATTTCATTGGCCAGAATTAATGCGAAGTCTCTGTTACATGGATAGCATGATATTTTAGACATTTCTTCAAGATTAATTTAAGAACTAATTATTTACGTTTACTATTGTTTACAAATGAGTAACAAATAAAATATTGTACATTATACGCCAGGTAATAGTTTTTACTGGCTCTAGGAGATGACAAGCTCGCCTAACGGCTCGCCAGTCAACTTCTCCTATCGCCAGTAAAAACTCACTTACCTGGCTAATAATGTAAAATACTATAACATCACTGTAAAAAATCAAAATCTAATAACACGATCCAGCATCCCTGAAATGTAACCACTGTTACATGTATCACAAGATTTTGTATTCTTACTGGTCGCAACGTTCTTATTTTAACACAACCGGAACTACATAAGCGTGACAGCCGCAATGAAAGTCGGCATTTCTCGTGGAAAAGCCCGTGCTTTCAAATATGCCTCAGGTAGTGCAAGATTTACATTTTCATTAAAAAGGGGTAAGCAAAACTCCGACTGCTTCGATATAGTTAGCACCCAATAAACGAGAAAAGGTCCCACCCCTTCAGTGACCTTGAAGCCAACGATTACTCAAAGCCGTTTGAACTTCACATTAGCTCAGAACCACTTTAATTCAGGCAAGAATCGAAACCCACGTCCACGATTCACCTTCAGTGACATTGATTTTAATAGAGTTTCAAACCCACGTCCACGTTTCACCTTCAGTGACATTGATTTAGCAGGGTTTCAAACCCATGTCTGCGTTTGACCTTCCAGTGACATTAATTTTGAATCGGCTATAATATACTACTGGTGGTAGAAGGAAGTAGAAGACAGAATTAAATTAATGGAAGATCGTCGACTAAAAGCGAAACACGCCACGCCTGATTTTTATACAGAGCTCCTTAAACGAAATTAAGATAAAACCGTGAAACTTCGGCAACAATCTTCGCGGAACAAGGTCCCCGCAGCTAATTACGAGTGCATTTGAATAATGAAAATTAACGCTTTCCTCTAAGACGGTTCAAGATTTTTCAAGCACTTTCAAGCACTTGAACGCGTAATGTAACGGGAACCCACTAGCGCATTTTATGTATTATTATAGCGCAGGTTTCTTCAAAATTTTTGGGCGAATGGTTAACGAGTACGATGTTGTCAAGCTAACTGCGTGCGGCGCCGAAAAGTCTCGACTTAAGGCTCCTCTGTAGTCAATCCGCCATATTTGAAAAATAACTAAACTTTCTTATGAAATGCCGCTTTTGTAGTTGAAGTCTAACAAATTCTCGATAGTGGATACTCTTTGCAATGATGAAAAGAACGGCGGTACTTAAAAAAAGCTGAAATATCGGTCTTAGTTTTTTTAGGAAGATCGTTGAATAGAAAAATCGTTTTTCGTAAATAACAGCCGTTGTAATGGGAGTAGAAAAACCTACAGCACCAATTTGGAAAACCGACAGTATTTTTTACGGCGGTACTTAAAGATATTATTTCCATCTATTATGATAAGGCATATATTTTTAAAAAATAAGTTCCGCGATTTTCAGAAAAGAGCGCAACGTTAACATAAAGGTAGGCAACTAAAATTGCACTTAAAACCCCTAAGGCGATATCTCATTACTTGCAAGGGAAGACAACAGAAACTACCTGGCATTATCCTGGCACATTGTTACCTCGTTCCTAATGACATGGATTAGATAAACTACTATATAATTAGCTAATGTTTATTTTTATTTTTATAGAAATACTTTTTTATTTCTAAAACATTTTCATTCTATCTAGATTCTTCAAGAAATTTGTTTAGGAAGATATCAAATAGTAGCCCCATTTTTTAGCTCAACCCAAGCGGAATACGACCACTTATGTGTTTTAGATACATAGTGAGACGATTATACCAATAATTTGTTGGCTTCTTGTCGCAATTCAGGTGTGGTGTAAAAATTTGACTCCTTTTTGTTTTTTTAACATTTTGTACCATGAAACTGCTTATCTACGTGCATAAAAACATTTAAAAAATGTGGTAGGGCAGAACAAACGCATGACCTCGACATAAGGAGAAAGCACAATACCACAATTCCTATGTAGTATC
Source organism: Photinus pyralis (assembly GCF_008802855.1). Taxonomy (NCBI): domain Eukaryota; kingdom Metazoa; phylum Arthropoda; class Insecta; order Coleoptera; family Lampyridae; genus Photinus; species Photinus pyralis. The sequence goes on from NW_022170596.1 coordinate 4,160,978, forward strand.
CTTACAAAATTCATCAGAAGTTTCAATTATTTATTTATTTATTATCCATCTCTTGTTTTGGGCCCTCAACAGGCATGCACCCAATTATACAGAGTGACCCGCATAATGCTATTTAGAGGTGCCCCTGCAGAGGGTCTTAAGTTGGTCTATACTACAATACTACTCCGGTATTTACCTCACGAATTAGGAAAACTGCAGGAAAACCTAATTCGGAGTAGCCGGTAGAATGCTCGGAACTGGTCTAAGGTAATTTCCATCTCCGCCGCAGATGAAAAATTCACCTCAAGCCAGGTTCGAACACCCGACCTCCGGATTTATAACCCAATGCTCTACCACTGAGCCATAAATCCGGTTAATTAGCATCAATTCAAAAGTAAAGTTTGTCAAGTTAGCGAGACACCACCAAAATGAATATCCGTATCAAAAAAAGCGGCATAATTCGTTGGTTTTCCCCGTTATTAGTGGCAGATATAAAAAATTCTCGCACTTTTAACAAATTTCGGACTATTTACTTTTTCCGTTTGAGTGCCTATGCTTTTTGCGAGTCCCGCAATCTTCACATCAACTTTGCTGCGATTTTTTTTTAATTTCCATTACTATGTGGCAACAGAAAACGATATGTTCTATATACTGTGTACTTATTTTTAGCGGATTTTTTTAAGAAATAAAAAAATGTGTAATTGTTTGCGTTTTGCCCGTCCGCCCGGGCCCACTTTTTTTTAACTACTATTAGGGGAATGGTAACATATATAGTCTTGGATTTTTTTGCAATAAGTAGCCTATACCTTGGAGGTCCGCCAGACGGCCATCACTTTTAGATGTTTTAAGGCCCCCCTCTTTTTTACCCTTATCAAAATAGGGAGTTCGGGGAAGAGAGGGGCTAGTTTTATCCATACTCTAATGAAAGGTCTCAACAAAAGGAATCCATTTTTACCTCTTCGACGCTTCATCGTGATCGGTTATAATTTTTATCTCTATAGCGAATTGCCGGAGGAGGTACTCACAAAGAGCGATTGGGACGTGTGGAACAAATATATCCATTGGTAAGATCAACACGATAAGAGCGAATACAGTTTGTCGGAGGAGAGGCAGAATGAATCGTCTGGACGAGACATCTATTGATGAAGTCGAAGCGAATATCTTGACAACAGAAGAGCCTTATAACCCAAATATTTACTAAGCTATTTCGGTTCAAAAAATGCACTTTATCTGCACAAGAGTTGTGCACAATTTATAATTGTTTCAATATGATCTGATATCAACAAGGATGAATACTTGGTCGTCAAAGAAATAGAGGAATGCCCAATTTCAATTTTCACTACTGAATTAAGGATTTAAAAAACCGAATTATGATACAGCACAAACGATGCCAATATCGATACTTACAGACCAAAAGGTGTAAATTCGATTGCTTGATGTCCATGTGATATTTCATGCTTTTTGGTGCGGAATATGGTTCTACCCATAAAAATGGAAGATAGGTTGCAATGACAATATGTATAGACATGTGTATTATTGTGTTAGTTACATTTTTACCAGCAGTTTTGTCTGTTCGTAAAAACCTTCATGGGCCGTGCATAAATAAAACGAATACGCTAACTGTAAAATTATTTTTTGAAAAGATAAGAACTTTTTTTAAATAAGTAAATAATAACCTATTAATTATAAAAATGTCTAAATCAAAGTTGATCAGTAAAATTGATTAAAACAAATAACAGGAAATAATAATAAGGTGTAATTAACTAACAATCTATTGGGAAATGTTAGCAAACATTGCGAATTTTCTCCAATAATTACCTTAGAATCAAGTAATTTACAGAAGATCTCATTATAGACAAATGGAGTAAAAGGAACAGGTATTTGTGTAGCTTTATTCGAATATTGACTACACCTTTTCAATAAACTTGTTTACATAATTAGTCATCATCAGATCATTATACCTGGTCTATTGTGTTTAACAATAAATGAAGAAAATATGCAAAACTGAAAAGGATAGAAATATACCGTTTTCGCACTCCACGAATATACGTAGAAATGTGTATTGTTGGTGGTCTAACCAATTGCAATAACATTGAAATGCAAATTGACTACAGAGGAGCCTTAAAACGGAATTAGATAGAATTACATGGCCCTTCGCTGATCACAAATCCGTCGTTATGGAGTTTGGTACTCGTTATTTTCAGCTGCGTATATGGGAAAGCAACAATTTTGGGTTTCTTGATATGCGATTGGCCGAACGAAATGAATTCCATTTGTGGAAAAGAAATTAAGACGGTCGTTGAGAATTGGGTCGTTCCGCAATATCCGAGGTCACGATAGCGCGTTTAAAAAAAGTTAAGGTTAATCACCCGCAAGTTCTACGGAGAGTAGTTATTGTTGCTGAACAAAATTCGGGTTTAAAAGCCTCTCGAAAATTGAATCGAACCGCGATAGCACTCGTGTCAAAGTGCAAGAGAGAAAAAATGTCAGTTCATTAGCCGTCAGTTACGGACATGGGGACATGCGCAGATCTTAACTCTTTGAGCCTGAAGTTTGAACAGTAGACAATAGGTAAATATACTACATTGGGTAATTAGGTTGGCCGCCTACCGTTATTTGTGACATTTTGTTTAGCACATCTCAATGTTTAATTGAATGTGTCAATGCAGATGGTAGAGAAATAAATGTTTATGAAGCTTTATCTATACTTACACCTTTACGACCATGGGATACTTCTTATCGCTTTTTTCGTCTAGGGTCGGCGGCAGTCGTAAGCGAACGTAAACCGTGTAACCGTTGGAGAGAGGCACTTGAAGCCGTTTAATAATCGGCTTATATTTTTTGGAAAGGCGTTTGCGTAAATCGGCATTGTCCTCCCATACGAACGACGCAGATGACTGTGTTTAGTGGTTTTAGGCTTTGCCATTAGTAAGATCAACTCACCGTCAGACTTTTGACCTGTACAATTTTTGGTCCAGGTCCGGAACACGTTTGCGCATAATGGGAGAATTTGGCACTAAATGAACCGCTTGCAAATTGGCAGGGACCTTCTGGTGTGGCAACGTCGCAAGTAAGGCAACGATCAGAGGCTGTTTTGAGATCAACAACGTAAACGTGCTGTTGACCATGGTCACCTTCGATGGTACCAGCGTAATATCTAAATCAATAGTGTTGGAGGAATCAAAACCAAAAAAACTACTTACACTAAACTCCTAGCTTCGTCCCACCCGTATACACTGCTAATAACCCGTTTACCGAATGTAAGTCTTTTACGTTGTGAGATATCGTGGTTTTCAACCAAAGATAAATGTTTGTAGGTGTCTTTTCCTTCAGGCTCAGGCAGCAGTAGCAGAAATTTTGATCCGTCACTATTGTAAATAGGTGCCTTTAATTCTATCCATCCATGAGCGAGTTTCTTCTCGTAAAACTAGGATTAGTTTCATTACACATTGATTCCTTGGGCTGTAACTGCTTACTTACTGTATTACATTTTTTGGTAGTGAGTGTGCAACGAACCATAGCCGCAATATTCTGTACGCGATTTAACGACACGGCAACAACATCTGTGTCTGTAGCCCACTTAACATCTTGTAGAACATGGTCTTTGCTTACAATATCTACGGGAATTATACTTGAAATATCTTCCACTTCGCTTTCTTTATTTTTCAAGTTTACGTATTTGACGGCGACTGTCGGGTTGGTCATTCCTGGCTAAATATAAATAAAAATTGGTGTGATACTTCCCAACTAGTTTTTAGGTACCTTGGGATACTTTATGGTGACCACAGTTGGATATTGCACGGTTGAGTTGCCATAAATAAAATAGTGGAAGTCATTCACCTTTCTGTCATCGAAATGAACAAACACTAAACCTTCTCCATTTGGAGAAAACCAAAGTGCAGAACCGGACAATAGTACTTCTTCTACAAAAAACACTACACACACGGTGATAAAGTAATCAATATTCACCTTCGTATACCCAATCGGGAAGGCCGTTGTATATTACACCAGGTATACCATCGTTTGTTATTTGTCTTGGAGTTGCTATGCCACCGACTGTCTCTACATAGTAGATGTTATTAAGATACACATAGGCCAAACCTTCTCCTTGGCGATCCCAAAGAACGTATTGTAAGGCTTCTCTGTTGTGAAGATGATGATACTGTCTGCAAAATAATTTACTTTACGTTACCTTTATGGCAGTAACTCACTGTTTGTTGATGTCGTAAACTGTATACTGGGCGGTATCGGAACGTCTGAACACCTAAAATCACTTCTGGTAAAAGTAGGTATTCAATTTACTACCTACTAAACTTACTCGTTTAATGTTGTGCTTAATTAAAACAAATTTGAAATCTTTAGAAAACGTTAGTGTGCTCGAAGGGTAATCGGTCTAAAATTAAATACATGACGATGGGGCAACAACATCAATGAAAGGATCTTACGAAAATATTCTTATCCAAAAACAAGTGTTTTTGGCCGTCAACAGCATCTACCTTGTAAATGTTGCCACTTTCTTTAAAAATAAACGACGAATCTGAAAAAAGCAATAATGGTTGGGCGTATTGTGTAAATGTGTGCGTGTGTACCAGAAATCCAGTTTCCATTCCACCCAGAATCTAGAAATGATCCATTCAGATATTCACTTAGTTGAAAGGGTTCTAAATTTTGGGCACTGCAGTTGCCTAGTAGAATGATGTTCAGCAAAAGTATTGTTGTAATCTAAAAATGAAAGTACAGGGAGTCTATAAAAGAACTCCGGGGTTTAAAAAATTAATATTTTTTAAACTATAAAAGATAGCAAAATTTGATCAATTCCTTTGAAACAAGCAGCTCAAAGAGTTTTACTCATACGAATTGGGAATGTTTCTCTCAACAGTTGGCAGCGCTGCGGAGCGTTGACCGTGAAATGGCGTAACGGCTGCGGCAGGCAGTCAGTGTCGTCTGGACTAACTAACTAACGGAGCTCACATTGAACTTTACTAAGTTGTTAAAAAATCTTGAAAATGTATGCTTTCTAATCATGTATAAAACATGTATGTACGTTTTTTACTGTATTAAAATATTTTGTCTTAAAACCCCGGAGTTCTTTTATAGATACCCTGTATAATGTTACGACATTGACAATGGGATTAGTTTAGATTATAAAAAGTGTGTCTTGGGCAGTGAATTAAAACCAAAGTTACTGACACGTAACTTTACATATGCATAGTGTAGTATCAAACCAGAACGGAGGGTGTTCCAAAAATACATCGATTATATTATCTGTGTTCGATAATTGGAATACAGTGATTGTCTGTGATATCTGTGAGATTGCGCCTTTTATCTACTACCTATTAGTAGGAATAAACCGATAACGTACATCATAGGTCCGCGTTTCACTATTACACTACCCCCCTTTGGCAGTGGTTTTGGGGATGCATACATCATCATGTTTTTCACTAGATCTACTTGAACCAGGAGTTATCAAAAAGATAATTACTTGTCTCAAATACATCAATAAACAACCTAATCGTAAAACTCAAGGCTATCACTGTTAATTTCAAGTGTTACCTAATCAAATAACTTACCCTCACCTCCATTGTTCCGTCCAAACCTGTTCGGGCTTACTGACTTTCGATAGGAGCAACACTTATACATATAGTAAAAAATTATCTAATCAAATAGCCGTGCATTACATACTTAAACAATCTACTCGTTTTATTAAAACTTTCAGTAAACTTGCGGAATCAATGTACATCTTATAAAATGTGTTTCGCGTCAAGACTTTATACTTCATCAGTTTTTAGGATCATTCCATTCACGGATACAGCCTTTCCTAACCTAGAGTGAGCTATTTCTGACCATTCTTTATCTTCAACTCACCATCGATCTCAATTATGGTTTTCTTCCTTGTCCTTGTTTACTAGTTTTTCTTTATGTGTTTATGTACCTACGCGACGTACAAGTTAGAGCCTTTAAGACGTAGCTCGAGGACCGCTCGTTTTAGCGATTGCGTGGCAATATCCGTTTCCATACCTTCGCTATATTCATTTCAGGAACTACTACGTTTTCGATTTATTATTTTAGTGACTTCTGATTTACCAGCTAAGTAGCATCCCAAGACTTCTTGGTCAACTATGGAAATATTTTCAGGGGTTGGGGTTCAGGGTTGTATGTGGCCTCTAATGAATAAAGACATATTATATGAAAGTCATATTTTGTTGAACTTTAGTTTGGTGATAAATTGATTAGTTAAGTACCTAGGTAGTCGAAAAAGGTAGATAGGTAAATATAAATGTAAAATAAATAGGAAAGTGCATCAAAACTCTTACAAGTGCAGTCATATAGGAAATGACATATAAAGTAGTGCATTGAAGAAATGTTCGGACACTTCAATTTATGTTACAAATGGGTACCTATCCGTCACGGTAAAGTCATTGTATCATTACCACTAATCTCTAGAATCCTTACAGTGATGTACACATAACCCCATAAATTTTAAATGACATATACTTCTTATTCTGTATCCATTGTTGAAGTTAATCACCGCGTTAAAATATACTAGACTAATCTAGAAGGTATATCCTATCTCATGAAAAGAATCAGTCACATCCGCTTTCATTCTTTATCGCCGATTACTAATCCTTTATCGACTTGATGGCGCCTTGATATAGCTCTACAAAAATCGCTACACTGACCCCTTCTTAAAACCGTTGCGTATCGCAACACTGACTACGGTTGTATCGGAGATAAGTCCCAAGTAGATCTTGTGCGATCGCGTTATTTCGATGGCGGTACTTGCACGATGATCCATTCGTCCATCTTTTCATTTCCATTAACTGTTCTATGAAAGGGTTCTGGGGTTCCTCTCTGTGTTTGAAACAACCAACAGACCAATATCTTCACTCCGGTTCCTTGAAACACCACCACCAGTATATTGCGCACGATGCGCAAGTGTAACTTATCCAGGCCAAATCCGACCTTAGGAACACCATAAATTTGTAGTTGTGGTTTTTTAAGTACCTACTGTAGCGCATTCCAAAAATCCTTGTAACTAGGTCATTTGTTACGAGATAATAAAGAAGTCGTCCCTGCTCCAACCACCAACCTCGGGATGTTAACAGTAGATTTGCATTAAACGACCAAAATGAAAAGTCTTGACAAAAGTTGCAAAGGGAGAGTGAAGGTAGGAGTAGGAGTCAAAATATCTCGAGAGTGCTGTACGATGGTACTTCTTACAACGGAAAAGAAATTCAATACAGAATCTTTTTATAGACATGGTTCTCATAGGTCAATTTCTTCAGGAAGATCAAAATTACTTTGGGATCCTCTATTATTCAACGGGGAGGGGGGGGGCAAAAAGGGGTAGAGGGGGTGTAGTGAAATAATCACGTGTATTTATTTTTTCGCTAGAACGCCCGAATTCTAAACCGAAAAGAGTCGCGAGTTAACCCCGTTGCCTGACAACGATTTCTTTGTACCAAAAATTCACATGATTTTGGGATGGGAAGGGGGTTAGTCATAAAGCCACGTATCGCCAGGAGAAAGGGGGGTTTAAAAAGTTATTAAAAAGATCACGTGATTAATGGACGATTAATATCAATACGTAGACGGAAAGGAGTGTAGATAGGACATATTTTGAGGCGATACTGTTTAATGAGAAGGATAATCGAAATCAATGGGAGGAACCGAAGAAGAAGAACTAGACTACTAACAAATATAATGGGTTGGAAAAGTTACCACCAAATGAAGCAGGATAGAGGAAAGTAGCGAACCAGCTACTACTTATCTTAGGACAGACCGCCTAATGTACATTTGATTCCGTTTCTACGTAAAGAACGCGTCTCCAATTCGAAAATGTTTCCTCGCGTAGATTATCTCACTCGTCAAATGAATGACCTTGCGACAAATTAGGCTAACTCCCAAATTTTAATTAAAATTGAAGCTGTAGGAAACTCGCGCCAAGGGTTAACCTCGTCTGTTCGCTTATAATCCCTGCATAAAGCGGTACATTTAAAATCTTCCTATGCCAAAATGTAAATTCGAAAGATTACTTGTTTGTTAAAAAAACGGCTAAAGTCACCGCCCTATACACTAGTGATACTGACAAAAGCTTCCAAACAAATTTTTCTAATGAATATTTTCGGAAATGCTTACCTCAAATGAAGGAGTAACTCTCATGTAGGTGTTTCTTAAATTTGTGCGAATGAAAATTATTTGCTTTGTCGTTATTTGTAAAGAGCGCGAGAGTTCTTTGTCAAGTGCTTTTGTAAACGCTGGTAAATACGTATGAAGAATGATAGGACAAAGAGTTTGTTCGTTCGCCGAAGTAGTTCCCACACTTATAGCGTACTTACAGTTACCAACTCGGGAAAAATTACAAGCAGAGCCATCTAACATTTATGTCAAAATGTCGGACGTTTCGCCCCACATTCAAATCTCGGTAGCAATCGACATGGGCTGGGTGGTACGAATGGAATTCCTACGATGTGAATTATAATGGTTTTACAAAAAAGTTCTACTCTAGCATAACATGAGGTACATGTGAAAAGGCTAGCAGTAATCGATTACCACAAACAGAATCATGCTAAATAATAGAAAAGTTAATTAGAGGACTCCCATTCTTGTATTGCTAAGACACAAGAACTGCATTGAAAAAAGAAAGTACTAAACAAAAATACCTTTATTTAAAGCTATACTTTATTTACAGTGGAATTAATATCTGCTACTTTAACCTTCCGTAATTTCCAAGTTTTCAAATGTTGATTTTTGAATCCATAATCGAAAAACTTACTCATCGTGTGAAAAAGATGCCGATGGACGTGTATCAAACTGTGAGCTTCGTCGGGATAACTCTGAAATTGCCCCCCAGTATTATACACATGAAGGCCAAATAAACTTCTTAGCTCAAGATCGTAAAACTCGACAAGGCTGAAGAAAGCCCTAACTAAACTCATGATCGGGAGCTCTTAGCGAACGATGAAGATAGAAATGGCGGTGGGTCATTTTGAGCTTTATCAAGCTTGTCGAACTCCGAGTCTTGTATGCAATGGACTAACCTGCTGGAAGAATCTAATGTCGGCCCTTTCAAGTACTTTCGCTAACATCATCGACTGTTGGTAATGTACATTATCATCGGCATTCCCATGGAAGATATGAAACAGTTTATTTCTTAGTCCTTCCACTTGAGTCATTATATCTGCGTTTTGATATCCTACTGCATTATCATCTTCTGTAGGTAATCCCATGTACCTTTCCGTGTAGATCGTATCTGAAAGAGGGATTTATTTTATCTTACAATTTGAACAAGTTACCGTAGTATAAGAAGCTAGTGACCGGTGCAACAGCAATTGCTAATTTGAACACGTTTCTTGTATCTCGAAGTAGCGCCAAAAGGGCGGCGAATCCGCCATAGCTCCAACCCCAAATTGCCGTTTTGTCAGCATCGATGTATTTGTATTTGTTTTGCAAATACCTAAAATACCACTATAGACAGACAAAAGCTGAGCTAAGTCAACATACCTCGTAACTTCAATTTGATCTTCAATCTCCACCGTGCCTAGCCTTCTGTAAATTTGGAATAGCAGCGTGTTACCGTTGTTACCAGAACCTCTTCCGTCTATATATGCGTAGATATAACTATGATTTGTGACGAAGTAATTTTCTATTCCCTGAGAATACGTATTGACCACCCTGTTTGAGTTGGGTCCGGCGTACCTATCTTGTCAACGCTGTACTTATAAGAAGCTATTGCAGGATTCTTTCCACTTACACGTTAACAATCAGGGGATACTTCTTGTTTTCTTTCTTGTTTAACGTCGGAGGTAGTAACAGTCGCACTGTAGCGTATAATCCACCTATCAGAGGGACTTTTAAGGTTTTTCGTATAGGCCGAAGCTTTTTGGCTAATCGCTCTCGTACGATAGTGTTGTTTTCCCATACGAAGTACTTGCGAGACTGTAATATATAAGCATATGTAGAGTACTATAGAGTGCTATTCATTTAGAAGTCGACATAGGGATTTCCTATGTCTACTTTTAAATAACAACAATCTTCTGAAACACGGCTAATTTTATGCAACCACAATAACATGGGCACGCATTTTGCATTGTCATTCTAGATTTTAATAAAAAAAACAACAGTAAATAGTATGCTTTTAGGTTATGATGAAGAGATATTAAATTCGGCAGCTATTTCCCTTAAGTTTCTTATGGATTCTTAAGGATTCTCTTCCACAACAATTAAAACATTCAGTTTCATATTCTCCGTTAAAATTGTAGGTTGTTTACGGTGTCTTATGTGGATCGCATTTAAATAACCACTTATTTTAAAGTGATCAACACTGAAAATAAGTCTCTTATGCTCCTGAAACTGATACCGGCACTCTACCAATTGATAATATCAACTTCTTCAGTTGAATACATCGCACAAGCAATAATATTCCAATTAATAAAATTAGGAGCACTTCAGAAGAGTATTTGTCTTTTAAAACCAGAGATAGGAAATCCCTATGTCTACTTCTAAATGAATATCACTGTATAAGTTAACCAGTTTAACTCTGATTCAGTTATATTATTATGTTGTATTATGACGCACTCACCCAGTCGAGATATCAGGCCTCTATCAGAATACCTACCTCAAGATTCTGAACTTGTACAACTTTAGGGCCTGGTCCACTGCATATTTGGGCGACATAAGAAAACTTTTTACTAAAAGATGCACTGGCCACTTCGCATAATCCTTCTGGTGTTTCCATATCGCAACTCAAACAGTTCTCAGTATTTCCAGTTAAGTTGTAAACGTACACATGTCGATGGTATGGTTTGTCATTCGCTGTACCCCAGTAATATCTAAAGCATCGGGAGTGATTAACTGAACATAGTACGGTAGAAGTACATCAAGCTCCGCTCCTCATCGAAACCGTAAATCGAATTAACCACCCGTCTTCCGAATGTAAGTCTTTGTTTCTGCGATACATCTCTTCCGTACACAATGGACATGTGTTGATAAAAATCATTTCCTTCCGGCTCTGCGGATAGAATGAGGTAATTCGCTCCATTGTTAATGATAGTCGGCATTTTTACTTCCAACCAACCCCCATCTTGTCGGGAGGTGTACATCTAAAAATAAAGCAGTTATCAGCATTTACTCGCGAAGAAGTCGTAAGTACTTCATAACAGAACTGATTGAGAATGTTACATCCAAACACCGCAGCCACATTTTGTAGCCTATTTAAAGAAACTGCCACGACGTTGGTGTCATTCGCCCATGCCACATCTTGAAGTATATAATCTGAACTGACCACATGAGTTGGTATAATTTCCCGAAGCTCCGATACCTTACTGGACGGGTCCTCTAAGTTGACATATTTAACTTTGACAGTTGGATTGTTAGTGCCCACCTAAAAATCCTTCGTCTTCATAGTGTCACACATCAACAGTTACCTTGGGATACTTCAGCGACACTACTGTCGGATACAGATCTTTAATGTCTCCCGGAGTGCCGTAAACCATATAGTGATAATCCAACACTCTCTGATCATCAAAACTGCCGAATGCCAAGTACTTTCCGTTGGGAGAAAACCAAAGCGCCGATCCTGATCCCAATACCTCCTCTGTACTCACAAAACAAAAACTAATTACGTAATTCTTTGAACGATAATAATTTACCTTCATAGACCCAATCTGGAACGCCATTGAAGATAATTCCAGTAGCTCCATCTTTTGTGATCTGCCTTGGTTTAGGAATGTCACTAATTGTGGCAACGTAATAAATATTGTTTTCGAAGATGTACACTAAACCAATTCCTTGCGGTGCCCACTGTGCTGTTTGTAGATGTTTCTTGTTGTGTAAAACGTGAAATTCTCTGTAAATGCAAATTCTAATCAGTTTCTTATTATGATGCTATTGAACTGCGTCGTAACCAGTTAATCGCATGAGAAAGGATACTGGAGACAGTCGGACGGACGATAAGTCGATATCACAATTTTTGTCTTACTAACCTATCATAGCACATTTTATATCTGTGATACGCGGGCATAAAATACCACTTTATGCCCTAGGGCATTAAGTATCACCATAGTAACTTATTTATACTTAATGACAAAACAGACAAATATTTGCAGGTCATTGAAAATTAGAAACGTCAATTAATTGTCAATACCTACTAAATCCCAAGATTGGCCTTATTTCGTATAGTTTCTGGAACTTCTTGCTCATTCACGATGAGAATTATTTAAAATTACGTTTGGATGGATGGTTTCAATCATATTAACAAATTCGAACCACGCATACTCGATCAAACATAATGAATTATTTTGTAAACGAATTTTGACGAAGAAAACTATTTGCAAAACATAAAATTGTGTATGTACCACGGGCATAAACTGATGTTTATACTCTCGGGCGACTAAAAAGCTCTCGGGCCATATGCCCTCGAGCTTTTTAACTCGTCGCCCTCGAGAATATAAACATCACTATTATGCCCTTAATACATAAATAACTATTACGATTACCAAAACAGCTGAATCAGAATTACTGATAGTGATACCATAACGCAACGTAAGAGGCGCTGACTAAGCGCTCTTGGAATCTGGTAGGTTTTGATTAATGGTTCTTACACGCGCGTGATTAGTTATGTAGGCGCAGTCTATTGATTAATGATTAAAGATCGCCGATATAATCTTTTATCACAATTTGGGGGGAGGGGGGTGTTAGGAAAGTAGGGACGAGTCCAGGATCAATTTTTGGAGAAGACATTAGCTGTCAATCATCATTTACGCAGGTAAAGTAATAAGTTTAAAATTTAAAAGCAATATTGCGCAATACCCCCTATCGCGGAAAATCTGACCAGGGAATATAAAACCAACAAATCTCTACATTAAAAAAGGACTTATTTAATTAAACGACGGTATCGTAAGTCATCCGCTGTAAATAACTTTGTGTGAAATTAAAACGTTTAAAATGGGCTCTGCCATTTGGATTACGCATTGAGAACTCCTTGGGATTTTGCAAACATTTAAACCTCTCCGCTATGAGCCAGGATTTAAAGTGAGCAAATTTTGGTTTCATTCGCCGAATCCTAAATAGAGGCGATCCAGGTTTCCAAGGTTGGACGACTCAAGGGGTAGTTTTAGATACCGTATAAATAAGGTAAAGCGTAAATGTTTATTGTATTCTGTATGGACCACTTTACTTTAAGGATCTTGACCCGTGGTAGTGTTGGCGTTGAGGCAGTAATTGAAAATACCCTTTAAAGACAAGATCTGTACCTGTTTTCTTTCACTGTAATCAATATTCATGTACGAACTCTGTTAGAGGAAGGTAAAATAAATTTTTCATTTACAATCAATATTAAGTACCGGTAATTTTCTAACTGAGTTAAATATATGTATTTTAAGTTTTTAAGTTGTGTGCGGAAAAAATGGCAGATATTCCGTATTTTTCTATTGTTCATTTGATGAATTATTTTATTTAGCATAGTAAAATAGAACGGAGGCACATACAATATCGTTGTAAAATTTTGGATATCAATGAACATAACAAATTGAAAGAAAGAAAAGAAAATTGGCAACGGCTAACCAGGGGAAACGGATCTTCCGGTGAAACAACCACCGGGTTTCACAAAGCTCATACTCGTATAATTTGGGGCGCCAGGCGTGTACAAGTCACGGCAAGTTGCGGTAGTTGCGAGAACATCTGCTAATCGATACTTACATGCAATGTAATAGATCAGTTCCAGCTAATCGACAGGTAGCACTCTTCAATTCGAAAGCGAGTGTTTGCATTTCATCCAGAACTCGGTACCTCTTTAATACGCTCATCCCAATGCTTGTAACTTACAAAGAAAAATATAGGTATCCAAAGACTACAATGTCGAAATCAGACCTAATTGCAATGAATTCAAATTTACGTATTCCATTAATAAATGGGTTTCGGATTGCGATATAGGTAAAACAAACATAGGTAATTAAATTAACACTTATGGCATAACCTATGTAAAAGAAACGTATTAACAAAAAGGAATTTTATGAAAATAACTTTACCTAAAGAGGATATCATTTTCTAAATTTTGCTAAGGAAATTGTATCAAAGTATTTTAGTGAAGTCGAGGTAGCCGTGGATGTACTTTGGGTAAAAATCTAACATTTCCGTAAAACTTAATAAGGCGGTCAGGGATTTCTTCACCCTGAAATGTAACCCCTGTTACGTAGTATCGTCTAAAATCGTCACAATTCAGAAATGATATATTACTCTCGCCAGGAAAGATTGCCGGTCACAACACACCTTATGTCAATCTACAATCTATGTGCAAGCGATTTCCGGAATAGGATCGTGCCAATGTTGAACGAAAAGTCTTTTCGTTCAACAATCAACATTGACACGATACGTACTCATCAACATCTTGAGGCGCAGTTCAACATATTTTTGTTCTTCCACTGAACCTCAGTTAGAAAAGTAGACATAATATCAGAAAAAAAAGATATCGAGATATAACAAAAAAAAACGTAAACACAATTAAGTGTCTATCATTACTCCTCGTTTATCGACTGTTAGTGAGTGAATTTACCGACAGTTATAAAGCAATAACGGTCCTTAATTAATTTCACAACTTTTTAAAATGTCACCATATTATTTTGATCCGCCCAATGAAAGTTTACCAGTTTACCTATGTTGAGCAATTTATATAATTAATTTTACATACCGGATATTTAAAGGTTAAAGTCGGTATAAATAAACTTTCTCGCGAAAATTTTAATAACTGTCATAAACTGACAAAACGCAAAAGTAATTGTTATAACAAAACTAGTCAGGAATTTATTACCATATTCCCACCTATTTATTCACTGAGGTACATTTACTCTGCACGCTCGGGTACAAACATACAGTAATTACAATCCTTGACGTAAATTAACGTAAAAACCAAGGTGACACTTACTTGTTCTCAATGTCGTATACTGCATACTGAGCAGTTCTCGAGTGTCGATAGATCTGCAGACGGAAATTCATGTTTTAGTACCTAAGTGAAAATTGTGCCAGTAATCTCTTACGACTTACCGCCTTTGCATTGTATTTAATTAAAGCATATTTTAAATTGCTGGTTAAAGATATCGAACTACCTCGGTATTCTTTCTAAAATGTTTCCTAGTGTTTTTTCTGATGCACTTAACGAATCTACTCACTATCAGTTCGCCGTTTATTAATATTTTTGCTTCATTGCTCTTGACGTCGACATTATGAATGTTACTATCCCAATCCTTAACGATAAAATCAGTATCTGGAAACATGAATTGCGAAAAAGGCACTAAACCGCTTGTATACATACCAGAAACCCAAGTTCCGTTCCATCCCTTATCTTTAAAAAGCCCCTCCAAATAATCGTCTAATCCGTACGCCTCCAAAGTTTGATTTTTAATCTCTTCCAAAGACGTACCTTTGTCTACCACGGAAAATAGCAAAAGTAGCACTACGATCTGTAACATTTCATTTAAAGATTTGTACTTGATTAAATTTGTCTCTTACCTTTGAAACCATTATACAGGGCGTTAAAAATCATCGACTGCCGTTGTAAATAAGCAGTTCCACGACCGTTTTTAGAATAATTCACGTTATGATCATTATACAAATTTCAATGTCACTACATAGTTTCGCCACAAAGGTGGGATTAACCTATCGACTGACTGTAGCAGTAGCTATGCTATAGGTAGGTACTTGAAATATTCAAAATTTTTGACCTACTTCCCTACCTAGCTATCATACATTTTTGTTTTCTAAAATGTAAATGGGTGGTAAAGGATAGACATTGTCTTTAAAAATCCAAGCAAGAGAACTGAACTTGGCCCTGATGCATATGCACAGTTAATTAACTTTTATCCTTTTTATTATTTACAAAGTCGCGCTAATATGTGCAAATACACCGTGTACATAAAGTCCGGGAACACTTTGACTTATTGCACAAGTAGGTACTGACAGTTTTACAGATATACAGGGCGTTACATGACCGTATGTAAAAAAAAATGGTGATAGAGGGGATCAAGACAAGCACTTTTTCCAAATAAACAGAGGGTCCAACGTGTTTCGTTTGGGAGTCACTACCAAAGAAGTGGTGAAATTTGTATGTCATCTTTAATTTTTTTCTCAGCAACCCTAAGAGTTACAAAGATGGGTGGCACGTCTTCGAATAGATTTTCGGGTATGCCCTATCCGATTTGGAATTTTTTTTTAAATTCCTACTTACTTGGGGGCGCGAAATTCTGATTTCGACGACAGTTGGTATCTGGGGGTTATTGAACGTGAAAATCACGAATCTGGAATTAGCTTTTGAAAATTCGAAAAAAAAGTTCCACCGCGATTCTTGGCCGAACAACGAAAAAACGATAAAAAACTGTAGGAACGTTTTTAGGAAAATTGGTAAAAAAATATCTCGAAGAAAATTTTCGAACAAAATTTGTAGAAAAAATTCAGAAAAAATGTGTTTTTAGAATTATTTAATAATAATAATAATATTTATTGTGCGAGCATCCATAAATTGCAGTTACGCTTGTCAAGTGTATAATAATGTCTTTTAATGTTTCTTTTTGTAGATAATTTTTCATGAAAATTCCCTAAAAATTTTAAAACAATTTTTTTGTATTTGTTCTTGTGGATCGCACTACAGTGTAGTAGAACACAGTTAAAGGTAACACGGAGTATGGAAACGGAGCACAACTTTTTTTAAAGACGTTCTTCTTACGCACACATCCGACGACTTTGACCTTTTAGATGATTGTAGTATCGAGGGTAGCGCCTTCTGTTCGACGTTCACCGCAAGAGTTAACGGCGAATACGGATGCGTTTCCGGGAACTTCTTTTACTACTTGGGATATAAAAGAAACAAACTCTTGGGTACAATTTGAGAACAATTTTTGTCTCCAAAGCCATTTTTTAATTTTTCATATTTTTCTAAAAAAATTTCAGAAAGTTCCCAATAAAAATTTTTAAAAAAACTGGATAAAATTTAAGCAGTAAAACAATTTGTCTTACATTTTCGTACAATTTGAAATTCTATTTTTTTAGGTTCTTCAAAAAAATTTAAGAAAACATTTCAGACATTTTAAAGAAAAATCGAAAAACAATTTTATAGAAAAAACGATGAATCTAAAAAAGAAGAAACATGTTTAGAATACATTGAGAAAAAATTGCAAACATGGTTTTGGAGAAAAATTTTATCCAAAACTTAAAAAATAATTAAAAGCGTTTTTTTTTAATTTCAGAAAAAAAGAATAGTTCTAGAACAAAAATTTTGTAATTTTCTCTGGGATTATTTTCTAAAATTTTTTTGCAACATTTTTTGCTAAAATTTTTCTTAAATTTAATTTTTTTCTATTTTCTAAAAGATTTTCTAAAATGTTATTAACTAATGTATATTAGGCATATGTAGTGAAAAGAAAAATAACGGACCGGATTTTTGAAAACAATTTTGGAGCGCCGAATTGAACTTTTTGTTCAAATAGTAACGCAAAATTTTTATTTCTTTGTTTGAAACGTCTTCATAACAAAGAAACACCATAAATACAAGTAAGGCAACATGTACCACAAAGACAGGTCCACTGAATAAAGTTACACGTCCTAGCACAGTTAAAAAACACAAAACTCCTTCTTCACATAAACATACCACGTTATCACAACCCACTCGTATACAACCCAAACGCAAAGCCAAAGAAACACTTACACAATAAACTCTATTTAATAAAAGTACAGGAATTATTATAATGATATTTTTGTTTTGTTTTCTTCTTTCCTGATAGCGTTGACTATTGTGGCCATTAATAGCTATGTTGGTAAGTATGAATTACATACTATCCCTAGATTTCCAATGTGAGTGTGCGAATATTTATTTTATTTTTTAATTTTTATTTTTCTTTAGAACCCTACATAACTGCACTAGACAGACGCAGACACTAATCGTTACTTGATTTTAATCCGTGCGATTAGTTAACCAGGCTAGACCTGAGTTCTCACAAGAAACACCGACAATAATAATAATAATATGATTTAAGGCCAACAGGATCAAATTCCAATTATAGGACAATTACTAATCTAAGAAAGCACAATAACTAAATATACTAATATCTTAACCGCTAACCTAATAAAAACCAAATTAAATGATATTAAACTTAAACAAGATTAAAAATAAGATTAAAAATATTACATCAATGTTTTAAGATCAGATACTGAGCAAGTGTTAATGTCACACATATTAGCAATTTTGTTAAAGTTGCTTACCATAACAAATATTGGTGATTTACAAAGTAAGTTTGTATTGGCCTTAGCACAATTGAAAGTATATACATTACGAGCCGAAGAACGTGGCACATGGAACCGAATGAGGGAAAGAAGAGATGAACAATCTAGGTTAGTGTGTATACAAATTGAAGAGAAAGTTAAGGCTTGACAGAGTTCTGCGAACTTCTAAGGAATGTACCTGAAATCGAGATAACAGTAGTTGATGATCAGTACCAATTGCGGGATAAACTCTGTCCAATTTAAACGATAAAAACTTCAGAAACTTACGCTGCACTGCTTCCAGGGTTGTTTTATGGTAGTCATAGTAAGGACACCAAATAAGAGAACCATACTCTAGTTTGGATCGCACATAAGCAGCATCTAGAGATTTGATAGCAAAAATATTGGAAAAATCACGACAATTTCTGATAATAAAGCCAAGCATTTTTAAAGCAGAAGCAATAGTCACCAATATATGTTCCGAAAAGGAAAGTTTAAGATCAAATTTTTTTTCTGTGTACAGCCATTGATTATATACTACGAACGTATATAATCAATGGTACAGCCTACAAAAATTATGCTAGGTTTTATTACAAAAAAAAACGGATAAAAACAATGTCAACGTTAAAAAACGCAAATATTTTTTTTAGCCACAACTAAATTAATTCTATTGGCCTAAAGTCCTTAGTCTTTTATTTTCTTACATTCATCGAAGGTTCCAAAAAGGTATACTATAATACTATGAGTTTGTATCATTTAATAACTGATCAGGGACTTTATCAATGTTGGTTGGTCTACAAAATTACAGTGTTTGGGTTGCTGTTATCATTTTCTACTTTAAGGGCGCGCTATCAGTATTGTGTGTTGCCTATCTCACAATAGCTTTCTTATGGGAAACATGCCTAACGGAATTCATACCGTTTTTAAAAAATATACATTTTTTTTCGGAAATGTTTGTTATTTCTTGTTCTTAAATGTATGTAAATTATGAGTGAACGGTTTATATTGCATTAAAACTCATAGCTCATTCTCTGAAAGTGTATAAAGTAGACGTTCGATTACAATGGCAACCTTTTGTGTATAATTCAAAGGTCAAAGAAGTTTTTGAAATATAAATTGTTTCTCCAGATTCTTGAACATATAAGGAATAAAACGTGATGTAAAAATGGATAATATGTGGTTTCTAAAGCACAAACGGTATGAACTCCGTACACTTGAAAAATAACTCGTAAAACAATTATAGAAAAGAAATCTGTGCTCAGTGTAGTTCAACGTGTATCCACTAAGATGGCTACGGTATACTATTCTTACAAAGCGGGAAA
The DNA here is from genome assembly GCF_008802855.1 of Photinus pyralis. Classification (NCBI taxonomy): domain Eukaryota; kingdom Metazoa; phylum Arthropoda; class Insecta; order Coleoptera; family Lampyridae; genus Photinus; species Photinus pyralis. Next base: position 4,180,525 of record NW_022170596.1, read on the forward strand.
TTTAAACTGGAGTACTTATTGGAATGTATGAATGTATCTATTTTTTAGCAGTATAACTTATTCCTTTATTGGCTTTGTTGGTTATTAATGCAGATAAAATGTATCCAGCAAAAAACCGTACCATAAGTAGGAATTACACTGGTTAACGTTACCTGCATTCAAAATTTGGGTTAAGAAACTGGCAAAAGAAGTATTTATAAACGTTGAGTTTAGGATCATGGGATTTTTCACTCTACGTTATAATTAATTAATATAAAAATTTCAGAGCTTACAACAAAAAGAGGTTATGTGGGATGGTGTTTCTGAATTGATAATACAGTGTTAATACTGCTTACGTTTACCAGACGAAGCGCTACTTATGGGCAAGAATACTCTCGCCCAAGTTGCTATCTAATAGCACTGTCGACTTGTACGATGGTATTTACACCTCGGAAGTGCTATCAGACAACTCTGCAAGAAATCAGTAACTGAAGATTATATATTTATTCGATAATAAATGTACACGTCACTTACAACTAAATTTAAGCACTATTAATAATAACGAAACCCCACCGATTGGATGCCATCTTGGTTCCCATAATTTGAATGAACTACATACTATCGGCATTGAATAATTCAATCGTTGAGTGAAGGATCTCAATGTTATCGGTATTATATCAAAATATGATTTCACACCCAAACAAATAACATTCAATTATGAGTTAGTATTGCTGACTTGCAAATCTGGTTTTCCTAAAAATATTGCGTGGATTGTCCTTTGTGATCATAAAGGCTGAGTATTCCTTAAGGCCGATTCACATTATTATCGGTCAGGTTACGGTCAGAACATGAACAGTACAGAAATACACGGTTACAATAATTGACCGCATCGTGTTCTGACCATGATGTGACCGATGGCCTTATATATAAACGCACTGCAATGACATCGTTCGGTAAAATGATAATCGGAAAAAATGTACTCGGTGTCGGAAGTCAATCTTCGGAAATGTGTACAGTCGAAGGATAGCCTAAAACAATCCATTAATAGAACTATATTAAAATAAAGAACCTCAACTTTACTTACCTAGGTAGGTACTGGTTTTTTTTGTTATTTTGCAGTTAATAGAAAATCAGGTAAACATAATCCATAACATAACCCAACTTTGAATGGCATTTCAGGAATTACAATTACTATAAGCATTCAATTGAATTACTGAACAAAACCGCATATTATGGTAAATAAGTATTTTTAGGTAGAATTTATTTCGCAAGATCACTAAATTCCCTTTTTAGAGGTACGGAACGATATTTACAGTTACAGGTGGTAACCAAAGATAAGCAAAATACTATTTTTAATTTTATCTCAAGACGAATGTATGCGAGTGTCAGCAACCTAACGAAGTACAAATAGGGAATAGGGATCGCGGATTCGGGATGGCAGCACAAAGCAACGAATATTTCAAAAATACTTCTTAGTTCACTTTTCTTACACCATGGCGTGCAAACGCACCCTTAAATTATAACAACAACCGTTATGATACAAACTTATAGCAATGAGTAATTAAATTTCACTCAACGCTTATAGTCTACCTTTTTGGATCCTTCGACGAATGTAAATTAATTATAATTATGAATTACGATTATTAATTAAAATATTTTGTCTTGTGATATTAAAATAAAATCTAAAATAAATAGAAAAACAAAATAAAAAAAAAAGACAACGGCACGCGGTGTTCCCAAGCGGTCACCCATCCAAGTACTGACCGCGCCCGACGTTGCTTAACTTCGGTGATCGGACGAGAACCGGTGTTTTCAACGTGGTATGGCCGTTGTCGGCAATATTAGTGTTCTAAGAGAAACAGTTGCAGAATCTTTTCTTAAAAAAAAGAGCACGCGACAAATATTATAAATGTGCCCTGAATTTAGAGAATTTGCCCGCCAATTTGGTCTTTGGACACTCTTAAAAGATTGTTAAACTTGTCTTATTGTACCATGGTTAAACTGTCATTTTGGCATATTTGGCGTCAAGGTCGTAAAGGGAAAATGCGCCCTCCTGTATTCTCGGTGGCAACGGCCCGGAAAAGTGCACAAGTGGGTAAAGTAGCAACGAAAGCCAGGATTTTAAGTTTTGATACCTGCTTGAGGTTCGGAATCACCTTTTCCCTACAATCGTTTAAGAATTAATCAAATCGCGTGCGCAAAATGATCAAAAGGTCAATATAAATGTAGAAAATAGTTATTTCGCGCACGGGACAAAGTTGAACTTAAACAGCAATTTAATTAACAATCGGTTCAGTTGTAGAAAAAATATTGTATATAACGCTAGCGCGAAGTTATTTCGTGCATTTGACTGATATTTTAACTCGGCTTCGCCTCGTCAAAATACCTACCTTCAGTCTCAATGCGCGAAATTGAACTTCGCGCTCTTGTTATATAAATAACTATTTTTCACTGTTGACGATTTCGCGCACGTTGTCAAGAGCAACCTTACTTATATTAATTAACCGATTAAAAATCTAGTACTTCGCGTTTCGAAATCCGTCAGAAAATGACAGGTTTTTTTGACAGTTGTAGAAAAACGTTTTTTTAAGTATTTGGTTTGCGCTAGGAAGCTGTTCTGTAGTTTCTTTGGGAGTGTCGAAAATAAGGTTAATATCACAGATTTATTAAATCTGTGATAATATCTTCCCCGAATCGGAACATTCCAAACCGGCAACTGCCAAACCGGTAAAGCACGAATTGTCGCCGCACCAAGCCGGCGACATGCTAAGCCGACGTTCGGTCATACCGGCGCTCGGTAATGCCGGCGCTTGTCAAGCTGGCACTCGGTCATACCGGCGCTTGTCAAGCCGGCGCTCAGTCATGCCGGCGCTTGTTCAGTCGATGCGATCTGCAAATTATGTAATGCACATTTGGAATGATGGCCATAATATGAATATGTCGATGGAATTCTCAAATGATTTTAGGTGGGGTGTTGGGGGGGGGGGTTGTTATTACGAGTGGTCAAACAAGAGGAATCAGATTAACTAGGCAATATAACTTTTCTGGCATTGATCGAACTACTCTGAGTTTTATTACCTAATCCAAATCCACACAAATAGAAATGCATCCGATGGAACGAGCGCCGGTTGATCGGGTACCGGCAAGGCGTAGCGCCGGTTGATCAGTCGCCGATTTGACCGAGCACCGCGGTACGTTCGGCGCGCTTTGGTATTGCACCGGCTAATCATCGCCGGTTTGGTCATTGCCGGTTAGGGAATCGCCGATTAGTAGTGTACCGTCCCCGAACTTCTCTAGTAAACTGGATTTAATTTTTTTTGAATCCATCTACAATTCACCCTTGCTGCGCGACTCTCTAATTCACCAAGTGAAAATTGTTATTATTCAGTATTCTCAAAAAATGAATAAATATCTTTGCCGTCTTCACTGTGGGAATCGGCCTATAGTCTTTCATACACTCGGTAGAGATGCAGAAATATCTTCCTATGTTTTCCCCCCACTCCATTCTAAGGTTAAAAGTTTGACAAATTCCCGAAAAATGCGATTTCCGTATTTTTTTAAAAAGTGCGTCTCCTTTTAATTACCAGCTCAGAATTTAAAAACGGAAATTATAGAAAATTTAAGAGTTAAGACTCGAACTTGTAGCTAAAATCATAGTGTAAGATCAAGGAGTACCCATCCCATAGTTACTCTTTGCTAAAATGCACGGAAGCGAAAATCTGAAGAGGACGCTGATTATGTTTTCAATTTTGAATATGGCGGCGGGCGCGGCAGGGGAGAAATTACGCATTTTGCATATTTAACACTTCCTAACCATTCTAGGCAACATATCAAGAATTTAGAACTACTGGACCGTTTGTAAGGTAAAAGTCCTTTATTCACTGGATTATTACAAGTACAAAAAGTTTTAAATGTGTTAGATGTACTCGGGCTTATACGAATAAAATTCCTCAAAATTATTTTTAATTTCCTCAAATCTTCAAAACTTTTCCTCAAATTTGAAGAATTTTTCTTATGATTGGCAACATTGCTCAAGCGTTACCTTTCCCGTTTGCAGTGAATCAACTTTTCGCTATAACCTTAAAGTTTTTCCAAAATAAAGCAATAAGTGTAATAGTTCGTGCATAAAAAAGGTTTATATCTGCCATTTGTGTGCAATTATGACCGATAGTGACGATATAAAAATTGTCGTAATAAGTGACGAAGAATTTAAAATTGTCGTAAACGCAGAAGATGAGAATCTTATTAAATATGTTTACGATTTAAGCAAAGAAATGAGTTAAAGTGTTCAACATTCTTGCAAATCTCTTCTTGTAAAGGTACACTTGTAGATATCGAAGGTGCACATGGGGTTATAGGGAACGAACTCGAACTTATCGCGTTGGTTCGCAATTGCAATTTCCTCTATGACAAAACTCTTTCGGATTTTAAGGATATTCGTAAAAAGAATGTCGCATGGAGTGCTATCGCAAACGTCCTTCACTGTACAGGTAGCCTGTGTGTTTATACTTGGTCAAATGCTTGTTAAAAAAGTTATTTAAGTGGACGAGGTGAAGCGGAGATGGCACAGTCTAAGAGAAGCCTATAATAGATATAAAAAAGACGCAGAACTGGGAGATGCTAACAGGGATTCAATTCAGTGGGAATTTTACGAAGACATGAAATTCATAGATCCTTTCATTTATCCGAGATGGTACGTATATCACTAAAAATATAGATATTGTGTTCTCACATTTTTTTTAGCACATTTGGTACACTTGTCAGCGATAATGAAGATGAAAACAATGATGGTAAGGAAAGGTGCTAGTAGTTAGAGCCCTTACTGGGCAGAGGATGCCTCACAATCTTAAACAGAGAACTCCACCTTCCCCTTGATTTCCTTGTGACAAAGTTACTTAGCTCAAACGAATCTTATCAAGAATCTAATTCTTGGGTCAGTCAAAGTTGTACAATATTTTCCTCAAAAATACATTACCTGCAGCCCTGGTTACATATTCCAGTGGGTAATTTTATTAGCTTCCTCCCTGTGCTCTAGCACCTGTCACGAATTGATCAGTACCTCCCGAAAGGTCATATCACGGACTATTTATGTGTACAAAGGAAAATCAGTTAATGTTCTTATAAATAAGAAACTTATAGCGTTTTCGATTGGCAAATCTCGTGCTGCACGAGTGCAATTTTCACGTTCTATTGGTAATTTTAGGGCAATTTTCTGTGTTCCATTGGCAAATGTGATGCAACAATTACGCACTCAGTACAAATTTCGACGCACGAGGTCCGAGAGCTCGTGGAGCTGCTAGTTAACAAATTTTCAAAACAAACGTGCGACAATTTGAATTTGTTTCTTGCGTTGGGAGAGTTTTTTGTCTTCATCTAGCGATAGCGAAGATGATGAACTAGCAATAACTTCTATTTTACAAAAAGTTGCACTTACTCATTAAACTGAACGCCAAAAATTGGTCCTTTACAGGGATTTCAAATTTATATTCCTCATCGTTTATCATAAATAATACTGAAATTGTTTGTCATTTTTTAGAATAGAGATTTGTCGATTACCTAAATCTAAAATGAGGTTATGGACAAATGACAACCAATATTTACGAATATTTATGTTCCATTGAGAGCAATTTTCATATGGATTTCTTCAGTTTCTCGTGCAACACTCGTGCAGTACGAGTTTTGCCAATCGAAAACGCTATTAGCATTGCGCCTTCTGCGCATGCGCACAGCTGATGTATAAAATATGCGAGATGTTTACCTTTACTAGAAGAATCTGGTTAGAATTTCAAAAAAATATCTGACATTGCGCATGCGCAAATTTATCGTCTAGATTTTTTTTACCAAAGTAAATATCTTAAAATCTGTACAGACGCACGGAGAAAGTGGTGATAATAGCGCCTTTCAATATGAGCTTCCTTAATTTAATTGTCTGTATCGGTGTTACTTTCCAAAGTCCAAGATTGTCTTTATTTCTCAAAGCTTGATTTTTTACAATCCTGACCAGAGCCATAAAATTTCTTTTACTGTTTGGCTTAGATTGTTTCATCAAATTCCAGTTTTTTGTAAGCATGTCCGACAATCTTTGGGAGCTCTAGGCACGATGGTCAAGTCTTAATTTTTTTGTGCCGATTCGATATCTGTTCTTTTAAAGGTCCACACACTGGTAATGTGTGGACCTTTAAAAGAGTGCCGTGAAGTCACTGAATTCTTTGTTTTTGGAATATGGCCAACAGTCATTTTATTTATTTTAAACTGTCTATACTTGTTAACTGAGTTCATGCTCAAAGGGTTAAAACCTCCTATATACCTTGGTGGGTTGATGATAATTCTGACAATGACAGTATAGCTTTTGATACGATATTTTGTTACTCCTAGGGGGAGAAACTGCAAATCATACATCTGAGGACATCCAATTTATTTTGTTGGTACAATCACGACCTATATTATATGATAAAAACCATCCACAATATAAAGCAAAGAAGGTGAAAGCAGAAGTGTGGAACGAAGTTGCCAAAGAGATCAATCTGACAGGTAAGTGATTTTAAGTACCTACTGTCTACTATAATAATCGATATCTCTTTAGCAAATGAATGTGAACAAAGATGGAAAAGTTTACGGGAACGCTATGGGAGAGAACGTAAATTGAGACACGTGGACCAGAACAGAAAGAAGTGGGTTTACTTCGATATATTAAATTTTTTAGACGGCCACATAAAAGCTCGCAGGTAGTTGCTTAAAAACTTTACCAATAAGAATGGCAGGTGGCTGTCACAAAGTAGTAGGTAAACATAGAACTGAAAATAGTCCTATATACAGTATGTCCTGTGGTCACTATTCCTATAACTGACCATTGTTCATTTTTTGAGAAACCTACCTAAACTTTAAATGCATCATTTAGTTTTCTTAAGTCGCTTGTGTGCAAGAGGCAAAGAGTGTACTTTCAAATTTGATTTTTCGATTTTAATAGCCCTTATGGACATTTCATGCCTTAATGAGAACACAACTCTACAAGATAAAAACATTTTTGTAAAACGAAGACACGTTCGCATATCTAAAACCTGTATGCTACTGTTTGAAGTATAGCTACCTGCCATTCTTATTTCTTCACCTGAAAAGAAATCTCACATTCGCATTTTCAGGCCTTCATCGTTTCGCTCAATTTTACCAAAAATTGATAACACAAACAACTTGGCAATAATTAGTCCCATGAACAGTCGTACCGTCTTGCTGAACATGTCGCCTTTACATACTGAACCGAGAGAAGAAAGTGTGGAGACGCACACCGATGTGGATCAAGTGGAATTTATTGATACTTCCAACACTACACATTCGCCAACAACGCACTATTCAAAGGAGGCAAATTCTGTTGAACAAAGTCGATCCATGCTAAATGATGAAGATGAGTTATTCGGACAATCCATATCGGCCGAATTGAGACGTATGCCCAGTGGAAAGAAAAAAATGAAAATTAAGGCCGAAATTTATAAAATTTTATATGAAAATGAAAGCGATTAGTAATTATTATAAGCATTTTTCTTTAAACTGTCTGTGTAAAGTATTATAAGAATAAAAAGGTTAGTGTATTGGTTTAGTAAATGGTTGTTAATGCAGAAAAATATAGGTTATACAGCCATAGTAAATTGTTGGGATCATTTACTTCAGCTGTTTTACAATAGCGGCGATTTATTATATAATTAGTTTACTATTGCCGGAAGGGCCTCGCTGTACTCGTAATCTGTTTCTATACCAGTAGGTACGGTACCTTATCGAGGAACCGCTTCATAAGAAAGTGGCGGACTACAATATTATTCGCGTTTGAAACTCGATCATAACAACCGAGATGGCAAAAATACTAACTCGATAATCAATTCTAGAATGTGATAGCAATTAACCCGAAAGAGGCAAAATAAAGAGTTATCTCTGTTGAGGATTGATCGTTGATATCGAATCTCGTTCACCCATTTCCACAGCGCGGTAAAATTGCGTTGTTAAATTCCAACAATAGATGGAGCCATCTACTCAAAAGATACGTGAACAATATTTATGGAGATAAACCGTTACAACCAATACAAAGGGCTGAAGAGGACACAAGTCCTGAGCAGTCCGCCATTCATCTAATATTAACAATTAATGTATCATATACCTGTAAGATGTTAATAAACGTATTTTGATTGATTGATTGATTCAAAGACCAGGCGGTTTTTTATATCGTCGCTTAACTGTACTCAAATAATATGTATGTCATATTGTACCTATATGCATTCACGGGGAAGATTATTCAGTGTGATATATATGCTGCTCTGTACGATTCGAAAAGCTATTCCGTGAACGAAGTACCTAAAGGCGGCTCCACACGCAACGGAAAAACCGAAGGCATGCCTCGGGGCGACGGGCCTTGAGGAGAACCTAAATTATAGGGGGTCTCCACACACTACGGAATATACGAAGGCCAGCCTTAAGGCACGCCAGTTTCGCGCAAAAATGACGTCGACAGATAACGTTCTTCCTGTTGTTGGATTATTGTTAGCTGTCGATAGTAATAAAAAAAGAGTGAAGCGAAAGTTCTGGACTAAAGACTGGTTACAGAAAAGGAAATGTTACTTCCATGTAAATTTATTAAAAGACCTGAGGTTCAGTCCGAAAGATAGGCACAATTATTTGCGGATGGAACACTTAAGGCTCTTATCATTGGTGACGTCGATCATTCACAAAAAGGACACCATAATGAGGACCGCAATTACACCTCGTGAAACATTACGATTTCTGGCTATAAATTCCTCTTGTTTTTGCTTTGCACGGGCCATGACTATATGAAAACTTGATGCAACGGACCTCTTTTCACACAAAACTACACCGTGTGTCAATATGACATTAAACAAAATATATATTTCATATGGAAACTCATATTTCTTCTTAAAAATTGTGTAATTTTAAATGTGTCTATGGCCAGGTTTGGTGGTTGACACACGGTATACGTATAGGGTATAACGGAATCGCCTCAAGGCCTACCTCCCACCCATCCACACAATACGATCGACCTTGGGGCGCCATAAAAGAAGAAGCAAATCGAATGAGATTTTGTATTGAAATTTCCGGCCTCCAGGCGTCAGATGCGCAGGAAAACCTCAACAGAATTCTCCATACACACATAGAGGTTTTCCTTGAGGTCTTGCGCCTGGAGGCATGCCTTCGGTTTTTCCGTTGCGTGTGGAGCCGCCTTAACACAGTCTGATCAAAGAGTAACCATAATCTGATCCTTCGCTCTGTATCTGTTACGTTCTTGATCGTGGAGCTTAAGCTATACAAGAAAGAGGGTCCTCTTATTAACATTTCTCCTATTTATGTGATTTGTTTGTGCGATATAAACACAACATAAATGCTGGCATTTGTCACAAATTAATATATTGCAGTCGATATACTTGGATGCTTTTGACGTGTTCTTTTTTTTGTACATGCAATTTACCAATTTACGAGTTGTTTTGTCGAAATTAATCGTAGATTTCTTTAATGTGTTTTTGTACTGAATTGGTCGATCATGTTTTCCACTTGCATTTATGACGCCTCTTATGTCTCGTTCTTGTTGATTTACTGCATTTGATGGATACCTGAACTTTATTGTACAATTTGAGATGTTTGATTTGTGTATTTTTTCTCTTTTGCATTTTGTTGTCGTAATTGATTTATCTCATGTATTTGTGTGGGTTATGCCAGGTTTTTTTGTCCATAAAAGGTTTTCCTTGCGTTGTGTGCTTAATATATTTATTTGTTCTTGTCTTTTCTTACCCACAAAATTCTGCATTTTATTAAATTCCTTTCCCGATTATGTCTCATGTACCAACACATAAAAGAACCGATTACATAACGTAAGAGTTCGTGCGTGCCATCCATATTGGGTCGACTGCTATACCGAGATTCAAAAGTGCGGTGGCTCTGCTCCTAGTTTAGTCAGGTGGCATCACGTAACTGCGAGCATAGTGTACATTCTCTACTTCTTTTTGCGTCTATCGTATTTAAACGGAGATCTCACTTAAATTTTGTAAAACTTTAAACCAATAACTAGATACTCGACTTTTATTACTCTGGGAATGCATCTTTTGCCTATCAAAAGCTACTAGCAAGGCTTAGATCATACATACGATCTAATTGCTAGCAAGTACCTTTCACTAGTAAACATACAAAGCTGAATGAAGGGGTGCATATCGAGAATGTGTAGCATGTTTGTGGGTACTTATTATTAAACCTCCATCAACAATACAGAGGAATGCTGACCTGCTCCATAAAGCTCTTTCTCATCTCAGGCGTGCTGCGAATGATATGAATATGCAATTAACTTGTTTTTCGGAAGGGGTAAGGAAAATAGAGACATACAGTATAAGTGTGGCAAATAATCAATTGTAATTTATTGATGAATCTTCACTCTATTCTATTGTTCTACCTACTTTGTTTACACCATAACTAGTAGAGAGGGTGTAAATGATCTCAGTCTTATTCCATTTTGTCTTCCATCGTCATAAGTAGGTAGTGGTTTTGTTATACTCTATGAAAATTCAAACAAATATCTCATGTCATCACAAACAACTATCCATCTACCAGTCCTTTAATATCATGAATGAACAGGAAGATACTTATAGTGTGAACATTTTTTAATTTAATCATCACATACTGGAAGCCAAGACATTTGAGAATGAAAACAGCCTGTCTGCGTTTTTATAAGCTTAGTTTGAATTCAAGTACATGACCATGTATAATCCGCTCAAATCTTTTACTTCAAGGTAAACTGTGGATATTTTCCAGTTCCACTAGAAACAATAAAATCAACACTCAAATTAATCCTTCTATTATAAGACAACAAAACCACTACCAATACATCAAATGAATGGGGTATCTATTAAGACACCCACCATCTAAACGCTATGAGTTTTTGTATGCCTATTGAGATCATTAGCCCTAGAATACCTTTTATCACACAAGTTACACCCAAATGGTTTATCACCACTATGAATTAAAGAATGTTCTTTAAGATCTGCATTCGTTACGAATGATTTATTACATGATAAACACAAAAAGTTTTTTTCTCCATTGTGCCGTTTCATATGAACTACCAAGCAGCTCGACTGTGCGAAACCTTTGCTACAAATTTGACAGACGTACGGTCGCTCCCCGGTATGAGATCTTCGATGAACAATTAAAGTACTTGATCCGTTAAATCCTGCAACATAAATAAAGATTATGTAATTGTGCAGCACCAACAACAAACATTTATTTTTTTTGTATAATTTTAACAATAAATCTTGTTAAACTATTTACTACCCTTAAAAGAGATTTTATTTTTTCCATTTCAAAGATTTTGTCGCACCTACTCCAATTCGCGCTAGTCTGACAACTGACTTACCCAAGTAACATGTACAAAATTCAGTAAGTACAGTTACAATTTATTCAAGTTTCAAGGTGTCTCACAAGGAATTGGCACAATATAAAATGATAAAACCGTGTGTCCTGTTTTGGTTGAGACTGCAGCGCATCTCAGCTTTTTTATATTTTAGCCATGAAAATCAATGATTGTTCGAGTAATTGTTAATTGTTAATTTTGTTAAATAATCACTTGTATTTTGTTCATTTTAATTGTAAAAAAATTATGTGTTAAATGATTAAGTTTATTCTTTTGCAAAAAGTGTTACAAGAAGTTCCGTGATCGCTGCGTGAGCTAATTAATTTGAAGATAAGCACGTGTTATCGCTGAAGTAAACAGATGTGATTTTTTTCATGCAATAGTTTGATAAGCAGGAGATGGTTCGGAAAGTTCAAAAAGGAAATTATTTTAAATAGCGGAGGAAGGTGTGAATTGGTGCTTTTTTGGTGGTGGACGTTAATCATTGTTTTGCTTTTTTTTTGGTGAACGTTGAGACGTAACCGCTCATTGTTTTATGTGTGTTTGGCAGTTTTGCAGTTATCAAAGCTTTTTGAAAAAAACAGTGAAGTAGTCTTGTGTTTAATCGACCCCGATTACCACCCAGCAAATAACAGTTCCCATGCTAAATTTTATTGTGCATACCTAGAGTTCTGGCGTTCACATACAAAATTTCAATTTTTTAAGTTTTTCCTTTAAGTGCGAGGGTTGTCCAGAAAGACGTTTTGAAATAAAAAATTTTAAACTCTTGGGCTATTTATTAACACAAGCGCTATTCAAATTGAGGCACTTATCATAGCGTGGCATATGGTTTTGATTCCAACTTTGTATAAATCCCCCGCCTGAGATTTTAACCTGCACTGGGTAGCGCCGACATGAAGTTCGGCGTCCCTATCGAACCGCTGCGTTGCGAGCCAGGACTTCATCGCTGGGAAGAGATGGAAGTTTTGTTTTTAGACGACAACGCCCGCTCGCACACAGTCAACCGTACTGGATATCTCTTGGATGATTTCGGATCACCCTCCATAGAGCTTAGATCTAGTGCCAAGCGACTTTCACCTCTTCCCAGCAATTAAGACCTCGCTCGCAACACAGCACAAAGACAATGATGCCAAAATGTACATTGAAATCAAAACACTTGTACCACACTATGATAAGTGCCTCAATATGAATGGCGACTATGTTGAAAAATAGCCTAAGAGTGTAGTTTCCAAGTGTGTATAATAAAAGTTGTTTCTTACACTTTCTTAATTTTTTATTTCAAAACGTCTGTTACTTTCTGGATAGCCCGTGTATATCTCCTGCAGTTTATGAGATATTTTGCCCAAATTTGAAATGCAAATTACGGTGAAGTACCTACATATTTGGTCATGTCAATGGTAGTGCGAATCTACAGTGTTGTTTTTCAAGATTAATGTTCTATTTTCTACCCCTGGCCTTTTTTCGGTGCGCCACGGGTAGAGAGTGAAACAAGAATTTAATTAACTGATTTATTTACAAACTTTTTGGTCTCTTGTAATTTTTTTCGTATCTGGGACCACTAGCGAGTAAAAAAATAAAAATCAATTTTCCCTAGTTAGGTAGCTAAATCAAAGTATAGTTATTAAAATGGTCCAGTAGGCCCTGTCATTATTTGAATAATATCTTGTTTTTATTATTTTTGACAGTTGCCATTGAAAACTGTATTTTGTGTTTGCATATATGTTTATAGATTAAAGGTTAAAATTGTAAAGTATACGATAGTAACACCCTGTAGATCCGTAACAAACCGTTTATATGAATATATATCATATTTAGGAACATCCTAGTATACAGGGTGTTTGTGAATAAGTGCACATGAAATTTTATATTCACACTATTGCATAAAAACGGCGTCCCATACGAAAATAAAACACCCATATCTTGGAAAATGAAGTATTTGCGGACAAATGATATATAGCAAATTTTTTTTCAAGCATATCACCCCATGAAGTTCTTTACTAACACCCTGTATATTTGTTTCTGTTCTTTTTATTAACTTATGATATATTTATATTTACTTTTTCTTCATTGATAAACAAATATAGTTTCTTTGCTTTGTATTATAAAATATTGGCTGTATGCTGTTAGACAATAAAGTTTATTTATTTATTTATAATTCCGTGGTACTCCATGGTGTTATTTTGATATTATATTTCACGGTAATCTCTTGCTATCGAGCTTGCTATTCTTTTAAGGTTTTTACATGTGAATGTTAACAATCGAAAAGAATATTAAAAACACCAAATGACTACCACAGATTTAACTAAAACTAGCCATTTTTGATACAATGAAATTAGGTTCGGTGATTCTTGTATTTTTTCACACATAATTTTATTCACGTGTTACCCCTTCGACTATTCAACTCAACACAGTTACCAGCATTTCATGCTATACCTACCTTTATGGCATATATCACATATATGAGACTTTTCACCCGTATGTGTCCTCATATGCTTCGTCAATTCATTTGACTGACAAAAAGCCTTTTGACAGACACAGCAAACATATGGCTTTTCACCGGTATGCGTCCTTATGTGTGCGATTAAGTTAGAACTTGTTGAAAACGCCTTACTACACAAAGTGCACTGATGCGGCCGTTCGCCGGTATGTGTCCTCATATGCTTCTCTAAATCTTGAGCCTGACGACAACCCTTATCACACACAGTACATCTAAACGGCCTTTCGTCCGTATGCATCCTTAGATGTATTTTAAAATTGCCACTGTGAGAAAATGCCTTATTACACACTTTACACTTGTAAGGCATATCAGTTGAGTGGGTTTTCATATGCCTACTCAATTTGGTTGACGTTTGAAAAACCTTATTGCATGTCGAACACTGTTTCACCGAGTTGTCTTTCACCTCGCGTTTAATTTTCACATTACGTTTGATTTTGTCTTTGGGATCACATGTTACATTGTTTGTGCCATTGTGCAAACATGGTTCTTCTGGTTGTTGTTGAGTGATTGTCTGCATTTGAGGTAGTAACTGTAAGGGTGGAACCACAACTTGATTTTGTAGTTCGTTTGTTGGTGGTAGTTGCTGAACCGGCATCGTATATGAACCATTATATACTTGGACCTGTCCGAGAGCTGGTAATGTATAACCCGTAATTGGTAAATGGTTTTGTGATTGCACATTATAATTCAATTGCGTTAAAGGTTGCGATATGGAGTTAAGGCCATCAAATTTCTGTTCTTGAATGTCTAACAATGGTGCACATTCTATGTAGACACAATTTTGTGGGGCTTGTGGATGAGTAGTTTGAAATGTCATTGTATGTTGCTGAGGGGGTTGTTGCACTTGAGATTGTTGTTGTTGTTGCATTTGGGGCTGGTGCATTTGTTCTTGCTGTGGTTGAACTAGTGCAGGTTGCTCTTTGGTTTTTAATGGATCTAATAAATATTGCCGAAGCTTCGCGTCTGTTTTTTCACATTGTTTTTTAAACTGAAATGAAATATGCAACTTCGCCAAACACTTATTGCAGATTTGTCCTGGTAAACCATCGTTTTGCCATACCTGAAATTAGTTGTCACGTTTAAATAATCTATTTGGGAGACTACCTGCACTGAGGAACAAGCCATCATCTTTTTCGATACATTTACTTTAAAAATGGACATCATTATTCCTTCGTTCAAACAAACTCTACATACTTTTGAAAAATCTAACTCCATATCAAATATTTGTATTCGTATAACTATTATTGTTAATATTATAAGATTTTAAATATATAATTAACCTATTTTATTTACATTACAAGAAAATAAACATAGACACCAATAAACGCATTGCTCAATAGATGGTGGCACTATCGGCAAGACCTACACAAAACTATAAAGGTCAAGTTACACAATGCGGAAATCAGTGTCAGTGTTCTTTGAAATAAAGCTTGTCATAGTGGATGCGTTTTCGCACGAATCAAAAATTCGCCTATCTGCCACAACCATCTATATTTATTATTTAAATATATAAATAAATAAATTTAAATTATAGACGGCTGTGTATCTGCGCTTCCGCTTAGCACCACATAGCACCACACATAGTCTCGCACATAGCATAGCCCCCTACACCTAGTTTTATTCTATACGCGGGTTCTCTGCAAAGGACAGAGAATTCATCGAATCGAATCATATCATAAATACAAAGAATGGTTATTGTCTAAAGACGAGCACGAGACACGTACAAACTACAACATACTACAAACTACCTTTTTTATTTTTCATCCTAGGTCTGACGATGAATCGGTAGATTCGAAATCGATAACAGAATATTAATTAAATTATTTGAAAAATTCACTTTTTAATCTACAACCTTATAACACCAAAATTCAATATTGATTCAAAAAGATTCAAAAAATTATTTTAAAAAAATTTAAAAATCTTTTTGAAATTGTGTTTTTTAATCATTTGAACCTTCTTTTAATTCATTATATCTTTTTTAATTTTTTTTTTAACCACTTAAACCTTTTTTTGGTTATCGTCCCTAGTGCGTTATATTTCTGAAAAAAGAAATTGATGTAAGTACTATTTTTAGATTAAACTATATTATACTATACAGGGTGTTCCATTTTTTTTAAAAATGCGGTTAGATCCGATATCTTTTACATGACTCCTTATACTGATTTTGAAAATGACAGATTATTCAAGAATTATTACAAAGAAAGTGTTGTAAATTTTATGTATCTTTTAACTAAGAAGATATAGAGTTATTCTGAAATTGGCCATTTTTTATTTTCTTCCGTATCTCTTCAGCGAACAAAAATGTCCACCAGCAAAATTTCTTCGTAATCGATCCCCTCGTCTTCGAGGTATCGTGCTATAACAGACGGACCAGCGGACAGACACAGAAAAAGAACTAAAACAAAGATGTCCAGAAACATCAATCAAACGACCGTATTTCGATTAATGAGTTGGTTGTAATTAATTGATGTTTCTAATTAATTTGTTGATCTAAACCTTGTCAAAGAGTAAAGTATAAAGTATTCTTTGACCTTGTTAAAATCTTGGCGTATGAACGAAATAAAAATATGTCTTTGAGGACTACTTATGTACCTACTTATAAATGGATAATTTGGCAATTGCTGCGGTACACCTCTTGCTTTGCTTCTGCGTAAAACGTAGGTACTCAACTATCATAAATTCATAATTTAAAAATGGTCTTACACTTACATCAGTCTATTGAATTCCATATGAATGATGTAGTGCAGATATGCAGTCGAGGATTAAGGAAGAAAATGATCAATTCATAAATATTACATTTTTAACGGTTTTCATTTCACTAATAACACTCCATGATTCATAGGCAAGGTCATACGGGCAAAATCTCTTTCCTTTATGTTTGTTCTTAAAAAGGCAAGACTGCTTTTAATAAAGTCAGTTAAACCGTTCCAACGATTTGAAAAACACCTACATAAAAACCGTCGCTGAATAATTTCGTTTCCTTTTGATTTATTTATGTCGAGATAGGTTTGCCTATAATTTTTATTTCACTTGATAAGGAAATATATAAAGGAATAACTGTATAATATTAATTCATTATTATAGACCGAGATATAATGACAGTTTTTGTGATATGATTAGTAAACGCCTGTCAAAATAATTTTCTCTTTACATAGGTTATTACCTACTTATTAGAAATAGGTACCTAGCGTATAATCGTAGGTACCTATATCCAAATACACTAAGCTATATCATACGTCTATTTTTATGTAATTTTTCAAATTTTGACAATGCCTACAACAAATAAAAGTGTATTAAGTACCTACCTAGGATAAAAATTAACTCCATATGTAGAAATTATTGATAAATTTCATAACGAAGAAAAAAAAATACACTATACATATTGAGGAAAACTGGAAATTGACATGAAACAAGCTAAATTGTGCACAACTCTTGTGCAGATAAAGCGCATTTTTTTTAACCGAAATAGCTTTTCTTTTGACATAACCAATGGATATATTTCTGGCAGACGTCTCAATCGCCCTTTGTGAGTACCCTCTTCCGACAATCCGTTCTTGAGGTATAAGGGAATATATCCGATCACGATAAGAGGTCGAGGAGCAGGGCTATGGTTGGTAGAAATTAAGTCCTTTCGTCGAGACCTTTCATTAGAGTACCATGAAGGATAAAACTAATTCCACACCCTCCCCCCCTCCATCCCGTACTTTGATAAGAGGACAGAAAGAAGGGCAGTAAGTGGTAGAAAACGGTTCCTTTCTTTAAGACCTTTAATTAGGATACAATGAGAGATAAAATTAATTCCCCCCCCCCCCCCAGGCTCCGTCTCGCTCGCTGATCTCGAAAAAGAGTCGCACGGGAAAGTTATAGTTTGTACAAACCAATTTATTTCGATGAGCCCTTTCATTAGAATACCATGAAAGGTAGAACATATGTTCTACCCCCCCCCCCCCCCACCACCACCACCCACTTAAAGGCATGCGTATGCAAAATCTGAGACTATTGGTTGTCGTATGTAAAAGTTATGCACGTTTTACTTTCAAAAACAGCATCTCAGAAAATAATTCGTGGGGGGGGGGGCTTTTAGACAGCGAAATTTAATTAGTTCAAAACGGTAGAAGTGGGCCCGGACGGACGGACAAAACGCAAACAATAGCACATTTTTTTAATTCTTAAAAAACGAACTAAAAAGTGGTGGGAAGTGGGGGAAGCTTAAAGCAAAGATATACTACAAAACAGAATCAATCTTACTACGTTTGTTTCTGAGATACAGAGCGAACAAGAAAACTTTGACTTTGGTTATCATGTATCTTACTACCCATGTAAGATAGAAAAAA
Source organism: Photinus pyralis (assembly GCF_008802855.1). Taxonomy (NCBI): domain Eukaryota; kingdom Metazoa; phylum Arthropoda; class Insecta; order Coleoptera; family Lampyridae; genus Photinus; species Photinus pyralis. The sequence goes on from NW_022170596.1 coordinate 4,198,724, forward strand.
AAGCACTATTTTCAATATTTTTATATATATATTCCAGAGGCGTATAGTCTAAAAAAAATTTCATGGACCACCATGATTACATTGATGTATCATAAATTCATAACCTATATTTTTATTTATGTATATACTGCATTACTTCATATTTTCATGTTCATGTTCACATGTTTTTACCGTTAACCATTTATTTTATTGGTATCGACGGCCTTAAGCGACCATGAATACAGTAATCAAAACAAAATCTGCATGAACCCATGACCTACTATTAAAAAACTGTAAAAAAAAAGGTTTTTATAGATTTTGATGAACTTTGGGCCAAATCTCAGCAACGGTGGTTCAAAATATTGTTTTGACGACGTCATTCAATTCTACGTAAAAATATCTAAAATACGCAGTTTTTACCTTCTTTACATTACATGGGTACGAGACGAGAACATCCAAAATAGTCAAACTTTTCGTTTTCACCCTGTATCTCAGAAACAAACGTAGCTAGATTGATTCTGTCTGTGGTATTGAACGGTTAAAAAAAAAATGGTAAAAGGTCCGGAAAGCCGCATATCTCTATCTTTAAAAACAGCCGAGGTCAAAACCAAAAGTTTAAAGAAGCGCAAAAGTGTGATCTGAAACTTGATCATTATCAAAAGAAGGCAGAATATCCATGAACGAATGGTGGCAGTTCAAATGTGGTAGGGCGTGCATTCATGACTTACCCACGGCGTGGAAGACAACTGGATGTATGAACTGACGAAATCAAGAAATTTAAAATCTTGGTGTCGAGCAAAAATATCGGGTGTTGCTAAATAAATGAGGGTATCAGAAACGAGTGTTTTTAAAATTTAGGAATGAGCAAGGTCACCGGCAGCCTCGAACATTGTGTAGACGATAGTGGGGTTTTGACATCTTTATCTCAAAAAATAAGTAAATAAATAATAAATAAATAAATAAATAAATAAATAAATAAATAAATAAATAAATAAATAAATAAATAAATAAATAAATAAATAAATAAATAAATAAATAAATAAACTTCGGATCACTTTAAGCCTTCCGCACAGCCACACTTTGGTCCGCACCATGTCTTGTATGAACAAAATATTTTCAATATAAGTAGGGTCATCAGGTGCGGTATGGTGCATGGTGCGGATCGGTTCCAGCTTTGACGACAACTCTTTCCACCCCCAATCCCTTGTATCCAGAGGGTCCCCTTCTCAAATTGGAAATGTAGGAAATTCAATGAGTTTTGATTTTGTAAATACCGATAAGTAGAGTTATGGGAAAGTTTCGATATTGATGGAAAACCAAAACATATGGGGGTTTTTGGACATGTTCAAGAGGAAGGTCCAAGGAACATTTAGACCAAATTTCAAAACTATAATTTTTTATTTTTATTTGGCGGTAGATTGACCGATGCTCATCTATTGACTATTTCTGTGAAGACTGAAGATGTCCACGAGATAAGCAGCGTATAAGTTGAAGAAACCAGCGATGTGCATATTATATTGTGACAACAGCTTAGAAACACAAAAGGACTACATTTCCGACACAAGTCGTCCCTGAATGATAAAATTAGCACTCTTCTTCATCTGGAAAACTTAAATCTAGCAGATAGAGATGGACACGAACTTAATGCGGCTCGAAAACTTATTTCCTTCGAGCCAAGCATCTATTCGATCTGTGTCTTTTCAGTCGCGTTCGAGAAAAATCTGTAAACTCCGAGACAAATCTGTTAAAAATGGGTCTTGGCCCAGTTCTTTAGTTTTTCGCTTTGACATGTTTTTAAAACATTATGTAGGTACCCTCGCCCTAGAGACGTAGAAGAAATTAACCGAATACAACGAAATATCCAAGGATCCTCAGTATTACAATCACTTTTAACGACAATTTATTTTAATCTTACATAACACGTTTTATAGTTAACAAAAATGCATCAAATTCATGTCTTGGTCATTGAGATAATGCTCTTAATCTTGTTCCCAAGTTCCCAAGCATATCAGTGCAAGAATAACGATTTTGACATGTTTTGATCTGGTTGCCAAAAATAGATCAAATTCATGTTTTGGTCGTTGAGATAATGTTCTTGGTCTTTTTTCCAACGAGATTGGTGCATAAATAACGATTTTGACATGTTTTGATCAAAATCCACGTGGTCGCCAAAAATAGATCAAATTCATATTTTGGTCATTAAGATAATGCTCTTGGTCTTTTTCCCAACGATCTTGGTGCATAAATAATAATTTTGACATGTTTTAAGTAAAATCCACGTGGTCACAAAAAATGCATCAAATTCATACTTTGGGCATTGAGATAAAGCCCCTAGTCTTTTTCCCAACGATATCGGTGCATAAATAACGATTTTGACATATTTTGATCAAAATCGCATGTGACCTCAGAAAAATAATTTAACATCTTTGAATAACACACATGCGGTTATCAAATGTGCCCGTGATGTATTCTTTCAGCATCAAGATAATGCGTTTGAAAACTTTTAAAACTCCAAATTCATGTGTAAAAAATAAATTTGTGTACATTTTGCTCTAAAACTTTTAACCTATACTACAAAGAGCTATATTGAATTGTTACACATCTAAGAGTCATAGACAATAATCTAGCGAAAGTTCGAACTCGATACATGACCTAGAGAATGAAATATGATGATTTTTATTATATTGAGCGCGCAGTTTTTCCTTTTCCGGATTCACTCAAGTCCTATAACTTTTGTTCCTGTTGATCAATTATAGTGCCCGTCCTTAATGTAAAGTACCCGCCGTACACCAAATTTCAACCCAATCGGCCACTTTTAAAAAGAGTTAGAGCGCACACGGATGGACGGACGGACGACAATACAAAACTATAAAAGATCTGAGGATCAAGCGATATTTTGAAACAAGGGATGAAAATTGTAAAGCGTTTGAACAGAAGAAGTAAGGGAAGTTTCCAAATAAAACATGCATGACTCTCGGGAAAATTTGAAATTGCACAACAAAGTCAATGACTTGACTGTTGACTAAGACGTGATCAAGCTAAAACAATTAGGTACTTAACATTTCTCCACTTTAGATACTTAAACACAGGAAGGGTTCTTGAAATAAATTCCAGCAACCCCCTCGAATCCAAAAACAAAAATACCTAATAGAACAGTAGAGTAATGAGTTAGTTTCCTCGACAATCATTTCTTCGTCTTTCTAATTTCAATGTTCTAAAAATAACGAAATGAAAAAATTAATTTGCATGAATCACCGAAGTCTATAAGTGGAGACAAAGAACGGTTGGGTTAAATAATATTTCTGGATTACCTGTCCCAACCGATCGGCGAAATTTAAATTTGGTTCGCGTTTTGTCCCACTCGACTGGTTCATTTGAAATTTTGAATCTGGAGACCAATAGGAGGGTCGCTATCCCTGCCCGGTGAGACGAAGAGCCGTTGCGTTCCTATGCAATCGTATAAAAAGAAGCTGCACTGCATCTTTGAGCTCAACTGTCTGTTATTGTGCCTTTTTGAATGTGATATTGCATTCTGTTGTGGTGGTTTGTTTGTGTAACGTGCAGTACTTTGAAAATCTGTTTTTGTTGTAAGTATATTGCCTTGAAATTTTTAAATAACGAACCCTAATTTGCGGACGAGAAGAGATTCTAATCTAGCACGTGCTGCGTGCACGTTATTGTTTTGTTTACAATTTCTCTTGACTAGACTGCATTGTTTTTATTGTGTTGCTGTTGCTGCTTTACCATGATGACCGCTCTTAGTCGTTGCTCTTAATTGTAAAAAATAAACGCCCTCGAAAACGGCTTAAAACGCTATCAAAAGTTAATTATTATTTTCACATAAAATTTCCGTTTCCGCTTGAACTAGACTAGTTTTTACAACTTGTTTTTGTTGACGGCGGTAACGTAAACGTTTTTTTTTAATTCAAAACGGTCAACGGTCAATATGGAGGTCACCCATTTCAACTTGTGCTGTTTGTCAATTTAGGCTACGATAGAGTGGGAATCCCTGTGTACATAGGGGGCTGTTAACTTATAGGTACAATATGGCGTGTTCATGTCTAAATTTTGATAGGTACGAGGCTGAACCGAGAAACGGAGAAAGGGCTTATGTGGAGAATCTTAAAACTGATAATCATATGCGGGGGGAGGGGGGGATCTAAAAACTCACAAAGCAACACCATCGCACCTCTTACAAGATGGTTTGAAAGGGGGTCTCTTTAAAAAACGAGGGTATGGTGGTCTTATTTACAAGTTTGAAATGTACGTGGGCGTGCATTCGTAAAAGTTTAATACATACAAGAAATGTCACGATCTGCAATTCCATAACTATAATTACCACGTATAATCATTATTAATTATTAAAATATATAGGTATCATAAATCTATGAATAAACAATTAAACATGTATACAGGGTCATTCTTGACGAGCGTCAGTTAGAAAGATATGGAAAACCTTTGAAAATGAAGATAAACTGATAAGTTCTTTAAGGGTTTTGGCACATGATGAATTGAGCTAAAATATTTTCAAAATGGCGTCACTTCCGGAAATACCGGAAGTAGCGATCAACTTTGTTATTTTAAATAGGGACCCCCTATTTTTTCTACATTTTCGGATTCTACGTCGAATTTGGAGTACAACGATACCCCATAGTTGATCCTTTGCTCCAAGGGCTTCGCCGATATTCAAGTTTTTGTGTCAAAAATTGAATTGAATTTGCAAAAATTGTTTTCAATGCTTTATTAAGGAAAGATCGAATTTTCTTATGGTATGCGTAAGAGTGTAAAAAAGTGAGACTGCGTCACTTTTTCAGAGCTCTCAACTTTTAAACTTTTAAATATCCGTAACTCCATTTTTTCAAATGGCACCCCCCATTTTGTTCTTCACCCTTGTTTTCCTTTTTCCCAGACCTTTAATTTGATACAAAATGTCCAAAGCTGCTTCAAACGGTTTCCGAGATATTCCATGTTTTAGTTACTTCTTGTGGCAAATTGATAAAAAAATTAAGTCGCTTGATGTTATTCTTTTGTTTTTATTATGATAATGTTTAAACGTCAAATTTTTCGCTGTTTGAACTTATACTTCTGGTCAATAATGGCTCGGTTGGGTTACACTAATGAAGATTTTGTGAATTTAATATTAATAGATGGTGATTGTAATCGAATAGCTGCCAGGACTTGTCGTCTTTTTTCCGAAAGATACCCTGACAAGGCGCAACCCACATAGGCTACAATTCGCAGTTTACTACAAAATTTGAGGAATAACGGTACCGTTCTACTCCAAATTCGACGTAGAATCCGAAAAATTAAAAAAATAGGAGGTCCCTATTTAGAATAACAAAGTTGATGGCTACTTCCGGTATTTGCGGAAGTGGCGCCATTCTTTGTGCACTCGTGTCTGATATGTCAATTTCTCTTTGGATATCATTAAGCGATGCAGTTGGATTTGCAGCAAAATACACCAGTACAGTTATTTCCTGTTCTTCTACCACAGGCTTCCTTTTTTTGTATTTTTGTTTGAAAGATACTGTTATTCGTGAAATGTTGTAGTAATTTGCGAATTGCGAATAAAAACAAAAGAATAACATCCAGCGACTTAATTTTTTTATCAATTTTCCACAAGAAGCAACTAAAACATGGAATATCTCGGAAACCGTTTGAAGCAGCTTTTGACATTTTGCATCAAATTAAAGGTCTGGGAAAAAGGAAAACAAGGGTGAAGAACAAAATGGGGGGTGCCATTTGAAAAAATAGAATTACGGATATTTAAAAGTTTAAAAGTTGAGAGCTTTGAAAAAGTTACGTAGTCTCACTTTTTTAGACTGTTACGCATACTATAAGAAAATTCGATCTTTCCTTAATAAAGCATTGAAAACTGTTTTGCAATATCTCTCACCGTTTTCGAATAATAAATTTTTAAAATTACCCCTGCAAATTCAATTTTTGACATAAAAACTTGAAATATCGACGAAGCCCTTGGAGCAAAGGGTTCAACTATGGTATCGTTGTATTCCAAATTCGACGTAGAATCCGAAAATGTAGAAAAAATAGGGGGTCCCTATTTAAAATAACAAAGTTGATGGCTACTTCCGGTATTTCCGGAAGTGGCGCCATTTTGAAAATATTTTAGTTCAATTCATCATGTGCCAAAACCCTTAAAGGACTTATCAGTTTAGCTTAATTTTCAAAGGTTTTCCATATCTTTCTAACTGACGCTCGTCAAGAATGACCCTGTATATTAGAATTCGATTCTAACCGAAACCTTAAAGTACTTTTAAATAGTGCGCTACTTGACTATAGCGACAAGCTCATTCCTTGACTGCAAGGACATCTGAATTCTGAAATGAAGTTTAGGACATTATACATATTGCATTGGGGTAAAAAATGATCTCCCAATTTTTTGCCGGAAATACACTAGGAAATACACCTTTTGAAGCACCAGGAATCCGAATCAAACAAAATCTGTCTGTCTGTCTGTCCGTCCGCCTGTACTCTCATTTCTGGCTAAACGGTTGAACCGATTGGAACCAAGTTGTTGAAGAGTTGAAAAGCTTTTGGGCAGAATCGCACAGCAAATTTTTTTCGTATTTTTTCGGTGGGTGTAATTTATAAATCTCACTTTATTTCTTGCTCTGAGGTATAAATGTTGCTGAATACCTAATAATTATTTTCAGTTTTTATTATTGCTAAACTTTAAAAATTTGTACTAAGGGTTTAAATCCGAAAGATGAATCGATGTTTTTTTTTATTATTTGAAACCAGATCGGCATTTATTTGCTATACATGGTTGGGTTATAGTAATGTAATTGGCACTAATCATAGCTATGCTTAAGAGATTTACAATATTCATCACTTCACTTCACAGTAGTAAGTCTTGTGGTAATCGCCGTTTTAGTCTATAGTAGTATGGATGTGTGTCTTACCTAGGTGATACGTTTTAGCACTTGGGCACAAATTGATGGAGGAATAAAACTTGTCACACAGTTTATTTATGTAGTCGCTAATGAGTGGTCGGTTGAGTTCATGGTGAATTTGAGTGTTCCTGATAAACCAGTTGGCTTTGACAGCTATACGCAGCACTTTATTTTGGAATACTTGTAATTTATTGAGTTGGGTTTTATTAGCAGCTGCCCAAACTGGACAAGCATAGGTTAGTATAGGGCGTAAATAGTTATTTATGCATCAAGGGCATTAAGGCGATATTTATGCCGAGGGCGACAGAGCCCGAGGGCCTCCGGCCCGAGGGATTGTAAGTCACCCGAGGGTTAAATATTGAGTAATGCCTGAGGTGCATACAACATTTTATTTTTCATCGTTCCAAAGAATGCATTTCCAATATGCAAATGTCATGATTATTGTTTTCCCAACATTAAAGTGCTTCATACGATTATACGAATCAAGTTGCATCTTTTTTATTACATAATATAACTCCGTCAGTCAATTTGACAGGCCATTTGAGGGCATAATGAGATGACAATCCATTATGCCCTCTCATTATGCCCTTGGGCGTAATAGACTGCTTCATATATCACATATGACAGATATAATTGACATAATGGGCAAATGAAAAATAAATGGATTTATATACATATAAGAAGGGCGCATTCGATTTGCAGTGACGATTTTTTGCTGATGATAGGTTATAATATTCCAAGTCTTGCATACGCTTCGTTCAATTTTTTGTTGATATGATAGCCCCACTTCAGCCTTTGATCTAGGTAAACTCCTAGGTATTTTATTGCGCTGTCGTGCGGGTTGTACTCTATGACCTGGTTATGTACGGTTAGATTTATTGGTTTTATGCACCGTCGTAGTGTAAATATTTTCGCCACTGTTTTGTTGGCATTTACATTAATGGACCACTTATCGAAATACGCCGTTATTTCATCAATTCCATGTTGTAGGATGGTTATGGCTCGTTTTATATCTTCTTCCTGGGCTATCAGTGCTGTGTCGTCTGCAAACATTGCAAGTTTTGTTCCTATGGGTTGGTGAATGTCGTGCAGGAATATGTTAAATAGGACTGGGCCGAGAATTGATCCTTGTGGGACACCTGCATTAATATTTCTCCATGTTGAGAGTGTTGCGTTTATTCTGACGGAAAACTGGCGATTAGATAGGAATGATACTATGGTTTTGAACAGATATGTTGGTAGTTTTATTGCGGACAGTTTAACGATAAGGCCATTTATCCAGACTCGGTCGAAAGCTTGTGCAATGTCGAAAAACGCTATTGGTGTGTATTTCTTAGTTTCAAATCCCTCTTCAATTACTTGCGTGATGTGTAGCAGTTGGTGAGTTGTCGAGTAGTGTCTTCTAAATCCAAATTGGAACATAGGTATTGTATGATTGGTTGTTATGTATTCCGTAATTCGTGTGTGAACGATTTTCTCGAGGAGTTTTGATAATGTTGGAAGCAGGCTAATAGGCCTATAGCTAGTGGGGAGGTTTTTGTCTTTATTGGGTTTCTTGAATACCAGGACGTGTGCTTTTTTCCACGATTCAGGAAAGTATCCAAGTCTAAAGCATGAATTAAAAATATTTGTTAAGTAGACCAGGCTTTTATTAGTTAGGTTTTTTAAAATGATGTTACTAATTTGGTCATGTCCAGGGGCTTTTCTGTTTGAGAGATTATAATTGGTTATGTTTTGCAATTCACGAGGTGAAGTTGGGTGGATTTGGTAATGAAAGATACCTATCATCGAAATAAATTGGTTTGTACAAACTATAACGTTCCCGTGCGACTCTTTTTCGGGATCAGTGAGCGACGGGGCCTGAGAGGGGAGGGCGGGAGAATTAATTTTATCTCTCATTGTATTCTAATTAAAGGTCTCAACGAAAGGAACCGTTTTCTACCAACTACTCCCCTTCTTTCTGTCCTCTTATCAAAGTACGGGGCGATGGGGGGGGGTGGGGGAGTGGAACTAGTTTTATCCTTCATGGTACTCTAATGAAAGGTCTCAACGAAAGGAATTAATTTCTACCAACCATAGCCCTCCTCCTCGACCTCTTATACGGGTATATCCTTCATACCTCAAGAACGGATTGTCGGAAGAGGGTACTCACAAAGGGCGATTGAGACGTCTGCCAGAAATATATCCATTGGTGATGTAAAAACAAAAGCTATTTCGGTTTAAAAAAATGCACTTATCTGCACAAGAGTTGGGCACTATTTATACTTGTTTTAAAATTCCCCTAACAATTTTGCGAGAATCAGTAGTTTTAAGTAGCAGGCGGTTACACGAACATCTTGACAAAGTTTGTCTTCAATCTCGTCGCCAATTTAATCGCCGAAAATAAATAATGGCTAATTAATTTAATTACAAACCAAACTCCATCGGCGGGAGTGCTAACGTCAACATAAAACTAAAAGAAAAGACGAGAGAAAAGAATGAAAAGCGATATGTGCGGTTTGAGGACTGTTCAATTGCGGTTAGTCAGTGGAGTATGACTCATGGTTTATACCAAAGAGTACTCTTTGTTTATACTTTGTATAAAGAGCTCTTTGTAATTAGCTTATACTGTACTCGTTTCATAATTATGCGCTCTTTTAAAATGTAAACAAACACGTTATTTTAGCTTTATTAGTCTACTAATCAAATTCTCTCTCCCGAAATTTACTGCAAAACTAAAACACGATAGGAAAATAAACAATTTGTTTCGGCGATACTGTGACCACTTTGATCTATGCTAAAGGGATATTTTACCATGCGTGGGGTATGTGCACAACTTTGTTCAATACGTGTCATATTGGTACTGGGTTAGGGTTGCCAGATGGTATCCAAAAGGAGGACATGTCCTCCTTTTCCATGCTTTGCCCTCCCGTCCTCCCTTACCTACTCTAAGTCCTCCTTTTTTGCTAAACGTCGGGCCGGACTGCACTACTGGAGTGACGCGAAAAAGGGAACAGGGCGGGTGAGCGCGTGAGTCACCGCTCCGCAGATTGACGATGTTAAGCTACACGATCAATTTTGTAACTTGATTTCATTTCTTAAATCAAAATCAAATGAAGATGAAGCATATTATGATTTGAAGTTGCACGAGCAGTGGACAATCTACTTCAAAAGTGTTAAAAACATAGAATGTTTCTCAGAACTGCTCAAGATCTGCGAGTTTTATTTTTGTGTAAGCGCACATAATGCAAATGTGGAACGAGTTTTTTCCCTAATTAATACTCAGTGGAGCAAAGAGAAGAATAGACTAAGTGTGCAATCAGTTAAATCTTTAATTCTTACTCAATACAACTTCAAAAACATGACATGTGAAGATTTTTACAATTATTTGTTAAAAAACCAAGAACTTCTTTCCAAAATTGGCAGCTCAGCTAAATATGATTAAAATAAAGTAAAATATTCTAAAAAATTCGTTTAATTTCTGAATGTCCTCCTTTTTTACAGAAAATCCTCCTTTTTAGACTCATATGCCCTCCTTTATCAAATTATTATCTGGCAACCCTATACTGGGTAGAATTATTTTGTCGTGTTCAGGAACCATGATCCTTTTACCAGAATTTCAGATCAGTAGCACACTTCTCAGTAAAAATTAACCGTTATAGGGATAAAAGATTTGTGTATGTTACGGATAAAGTTACTAGTTTATAGACTAGCTATATAGTGTAAACTATATTCAAATGTATGAGTAATTTGATGGGAAACCATAATTTCGAAACAGACTTGGACACCAAAAATGCATCAAGTATGTATATCCTTCAATTTTGTTCCCTGCGACCTTGATACTCGTATGTTTTGATCAAAATACCTGTGGTCTTAAAAAGTTCATCAAATTCAAGCCATTGGTGTTGTTTCCAACAACTATCATGCATAAATAATCATTTTGAAATATCTTCATCAAAATAGACGTGGTCTCCAGAAAAACCAACCCCAAATTGTGTCAATAACAATTTTTGGCACATTTCTCTCCAAAACTTTTGGTAGACCACAGAGAGGAGCCTGTATTAATTGTTACACATCTAGGGAATAATTTGGCGAAAGTTCGAATTAGACACATGACTTAGGGAATGAAATGTATCAATTTGTATTTCAGCAATTAATGTTTTCCGTTCGCCATTCACTTAAACTTCCTGTTGACCTAAGCACCTAAAAATCAATACCATCCTGTCCTAATGTCTTAAGTCGGACATTTCCTTGTCTTAAGAGTCGGACGGGCGGACAGCAATACAAAACTAAAATTAATCTCATGATTCTTAATCTACTTACAATTTTTGGTTTCCACTAACTTGTAGTTAATAAATACGCAGCTACCTATGTTGAAAATTAATCGGATTGGCACTTCTTTTGAGTTGAGGGGGAGGGGCTCAGCTTTACCTAAATTTAAAGTTATTTTGCTTCTTGCTATCGATAGGAATTAGCTCGGGAATTAGGTATTTTAATTCATTTTTATTTTCAGATTCCGTTTTTCCGAGATGGCTGATATTATCACTGAATCATCAACTGTTACCACCGTCAGTGAAAGTAAGTACCTACTCGCCACACGGTATACGAAGAAATTTGTGCCATATTCATATTTGATGTGTTTTTTTTTTACTTTCATTAATTGTTGCATGTACTTCATTTGTGGTATCTTTTACAATTGGTATGTGCGTTTCTCAAAGTATAAAATGTGGAATGGTGGCAGTAGTAGTTGAAATAAAGTGCAAAGTGCTCGTCTATTGTAAAAATGCTGTTAAAAAGTTTAGTTGATTGGCCATGGCTGATCATTTCTTTAGTGCTCGATTGCTTTTTTTTCGCCGCCATGATGAGTCATGGGCAACTACCAATATAATTAAAAAAGTGTTTTGAAATTCAGTTGTTGATTTTAGCCTTTAAACACCCTGTATCTATTTATAATCAAGATATCAACACAGTTCTCTAAAACTTTTTCTCGTTTCGCTATATATTTGGTTGCGATGTTTCGCGTTTAAATTAATTGCTAATACGAACGCGTTTGGGTCTAAGGTGGAAAAACATTCCGTTGAGCTATATTTGTTGGGCGGATACTTATTAATCAAAGATGTGCATTCATTTTTTAAATAATAAGTACAACAAATTTACGAACAAAACGGCTACCTACCGGTAAAAAGGTTAATGGCAATTAATTCATTTGTATTGCCTAAGACGTTCCACTATCCAATTTTTTAAATTGCTTCTGGCTTCCAAAGGAGAAATGAATTTTTGTTTAAAATAGGAGGGCCGTTTTTTGGGGATTTTGCATAAGAATTTGAATTTGAAGTCTTTATTTTCCTGAAGAGGTTGACTTTCACAGAGTTATTCCGTAAGCAAATTTAGGTTCTGTTGTAGAAAAAAAAATTACGAATCCGTGCGTACTAAAGCTTTTAATTTTTTGAACTTTAAAACCCAGAAATTGGATAACTAAAAACTGGCGCTTTTAAGAAAATCAGTGGTGCCATGGTAGTTTGACATCAAACAATCTTAGCTTTATTTCTAAAATAATTAGGGAAGCCAATAATAAACTTAGCACACACCGGAAGTTTAAAATATGCGATATATTTGCTTCGAAGAATCTTTGGTTAAAATTAAAAAAAAAATACAAATAAGGAAATTGACATTGCGCAATACGCACATCTGATTTTTCCAATATGCGATATGCTTGTTTTTACTAGAGGAATGTTTGATTAAAATTTCAAAAAAATATCTACAAATAAGAAAGTTGACATTGCACACGTCTGATTTTTACAATATACGATATGCTTGCCTTTACTAGAAGCATCTGTGGTTAAAATTTCACAAAATATCTTCAGAAAAAAAAAGAAAAATGACATTGCGTACTTTAATGGTCAAGATTTCCCTTGGTTGAGGTATTTTATTATTTTATTTTATTTTGCCTTTATTTTTGAGTGGGCGGGGTTTCAGCCAAGGCTGCTCTACCAACCCAACCCACTATACATTTACAAATATCCATGCCCGAACCCGGATTCGAACCAGGAACCCTTAGCACCGCAGTCCAGCTTTAACTGAACTGCGCCGCACGGGTATTAGAGCTATATGCAGTATTTAAACAATGCTATAAGCTACCAAATGCAAAAAGAACGAACTACATATCTTGAAAAGTGTCGGAGTAGATAAGGCCTCGGACGGACGAAGTGGCCATAGCGCCTTCTAACTTGTACCTAAGTTAGAGGAGATAGAGATTTTGTGTTTGAAAAAAAAACTCCTTCGTCTAGTGTAAGTTTTGGGACCCTTGTAAACAAAATAGGCAAGAACGTTTTATTGTTATTTGGTCTTATTTTTCTAGTTTGGTTGTAGTCGGGATAGGAAAATTAATCAAAAGGCCCAAAAAATCTTATTATCCCAAGGTTACAAAAACCACAAGTGCAAGTCAACAATTTAAACAAAGGTCATCTTTCCAATCGAGTCGATTTTCACTTTTCGTAACATTTCTAATTTAGTCTAAAAATCCTCGGTCTATGTGTTCGAAAGACCGTTTGATTGCCCTCATTTTACGCACAGTCAATTTTCATCTGCTCATCACTAATAAGCATAAAATTAGACGAATTACACACCCCTTTGTTCAATTATTACCTTTGCGGACATTCATTTTATTCGAAAATGCGTGATGGTCTAAATCTAAAACAACAAAGGATCGAAGCTGTAAATCTCGCATTTCGAAAGGAAAGTATAGGTAACCCATCTTTGAACGTCCTTGACAGGTTGGTGGCCTGCGTAAGGTCAGGGTGTGTCTCTAACCCTTAGTCTATTTTTACATCTCTGCTTTACTTCACAAGGTTAGTATGTTGATAATATACACAAGCGGTAGTCAAGTTTTCCGGTTTGTTACCCTTCATTAACTCTTAATTAAATTGAAAGCCGTAACGGATCAATTTCGCTTTCTGTCAGCCCTCGAGGTATGCCCACCGAAAGGTGAAACTGCGGTTAAATATGTAGAGGTAGTGCTTCCGTTAATTATCTCGAGTTTCATTTAAGGGAAGTTTTAATTTGTTACTCAGCGTTCCCTAAGGATGTACATTGTGAATGCATATGGAGACCGTTGGCGTCTCGTCGTCGATGGTGGCGGCGGCGGCGTCGCCGTATTATCGATCGCGTGGTGCGCGACGCCGCAAAAGCTGACCGTCACCACACCTGCTACAGTGAGTGTTCGCGTTCTGCCGGTTCCATCGCAAGTACCTTTTTGGAACTCTCGCCGTTCCGCCGACAACATACCATATTTTCATCACTGCCATTTATTCCGTTTAGTGAAATTGAAAGAGATCAAAAATGATTATCGGACTGGTCAGAGAATCTGTAATGCAGTGCTTCTGCCATACCTGCAGAGCACCGCTACCACCTGCTGGTAAGTATTTCAAACTTCTCTAATGCAGCTCTATTAAAAAGATTGCCGTTTTGCTTCTTTAATGTATTTCTTTATCCCACTGCGTCAAATTAAATACGTGCTCAATTTTCACGATTTAAAATGCCGCATGATTTTCCAAATTTGTAGTGTATTGATTATGTCGTCTTGCCTAAAGTCTCATTAAAGACGATAGATTGAAGCATTTTCTAACCCCTTCACAAATTCGTTCTATTGGTCCCCCTTTTATTAGTACGATTCCAACCCCAAAGCATAAGACGCGTGGAAACCATCCTAGACTGTCAATAATCAATGACCGTCTGAGCCGTAGACGCCAATATTGCTACTGTGAAAGTCCTTCCCGGATTAACGAAACGGGATACACGTAGGTAGGTACACGTTAGTTCCATACGGAATTTCCTCGTCAATATGAGGTGACTCATCGGCGTCTTTGTTGCCGGGGTTGGAAAATTGAATTGAGGATCGGGTGCGGATTTCCACCGGTTGGGGAGGGGATAGATGCGTTAATTCATGTGAATTTTCGAAATAGATTATTACTTTGGGATTTTACGTAAAGAAGCAAAGCAACCAAACTTCGTTCGATCCAAAAGTTTCTAAATGTTTTTTCAGTACATAGAAGACAGGCCTCTATTGGAAAAGTTAAAACGAAACCGCGGACACATCAGCCAAAGAAAGTCAAGTTTGTGTGTAAGTATCTTTATTCGTCATTTCGGACCTTTCATTTACATAAGTTTTATTTTTGTTTGGTGCTTTTTAGCTTGTATACTAGTAATAAAGACAGCAATAAATTTTGTGTTTATTTCGCTTTATTGTTTACTTTTGTTAATTTTTGTCGTATCCTACCAAGGTCTTAACCTTGCCCTTCGATCATCTACCATTTTCTCACTTCTTTGTATCCATTTGAAGAAAGATGGTATTTACTTTCGATGAATAACTCGCTGTGGATAGGCGCGAGTCGAATGGCAAGTTTTCTCACGCAAATTGCTCTCTGATACCACTACTAACTGTCGAGTGACAATTTCACTCAGGCTCGAAATTTCAAAATCGATCTGAATTTGTGAGAAAACTTCGCCTGAGATCTCGTAGATATACGTTTCGACTAGCAAGTTTTACTGTCACAAGTTGCTTCCGCGATAATCGTCGCAAGTTGACTTGTGCTGCCCCTGCTGTCAGACAGCAATTGCGTGAGAAAATTTGGCAGTCTATTCGCGCCTTTAGTCGTTTTGATTCATTTATTTCCTTATTTATCTTGCGAAAGATTGTTCAATGCATTAGGATAATTAGTGATGTGAGATTTACTATGGCACGAGTTTTTTTGTCACGTTTCTGACATGGTTGGTGTGAAAGAGTTTGTTTTCCATCCTGCTCTGTTTTTGTTTTGAGTAATGTTATTACTACTACCTATCGCAATTGAATTATTTGATTAATGTTTGATGACTACCCTGGATACATTTAGAATGGATGCATGTGGAACAGCATAGGATGCTGTTGCGATCAAATGTACCAAAATCAATGGCGGAGATGGGAAGTTTTTCCACTTAAAACTGTACACAAAAGGTTATTGTTATTATGATCCATTCCATAATCCCCATTTCTGCAAAAAAAAAGTAAACAATTGAACTTACAGTATGGGAACAAATAACTGCTTGTCTTGACCGCCGAGATAATGCCTATGGGTTATTTCCAAATATCTTTCTTGTCGCGTGGGTGGGGCGACCTTAAAATTTGAGATACCGGATGCCCCATTTTCGGCACTTTGATAGGGTGTCTCCGTAATTGTTAGTGCTATTAAAAAAAGTAATATCGTCATGTGCTCTTTTTGGGTCAAACTTAAAGATCGTTAAATCATAATTTGCAAATATTCAAAAAATTGTCAATTTCCGAATGACTGCATTTTCTTAGTTAAAAGAGATACAGAATAATGTACAAAAGGTTCTTTATAATTATTGTTGGATAACCCGCCGTTTTTAAATTAAGTATGTATACCTACGTAAAAATGTTACTAAAAAGATAGCACATTCATTGTATTCTTTTTTAAAATATATAAAATAGAACACACCAGGGATGACATTAAAAAAAGATTTAAATGATTCAAATAAATTCAAAAAAGATTTTAAAAGATTAAAAAAATTAAAACAGGGTTCAAATGACTCACAAATTTTTTGAAATGCTTAAAATCTTTTTTTGAATCAATAATGATTGTTTTTAATTTTTTTTGTGTTTTTGACAAGAGAATTTAATACGCTATCTTTTAAGATTAAAAATACAAGGTGTTCTATTTAAAAAATGGGCTCAGGTCTGATATTTTTTACCCGACCCCGTATGTACTTATTTTGGAATCGCCAGGTTATTCAACAATGATTATAAATAAACTTTTTTACTATGAAAATACATATGTTAATTTTGAAATTGACAATTTTTGGATTTCCCCCATTTCTTAAGCGGGCGAATATTTTAAAATTTTGATTTTATCATTTTAAGTTTGACCCAAAAAGAGCACACACGGGTGGACAGACAACACTACGACACTATAAAGGGTCTGACGATCCCTAATAAATTAAAAATACGACTGAAAGTTGCATGCTAATGCCACAGATATACGTAAAGAATGCTAATTTAAAAAAAATAAATTTCTCAACTCAAAATACAACAATTAGTAATTCAGTATGGTTTTAATTTTTCATTTTAAATTTTACTATTGACAATGCAATATGGCACATGCAATATCCAATATCAATGTGAAGTGGAAAATCAAAATTTTGTGGAAATGTGACGTTACGGAAAACTCAAGTGTAACTTGTAAGATGGAACAGAAGTGATAGGTACATTCAAAATTGAAACTGCAGAATCAAAATGTTAATAATAAGTTAGAAATGCAAAATTTTAAAATATGTAATGTATTTGTACATTTCGTTTTAAATAGATATAAGTTTGAGAGGAGGGGACGGGGGGTTAAAATTAAAAGTTGAGTATGTGAAATTCCTATTCCAAAATGTAAACAGTTCGAAAGTTACAAATTGAGATCTAAAAATGTGAAATTATTAGATACGCAAAATATCACATTGCAGGGTTTCAAATTTCCAAGATGCAAAATTTAAAAGCAAAGTTTAAACACTTTGGAATTTAAAATTGTAAGATGCGTGTTTGAAAATGCGATGATAA
Organism: Photinus pyralis; assembly: GCF_008802855.1. NCBI lineage: Eukaryota > Metazoa > Arthropoda > Insecta > Coleoptera > Lampyridae > Photinus > Photinus pyralis. The sequence continues at coordinate 4,216,190 of NW_022170596.1, forward strand.
ATTTTGTAATCAGTTTTGAAAGGTTTAAATGCCGAATACAAAATTCAAAGTAATGAAAACAAAGAATTCGGCTAGAATTGGGATTAATTCTTTTGTTTCATTTGGAATGTGAGATTCAGAAAAGAAAAATTTAATAAAAGCTGAAATGAAAGGTTAAAATTTCAAAATTAAGAATTCAAAATAAAATTGTGCTCATGCTAAGTAAATTTTCAATTTTAATTTCTCCATGATACAAGCACACCAACATTAACAAAACAAGAATAAATTGTCTACATATCATTACGGTTAAACGAAATTTAATCCGACTCGGCCAGAGCTTTCCAATAAATAATCGCATGAAATCTGCCAATGCTCTGTTCCCGAGATATTCGCATTTGAAGTTTTGATCCCACTCCAATCTCAAGTTCTTCTGTTGCAATCTATTGCAAAAAGCATCAAGATAATTACAAAAAGCGCATTTCCACATAAACCGTTTTTTTGCGAGAAAATTAGTTACCTCAGCCAAATTCGTTTTTGGTTAAAATATTTGAAAAATCAACCCACAGCTAATAAAGTTTGGTAGGCACATGCACAACTGATTTTTATGTATGCGCTAATTCGTATTATAAGCAGAATAAAAGTGTAACATTATGAAATGCGAAAGAAAGATTTTTTTGCCCCGCATCCAAATAATTGGGAAAAAGAGCCAACGTTTTTTGGGTTAGCATTCGCTTTTCCGCTTCTACCGGTGTTCTGGGCGCTTTTACAAACTAAAATTAATGGCTCTCTAATTCCAAAATGAAACCCAAAATTTAAAAAAGATCAAGTACCTATGACTTTCTAATTTGCATACTATGTATTTCTTAATCTCTATTTGAAATTTAAAAAGTAAAATAAAAAATTCAAATACTCAAAATGTAAAATTTAGCATAAAAATTTTGAAATTCAAAGTAAAAAATCTGGGAAGTTATAAAAATGTAAAAAAAAGGCGATTTGGGTGGGTTGAATAGAATAGGGAATCTAAAAAGCAAAATAAAAATTGCATAAATTTAAATTGGGTACCTACCTATTGAGAAATAGTTTTAATTTGTTTAAAATCTGCTTATGAACAAAAGTTTATTAATAAACATCTGCCCTTAATGCACTTATTATATTATTTATTATATAATACGTTTGATATTTCATATTGACAGACGTTTGCCAATCATGTTTTTAGCCATTTTTGGAACATTACATGATATAATATCCTACCAAGCGAATAGACACGAAAAACCCTATTATTTTCTCTCCAATATCATTTCCAAATTGATAGCACACGTTCATATTTGTTTGTTATGTTGTCAAAATTTGCAAAATTGCATAAAAATAGATTGGACTGCTCAACAGACGTATGATATACGTTTACACGCTAGTTTTAACATATGTTTAAAGAGAAAATTGCGGTAATAGACGTTTACTAATCATCGCACAAAGTTTGTCCATATTTCTCGATTTGGAAGGGGGCGGGCGGCGGGGGCTATAAGCGTTTTATGTTTTGACTGTTTTTTTGATGGCCTCCTTAAAATTGTTTGATTCATACTGACATATTACATGTTCGCTAGGCGCACCTACAGTCGAAGTTTAAAATGTATTTTACGACCAGGAAGTCCAGTCTGCTAAGCGTTAAAAATTTTCCCGCTTTAATTTTTAATAAACCTAATCGATCCAATGCAAGTCACAGCCATGTACTTCCCTTCACTGTGGAAAGTGTCCATAAAATTTCCGTTATTCCTACAATTTTAAGTGGGCTATAAATAATTTCTGTCGCGTGAGATGATCAATATTGATTTAAGGTGTTGCGCTGCAAGGCCAGTTGAGCAATGATACCTCCACATATTCCATTTTTTTTAATATTCTCCAAACTTTTTAAGATTTTTGTGGTTACAAAGTCACGATTTTTTTTCTGACTAATAGAATATTAACTCTTCGGAGAGAAACCTCCCCAAAGTTTAAGTGTGCACTTTCAAGAAATGCCCCTTAATTGTGTTTATTTTATTTAGGATTTTCTTCTGTTTTATGCCCCGGCTCAGTTTCAGCACGACATTTTTATGTTAGTCGATTAAAAATGGATTCAATATTGCGTGCCGTCCTTTAATAAAAGTTATGTTGCTCCCTGGGGCCGTAATTTTTTCTTTAGATTAAAAGTGTGCATAACTTTTTGTTTTCTCTAATGAATGTGAAATGGCGATTGCCACGATTCGGCTGCTGCGATCATGAGAGCACTTGCCAATTTTATAAAGGCCGTTTACGCACAAGGCCTTGTCGAACAAAACCCATTCAATAATTCATTCATGTAGTTACCTCTTATTGATCCCTGCCGCTTGACGCCATCCAGCCTGTCTAATCATATCGTGCCGAATGTTGTTATGACGCAAAGCCGCACAGCGGTACTACGTTTTGGCAACAAAAACAATCTTCTGTATATTTTACTCAGTCGTACAGTCCTTTTCTTCTCTTTTTTATTACTTCTTAAGTATGAAAAATGCGAACCCCGATTTCAAGGAGCACGGAGCTGTCTGCTTAATTAAGTCGAATGTCTTGGACATTCAATTAAGGGAAACCTTTTCTCATTAAATTGGTAATTGTCTGTTATTTGCTGCCACCATTATTACGGAAAATGAAAAGAAAACACCTACTATATGAAATTATTAATGGCAATTATATATCGCAGACAGCTAATTGAGATCTGCTGACACGTGGGAATTCCGAATTTCCGTACTCGGCGCCTAAAGGCGGCTCGTACCCGTACATGAAACTTCCGACTTGTCGTTGTCACTCACTTCTCGCCCTTGGTAAACAATATACCCTGCAATATACTATTCTTGACTGAAGATATGGTTTTTGATGTTTCGACTCCTAGCTTGAGCTAGGTCTAGGCGGCTATTGCGACATTCGATATGTCAAATTTCATCAAATATTTTAAATAATTTTTAGCAACTTTTGAAGAATCAATTTTTTTCCATCTCTGTGTATGTACGTACGTACCGTATGTACAGAGTTCATGGTTCACCATTGGGATCTCCGTAATGGTGAGAGATACAGTACAGGTTATGGGGCAAAGTTTCCCCTTTTGTCACTAAAAATAGCATTTAAAATTTTTGAAAAATTCTTGAAAATAACTGATACCACCGAAAAACTGAATATGTCAAATGTTGTTTTCGATTGCCCTAGGAACAGTCTGTTTATTTATTTATTTATTTATTTATATCAACATGGCTTTGATCCATTTACCAGTCGGATGTCACTATTTTTCTTTTTTTGTTCTCTATCTGGTTCCGTAAAAATCCAATATGTCGTTCATATTTCAATTCAATTTTAATATTTTTATAAAAATTCATAAAAAAACAACAAAGTTAGTAACATATAACTTCTACTATGTAGCGTGTTATGGAAATTCTGATTCTCTGAAAAATGTGGCCATCGAAGGTGCGAACGGGTACCGTCCATTTCCGCCCGTTTAAGCTAGGAAAATTTGACATTTTCAGTTTTTCGTATTTTTAAAGATTTTCTAAAAATTTCAAAAGCGTTGTTTTAATCACAACAAGGGGCAATTTTGTCCCCATTTAACCTACACTGTATATCTCACCGTTGCTGAGATCCCAATGGTCAGCCACGAATTTAAGTCACCCTGTAAGTACGTACTACGTTGCCAATTTTCCGGCTCGACGAATTTAGTTCATATCTTGGATATGTAGATTATAGGCACATGGAAACAAAAAATAACGAGCCGAATTAAAAAAAACAGTCCCACAACAGCATCGAACATTTCTTCAAAAGTTTTATTAAATTATTAGAAAGACTTTCTTTTTCTATGGACATGGACAACCTACAAACATTATGCTAGGTTTTGTTACAAACAAAAATGGAGAAAAAATCGTGAAATATTTTTTTCCCGCAAAACTGGTATTTTGATTTCGTTTAAATTGTGGCAGTGACCCTGTGCCACTTTTTTGTGTTTCTGAGATACAGGGTGAAACCGAAAAGTTTGACTTTTTGAGATGCTATCTTATTTTAAGAACTAGCTATATAAGATAAAATGTTGGACCATCGTTTCTGAAATTTGACTCAAAGTTGATATTTTTTTAAATGCAACACCCTGGATATTTTTACGTCAATTTTTTGAATTTGTTTCAGCTTAAAATGCTGTATTACAACATATATTATTATATTATATTACATATCATATTTTTCAAAATTTTGGAATGACGTGTCTACCGTCAGCCACTTTTATTGATTGGTATCAGCTGCTTTCATTACAAATGAACACAATAAACAAAACAAAATTTCCATGAATCCATTCCCTACTATTAAGATATACATATAGGGTGTTGCATTTTAAAAATGCCAACTTTGAGTCGAATTTCAGAAACGATGGTCAAAAATATTTGTTTGATTACGCCACTGGATTCTACGTAAAAATATTTAAAATAGGCGGTTTTTGCCTTTTTTCTATCTTACATATGGGTAGTAAGATACAATAACATCCCAAAAAGTCAAACTTTTCATTTTCACCCTGTATCTCAGAAACAAACGTAGCTAGATTTATTCTGCCTGTCGTATTACAAGTCTCAGAACACATGCAGTAATAAAAATGGGACCCTGTACTGTGTACATCGGTAACGAAGCGTTTGCGGACCTAGGCTTACATGAACTTTTAGTCATAAAATAAGTCAAAGAATTAGCCCGTTCCGTATGTACCGGGTGACCCAATAAGACTGTTCCACGGCCATATCTCCAAAACCGTTCTTCATATGACTCAGGGGTAAAAAAAATTATTGGGTAAATCGGTCATGAAGAATCGCTGGAAAATAGCATTTTTATTAACTAATAATTAATTAATTAATCTCATTTTCCCAACATTTGAGGTTAGGAACGAGATTTTGAAAACGGTTTTCACTGGCCTCTTTGGGTGTTGCTTGGCTACTGGTCAAAACTAGCCCCCTGGTGGAGAAGGATTCAACTAAATTAACTATATTTTGGTTGATACTTGTTGCCCAAAGAATGCTTAGTTTATTATGCGAAATTTAAAGAAAATTTTAAAATTTAAGATGGCAGTTACGCCCTCTGGTGGTCATTATTAGAATATTTTTCTGCGATTCTTCATAACCGATTTACCCAATAATTTTTTTTACTCCTAAGTCATACGCCGAACGGTTCCCGAGATATGGCCCAGGAACAGTCTTATTGGGTCACCCGGTACATAATATTTAGGAACACCCTGAATATTATTTTTACATTTCTGCTTTTCATCAGACTACTGCTGATGGTTGATGTAAGATGTCACACAAGCCCGTAGGGTCTGCTATGTTTAAGTTTCAATAATAAGATTAAATACTGGACAAAAACCACAACAGAACTAAAGTCTCATGAAAATTATGATCGTACGCATTTATTTCAAAACGCAAGGAAAATCGAAATCGATAGGAAAACATTTAAGTATAGAAGATATACTAAATTTCTGACGACAATCTCCGTACATGCTTATATCTATCTTCAACTCTTTATGAATAATAACTATTTAAATGAGTATTTGTTTCCGTGTTGGCTCCTGCATTATTTTTGAATTCTTAAAACACGTGAACGATCTAAGATAGACGTAATATGCTGTCCTGTTGGAGAGTTTTTTTGTTGGAAAATTAAGTCTGTACAATTTAAATTCTAAAAAATGTTTCGTATATACATATTTCAGTTTTCCCTGCGTTTTGAAATAAATGCGCGCTATCGTGATTTTCGTAGGTAAACTCCATAAGACTTCACTAGTGGATAGTTTGATAGACTAAGAGATGATGTTTCCTACCTCTCCTTAACAGTACAGCCACCATAAACAAGATTCACTTTGGTTAATGCTTACACTAATTCATTCTTACTCCCACTCGATCTAAGACACTCTGTATAAATATGATGGGTGGTGTGATTTTAAAATTCAAGGACTGATGGCCCTTTTGGAATTTGAAACCTTAAGAGTATGGAGTGCAGTGTTCTGTGTGTGTAAAGAGTTTGAAGAGGCGAGAGTTTGATTGTTTCAAGATTAAATTTTCTGACAAATTCCAGAAGGAATGATTGACTAGCTATAAAATATCGTATTTATGCCATTATGCGAAGCCGCAATTCTGCAATAGTTTGTGATATTTTAATTTTGTTCTATATTTTTTTATTAAAGCACATATTGGTATTGATATTTTTTTTATCGTAGTTTGTTATTCTGTATTTGAAGATAAAAAATATGTACTTACAAAAAATTAGTAGGTGGAATTTCCGGTTCAGCAGGAAGTAGTAAAATGAATAAATTCTTTGTTCAGTATACATACCTACCCATACCCATATACACATACCATATTTGAAAAGGATGGATTTGCAGATAACAGAGTTCTGGATTTTTTGCACACCCTGTAGCACTGGGCGATTACAGATTTGAATAAAATAATCGTTAAGAAGAAATTTTGTGATGTCATCCCCGAAGGCTTGCCAAATCCTCTTATGTCCATTTCCCCACTCTCGTGCAAGCGTTGAAATGAATTGGAACTACTTTTAGAAGAATTATTGTGGTCGACTTTACTTAATATACCAATTTTTATTCTTTCGCAGCAACTGAAGTTCGTTGCCAAGAGAAAACGAGGGGTGGATTGTGCTATGAAGTAATTCTCAGCGAACCGGAGGTAAAGGCGACTCCGCCCAAAAGACCCAACTCTCCGAACAACAACAAGAATGTTTCAATTCAAGATATCGAGGATAAACTTCGAGCTGCCGAAGAACGTCGACAGGTAAGCGGTAAACTTACTTACAATTAATGTTCTAATCCTGTGCTTTCAGCAACTGGAATTGAATAAAGTCGCAGCTCTCTCTGCTCAAATAATGAAAATTGAGGAGGCTTCTCGCAAGAAAGATGAACAAACTAATAATTTTATATCTGTAACGCGTGATGCTCTCGAACAAAAAATGGAAACTCACATCGGCAAGCGTGAGGCGTATATTCACGAACTGAAATCTAAGATGAAGGTAGACTGTTTCTTGTGAATAAAATTAGTAATAAAAAATGAAATTTATAGGATCATATTGATACCGTAGAGAAGACCAGATTGTCTTTGGAACAACAATGTGATGAAGTACGATCGGCTTTAGAAGAAAAAATGAACTCCGCCTCTCATCAACGCGATGAGAACATCAAGAAGATGCTGGAACGTCTGAAAGCCCATGTAAGTGAATTACCCTCTCACTGCTTTTCGCCGCTTTCGTGTATCTATGTGATTTGCATGCCATTGTGTGTATTAGGAGGAGCAAGTCCACCGTGTAAAAGCTAGTAACGCGGAGAAATTCCAACAACTCGAAACCACCATTCAGGAAAAATTAGATCAGGCGAAATTAAGACGCGAACAGCTCGAGCAGGAACAAAAAGACAAATTGCGCACGCATGTAGGTTTTGCACTTTTAGTTCTTTTTCTTTTTTATTATTTTCGCACACGCTTTTTAGAACACACGTGCCGTTGAAATAAAATCTTTCCAAGAAATTCGCAAAACCGAAGTTTCCACAAAAATGGAAACAAAATTAATGTCTGCCGAACAAAAAAGAGAAAAGGAAATTCAGCGTAAATTGGAAGTTGTTAAAAAAAATGTAGGTTTTTATTTATTTCTTTTTATTTTCTTCTCCTAAATGTGTCACAACAGTGTTCGTTACTTAATTTAAACCCTTAGAATGAACGCCAAGAGGAAATCAAGGAGAATATCGAAGTAACTGAAGAAGTTTTAAAGACTGAAAGAAGTAAACGTTTAGAGACCAAACTTACTGCCGCCGAACTAAATCGTGAAAAGGAAATTCAGCGTAAGCTCGAAGTAATTAAGAAAAACGTACGTATGCATGTCAACACTTTTCTCGTTTATATGATTTGCGTAGTTGAAAATGTGCAGTAATAGTCTAATTTTTTTAGGAACGGCGAGCTGAAATTGTGCGCCAGAACAAGGCCAACAATGTTAGTGAACCTCAAACCATTGCCTCGTCTGGTTAAGCATAAGCAAATATTTGTAGTTTCTTAAATACTTACTAGCTTTTATTTGTAAAGTTTGGCAAGTGCTGTCTTCTTAATAACTAATAATACATGAACAATATATATCAAACATTGCATTAAGCAGTATTGTTTGTAGACTGAGAGTTTTCATGTTTTTTTTACCATTAACGTTAATTTTGTTTTTTATTTTTTTCTTAATAAATAATCATTACTATTTCCGTTTACTTTTATTTTATTATTTATCATTGTTTTTGCTGTCGCTGATGTCCACCTTACAATTATAACAAAACAAGGTAACTATCAATACTGTAGTAAGTAATGCGTAAGGATTGCTGTTGATGTTTGTGTACGAAAATATGCATGATGTTTGGGTTAGGTGTCTGATGGCTCAATGCTTGGAAAAAGTTCATGCACTTATCATGTATAGGTAGGAATGTAAATGAATAATCACTAATTTTTTTATCAATTAGGAACAACATTTTAATGGCTGGTTTTTAAATGTTGAAATAAAGTGTTAAAATCAAAATAGTTTTAGTACGTATTTCAGTGGTTTTATAAAAGAAAACAACCGCCGCTGTACTGCCTTCATTGTATCTGAAATGGTCGCTAATTAAAAATACATAATGTGCTTTACGCAAAATATTCAATTTGAATTTTAATCAAAGACGATGAAATCTTGCAACAGATGAACTTGTCGATTTGCTTAGCAGCTTTGTTTAAAATTAATATTGAATAATGCTGGCTTCTGTGATGAGTTGTTTTATTACATAATGGAAATTTAATATGTACTTGAAATAAAAATATTTAGCTAAGATATATATCGTAGCATATTTATGTAAAGTAGCGTGAAATAAGCACCAATTATATTTCATATGCTTTAACATGTTTCAAGAAAGGTATTTAGAAATTTCAAATATGCTATTTAACTACTTGATGGTATTTTATACGTTTGACTGGAACAGCCTTTTGTGACATAAGTTGGATAAATATTTGTTGCTTTTATAAATAAAGAAATTACAAAATCCTTCTCTTCATCATATTTTAACGCAATCATTTCTGCATTGTCTAGGGTTTATTTTCTATAGTTTTGTAATGATTTTGGAGTGTTACATATAGGGAATCGCATGCGCATGCGTTGTAGGATCGTGGTATATAAGGAAGCAGATATGCATCTCATTTTGTCACTGCATTGACAAGTAATATATTATACCATACCATTATACTATGGATGGACTCAAAAAGACAGGAACCCCACTTTTGCACAATGATATTCTAATGCAAGATGAACAGGAAAAAGTGATTGCATTGGAAGGTATTGGCTGTTATGGAATCGATTAACGATTTCCAAGAATATTAATTAAGATAGAACCGGGTCAACTATAGTTAGCTACGTAAGCTCTCAAATGAGTTGAATTCCGAGAGGTAGCAAAAGAAAAATATGATGGTGAAGATTGTTACAGAACGGCCCGGCTGTATAAATAAAAAAATTGCTATGGATAGCACAGGTACCACCCACACACCTGCGCGTTCTGACCAAAAGCTTTTCAGCCCTTTCTTTTATGTCTGATAACATGTGTAGGTATCAAATTTGATTCCAATCGCCGGAAATGAGAGTATAGCTATAGACAGACCAATATCATAGCGATTTTGTTTGATTTTGGATAACTTCAAAACGTATAAAGTGGGGAGGTCATTTTTACTCCATCCAATGCAATACCTCCCTTACTATAACGTGGTCGAGGTGGTAATAGGGACGGCACAATTTATAGCATGTGAATTTATAATACATTTATTTACGCAAAAAAAGTTTCACACCTTACCGTTGATGTGCTGGTGGATTCGGCCGCGGTGAGTTACCAACTTTAATAGGGACAAGGAAAAAGGACAGCTGGAGAAGCACTAAACTTCTACCATTTAGAGGCTTTTCGCCGGAGAAAGGAGGTAGAATTAATTGGTTTTATTTTTCATGGTATTCTAATTTCAAGTCTCATAAAAAGGAATTAATTTCTACTAATCACAGTCCTGCTCCTTGACCTCTTATCGTGATTGGTTCCTCGCATATGATCTCAAGAGCAGAGTTTCAGATGCGGGTACCGACACATAAAGGGCGATTGGAACGTCTGGGAGAAACATCCATATTGGTGATTTCAAAACTTTTCTCTCGAAAACCAAAGAGTACACTTACTCTTTGTCGAAAACTATATCAGAGGATAGTATAGGCCTACACACAATTTCCTCTTACTGCAGATTCGACCCAATCTTTACCGTCTGTTAACAAATGACTCGGAGCTTTTTCTTCGATGAGTTCTATAAGGAACACATCAGCGAGCCTTTGATGGTTTTAAATAGTTGCTGTCAAAATGTGTAGGAACTCTGGCATTTTGAGTTTGTACTTTCATTCAACGCAACACTATAAGCGTAAGTTACAATTGCTACAAAATTGTTGTCTGCGTTTCTTTTACAGTTTTCCATTTGCAGAACATGTTACGTACTGAACTCTAAGTCTCCAGACTCCAGAGAAACAAATGTCAATAGGGCCATTTATTTTTTTGTTTTCTTTGTTTTTAATTTTCTTTACCTTACTTCTGTCTTATTGTTGTGCATAAGTATTATTTTTGTTTTCTTTATGGATTATGAATTCACGTCGCTTAATGTACTGTGATGGTAGGAGTGAAAACGGCTGATCTCCCACCTTTTAAGCAATTTTTCTTTAAATTTGAAATTGTTATTTCTTTTTCTTATGTTTTATTTTTGCGAGTGAGTGCGACCGGTCTTTTATAACGTAGGAAATACGGCCATTCTTGATTCCGAGTTCGTGTTGTTTTTTCGAAGTTTGGGAGTTTTCGACTTGGGTACATCCTCATAGTCAGGGTACTGGTACATCCCAATCTCTGTAAAAAAATCCCTTTGTCCAATGACTCACAGTGCCGGCACAGCATACGGGAAGCTAAATAAGCGTATCCGCGTAGTACGATTTATTTACAATATACAGGGTGGCTATTAAAGATGGAACCCGCAAAGCTCTCACAATCGTTGGAGATAGAGAGAGACATGAAAATTAGAACGCTTGCATTTATCTAAAATTATTTAACATATTTTGAGGTTGAAAAATTTTTTGGCAAGGTTTTTGAGTGAAACCTAAATTCGTAATTACATATAAAAATGAAAGTCGTATAATAGTCTAAACGCTAGTCAAGAAAAGTTCAGCTAATAAGAATATTGAACATTTCAGTGATTAAAGAGTAATTTCAATGTATCTACTTGATAGCGTTTTCCACTGATGGATTAGCAGTGCGCATTGGTACCGCCCTGATTCTGACTGCACACTTTCTTGGAGCAGGAAACAAAATTGCGCTACTATGGAGCAGTGGAAAACGTGAGACAACCGAAAACTCTTTTGAAACTGTAATTGTTGTATCGTTAGTTAAGTAATGCCTACTTTCACAAATTCAAAGAATCCTTTAAGTGATTATTACTATATTGCGAAATTATTTCTAAGTAGGTAATTCCTAATTTTTGGAACACTATTGTGTTAATAATTGAACCTAATGCTTCTATTAATTCTTCATCATCAGTATCTGAAGAATCCGTCAGTATTTCTGATACAACAGTACAAATAACTTCATCCATTGCAAAAAATGAAAAAAAATGTTATTTTGAAAGAGAAAGTTTTCAGGTTATGTATAGCGCTCTGAAGCTTTAACACAGTTCTACAAAATGCGAATTTAAAGCGAAATTTCATGGAGCAACCGGACAAGTGGAAAACGCTGCTCTGATATAAAGCGTAAAAAAATCGATCTCAGTTCGACAGAGGGCAGCAAGTGGAAAACGCTATGATTACCAATTCAGGGGCGGACTGGGTACTTACGGGCCGCCGGCCAGGTGGAATTGCATAGGTTACGGGCCATTAAAGTATTAGTGTTATGAAGATTACGGAGGGAGCTCTGCAGTGCACCACCAAAACATTTTTTGCTTCATTTTAAAGTATTCCTTTTCTCGAAAATCATTAGAATATAGTTTTTTTTTATTGCAGCTGATAATTAAAAGTAACAAAAAAACGTGGCGCGTCACCTATTATAACTGTGTTTCAGCACTTTCAATGTACGACAAAAAATGATAAATTCATTGTAAAACACTTAAAGGGGCAGTATACCCAAATTTCATGTTTTCGTCTAAAGATAGATTAAAAATATCTAAGAGTAACGGTGAAAACCGCAAGTTGCTACGCCGTTTCGTTATTAAATGGCAAGGTGTCGAATGTAAAAAACGGTCGTTGTGACGTCATCCCGACAAATGGGTCGGTGGCGCGCTATAGCAATATATGGATTCGATGACGTTTGACGTGTTAATTTGAGACTGGTAGTCAGCGATCTGCATTATTTTCAAAAATGCCTAAGTTTGTGTTTTCCGCTGCAACAATAATTGGAAAAATGCCCATGTTACATTGCAAATTTTCCCCGAGAAAAGAAGGAGCCGTGTCGAAATAAAGTCTGGAAAAGTAGAAAAAACCGCTAAATCATAGTATAGTCACGTCGTTTGCAGTGCTCACTTTAAAGATGATAATTTTTTTTGGAAGATACAAGAAGGAAAGGACCCTGTGCCTCAGCATAAAGTTTTGAGAAGGCTGACAATACTGCAATCCCTTCTTTACATCTCACAGGAAACAAAGGTCCTAATAAAGCTATATAAAACGTCAGTCAACTTATCTAAGAAAGTAAGATTGTGTCTGATTGCTTATTGTGGGTAAACGATCAATTTCGTAGTGGAGAAACCAGTTCAACATCAAACATATGCCACAATCAAACAGAAGAACTGAATCAAATGGAACCAATAACGCTTACTGAAAGCATAGGTATCCAATGTGAGCTGGGTACAGAAATTTAACAAATATATGAGGATATTTGTTCGGATGATACTTCAGTAAGGTTTTCTTGTTTTTTTCAAAGGAAATCGAAATAGAATATGAAAGAACTGACGCGTTCGGACTGCTTGGATCCGTGCCGCCGCACCCACGATGTCGGGATGACGTCACGTGTTCTGTCTTTCAAACTTTCATCGTTAATAATTTGAAAACTACTCATCGTAGAAAACTGCGGTTTGAAATTTTGTTCTTAGATTTTCTTCTACAATTTTTTTGATTTTGGGTATACTACCCCTTTAAATAAAAACAGAATTTTATAATGAACAACCTAACTTCAACCCCAATCAGAGAAACGTGTTTAATTTTTGTTAATAGTGCAAGAAACTTACATTAATGCTGTTTAGTACAGCACATAGGTACTTATAAATTTCCAACGAGCCATTATGACCTAGAGGCCAGGTGGTAATCGCCACCCGCCCCCTCGAGCCAGTCCGCCCGATTACCAAGATGGTATATAGGTACACTCGCAAGAGTGGATTTTAGTCGTTCAGTGGCGAGTTGACAGTTTCCCTATATTAATTCACAGAACCGTACCTTGTTTTGTCCCTTACATTCACTGACCTTTGCATTTAAAATATGAAAGGATTATTTAGTAAACCCGTCGGAACCATTAACAGTCGAGGGGTGTACTAATCAATTATTAAAATGTTTTCCGCGCATAATTATATGTTGCAATTTTGAATTTAATTTAGATGTCAAAAATAAAAATAGCAAGCTTAGGTTCAGACGTCGCGGTGGTTTCCATAGAAACAGCATTGTCATATGTTCTAAACGTCATTTTATAACGTGCATTTGAAATAAGAATGACAGATATCATTAGAATGCACAATCATTTGTTTCACTTTATCTACGCAAAGCTGCGAATGTCAGGTGCATATTTTTCTATCAGGTGTTCAAGTTTGATGAGGAATCATTTTCTTTTGCACCCCACTAAGGCGTTCCTAATGGAAATAATAAAACAATATTACAAAAATAAAAAATAACAGATGCTTCCATATTTCTGGAAAATAAAATAAAAACCTTTCTGGATAAACATGCGCATGTAACTACGTATCTACCTGCAACATACGGAATTATTATAATACGGGCATAGATGTAGGTACGTAAAGAAAATATATCTGTGATAAGGGAGAGCAACAACAGATTCATGTACAATCAGACCTGCTTACAATAGGTAAAACCATTGAATTTATAACTATCTAAAAACGTTTAATACAAGCTACACTTAATTCAATACACTTTCACATTCTTCGGAAATTCTATATTTTTTTGTTAAATGGGTAACCAAATTCTCCAAAGATTCGATTTTTTTGTGAAGTCGAAGGTTTTGCATGCGTAATATCTTCAGTTGTTTATTTTTTTTATCAATTTGTCTTTTTCCTAATTTCCACATCATTTTTGCTTTTTTGGGACATTGCAAGTCTTCCTCAGAATAATCTCCAAAGTAAAGTTTCCTAAATGACGAATGAATATGGTTTACTTCAGTTACATAACAATACATTTTCCTTTTTAAAGATGTAGGTGAAGAACTAGAAGTAGAGGGTTCCTGATCCGTATTGAGAATAGGACCGGGGTCGCAATCGTCCGATTGCGTATTATTAAGAAGTATATTTCTGAAATGTTCAATTGAACATAAGTATTTAGTTCCATTTAAAAGCGCAGGTATTGCCATTACCTTGCTGGTAAAGGATGTTGAATGAGAGTTCTGCCTTGGTTAGGAGATTTGACATTTAAGCGCATTGAAAAATTGAAAACGCTAGGTACCGCATCATTGTTTAGCACATTCGTCGGTACCTTTCTCAGAAAATCGGCCTCTTTAAAATGCTCCCCGCAAATGACACTATGTTTAGTGGGAGTAAAATTTTCTCTGTGGATGGCTCCGATCCATTGGGCCTTTAAATTTTCATCCATGGGAAATCTGCAAATTATTTATAAATACATAAAATACCTACGTGCACACGTGATTCTGACAGCCAAGAAAGAAGATAGCTCATAGTTGATTAAGCGCGCTTGTAGGTGTGCACAACGGAACTGTGATACTAAATTAAAATTAACGCCCTTCGCCTCACATTTCTGGTTGCGAAGACAGTGATGATAATTATTCTATTATAGGTATATGTTCTGTAGGGTCGATCCTACAGTAAATACCATACTCGCCATGGCAGACAATGGTTTAATCTACCACTTAATTACATATACTAACTTACAAATAAATCTGTACATTTTAATTAAAATTAAAGACAAGCAAGGTGAATAATCGATAAATTACAACGTTGCTCGTTTCTGCTCGCTGAAAGAATGGTCAAATTCATTCATTCGGCCTTTGATTATCCGTAGTCTATATTCAAAGGTCCAGGCTATAGTCATTGCTCCAATATGCATAGATCATTGTGCTTCCATCTATCATCCAGGCTATAAACTTATAGCATCACAGCTC
This sequence comes from Photinus pyralis, assembly GCF_008802855.1. Classification (NCBI taxonomy): domain Eukaryota; kingdom Metazoa; phylum Arthropoda; class Insecta; order Coleoptera; family Lampyridae; genus Photinus; species Photinus pyralis. The sequence continues at coordinate 4,231,566 of NW_022170596.1, forward strand.
TGCCGTTGTGCCAATGGCCGCTACCGCTTCAATAAATTATGACATTAGTAATCATTTGCCGCAACAGGCGTGGTCAGATGAGATCAGATTTATTATTCAATGACCATAATGACCCATATTATATATATGTAATGACCATACTAAAACATAACCTTAAACTTCAAACCAAAGTAAACTTGTGACGTTCAAACATATTTTAAATCAACGATTTTAGCACCTTGTGAGTTTTCAAATTATGTGGAACTACACGAATATCAAAATACTACAAAAATCGAAACGATTTTATTTCCTTTACAACTCGTTAATATTGAAGTAATTGCGTAAATTACATGCACACTATAACTGTTTGAAGTGCACCATTATTAAGACGGGGATCCACTCTTTTCTTCATGTTTTTGAAGACGGAATGTAACTACCATTGCATAATGTTTCAAACGGCACCTTTTATACCTGCTCGTAATTCGGCAATGGTGTGTAAACAGTTCTGAATACGTTGCAATCTCGTAAATTTGCATTAATCCAATCGCATGCAATAATCTAGACGGCTTTGTAAATCTGGACGATGAGTTCTTGTAACACGGTTACTTTAAAGGATAATACAATTTTCTTCAGACAGTAGTGCGACACGTTCCGTATGAGATACCCGTTTGTCATAGCGGCTTTTTCAGGCTTTGCTTAAGGGGTTTCTCGAAACTACACAAACGTATCGAGACTCTCAAACTCAAATTTCGTCTTTAGTCACATTACGGAAACAGGACTGTAAATGCATCTTTCTCTTTTAAAGTAAAAGGCATGATGTCGGAGTAAACCTATTACCTTTTACACGCTACAACTATAAAAACATTTGTTTATAATTTATAAGTAATTTACCCACCTTGTAAATATTCGAAAGAACTGGTAGTCTTTAAAAACGCCGTTTTGAAAAGAACGAAAGTATTAAAAATGTTATGTTTTGTATTGGTGCACATATACCTGGTTGTGGCAAATGAATGTGATACATATTTTATAAGAGCGGCGCAGCATATGATTATTGAACTCCCAAATCAATGATATGACCTTAGATTGAGCAAAGATAAAGTATATTACCTTTGGTATGAGCATTGTATAATGGTATGAGGGTTTGAGTTTGAACATATTATCATTGAATTTATGATAGTTATAAATTCAATGATATTATATTACCTATTTCGTGACGCGTTTTATTTCACTTTAGTTTTTTTGACCAAAGAAAACATACATGGAAGTAGTATATTTACCTGTGAAATGAAACAGATTTATCTACAGAGTATCTGTTGGTACATTTATAGGCTGCGCACGATTTAACCATAGTTTATCGGTTTATTTTCAATAGAAAGTTATCTGTTAACTACCTATTTCGAGCTAATCACGAGATATAAACAACTTACTTATTTATATTGCGAATCATCTCTGCAATTTTTGCCCCACCGTTCATTGTGGGTTGCATACTGTGCCGACAACATCTTAAGCCGACTACAGACTGTGCAAGAATTCGCGATTCGTGATGCGCGAGCGCGACGCACGATTCGCGGGTAGCTCACGAATAGTGTATGGAAGCTTGTTTTTAGTCTAGGCATATATATAAGAGAAGAGTCTAGGTGATATTAGAGACTGTAAAATTGGCAAACTGGACCACGTTCACAGATACTACTAGTAATGAGTAATGGTTACTCTTTGGTACTAGTTTGATCGAAGGTGTACCTATACAGGTAAAACTTGTATATATTTAATTCCGCCGTACGGGTTTTTTTAAAGACGAGCCAATCTCCATATTTTCAGAGCATATGCAAATATATAACACTCAATTCAATACCTATACAAGTACCTACTCAAATACTATATATTGCTCGTACTCACGTATTTTCGTGGACTAGGACGAACATGGATAAAACAAGCATGACGCATACGAATTGTGAACAAACGCATAGGTGTGTATGCTCTGCTTGCGAATTAGTACAAATTACAATGAACTGCGGACGAATCACCCATGCGCATCAGGAATCGCAAATACTATGCTATATATATCGAAGTCACCTTTGGAATTTTTTCACATGGGAAATCGAACTTAACCTGAACTGCCAAAGGCGACTCGACAGTAACATAAGTATTTATTATTTTTTGATCGCCCGTTACATGCATAGGTAATCTGTGGCCACCTTCACCTGTCAATACAATACGTTAAGCGCAGTCTAGTTATGACCTAGGATTATCGCAAGTTTGGCCACAAATAGCAAGACAAATTTAAATCGTCATTTAGGTATTAAAGCACGACACATCGAAAAATACTGATTGTTTAATTTGTGGTCAGTGTAATTATGCCACGAATAGTAAGGAAAGCTTAGACCATAGACACTTGAGAGAGATAGACTGTACGTTGTCCTATATATCTTATATTAATGCAACTTATATATATGATGCAAACACGCTGCATGTTGTTGCGCAATAAAAATACCTACTGGGTTATCACTCTACCTACTTTAAAATTATGATAATTTAATATAAATTTCATTAAGTTCAAAACAAACGTAACTTATTTGCAAACTAAGTGGTTTTAGCGTCCTTGTCTTTCAAACTCTGGTGGTACCTTTAAAAACATATAACATAAATTATAAATATTCAACTTCAAGACACTATACCTGAATGCACGTGCCAGTTGATAAAGTTGAGTTACACCAACAAATAAGTTAACACTGAAGAGATAAACATTCTTTGGTATTATTATTAATGAATATCGAGACCATATAAATCCAGATGAAGCCAATGCAATAGTTTGAGGCATGCTAAGTTTGTCAGCTGGTCGGGTTAAATCACTAATCCCTGCGATCACCAATCCCTAAAATGAACCCTTCCTTTAATATGACGCACTTCACCAGTCAATTATTCAAAATAATCTCACCCATTTAAAACTGGGAGCCCAGAAGAACACTGTTTTTGGACCTAAAACTCAAATTTTTACAAAGAATCCAAAATATTTTGCATAATCCTTACCTGCGGGATGATTCCAAAAAGGAAGACATTTTTTCGGTATAACCTTCTCCACCATTCCTATTGTTTTCCTGTAGATTATCGACATATTTTAAAATAACTGAACGAAAAAATCGAAATGACAAATTCAAGGTAAAATAGGTAATAGAAACCAGATTATAATTTGAATAAAGTATTCGTAGTAGAGGGGAAGCGAAACATGTTCATGGCATATATGTAGTTAATTAAATAATATTTACTGCACTCCTCAGAACGGGTTGTTGACAACGGAGTCTTATCGTACACGCAAATAAAATTTATGTTATCATAAATCACTGTAATTAAGCAAAAGGTATTAAATACATCTTACGCAATGGACTGTTATACGTCATTCATTTACAATCAATCTGGTATTCAATTAATGCATTGTAATATCTGATGTTATCTAAAGGTTGGAAATTTACGATAGGTACCTCCTAAGTAAATTTCCTACCGCTTGTAAATTGAACTTTTTCAATTTCAACTCCTAGCGCGCTTTGTTCTTCTTCCAATAGGTTAGCACTAGGGTTAGCAATTTTCTTCAGAGCAAAATATCGACTCATGATGACTAAAAGACTCATTACTCCCTAAAGACACTCTAAAAGTTTCATATCACCCACAAGATTTTTTAAATAATATTGCAGACAAATCATTCTTCATGCTGGTAATGACTTAATGAAACTGCATTCCCAGTGCGGCTTTATTATTTTCTTCTAAGACTGGTTGAGACTATAATTGCAAGATGAATCCAGAAAACTTCTTGCGTTGCGTTGGTTTGAATTATTTAGAAAGTTAATCGAACCATCGGGCATAGTGTGCCTCCTATCATCATACATTGATACGAGTATATCTCCTCGAAAAAAGTACAGATTCAAAAGTGATTGATTGTCTACATTGATAACATGCTCAAAGCTAATCTCTTGTTACAAGCCTCTCTGTAAGTATTCACAATGTAGTGTACCTACCAGGTAGGTACCTATAGATTTGCGTTTTGTTTTCAGAAATAAACCCCCAAAAACCAATATCAACATCACCAATTAACAGAGCAGTATGGGTATAAGGTTTTACTTCATCCCTATCACTGCAATCAACCCTATCGAGTTAATATGGGGTATCGCCAAAAGTTACAAAGACACGTGGGCAGAGATGAAAGAACAGCTATGCATTGATTAAATATGTGGACAAGCGCTGTTACAATTCAATTTGTTTTAATATACAAATACCTACCCGCTATATTATCTTTTGGTATTTTAGCAGATTTGTTTTGTTTCTCATTTCTATGAAATTTTTGATTTTTCTAAATTGATAATGAATTCTTCCTTTGAGCCATATGAATTCATTTTTGATACTAATTAGTGACAACATTGCAATTTTTATATTTTCTGAGCCGAATTGTTTACCGCTACGTGTTTGTTATAACAAGAGGCTGCCGAGTCGTCGGTCGACTCGGCGAAAACTGGTTCGTGTGTTTAGGCCCTAATTGTGGTGGGCGGATTTATTTGAAAGTCCTAGAGAAAGAGGATTTTTTAAATAGTAGAACTGGTGTTTCGTTAAATACTGGTATCAACGAACAAACGTGGCTGGTTCGCGACGGTCGGAAAGTGTGTACGTTACTTTACGTAATTTTTATTCGCCCGATTTGATTAGTGTTTTGTGGGCGGTGTAGTTACCCGCATTTCATTTCACAGAACAATCCTTTAACATGAAAATAAAGTTACCAGCAAGCAAATATTTTTGTTAAATAAATAAAACAAGTCATTTTTAATTAAAACAGATATTGAGCCAAATTGTACAAATTACTTGATCGTACAAGAGCTAGTCAGGAGCTGCATAGAACTTGCCTGTATTAGTTGATTGAAACCATCCAATTCTCACTGTGGTCGCTTCAAAAATGACCGCGACGCGTTATGAGAATAAGTTCACGACTATAACACGGAAAAATATTTAATTTCAGTGTTTGGTCATTTTGCTTCGTCCATAACGCGTTGTGGGCGTTATTTTCGCTCATTAAGCGTAACATATACGAGTATATTATGTCTAAAATTCGCCATTTTGATACCACTTTTGCTTCATGTTAATTAAACAAATACTCCATCCTTTATCTTCTTAATTCTTTATTCAAATTTCAAAGGATGTGATCACGTGGCCATGTTTATTTTAACCTAAAAATTTGCCTTTACATATTTGTCTTCTCTGATTGACTGTTTTGGTTTGCGATTTATTTCATAAAGATAACTTGGATATCATTTGCGTCTGTAATGAATATTTCTACACATTCCCGTGATTTAGCACTCAACCAGCCACAATGTACAAAATTTAGAGGTTATGTTGACGCTTTATCCCGCTGCTTCCGCTCCGTACCCTTCGGCTAATGCACAGTTATTAATTTGTTCCAGTGATCACGTGATTTTTTCACTGTATCATTGATTGATTATACACATAATCAATTATTGTGCTATTACCATTGATTATACACATGATTGTGTGTATAGTCAATGATTGTACGCTCTGCGCACTCCTGAAACGGATAATCGAACGCACCATTCATGTCAGCGCTGTGTCGCTTTATTTCCCTGAACGCACCCATTGTTGACAACCAATCAAATCCAATCTTCCCTACCCACCCAAACTTCAGACTCAGAATTATAACCTACTTACTTTTGTTTTGTTTGTTTTTTTAATTTTCCCGGTACTTCGTTTGCAAGTTTTTTTCCTGTTGTGTAATAATAGTATAATTATTATATTATGAGGAGCTAAAGTGATACTTTTTATGGCGAGTCAGTGTTTGATGGCCGAGCGAAGCGAGGCCGCCAGCAAAATACTGACGAGCCATAAGAAGTTACTTTAGCTCCGCATAATATATGCTATTTTTTCTTCAAACGTGAGAATAACGCCCAAATAATGGTTTTCAAATGAAGAAATATTAACCCGATCGTTATGGGTAGCCGTGAGCGCGTCGGCCGTGGTGACTATAACAATTGCTATAGTTGGCCATTATTAGTTTTGACGTTTTAATTGTGGACGAGTTTTTCGATTTCAAATAAAAATGAAATTGCACAAAAAATACTTTCGACAACTATAGAAAATCCAGGTTTATCAGATGGAATGACTTCAACTACTCCTTCATTTGAAGCAGAAACCAATCCAGTTTTTTGAAAATACTTCATTCATTCATTAGAAATAAGACGAGCCAAACAAAACTTGACTCTTCAAAACTTGGATGCTGCAGGAACGAAGGTTTAATTTCAATAATGGTAATATGACTAACTGAACTTTCAACATTAACTATTATTTAAATAAATAAATAGCTTCTTTGATCGACTATATTTTTATTTCTGTTAAAATCAGAAGGAAAGATCAACGCACTTGCTAGGTGAACCAAGAACCTAATGTAAATAACATCAACTTGTCAAAGCAAAACAATGTGACACTGGCACTGAAGCGTTTTATTGCCTAGGCACTAAAATACTTCACTGCCGCTTGTTCGATTGTTCTAAAAAGTCAAACTTTAACTCAGAGTGCTGGGCTACGTAATGTCAATATTATATGACGTTTGAAGAAAAAAGTGAATTTTGTCTAAATAAACACAATGGATCTCGAAATGGAATTGCAACATAAAGGAAAAGACGATTTTATACCAAGAGATTATCAACTTACCATAATGGAGATAGGTATTAAAAGAAATTCAATTATTTTCTTACCAACGGGTACAGGGAAAACTTTAATTGCTGTGATGATATTAAAACGTTTAGCGGAACCTCTACAAAGGTGGCTCTACTCAAAAGTGGTAATTCACTTGACGATATTGCCTCAATTTTAGACCCCTTAGTCAAGGAGGAAAAGTGAGCGTTATGTTAGTAACTACCGTAGCCTTAGTCGATCAACAATCGAAATATCTAAAAGCGTTAACAGATCAAGACGTTGCTGCCTATAGCGGCGACATGAATGTGGATTATTGGAGCGATAGTACATGGAGAGATCAACTTGAACACAATCAAGTGTTGGTTATGACTACCCAGATACTTGTAAATATACTTCAACGTTCACTATTAAGTAAGTTGTGTTAAAGAAGTGCGGTTCAATGTATCAATAAATTACCGAGGGGTAAATATCAACGGCAGGATTTTGTACACTGCTATTTGAAGTGCAATTTACATTATCTAAGTGTGTCTTTTTCATTTTACTCGTAGGTATAGAATCAATATGGCAAAGTAGGTTTTTAACTGGAGTTTTGAAAGTTCATTTTAGTGATGAGTGATGAAATTGCATCAGAAGGGTCATATGGCATGGCAACACCCGTAGGTGTCTCTATCATCAAGCATCAAGAGTTCTAGTCAATTTTTATACTTTCCTTAGATTCTATACAGGAATCTGTAATGAACCACACTCAAGTTCATTATCTCGGTTTGTAATTTCTTTGCCAGAAGGCTGTACATCTTCATTTTTTAAGCATATCCATTATTAATTCTAGGTTCTTGGTATTTCTGAGTCGGTTTTAAGTAGCTATAGTTCTAGTATAATGCCTAAATATGCCAATCAGTTTTAAATAAATTTCCATTTTCCTGGAAATTTGTCCCATAGGTATTCTCGCACGATTCGGGTGTTGTGTGCAGGTGCACCATCCTGTTGAAACCCATTTTTTGTGTGTATGCTATGTATTGTATTCGTAATAAAAATGTACGTTTTTATGGGCCCTAGAAAAAAATAAAGTTGATGATTCCTCCGGAAGGGAACGTTGTATTCAAAATCTCTCATTGTTGTTCTGTAGAGCTCAACTAGTAGCAATGAGTGTTTCTTTTGTATCTGTTCAAATACCACCAGAAAAAAATAAAAAACCAAATCTGCAAATTCGGTTTTGGTATAGTCATTGAAATTTTCTGCTTTTCTGTTTTAAGCATGATAGTAAGTAATGGTTTAATTGCCCAACTTTTCTCTAATTTGACCATGGTATCTGGTATGGTGGCGGAGATCCCCATGCTAAACATCCTTATCTAAACACAGTATATTTCAGAAACCAAAAACGTTCCAGCATTTTTTTCAAAATGTGGTCGATCTCTTTTGAACTTACCCTATACTTTCTTATCTGTAGAAGAGCCGAGTTGAGCGTGGTTGAACGGGAATCCCAAATTTCAGATAAACGTGACCTGTGAAATTTTGTAGGGACAGGCTACCCTTCCAATTTAATGGCACTTCCAATTTGTCAAAAGTGAATTTGTTGGAAGTGGAGCGTATTGTACGATTATTGTCAAGGATATTTACTACTCGAGAAATTTTGTGAATCAGGTTATTGAAATTTGCTTTAATTGCTGCACAATTCTTTCCAGGTTTAAATGATGTGAATTTGTTAATCTTTGATGAATGCCACAACGGCGTAGGTGATCATCCCATGACACAAGTGATGTCGTATTATCCGAATTTGAGAGACCCACCACGTGTGATAGGGCTGTCAGCCACATTGCTTAACAGAAAATGTACGCCCGCCGAAGTTCTAAAAGAAGTTAGTGTATTGGAACGTACTTTTCATAGCAAAGTGGTTACTGTACCTGATTTAGAGTGTCTGACAGGGTAAGTTACGTTTGTGTAATTGAGTAACCACATTTACTCTGCTTCTATTCAAAATAAGAGGTATTTTTAACCGCTTAGTGTTAGCACTTTTATCAAGATTCTGCTAACCTGAGTTATGCCGAGTGCAACGAAGCACTTGTTTTCGGTCCTGAAGTTATGACCACACTTTATTTAAAGTTACGAACAGTTTTCTTTATCGCAATTTTGCTTTAAGGCCTGGACACACATGTCCGTACCATGACCGTGCACGGAGCGTTGAGACTACAGTGCAATTCATCACCGAAACATGACCGTATCTCAGTGCGGGCACGGAGCCGGCTCAGTTCGGTCATGTGTGTCCAGGCCTTTACACGGAATATTAATTTTCTTTCTACTTTGTGGCACTGCGTAGAGCACGGTAAAATGTTTATAGAATATGCTGAATATCACTTTGTTTATAAATACGGACAGTGTCTTTATGTAACTAAATTACTATACGATTATAAGTTTTTTAATTGCGACACGGGAACGTATAATGATTTCTTGGGCTTAATGTTATATTCCTTTAAATCTGGGCGAACTGACACTTTTCTTGAAAAGCTAATGTGCGCGAAATATGCACGTAAATTTGACTAAGGGTAGCGCTATACTAAACGCTGATTGACTAATCGCAATTCTCTCATATTGACTCTTCGGATGCCAAATCGAGACTCTCTCTGGTTGATTGACCTAGCTAGAGCCTCTTACTCGCTCTACGGCTTAAACTCTAATCCCTCATTTCGTGCCAAGCTCATCCCCTCTCTATATACTAAGTTGACTTAAAACACATATTTCATGGTAGAATAGCAATGGCGGAGATACTCTGTTAATTTTCATTGGTTCGCCAACTTTAAGACTATCTACCGAAAACGCTGATTCAACAGAATTTACTTATTTTTTCCCAAGGAAGCTTAATTCGCAGTGTAAGAAATGTAACATTATATGACCTTTTTTTATCGTGTAAAATGAAACTTATCAAATTGGGGTTAATTCGTTTGTCTTGAGAATGGAGTAGGTGTTCTGGTTATTCTAAGGTGCATTGGAGTAAAAAATGAGCCCCTCACTTTTTTATCCGAATCAAACAAAATCTTGATGTCAGTCGGTCTGTCTGTACCTGTACTCTCATTTCCAGCTAAATCCATTGGAACCAAACTTGGTACACATATTCTTAGACATAAAAGGCGGAACTGAAAAGCTTTTGGGCAGAATCGCGCATGCACACATCTGCAGGTGGTATCTGCTCAGTGCTACCCAGGCAAATTTTTTATTTAAGCGTACCTAACTAATAAAGTTGCAATCAGTATTTATGGCAACCTCGGTTTTTGTTATCATTAACAATTTCAAGCTAGCTATTAGCATGGAAAACACTGTCGAAAAATAAATTTTATTTTGATTAGTTGGGAGTAGTTTATAAAGACCTTTGTTGTTAATTTGTTGTTGTGTTCTTTAATATTTTACAATTTTAGATTTACACATTTACAGATACTCTACAAATCCGCAAGAAGAAATACGTGTCTTTTCGTCTCATACACCTTCGGAGGTGGATGGGCTAGCAATCCGATGTTTAAAAGATTTAATCAGTGTTGTGAAAAAAATCAACGTAGATAAGACATCCATCTCTCCTCCAAAACCAAACCTGCACCCACTTAATAATGATTCCGAATTTAAGGAAGTAATATACCTAATTAACGATGTAGTACACCACATTCAATATTTCGGAAGTTACTGTGGCGAGATTGCCGCTGCCGCTCACATTATTCAATTGGAACGAATTAGAAAGCATTGTCAAGACGAGAGGTTCAGAACTGCAATTGATGCGGTGAAGTCAACTTTTCAAACGGTTAGAACTATGTATCAGATAGTAATGAAGTCTACGAATCAACCTGAACGTATTTACAAATTTTCATCTCCGCACGTAAATAAGCTATTCCACGTTTTGGAAGAATATGATCATAACGCCAAGGTTCCGTTATGCGGAATAATATTCGTCCAAAGAAGATTTACCGCAAAAGTTATTTATAATGTGCTAAAAGATTTGAAGGAAACTGATCCTCGTTTTTCTTTTATTAATCCTAATTTTATTGTGGGCTTCAATGTTAACGCTTACAACAACACCCGTGAGGGCTTATATACTAACAAAATGAATAAAATCATTCTGCATGATTTCAAAACTAAGAAGGTTAATTTATTGGTAGCTTCGAACGTTTTGGAAGAAGGGGTTGACATTCCGACATGCACTTTGGTAGTTAAATTTTGTGCTGTAACTAATTACTGTGCATATATTCAATCAAAAGGAAGAGCACGCCACCTAAATAGTTTATATTACATGTTGGTGAATGAAGATGAATCCAATGAATTTTTCAGGTCATATCAAAAGTTTCAAAAAGTAGAAGACATACTAAATTTGGTAAAATTAATTTAAATGTCACCTTAATAGATTACACAGACATTTTAGCACCTACATGGAAATTATCAGGATGCAGAGGAACCGATTGGGGATGCAGATCAGTTGGATGGTGAGCTAATCCCTCCATACTATGTGGATGGACCAGATTCTCCACAAGTCAATTTCTTAACTGCTATACCTCTTTTATGCTTGTACTGCTCACATCTTCCGGCTGATAAATACACAACGTATACGCCAAACTGGTTTGTAGATAAATGTCCAAACACTCTAAACTATCGAGTCACAATTGAGCTTCCACCAGTTAGTGGTGTTTTAGATCCAATAGAAGTAACTTATTTCCGATTAAAATGCCCCTAATAGTTAAATACGATTATGCAGGGACCATTCACGCACTCGAAGAAGCTTGCAAAAAGAGCTGCAGCTTTAGAGACTTGTAAGATATTGCATCAAAGAGGTGAATTGGATAACAAACTATTACCCAGAAATCGCGCGGTAGCACAAAACAATTTTGGTTACTATTTTAACCATTGGCCAAAGATCCAGGAAAGTGATGTGGGAAAAACAAACAAACAAAGATTATATACTAAGAGAGTATGTATTTTTTTTTGTTTCAAATTCTGTTTGAATGTTTTTGTTTAAGATACCCAATGCTTGCAAGGGGTGCATAATCCCAAACAAAGAGGTGTATCTTCATATCATCGAATTACAACCGATATTTTCTAATAAAGGAGACCTGGAAGTGATATATAATCTCTATCAGTCTCATTTATGCTATGGGTTTCTTTCTGCCCAGCGGTTACCAAAATTGTGCCAATTTTTATTATACGTTTCAGCTGGAGAGATATTAGTTAATCTTAAGCTCAATTATAAGCAGGTTACCTTGACCGAGGAGAACATTTCACACTTAAAAGATTTTCATCACTTGGTATTTCGAGATGTTTTGAGAATTTTGAAAACATATCTAGTGTTGGATAATGACGATGATACAAATGGATTTCTTATTGTACCTGTTAAGAGGATATCTTTAAATTTCGAAATAGATTTCGAAAACTCTATTAAACACAAGGCCATTCGGGATCCAAAGGCTGAGCCTACAGAGCAAATGAAGTTGTCTTTAAATGTAACCAAGGAAAATTATTGTGGCAGTGTCATTACTCCATGGTATCGCAAAGATGATCACGTAAGTATTTCTATTCAAGTTTATGTGTTTTGTTTATTTCTTAAGCACATTGACAAGTCATTGACAGTTAGATTTATTCTTAACATTTCGTAGTGAAAGGCGAGTCAAGTTCATGAAATGTTTTGATGATAAGATAAAAAACAACTCAAAACTGCAAGGTGTTTTATTGTTCATAAGCAACAGACCAAATTGCTTGGTAGTTTCATCTGACATACCTACTACATTAATTGGAAAAAGTCAGTAGCCTTTACCGCCCCAAAATTCCACAGAATTAATTAACAAATTTCTAATTAACACCTCATGACAATTCTGGGTGTGAACAAAATTGTTTACATGAAACTCTTATCTGGGTCGTAATTCGGGATCGATTAATTACAAAACCAACCATTTACAGATCACAAATTTATTCGACATAAAACACTCAGGCTGAAAGAAAAGGGTTAACAAACATGTACCACGCAAACAAGCGATCGATAGACAATTAATTAAATGCAATATTAATTTTTTACAGTGTTAATGAACTAATACCTTTTTTATAAAACGTAATAACTTGTGAAGTGTGAAAACAGTAAAACTAATCGTTTTGCAACAAATACGCTCAAATAACGTAAAATGAAATAAACTTTGGGTACAGATCAAAAAAATTAATCATAATTAAGCATGAGACATTTATGTGGATCGGTAAAGGGTTCGAATAAACACAATTTACATGTTTCACCTAAACAAAATTTATTGGACACACAAATTCAAATTAACAAAAAATCTGCAACAACAAACCACTATAGTAATTGCGAAAGAAAAACGCATTTAATCAAAACGTTTCGCACTGACTTACTGTTCTGATCAGGTCACAGGGACGTAATTTTACTCAATTTGAATTAAACTGGTTGACCAAACACACGACAGATGATTGAATTGGCAAGAGGCCCCTTCTGTACGCCAACTCCAGTGTTTAACGTGTCTTCCCTATTGCCAAAATTCGAAAAGAACTTCATCCAATTAACGGGGCGTAGCAACACGACAAACAATCAGAACTCCCTTTTTTTGACGCTCCTGTGGTCACGTAGGTATCGAAATCTTACGCGGAATTGTCTTATCTCAGATTTTCTGCGAAAACACAATTTTTGCCGATTATGTGCATTATTATCGCTACTAAATTATATAAATCTTTTATAATAATTGAAATAATTAAAATTCGTAATAATGAAAATAAGCGATAAATTGCCCTACATTTAATAATTCTAGGAAATAAGCTTTTACAACGAAAAAACAAATCGCTTGGATACAAATAGAAACACAATACTCGCTTTGTGTATACACGTAAAACCCAACCAGACTAATTAAATAAATTGAAACGAAAAGTTGAATAACGATTAATTACCGGTAATTAACTTCATGCGTCTGGACCAAACTTTAACGTCCACATCGACTTTGCTTACATAGCAATATACAGTGTGTCCCAGATCGGGCGGGATTGCGTGGATAACTTTGTTATTATTAAAGATAGAGAATTGGTTAAATGGGCAATGTTTTGCAGTTTTGGATGCTTATTTAAAATTTTCTTATGGAAATTCAAAATGTCGCATAGGTTCGACGTAAATTCAAAAAAACTAAAATTGGTCATTTCCTTAAATGTCTTATATCATCGAAAGAGATATAAAAAAAAGTTTTATATAAAAGTTACTGTCTTTGATACGTTTAATTTAGAATTGATGTAAAAAAATTCAAGATGGCTACTTTTGAGGAACATTTACCTTTACTTCCTAAAGTTAAATAGGCGCCATATGGGATTTTTAGATTACTTGATAGATTTTTTAATTCTCTTTTCAACGAGCCATCATAACATAAGATTGAAAATAAGATACCAGTTATATCAACGGTTTTTATATTTTAATTAAGTAGGCTGTGATGAATTAAAAAAAACAAAACAAAATCTATTCGAGGCAACAAAACAATGAAAATAATTACATCAGATGTTTAAAAAAATCAGGGACGCACTCATGAGAGGGGGGGGGGGTTTGGGCATTACAACTCCCTCCAAAATTTTATACAGTGAATTTTTTTTAAATGCGAACATAGGAATTTGTATGCAATGTAATTTCCCTATGTTCGATTTAAAAAAAAACACATCAATCTATTGAGTAGTTCAAATGAGTAGTAGATACAATTGACAGCTGTCACATTTTTAAAAATACCGTCGTCCAATTTAATTACGAAATCGGTTAGGTTATTGCTTAGAATGTCAAGGAGGACACTTCGAACATTTATTGTAATTGTTTTCGGTATTTATTTTCTTATTTTCTTCATTTATGTATTGAATAGATCAAATTAGTAGAATACCAGGTCCACATGACCTACAAATAATTGAAGGTTGGTTCACAATGAATTGTGATGTCAGCGCGTGCCATGTGAAGTCAAGTTATCGTAAGATTAAGAAAAATGTATCCTAAAGTTGTTATGGCCTCACATGGCATCTTTAAAAAATCTTACCGAGTGCTCTTCATCATAAAGACTATAGAGTTGCTGTTCATAGTAACACAAGTTGTGCGATTTGGGAATGTGAACCGCGCACACCTCATAGATTGATGTGTTTTTTTAAAAATCGAACATAGGGAAATTACATTGCATGCAAACTCCTATGTTCGCATTTAAAAAAAATTCACTGTATAAGCATTAGGTCTAGAAAAATTTGATTTTTATAACATCACTTATTGACTTATTATCCATACTTACATACCTACAAATGGTGGTATAACTACAAACTATCCCCTCGAAAAAAGTCATGCCATTATCCAGTTAAAGACATTTCAAGACACTTCAATTTACTTTACACAATGTATTACCATTGATGCATTGTCCCAGGTCACATTTTGTAGGTGGTTTATCCGCAAGAATATCGAAACTAACAGTTTTACCAGTTCGAGTATATGGACAGATGAATCTTATTCTTCTAACTGCGAAGTGTTCAAATCGACATTATGAACACTACTCGTCACAGGAAAACCTACATGTTGTAGTTTCACGCCGAAATCAAGTAATATTTTTTTTAATTAATGTATTTTATGGCATAATGGGAAGTCATGTAATTAGACCGGTAATCTTCGATGGATCTTTAACTGCTCACCATTATTTACAAATTCTCCAATAAACTTCCTTAAAGGTTTTTTCTCAACAACGTATATTTCATAAAGGAAGGGTTAGTTTATGCTATCTATCAACAAACTGGCTGCTCAGGTCACAATTCACGAATTATGTACAGTACATTAAATTATCAAAGTAAGTACTTAATTAAAAAATAAAAGTAAAGTGGAAGTAGCTACCACTACAATAATAATAATAATCATCAATGGCAACACGTTGCCTAAACTAAACTGTCTTGAAGTGTGTTTCACTAATTATGGCCAGTGTTTTAAACATCTGGTGTAATTATTTTCATTGTTTTGTTGCCTCGAATAGATTTTGTTTTGTTTTTTTTTATTCGTCACAGACTACTTGATTAAAATACAAAAACCGTTAATATAACTGGTATCTTATTTTCAATCTTATGTTATAATAGCTTGTTGAAAAGAGAATTTAAAAATCTATCAAGTAATCTAAAAATCCAATATGGCGCCCATTTAACTTTAGGAAGTTGGTAAATGTTCCTCAAAAGTGGCCATCTTGAATTTTTTTTTGACATCAATTCTAAATCAAGCGTATCAAAGACAGTCACTTTTATATAAAACTTTTTTTTATATCTCTTATACTTTCGATGATATAAGACATTCAAGGAAATGGCCAATTTTAGTTTTTTTGAATTTACGTCGGACCTATGCGACATTTTGAATTTCCATAAGGAAATTTTAAATACGCATCCAAAACTGCAAAACATTGCCCATTTAACCAATTCTCTATCTTTAATAATAACAAAGTTACCCATGCAATCCCACCCGATTTGGGACACACTGTATACCTATTCTTGCCATCTCTGCAGAGGTTCTCCTGTGCAGAGTCATGAATCGGTGCTATGCCGACCAAGGGAAAGCTGATGTTAGCTCTCAGTCGATCACCATACACTAACTCTCAACAGCATTCAGCAATCCAGTTATTTATATAGTCCATCAAAAGGAAATTGCGTATTTAAAAGTTTATTCAAATTTTATTATAGACCCAATTATCGTCTTTTATCTTTATTTACAGTTGTATCGGTGTATGTAATCTATTGCTGAAGAGAATCTTGACAATTTCATGTAAACTACTTTCTTCACTTTTACTCTTGACATCCAGTTGACGAATCTAGGAGTTCTCGCTACCTGATATGTTCTTACCCGAAGTTAAACTGCAAGAGATCGTGACAACCGCGCTCGCTCGCGCTACCTTGACGTGGCTCGTTATCGCCAGACCTATCTTTGTTCAATTTCACTATGAAGCGGTACATGTGTGAATTTGTCTATGCTTATCAAAATATGCTTTTGAAAAATTACTTTTTTAAATTCTAAAGCGACCACTCGTTACAACTCTTGTGAAGTAATGAAATGAATTTAAGGCGTTTATTGAGAGGTAGGGATCAAGACATTGCTAAAGTCAATTCTAGTTCACTGAAATAAAATCGCATCAGTTTTACTATTAGTACCTAAAAACCGAGCTAAAAACCAAGACAAAATGTGACATATCAAATAATTCATGAGTTGCTCATAATTTAGGGATAGCTCGAGCAGGTTTTATGGGTCTACATTTATTAGAAGGTTTTATTATGTTGATTTATCATGGTTTATGTTCATTCACGTACAAGCTTGAATATGCATTTGAATTATTTGTCATTTGCCACCCTGTATCCTTCAAAGGACTCGCTCAAATTTGAAACCTACATAGGCAAATGATGTGTCACTTGACCCAACATCTTAGACCATATAGTACATGGACTGCTAATTGTAACTAAAATACGGTCAAGGACATCGCCTGGGTATGTGAGTTTCAGGGTAAACGAATCTGTCCGAAGTTGTCCGATTAGACACGATTTGAGACTGTCAACCTATAAATTTACAAACGTCAATGAATTAATCGCGTAGATATGGCAAAAAAAGCAAACCTATTCTTATTTGTGGACGTATAGAAGATAATCAAGAGTATTTAAAGCTTCCCGTACTACGCGGTTACCATAAAAGATACTCTTTAAGTCTTTACGCGATCCTAGTGGTGTTCATATGACTTTAGTTTACCCTGAGATTCACATACCCACGACTACAGTGCCCTCTATCCGTGACCACCCATTTTGTATTGAAAGCATAGGGCTAATAGCAGTCCATGTACCTACTATATGGTTTAAGCCCAACATTCAATTTACAATTATTGAAGGAGTGGCAATCTTATTTAGGGGGATTCTCAAGTAAAAGATATCCCCCTTTCCAACCTAAAGCGACCTGTTTCTGCGTTTTTTTTCCAAAAAACTATTTCCTTCGAATTATTCAGTCTGTTTTGTTTTGCACTAGCATTAGATTGTTTTTTTAGTTAAGAATGTTTGTTCCAGCAATACCTCGTAATCAAAGTCTCTGACGAATTGAATCCGCTGAGCGCCTTTCCTACAGAGGGCTTTGCCACCTACGCAGCTTACTTCATGGAAAAACACAAGCAAACAATAATCAATAAAAGTCAGCCTTTAGTTTTGGTGAAAGGTATGTCAAAGAGGTTAAATTGTCTAAAACCTCGTAGGTCACATGGTAGAAAAAGTAGCGGTGATAAATTTGAACAGTATTTGATACCCGAACTTTGCGTAAAGCAAGATTTTCCATCCGCATTATGGCTGCAAGCCGGTTTGCTGCCAACAATTTTGAATAGAATTGTGTTACTATTGCAGGCAGATGAATTACGCAGTTTAATTGCAAAAGGGATTGGACTAGGCATCCATGAACTATCCGAAAAGGAAGAGTGGGCACCGTTACTGTTAGATAAACATATAACGGACGACATAGAAGAAAGCGCACATTATGAAGAAATCGAGGAATCGAACATAACGGAAATATCTCAAGATAAAATATTTGGCAGCATTTCTTTAACAAAGTTATTACCTGATTTAACAATTAAAGAATTAGCTGCGGAATGTCCTTGGAATGAGTTAACCGAACCTGTAGATATCGAACGACAACGTGACGTGAAGTTGACTGATGTGGAAGCTTTTGACAACTTTGTGTCACAAGCGCTACCAAAGGATCACCAGTTAGCAAAGAATAAAGTAGCAAATCGAAATAAGTGTGAGACGGATAATAACCTTTACACTTATAAACCATTAAATTTTTTGAAAATTAGAGAAAATAGTAAAGGTGCCGAACTTGTAGATATTTTTACTGCACTGACTACGGCAAAAAATAATGACATAGTTAATTTGGAACGGTTAGAAACTTTGGGTGACTCATTTTTGAAATTTACTATTTCTTTGTTCCTTTTCCTGAAATATCCAAGTTTTGATGAAGGCATGTTAACCAGTTTTAAAGGAAAATTAATTAGTAATAAGAATTTATTTTACATTGGAAATAAAAAGGGCATTAGCGAGTATGTAAAAGTCGCAGAGTTTGATCCAACTTCAGAGTGGAAACACCCGCATTTAATGTTCCTAAAATATTAAGAGATAGGATCAATCGATCCATATCTATAAATTCTCTCTTTCACTTTACCTTTACAAAAAGCGAACAGATCGATGGTGTATTATGTGATAAATCTATCAACGACATCAGTGCAGCCTGTGACGAGTTACCTAAAGATGACAATGTGCAGTTGTGCACTCCAATTCCGCATACTCGTTTTTAGATCAGCAAGTTATAAGGGATAAGTCGATCGCCGATTGTATTGAAGCACTGTTAGGTGTGTATTTTCAAGCTCACGGTATCAAGGGTGGTTTACGATTTTTAAAGTGGTTAAATATTGTACCACAATTTGAAAATATTGACAATATGTTTCAAATGACGCCTCCGAATCCGGCCTTTGCCAAAGATGTCGCCAAACGAAATATTGAATACCATATACCAGCGTGGGAAAAAGTGCAAGACAAGTTACGTTACACATTTAAAAATCGTGCGTATTTGTTACAAGCTTTAACGCATGCGTCGTATATTTCCAATAGTATCACGAATTGTTATCAAACTTTGGAGTTTTTGGGGGATGCTGTATTAGACTTCTTAATTACTTGCTACATATTTGAAGCTTCTGAAAATTTGAGTCCGGGTGATTTAACCGATTTACGCTCCGCATTGGTAAATAACATCACATTCGCGTGCTTCACAGTTAGATGTGGATTTCAAAAACATCTGCAGTTTTCAAATAGGCAATTATCAAAATATATAGATAACTTCGTTCGATATCAAGAATTAAACAATCACAAGATCAATGAGGAAGTACTAACGTTAATAAGTGAAGGGGAACTACACATAGGTCAACATATTGATGTGCCAAAGGTATTTGTTCCTCATGTTAACATTCTTGTAATGTCGAACCTGTAGGTTCTTGGAGATATGTTTGAGGCTTTGATAGGTGCTGTCTTCTTGGATTCTGGTATGTGTCTTAAAACTACGTGGAAAGTTATTCATCGAATAATGTGGAAGGAGATGGAAACGTTTATGAAAAATGTTCCAAAACAACCAATTAGAGTAATCCACGAGATGGTTGCGGCTAATCCAAGGTTTGGGTAAGTGAAACTTACTTTATCTAACCGTAAATTGTATGTGTACCACAAAACAAATAAATGAAGAAAGAACAGCAGATTTGAATACAGATTATAGCTACTGAGAAAATTAATATCTAATAAAATCATTCTTGTCTTATTGAGTGAAATTTCTTTTTTTGCTGATACTTTCCATTTTTTGTATTATTTTTGTTGAAACATTCTTTTGTGAAATTTCTTCTACAATTTGGAACGGAATTCTTATACAATTTACATCCTACAGAGTGCATACTATACTGGAGCTTAATGTAACCAATTATTGCTCTTCTAGTATAAAAACAGTCAATAGCCTTCAGTCGCCTGTGAGGTGTACACAAATTATGCTATTATATTTTCATCTATCTAGCGCATGCGAAGAAAAAGTTTTTCAGTGGGCGGCTACCTGTCACTTTTTTTATACTAGACGATGTCTAACTATAATTCTGACATGGCGCATTAAAACGACCCACCCTTAGTACCCAAGGGTACATGTTAATTCAACACATCTACGGTTCAGTTTAGGCAAAACAACTCATAAAATGGTAAATTGCATGTACATAAAAAAATCAAAATCGCGTGGCCCTACTCCAGGCTCGGTTACCATAATTTAAAATGAAAAGTACGTATGTGAGAATGCTAGTAGCGAGTCATGTTAAAAGTCTATTAAAACCACACTAAGAAATAGAAGCAAGGTTAATTAGAGAACCCCCTTCTCGTATTGCTAAGATCCAAGAACTGTGATCCGCACGATCTGAGTTCCTTCATGGAATAATTCAATCAAATCAAGCAGAGCACCGTCACACGGATAATAAACTTCCTCGTTAATGCATGTGATATTCCACCCTGATGGTTAGGCAACACACGTTTACATCTGAAACAAAAATATAATATGCTCTGTATATAACCAACGACCGTTTTGCGCAGATGCCGAATACTAGGGGATTTTTGTAACAAAGCTAGGGGAGAATGAGAAGAAGATGGCGACGAGGTCGACGGAAGGCACACGCTTTCCCGGTTTTTTTTATTTATTCTTGATTATTTTTGGTGGTGGTTTTTGAAGGTGTATTTACAGGTAGTAACCATTTTATTCTTTCTTGTATTAGCTATTTAATCATTGAATTTCTTGCCACAATTTGATATTATTTACATTTTGCTGATTTTGCATAAACTACGATATCTGAATCATGGCATACTCCATGCCTTTGTTTTGAGTACCGTTAGATGAATCATGTTTGTTTGTTATACTGTACAGATGATTATGCCATTATTTTGTTTAATTAAGTATTTATTTCTGTATTCACGAGGAGTTGATTATCAGTGCGATGTTGCTCTACCCGATTGATCCGTAACTATTCCGTGAGGGAAGTACCTAATACAGTTTGATTGTTCGCTGCATCTGTTACTTTCTGATTCGTGACGCGCTGCACTTCTCTATACGAACGGGGGCTCTTTTATTTGATGTTTCGATGTTTGTGTGTGCGAGTGGGTCATTCTGTCTCCGTGGAGTAGGTACCTAATGTAGTTCGATCTTTAGCTGTATCTGTTGCCTACTCGTCTCGTGCGGATTGTAGTTCTTAACATCTTAGCAATACGAGTGGGGGCCCTCTCATTAACATTTCCTCTATTTAAAATATGATCTGCTTGAGCGATAATCGATTTTCACATGAATACTTGCTATTGGCCAATGCCATTCTCACATGTACTTTTTGTGTTAAATTAAATTATGTTAACGGAAGGCTGGAGTAGAGCCACACCATTTACATGTTTCCTATGTACATGCAATTTGTTTATTCGACGAGTTGAGTTATCTCAATTGATCGTACAAGTATTTTGATGTGTTTTTGTACTGAATTAATTTATCATGTTTTCCACTGCATTTATGATGTCTTGTGTGTTTTGATTTTATGAACTTGTTTAATTGAATTTGATTTGATTATCTGATTTTTATCATACAATTTGAGATGTTTTATTTATGTGTATATTCTCTTGCATTTTATTGCTGTAGGTGATTTATTTCATGTGTTTGTGTGGCCTATGCCAGGGTTTTAGTCCCTTAGAAGGTTTCCTTGGCATGGTCTTGTTGTGTGCGTTAATATATTTATTTGATCTTGTCATTTCTTACGCAGAAAAGTTCTGTCTTTTATTTAATTCCCTTCCCGATTATGTCTCACGTCCCAACACATAAAAGAACCGATTACACAACGACTGCCATCCAAATTCAAAAGTGGCGCGAAACTACCATCGTTTCGACTGGAAAGGTAGGTGGCTCTGCTTGTAGTTTCTTACCAGAGTTGCCAACGGTAAGTATAGGGTAAGTCAACGTTTTCAGTGTCTGCTTGATAGACTCCTAGGAACATTACATGCATAAATAAATCAAACAATATAAAGACATAATAACCTGTACAAGCAAACATGATTCAGATAACGGTACTCAAAACTTAGCATGCACAAAAGCCTATTTGTTTGCAGAGCAGTAATACGTACAGGAAGTCAAGTCAATATGCACCGTGTGCGGTCGGGATGCACGGTATCTGTTGTAAATCTTAAAAACGGAACACTGGTCTTTTTTCATCAGAATAAAATGTGATCGTATAAATTATATTTGACTATTTTTTCGATTCTCGCCAAATAAAAGAGATATCTCTATCTAGTTACTATAATAAAAGTGGATCGTTTTAGATGCCCCTCCATGCACGTATAATAAAAGTAAGTTACTTATTAAACGAAATTTTCTGTAAGAAGAAAAATTTTCATGCCCAAACTCCGATTACAACCACGACTCTCAGGAGTCATAGCCTATAATCTGCTCAAACTTTTATGTTGATGATGTATACGTCATTTGTAGACTATAAACCCGACCAAAGTATTTATAATTGCACTGTTTTTTTCAAATTTTAGATCAGCTGTTGTTGTCGATGACGGACACGTTATTGTACAGTTACATTTTATGTTAAATGGTTCGCAAAAGGTTGTTTATGGAGCTGGTGGCAGTAAAGCATCGGCCAAGAAAGCAGCTGCCAAGATCGCGTTACGACTGTTAAATAAGTAGTAGTAGTTTTAGGTATATTCAAATGATTATTTATGTGATAGTTAATTTGTAAGTATTTTTTGTCATAACATTTTTTAAATATAAATACTAAAACAAAGTAAAAGTGTAATCGTTTAAAGATGCTGTAAGTAAATATGACGATGTTTTATATTATGTTTCACTATTGCAACAGATAAATTGGACAAAAACTTTTAGTTTCACTTTGTGAGTACCCTGTTCCAATACTCTGTTCTCCAACATATATCCTATCTCCATTACTAGTGATACACTCAAGTCGAATATGGTACCATCACTTTCTCTTGGCGAGTTGGAATGTATCCTGTAGCATCCGAAAACTGTTGTCCTTTTTAAAAGATGACCAGAAAGATTTCAGTCCGCTAAATTCATTAATAACCGATTAGTTTCCTATGTTAATTCAAAACAAGCAAGGTTGCCGTAGCTAGGGATGGGCGATAACTGTTTTCACCTATCGATAAGTATCGGGTACTTACCTATCGATATATTTTACTTATCGATATGCCGATAATTATCGAAATATCGATGGTTATCGATACACCGATAACTATCGAAAGATCGATAACTGTCGCTATATCGATAAGTATCGGTATATCGATAGTTCTCGTTATGGCGATAGTTTTTAATATATAGGTATCGATATAATATTACCGATAATTTTTTTGAAAGCGTGTCTAAAAACTGCATGAATTTATTTTTATATTTTGGCGAAAGAGCCCGACAAGACAAGAGGGCTCTTTTAACAAAATATGAAAATAACCGAATGCAGTTCTTGCAACTTTAATGGAGTTACCGCATATTAACTGTGCAATTATCGCAGGGCTCTTTAGCTTTCTACAATGCAATTACCGCTGTAATTAAGCGGTAATTGCACGCCTCATTTGAGAGAAATATTCAACGTATTATCGACAGGGATAGTTATCTTATCGAGTTTTATTAATAAAATCCATTTTCCGGTTTATTCTCGTGTAAAGTGACTATTAATAGTTACTCGACGTTTCTTTGCTACCTTTATCAAGAGTTTTTTGTTAGATTTCGTAAATGTCAATCAATTGAAACTGTATATCTAAATTTGAAGTGTTCTTAGCTTTTTCTGTTTTTTTGTGACTGGTCCTCTGTAACCATCAATCAGATACCGATACATAGGCCATGATTACACCCTTTGATTGTCTTCTTTATTTTATCTAAAGAGTAGCCATTTTGATGCAACATTTTGTTCAAGTTTTGAAGTGCTTCTTTTTTTGAGCAATCGTCAGTAAGACGAAAAGATCTATTTTC
Source organism: Photinus pyralis (assembly GCF_008802855.1). Lineage (NCBI taxonomy): Eukaryota > Metazoa > Arthropoda > Insecta > Coleoptera > Lampyridae > Photinus > Photinus pyralis. The sequence goes on from NW_022170596.1 coordinate 4,255,768, forward strand.
TAAAGATTTTATTACTGCGTTTATTTGGCATGGATGATGATGTGACGTAGCGCTTCTCTTGAGAAAGGGAGCAAAGTTAAGTTTCCGAAACGTCGAGCAACTAAAAATAGTAAATTTACACGAGAGTAAAACCGAAAATGGATTTTATTAATAAAAATAGTAGCGCTCGTTGAAATCTCAACAATAACATAATTTTATCGTACCGATAGTTATCGACATATCGATATATCAATAGTTATCGACATATCGATATATCAATAGTTATCGACATATCAATAGTTATCGACATATCGATAAGTATCGATAGTTATCGATATATCGATTTTTTTAGCTCTACCTATTGTTATTTGATATATCGATAACTATCGATACCTATCGATATATCGAAAAAAATTCCCATGTCTAGCCGTAGCGTGCAGTTTACATAGAAAACGTACGCCACCCGGAATTCCAACTAACAATGAGCATTATACTGGACTACCGAATTTTGGAATTTCAACCCGGCCAGTTAAGCGAGTTTAATTAACAATAGCTAATTAAATGAGTTGTATTAAACCGCAGTCGATTAATTCGTGTCTAGTCTCAAATGAAGTGCGTTTAATTAACCTAGATTTTGAGGTATGTCCTAGATTTTTAGGACAACGGGAGCTGAGAGATTAAGAGGTTTTATGATCCAATTAAAAGTTTTTTGTAGTAATTTTTTCCTATTTAATTCTGTAGTGTACTTAACCGCCAGGTTCTACGCTAACTTCACAGGGCCCCAGGTACAAAAATTCTAAAAAGGTGTGAAATATACAGGATGTCACTCATCTTTGCTGCAATAAAATCTTTCTGTTAAGACAAGACGGAAAATGACCGTTTCTTCAACGCGAAAATGTTAGTTTACAAACAAATCAGTACACATACACACATGAAACAATTCGATAATTTCTGCATGTTTAAAAGAATGCTTAAAAATAGGTAGGTATGCATCTAATAAGTTGGATGTAATCGGAACATAAACAAACATTACCCCAAAAATGAACGCGATGTCAAACAAAAGGTTAACGGTATCAAGCATATGAATTTGTATTAAGGTTATAGGTAAAAAAAGTTATCGGATCTAATCTCATTTTTTTTAAATGGGACACTGTGTTAATGCTTTCATCTAAAAAGATAGCATATTAAATTTTCTTTTGAAAAATATAACACATAATATGGATAACATTCAAGTAATCAAAAACAATTCAAAACGTTTAAAAAAGGCTGGTCAATGATCACCCTGGGTATTAACAGTGAGAGAAAAGGCCACCAGCGTTTACAGTGGGTTGACTGCTCTAAAGGTAGTAACAATAACAATAATAAATGTCTTTATTGATCGACTGTATAAATAACTGTTATGTAGATGAACGGGAGCCTTTGAGTCCTTGAACAATTTCGCACACAAACCAAAGGTTTGTGTAAGATGAATAATTGAATGTGGTGCAAATGTATATTTTGTGATTAGAGAGATTCCAATCTAAATACCCAAATATGAACATAATACAAATGTAAAAAAGATTGTTAATATTATCACAATTATTGCTAACCATGCCGGCAAGGTACCTAGAAAGAAAATATTCATTAAAATCTCGAAAGAACAATTTATTTCATCTTTGCGCTCAGTGACTTTGAAAACGTAATGCCTATGGACATAGAAGTAAAATAGTGAGTAGGTAAATGCAAAAAATAAGGGGCCATATTTTAATCTCTAGTAGCCATGAGAAATTCTGGTCAGAACTTCCATCTGACTGTTCAATGGCACTGAGGCATAGGTATGCCTTAAAATTGTATACTTACTTCTAAAAGGTAAACTGTGTATACAAACTTGATTATCTACAGAAATAGAAAGCACGGCCGCCTCTGCAATACTGTTAACCGTATGAGTATCCGATGACACTGGCAAAAATTCCAATCCAGTGACAAACATGGAATGAGCGCCGGGGATATGTAAAACCCTCTGCAAAATGGTCATTCTTCACGGGCGACAGTAAAAGACTTCACTTACTTGTAAACTAAACGCGATATAAATCGAAACAGAACCGCTAAACATAGTTCCCAGAGCCACAAATCTTCCATCATCGCGTACAGCCAAAGCCGAGAGGCTTTCATCAAGTGCAGCAATTTTGTAAAGTTGGCCTTCCTGAGGTATCCACTTTTGGAGGTACGACTTTTGTTTTCCAGCACGGCCCGTTGGATTGGCTAACATATACAGTGCACTCAAATTTTTTGCACCTTCGACAACGCCAAATCTACAATTAAATTACAAAATCATGCTTTATTAGATATTTTACTGTCTACTATGAATGGAAAATGTGAAAATTTTTGACGCCTGGCGTGTCTGTTTGAAGGAAAAATTAAGGTTTCTCGGATTTTCCTCTGCTTTTTTCGAGATTTGGTGAAGTATGATTCTTAAGGAAAACCATGAGATTTTTAAATTCAAACAAATCTGTTTTTTTTTACTTGTCAAGTTTATGCTAATTTTGAATTATGGAATTTTTTCTATTCAAGAATTTTTTTTTACTAATTTCCGAATTTTTGAAATTTTTTTAAATTTGAATTTGAAGCAATCTTAAATTTTGTTGTATATTTGCATCAATTTTTTTAATATTTCAGATGTTTTTTAATGCTTTGCATATTTTACTTAATTTTTGTCATCTTTTTTGAAATTAAATTCTGTGTATACTTAATTTTATATGACTTGGAATGGTTCTGTACTCTTTTTTTCTATTTTACATGGGTAGTAAGATAAGTTAAACTTTTAGTTTTCACCCTGTATCTCAGAAACAAATGTAACTACAAAGAGTGATTCTGTTTGTCAGTTTGTGGTACTAAAAAGTTTCACAAAAAGGGGTATGCGAAAACTGTAAGTATTTATCTTTAAAAACAGCTGACTACACTGTAATCTCAAACCAAAATAGAACACATGGTACAAGTTTTCAGAAGTGATGTGAAAGGCATAATTTTCTTTAAAATTCACGTGAAATCTTTAAATTTGTATGTCACCATACTTTCGTTACATGTTTCCTCTGAATTTCTGCATAAGAAAACTTACTAGAAATCCAATGCCTACCCACCTGCATCTTTTGTACAAATACTTCGACCCTTCAGGTTGTTGCCATGTCAGCCTACGTATTTCCTTGCCACTGCTGTAATCCCACAATATCGCTAATCCATCTTTGGCTATACTAATTAAATATTTCTGACAAGGACTAAAATCTAAATCATCTATTTCTTCTTTGTGTGCTTTTAAAGTATGTAATTGCTTTAAATTCGGAAACCCCCACAATCTTACAATGCCATCCGTACCTCCTGCAAATAAATGGTAAAAATCTTGCAGAAAATGCTGTTGTATCACCTGTAGCCATAACTTTACTAAGGCGACTAATTCGTACTACACGCTGTAATGGTTCCTCCTGTAAAAAATCTGTTTGTACGCTATCACTGGGTGTAATCACGAATTTGAGCTTCTTGTTATTATTTGTGTGATTATTCTCAGTTTGTATCGGTTTGTTCTTACGATTACGAATATCTTCATGGGGATTCACAGTTTCTACTTCAACGTTATTATTTATAAGAACAGTTCGTACATTGTACAACTGGCAATGACTTTCTTGTCCGGCAACCAAAAAGGAATGTTTCTTGTCATTGTACGTGGAGCAATTCATTACAACACTAGGGCCGGTTTCGTGTCGGATTACTTCCTCAACGATGAATCTTTCACCATCGTGTGATAGTTCGTATATTTCCTGTGGTTTGAGACAGAATGTTATACACTTCTGACCTATCAATCTGTAAGACTTACAAAGCCATTAGCGACCCCAGTCTTTGCAGATCCTCCTCCACCACCAACTATAACGTGCCTGTTTGTTAACATTTGTACAGTATACAATGGAAAATTCACTTTTGCTAGCAAGCCATCAAAATTTCTTCTTGTGTGAGGCATCTCGTGCTTGTTGTGGTTTAGGAACTCCACGTAGTTAACCTAAATCCGACTCCGACGCCAACAACACAGAGCCACAAATCACACAGAGCGTATAATGAGTTGTATAACTTTCAGGCGCGCTATTGCTTCAACAGCGCTTCACTCGCACGTGATCAAATTTTAAAGTCATTCCACAACCACAGATATATTTTCTTTACGTATATCTGTGGTCATTCTATAAATATACTTTGGTTTGAAGAACCTTCAAGAATGAAAATTCATAAATTGAAACATTTATTTTTATAACCACGTCTTTATCGTCTTTTCGAATATCCAACATTACATGAACATTTTATATAAATTTATATAAATATTTTACAATTAACTATACAGGGTGTTCGTGCTTATTTTATTTTATGGGCTCGTAAACGCTTCGTTACCGATGTACAGGGTGTTATAATTTCATGACCTTTAAATCTTTCATTTATAAACATATGCAAACCCAAGATACAATTTCAAATGCAAACTGTCAAAAATAATAAAAACAAGAGATTATCAAAATAAATCAAGTCATAGCCTACTAGACTATTTTAAAATTTTTACTTTCATTTAGCCGTTGCACCACGATCCATAAACCTTATGATAAGATTGAAGTTAACATAGCATAATGCTGCTTGCACTACGACGTTATTGGTTATTTTAAATTACATACATTGATAATTATTGTATACACTATATTTTGCTATGAAAAACACGAAAAGTACCTACTTTTTTACTTAGCTGCGTTATTTGACTTTTATTAATTTTCTTGATTAACAGTTAAAATGAGGGTGGGGGGGGGGGGCAAATTTCCCGTCGGCACCAGGCGGCGAAAGACCGCGCTACGCCACTACTTCTGCGTTGAGGTATACGTATGTTTTCCACGTTATCAATAATATCAACTGAGTCGGCATCCTTCAAAAATGAAAACACCACTTTTAACATAATATGATACCTTTGTTATTTATTCAAACAATGATAATACGAATGTTATAAGGATGACAGCTGAAGATGACAAATACAGAGATATTTTCAAGGTACGCCCTTGGGCCGATATTAGACTATAAAAGATACGTGACAAAGATTTTTTATAAAATATATTTATAAAATATTGGACAGTTTTCTTTTAAAAAATATTAGTTTTATAAAATATATTTTATAGGAAGTATAATAACATACGATTACATTTGATAAATTATTTATGAATCTTATTTTATTAAATCATTGATAGTGTAATACCGGCCTTAGAGAGGAAAGAGAGAGAGGAGGAATAAAAGAGGATCGTAAAGTAGGTACACCATGAGGTACACCAGCAACAATGGTCGCTTACAGTGCATTGGCGTCAGGTTAAAGCAGCAACCGTAGGTACATACATACATATCGTAAATACAAACGTATTTGAACAAGTAGGCATTAGAAAGATATTGAAATTTTTAAATTGTGACTTGCGCTAATAAGGGAGGCTCTGATCTTATTAGTGCCACGGTCTTATTTTACTTCACTAATGGCCGTTTGCACCGACAAATTTAAGTGGAGCTTAGCTTAAGGGTAGCTTAAAATCCATGGCAACCATTGTCTCAATAATCGTTTCAAAACACCCTGTATACAGAGCATATCATATTTTTGTTTCAGATGTAAGGTGTGTTGCCTAACCATAAGGGTGGGTTATCACAATACCATTGAATATAAATTCAGTGACAATACTATTCCGATATTTACCTTACGAATTGGGAAAACTGCAGAAAACCTAATTCGGAGTAGCCGGTAGAATGCCTGAAATTCCCATCTCCATCACCGATGAAAAATTCTTACCTCAGTTCAGGTTCGAATATCCGACATCCGGGCTCTAGCCTAACGCTCTACAATTGAACCACAAAGTCGGTATATTACTTTACGAGTAAAAAATTTTTACTCGTAGATGTAAAGTCTTCTAAATAGTCTAAGGGTAAGCCCCACTTAAGCCGTGGATTTCGGCGTCATACAGGGTGTTTTTTTTAAGATGGGCTATACGACATTGTAAAGGCGTTGAGTTATTTCAAATGGGCCATAGGGAAATTTACATTGCATCAATTGTTCCAGTCATAGCTTCCTTGCGAATTACATTGCGCCAATTGTTCTCAAATCTTGGCCTTGCGCTTAGTTATTTCACTGACAGTTCTCAATCTGATCTTTCAAACCGCGTCAACGAAGCAGCAACATGTATTCCGCCGCTCGAAAAGGTGTTCATGTAGTACAATTTGTACAAGAGTGGGCACAGTAGCTGAGTAGTAATGCGAGCTATTCAGTGTCGAGTATCGGGTATTGTTTAGTATATGTTGTCTGTGCTGGTGGAAAACAATTCGAGCACCGATTGTAATTTTATATGTTTATATCTGATTTGAATAAATTTGTCGATTTAGAAACAATGTCTACAGTATTGTGGCAGATGATTCGCGAGGAAGCTATGACTGAAACAATTAATGCAATGTAAATTTCCCTATGGCCCATTTTAAATAACTCAACGCCTTTACATTGTCGTATGGACCATCTAAAAAAAAAACACCGTGTATATTTAAGGCCGGCTTGAGATATGCTGTGACTGGTGCAATACTTCAAGATCGATTTGGAGCTCAGGTAGACGAGGTTAAGTCGGCCTGGTGCAATCGGACGTTAGGCTTCTAAGACTGACTTCAACTACAAGTAACCGCAAATATCCTTTTAAATTATCACTTGCACTGTGCACACAATACTATGTCTTAATTAAAGAAATAGATTCCTCCAAGCTTTTACTAAAAGGTATCCTCATTAGCATTACATACAATGTAATACAAACTTACAAATTAAAACTAACTCTACACCCTCAAAACTATCTAATAATCGAATGCTGATAAAATGTCGAAAACATCACAAGTCTTTGGCGCGGGACGAGATAAGTGATTATCCTCATGTTTAATTAATAATGCTAATGATTATTAATGATATTGCATAGCATTGAATGCAATGGTATTAGGCGACTCCTAGTAAACAAAGATAATGAAATCATAAACCTTGACTGTCGAAGAAAGTCAATAGCCCTGGACTTCACTTTTAAGACTGGCGAGTATGATTTTAGGGAACAACAGCAAGTGCAGATTAATTGTGCACACCGAAACGAGGAAGGAAACCAATTTGCAATAACATATTTATAATAAACAATCTACTCATTCACCTTCATCTTATCTCTACCACTAAATTGTTATTGCACGGAAATAAAACAAAATATCTATATTGACGTAGGTGCTGATCTGATCTTTTATGTTTGCATGTTATTCTAAATCCATTTTTACATTCTTTTACTTTTGACCGCAAACGAATGTGATGGGAAATAAGTCAAACAAAACAACGTTTCGTTATACGAAGTGCATAAGATGCTCTAGATAAATAAATTTGAAAACTAAAAAAAACTTCTAGGGATGAAATTCCGGTTCTGTTATTTATCAATCTAACATAACGCGTACGGAATTAGGGTTGTTTGTCTACTTCTTTTGCAAACTCGCTGTTCTTTACCAATTTGATATTATGTAGTTTACCCCTTCTCAAAGTCGGCGCGCTTTATTTCAAACAGTATACCTCAAGTTGCGGAGCGGCAGTTCAAATTTAGATGCGGTGGAGATAAGTGTTGGAATTGTGCGATGTTGCGCTTACACGTGATTGCGGTGTGTGTAACTTACCTCCACTATTCCAATGCTTTTATCGAGCAATTAGTTTACAAAAATCAAGTTCCAAAGTGCTGTTCCGAAGGTGAAGCTTTAGCGTTGGACCCCAATGGAAACAATCCGAGTTTACCCTATCAGTGTACGTTCGACGTGAATCGCACCTCGCACATTCTAATTAACGAAACACTCTCATCATTTCCTTGGGGTCTATCCGAACGTGTATCTTGCATAGACAATTTTATCGGGGAGTACCCCGCGGAACGGAGGGTGGCTATGGTGAATGCCGAAACGTTCGAAATGAACTTTTTGCGTTTGAGGCAATTTTCGAAATGCTGCCCCGTGGATAAGGCGTACGATGCGATGACTCACGGGTGCGTTTTACTAGAAAATGGGACAGATACAAGCCTAGTTGAAGATATTCTGTATGACTATTTGGATAAGCACCTTATTTATTTGAATATTGGGATGTCGCACTGTAAGTCGGTTTTGGCGGATTACGAGGTTCCGTCATTTGATGACATTCTTTATCAAAGTGATGGCAGTGTCACGCTAGAGAATCACAACAAGAACCTCAACAATTACTGCATCGACAAGGTCTTTGGTGGAGATACCTTCATTGTTCGGGGATGCGAGGACTTTAGCGTGTGTAAAAAACAAGAAAATGGTACTGGAGTTGGTTGTATAGCAAAATGTTGTGACGATGGTTATTATTACAAGGAAGGATCCAAATGTCGATTCGATTTTAGTACGGGGATGAATTTATTCAACGATTCTAAAGTGATCAGTCCATATGGTAATTTTCTTACATTTAGTTTACAGTGGTTTTAGTTTTGTGAATTTTAGAGCCGTTTGCAATTGTGCAAGGACATAATTGCACTCACTACATTGTCGATGTCGACTGGAATTATACCCTCGACCGTATGGGATTTCTCAATTTGTATTTGGACGACGAAATTGAACAGCATCCGGGCATCGAGAATCAGTATTGTTTTGAAGAAGTTGATATTGGAGCAACAAAAGGCAGGCGGCTGTTTTTATGCTTTAAGGAAGACACAAACGAAGCCATTAAATTTCAAATATACAGGATATTCTTAGTGTTTTCGTGTGTATTCCTTATTTTGACGTTGGTGGGATATATTTGTTTGCCCGAAATGCAAAATCTGCACGGAAAGACTTTAATGTGCCACTGCGGTAGTTTATTGGTTGCATTTATTATACTAGCTGTACTTCAATTTTTCCCCAAACATGAAGGTGCTTACTGCAAAACAATGGGTAAGTTTCAATTAATTTCAATTGTGAATTGGACAATGAAATTGTGCAGTTGATAGTTGTCGAAAAGTTATGTAACTGGTTACACACAGTATGAACTTGAACTCCAATCGTACAGTTGTTTGCCTTGAAATTATTATTTGTTCTTTGTTTACCGTAGGTATTTCAAAAAAAGTTTAAAATCTGAAACGCTTCGGTGAGTGAGGAACTATGATTACCTTACAAAGGATTACTGGAATTATTTATCATAATTCCTGTACAGTTTTATGTTTTTATCTGCACTTTAAACCTCTCTTGTATGCCTACAAACTATTGCATTACTTTCGATGCGTCAAATCCTCCAGATTACTAATAAGAAAGCGTTAAATATAATGACACATCCTATTCCCAGTAGCATGTGGCAGACAGAAGACAATATTATGAAATCATTTCTAATGTAGGTACGGTGTGATAAAATAAGAAATATCGTAATAAAACAAAATGTCAAATTATTTCAATAAATGACGCTAAAAGAATATGCAGGGACGCGATTTTTTTTTACAAAATTCAAAATGTTATGGGGCGTATACCAAAAAAGTTGGGTGGTAGAGAGAACCAAAGCAAGCATTTTTTTCACAATAAGTTCAAGGTTTAAATTGTATCGGTTGGGAGCGTAAACATCTTAAAATTTGCGCATACTTATCTCTTTAATTTTTTTATCAGGAACCACCACAGATAGAAAGATGGAACCAGCGGTTTTAGCTAGGGCGGTAACAGGGGCGGGGAAATTCCTGATCGTAATATTTAAATTTAATCTCGATTTTAACTGTTTGCGGTAATGTTAATTTTTGGTCAAAAATGTATCGACGGCTAGGTCAAATTTATTAAGATACCTGAAACAATTTCCCTAGTAAAAAATGGACTTACATATTTGTTTCTAACCCGAAAATTAAAAAATTTCCGCCTTCGACTACTTATAAATTATTATTAAATAAATTGCAAAAAGAAATATTAACATAATCTTGATAAAACAGGACTTTATTATAAAACGAACAAATTAGAATTTCTCCGAGAATTTCTCCTAATGTCGTCGCTTGTCCACACTGTCAAGTCACTTGATCGTTACAATGGCCCCCTCAGTAGAACCGGTTTTGTACCGAAACACCAAGATATCGGAACGAGGATCATAATATCTATTTTTGGGGAAGAAACTTGCATAATTTTTGTTTGATTGTTATGCGCTATTATGGCCACTTTCTTTGTCCGTCTGTCCGTCCGTCGGAGGCCTTAACTAGTTCTACAGTTTTCAAGATATTGAGTTCGTTCTTTTTGCATTCGGTAGCCAATAGCTCTGGTACCTCAACCAAGAAAAATCTTGACGATTAATGTGCGCATGCGCCGAGGCATGCGCAGTCTGCGCAATGTCAACTTTCTTATTTATAGAGATATTTTCGAAATTTTAATCACAGATGCTTCTAGTAAAGTCAAGCATAATCGCACATTGTAAAAATCTGACGTGCGCATTCGCCAAATGCGCAATGTCAACTGTCTTATTTAAGGAAATATTTCTTTGAAAGTTTAACCACAGTGATGCTTCTAGTAAAGACAGGCATATTGCATATTCTAAAAATCAAATTGCGCATCAGACGTGTACACTGCGCAATGATATCTGTTACATAGTCCGTTATTACATGACGTTTCGGGAAGTACTGATCAATTCATGGAAAATGAGCTAAAGTTACACGCCTTAAGGCGAAAACCTTTTTTAATTTAGGTTTTACAGGAGTAACTGTTGAGTATCGTTATTTCCCATAAACGTTAAGGATTACCTAGACTTCGTTGCCCGTTCCTAACCTCGTGGAGGTCCCTGTAAATCTAGCGTGAATTGTCTTTTCCTAAAGCTTATTTTCAATTTGAATTTTTGTATTTTGTCACAAAAGTTGTCGAAAACATTACAAACATTTGATTTTTAGCGCATTTTTGAAAAAAAATACGCTATTATATTCGTTATGGCTGGCTGGCTGGCTGTCCGGCTGAGATCTCAGCAATTACAATAGCTAGAGACTTTAAATTTTTACTAAAAGTTTTCTGATGTACTGTAGATGTGCAAGCTCTAGTCTATTTTGAGTTAGATTACTTGTGAGATCGATAATTTAAGAAAATAATTTCGATAGGGTTTTCGGAGGTGCTATAAGTTTACCGTTAGATAGAGCTATCAGTATAACAAGTTAATAATTAGCGCATTTTTGAAAAAAAATACGCTATTATATTCGTTATGGCTGTCCGGCTGGCTGTCCGGCTGAGATCTCAGCAATTACAATAGCTAGAGACTTTAAATTTTTACTAAACGTTTTCTGATGTACTGTAGATGTGCAGGCTCTAGTCTATTTTGAGTTAGATTACTTGTGAGATCTATAATCTAAGAAAATAATTTCGATAGGGTTTTCAGAGGTGCTATAATTTTACCGTTAGATAGAGCTATCAGTATAACAAGTTAATAATTAGCGCATTTTTGAAAAAAAATACGCTATTATATTCGTTACGGCTGGCTGGCTGGCTGTCCGGCTGAGATCTCAGCAATTACAATAGCTAGAGACTTTAAATTTTTACTAAAAGCTGATGTAGTGTAGATGTGCAGGATTATTTTGAGTTAGATTACTTGTGAGATCGATAATCTAAGAAAATAATTTCGATAGGGTTTTCGGAGGTGCTATAAGTTTACCGTTAGATAGAGCTATCAGTATAACAAGTTAATAATTAGCGCATTTTTGAAAAAAAATACGCTATTATATTCGTTACGGCTGGCTGGCTGGCTGTCCGACTGAGATCTCAGCAATTACAATAGCTAGAGACTTTAAATTTTTACTAAAAGTTTTCTGATGTACTGTAGATGTGCAGGCTCTAGTCTATATTAAGCTCGATATTAAGTTAGATTACTTGTGAGATCGATAATTTTAAACTTTGCTAATGAAATACTGATCAGCATTACCAAAAATGCGCTTTCATCATGCATAATTGTATATGTTGATTTACAACTTGTTTCTGTAGTGGCCATGTAACTACTGCTTTTGATTCCACAAGTTGTCTAAATTCTTCTTTTTCAATTTTGAAATTTTCGCATGTATAAAAAAGATGCTCTCCATTGCCTATTCTCATTCCACAATCATAGGCGACATCAGAGGTATAGTATATTCGCTGTAGCTTTGCCGGTATGTCGTTAGCGCTTAATTTTTGAAGACACGTTCTTGCCTTTTTCTAACTTATGTATATCATTGGACATTTTTGAACGCTCCGCGCAATTCACGAGTAATCAAGGCTATTAACCATTGAAGATGAGATTTGAACCATACAGTGGGAATTCCTAATTACAAACCGGCAAAGCTACAGCGAATATACTATAGTTGAGTCGCTTTTACAAATTTTATACGAACAACATTTAAAGAGTCATTGATTTGTAATAATTTGTGTGGTCCCTCCGTTCTGATTGGAAGCCAAAATTTCAATTTTATTCTTTCTAGAATGTTGGATATATAATTATATGTTTCTCTCTCTATAGTTGATACTTGCCATTCGTTTTGCCATATACAGGGTGTAGCATCTACAACCCCTATTCATTTCTTTATTCATTATAATTTTATTTAGAAATTCTTTAAGATTGCGAAGATACCGAAAAAAGTCTTAGAGCAAAATTGTATACGCAATTACCGCCGGCATGTTTCTAAAATATTTTACCAGGGGCGTGCTGTATTCCAGTGGCGCATCAAACTTGCATTTTTTTAGACGGAACGTTCTTTTCCGAACCCAAGTGTGCCATGATGAAACAAAAGATGTTCAATTCTCTCAATTAGCAGTATAGTGTCGGCCATGATACTTACTACTGTTAAGTTGTAATATCATGAGTGTCGGCAGTGTATGATTGTTTTTTAATCAGCGTTGCGAAAATGTTCCAAACTCAAGCAGAATTGGTTGATATAGTGTTTATTCTTGGAGATTGTTTACCGGAATTGTTTGTTGGCGTCACAAGAGTACGCTGAGAGATATCCTGGCAGAATACATCTAGATTCACACGCGTGGATAAATTTATATAGAATGTAAATTTAATTGCAAGAATTGTAATAATTTACTTTGGTTATTTTATAACTTTGTTTATGCATAGTGTGCTAGGGCGAATTTCCTTCTTGCAATTTTTATAATCGTGGCTTTTAATTCCACATTTTCCGCAAGTGCCAACTTCCTCCTTGCAGTGCTTAGAAGTGTGACGAAAACTTTGGCACTTATAGCATCTTGTTATAGACACGACGCGACGTCTTGAATGTTGCATATTTCCATTGGGAATATATAAATTTTACCTTGATTTACTAATTTTTCTCTTATTTCTTTATTTGTCTCTAAATATCTAAACACAAGCCTGCAAAACCACTTTCCAAATAGCACCACTTTGGATTTTTGTTATGAAACATTTTCAATCCACATGACCACCAGTTTGGACAAGAAACTTCTAATCATCTTTTTTAAACGCAATTGCAATTAAATGGGCAGACTAACACGAGGGACCACCATTTCTGAAAACCCAATTGCATTCCAAAATACAATTACAAAGACACTCCTTATCTCTTCGCATCTATTAAATTTGCCAACATGGAGGGCACACTTTCACTAACAACAAGCGTCCCTCCTGGCCATGGTGCGTTTAGCTATTTATATAAAATTGAAAATGGAACCACCGAAACTGCGTCGGGCGTGCCTTTTTAGTCAATAAAAAAACCGCAACTGCTGTTTCTTTGCAAATTTCGGCTTTGGAAAAAGAGAACGAACGCGTAATTGAGGTCCGATAGCCTAAGTCATTTAAATGCGTACGTTTTATTTAATTTTAATTATTATATTATAGGTATATATTATATAATAATTTTAATTTTATGTCGAATTTAATTCATATACCTATGTGAATTTTGAATATGAAAATTCAAGTCGCAAGGTGGGGTTTGCGATATCAAGGTCCTTCCACCGGATATGGTTCATGAGAAAGAATTAAAGAACCGAAATTTTTGGGACTGTTGGGAGCATAGTTACCGAACGATACATTTTGGAAAAAAATGCATGTGCATTTAAAAATAGGTACCTATAATAATAAATCATTTGGTTTTGGGGAACCTTTGTTCTGCCATTGCTGTGCAATAAGAATAGTGATAATACGTATTATTTTTAAATAGTTATTTAACCCTGTAGTACATATATATGCGAGGTATATTCATAGGAATAAAATTATGTTTGCTTATAGAGAATCGCGGAAATCTGTTGTTTACAATAAGGTTCTAAATTTAATAAGGAGGTCAATGAGGTTTCAGTTCCTAATCTTTTGATGTAAATATATATACTTTCTTTTCTTTAATAAGTGCATTTAGATTTGAAAGAGTATCAAGGACGGCTTCATTGAATTGGTACAAATGATTTTGGAAAAGCGCCAGAATGTCATATCGTAAAAGTGTGAAATGTATGGAATCGATGCATGTATTAGCAACAGTGCTTGGAGTCTTTTAAAATTGATAGAAACGTAAATGTATTAAATTGTCTGTTAAGTTTCCTCTAAATTGTACGGTAGATTAATTTTGTTTATGTTAATAGAATCAGTAAACGATTTATCGTCGAGTGGAAAAAGAAGGAAGTTTTCTCAAATTAAACACCAAGGAATTATGGTGATAGATGTTTTACAAGCTTTTCAATACAACCACAATAATCTTAATGTTTTTGGTAGCTGAGAGAAATGTTTATATATTTTAATGCGAGCTATTTATGTACCACATATTTGTATCCATCAATTTCTAGAGATTTTGCTATAGACAAATTCCTCTTCACTTCATAGAGCTTTCGAGAAACCTTTAGAGATTAGTATATAGTGCTGCAACGACCGACGGCCAATGTAACAAGTTTAAAAAGTCATTATGCAAACATAAATGACGAGAGCGTATTTTCCTCCTAATAATATTCATGCTAGGATTGTCTATATTAGAAATTTCATTCAATACCTTCATAAATAAAACATACAGCATGCGTCAACTGTAATTTTGAAACCGGTATTAGTTTTAGTTTCATTCAAGGTGCGCACATATGATATTTCGTTTAACTGCTTTCATAAATAACAAAGTTGCCATTGCGCATGCGCAAAACCAAATTTTAAAACTGTTGTTAGATTTGCTTGTATTCCAAGTGCCTATGTGTAAAATTTCATTTAAATGCTTTCATAAAGAAGAAAGTTGGCAGTGCGCATGCGTATATTTAAAGTTTCATTTAAATATCTTCATAAATAAAAAAGTTAGCATCGCACATACGTTAAACCAAATATTTGACACTGCGCATGCGCAAAACCAAAAAATATGCACGGAATCCTTGGACCAAGCCCTTTCAAATGAGTCCTTAATCGCTAAAATCGGTTCAGTGGTTTAGAAGGAGTACGTGTGGCGGACAGACGGACGGACGGACGTCAAAGTGCAGCCAATAGCGATTTTTCACTTTGAGGAAAATACGCTAAAAAGGTGTAGTGGAGTGGAAATCCGACTGCGGGACTGAGGAATGAGGATCCCTGGTTCAAATTCGGGTTCAGTGGCGGCCCCCGCCTCTCTTTTAAAAATAAAGAAAAAATCTCGGAAAAAATCTAGTCTATTGTAGTTTAAAAAAATCAATAGTTAGACACTCGCAAACACAAACAGATGCTAATTTGATAACAATTAATATTCTACTAATTGCAAGTATTTGAATATGCTTTGTTATAAATCACAACAATGTTTCTTTAATTCTAATTTCTTTCTTCTTTTTTGCTAATCTCACTGTGTGCATTTGGTTGCAGGATATATTACAATGTACACATTCCATGCTGCATTCATGTGGTCGAACGTGATGTGTTTTGATATATGGTGGACGTTTGGGTAAGTTATAATGGTATGCGTTAATTCTGTTAAGAGTTTATTATACATCTCGATCCATTATGCGAATTTAATTCTACAGTCTACGCTTTTTTGGTTATGACACGACAATCCACTTTACGTAATGAATCCAATGACAAATGCATGTAAACTTTTAGACAGATTCTAATTATTGGAATGAGAAAAAAACGTCATTGCATCACATTATCGCTTTGTAGTGCAAATAGTCTTCTCGGGGGACAAAATGTAGGTGTGATGCCCTTACCTGTTGACTGAAAGGCATTTTAAATGAGTTTTAGGAATAAATTGTTATATAGTTGTTTGGTAGATTCTCTTTTCTCTATTCTTTTCTTTTACTTGAAAATGCTTCTGCTTGAGACCACTTGATTGCAGATTATGAAAAAATTGAGATTTCTTAATATTGTAGGGTATTAGGGTTGCTACTAGAGATGGAACCAAATATCTCAATCTCGAACCGTTTGAGATATATTTTGAGGTTAAAAAATTTTTTTTGCCACATAGTTTTTGAGTGCGACCACCATCTTGAATTTTTTTAAATAGTAACATACGGGGTGGTGACTTGACGAAAACACCACAGGAATTTTAATAGTAATTTTTTAATTTCCGATTATTGGCTCCGCTAATTATTTTTGTCTATTTAGGTCTTTTGTAGAGAAAAAAATTACGAATCCGTACATATACCTACCTCGGTACATACTAGTGAGTAGTGTTTCTTATTTTATAAATTCAGAAACAGTAGAAATTTAGAAATTGAAAACAACAGCATTTGCCGTTAGCATAGTGTATCTTCGGTGTATTTATTCTTACACTATGCTAATACGTCTCAACAACAATGCAATCTACGGAAAATAAAGAATCGCGCTAGTACTCGCATGTGCAAGAAACTAATTTCCTATGCCAATATTTATTATTTGCTATGCTGATAATTAACAAAATGTAACATGCGTAAAGGGAAACTTTATATCGTAATAAATTAATTCCAACTAAAACAATTACCTATAGTACCTATAATATTACACTGATGAATTGTTATTACCATATGTAAATCATTTGTAATTTAATTAGCGTTACTGCCACAAAAATTAAGGGAGAAGTAATTTATATGTTTAAAATTTGTAACGATTGTACATACATTTGCAAGTACACATCATAAACGAGACACAAACAAACCATAAGCCTTCATTATATTTGCGAATGAATGTTTAGTGGGCGATCTTTGCACAGTAGTAATAATCTATATTAGTCACCTTAAGATCGGCGATAGTGCAAGGCTTCTTTGGAGGAAGATTTGCATCTTTTTCAGAAGTTGAGAGAATGCTCCGATGCTCTATATCATATGATATGATGAGTTTTCAGATTTTGTAGATTTTATCATATTAGGTGGTCGTAGGAGAGTTTAGTTAGCTATGCAGTTAAAAATTTACGATTTTTGTACAGAGCGATCATTAATCATTACCTGTACCAATGTTATGAAACATGACATTTGCCGCAGTCGCAACACAACCGACACTGTAGCTATACTAAACATAACCTAGGTTTATCAAAAGCAATCATGTAAACAACATTTATTAGTGTCCAGATTATTTGAAATTACATATCAAACATTATTTTGTAACTGAAGCGTGATTTACTTTCTTCTACAAATCTAACAAATCCACTCTCTTTTTCATGTTTGCGAGAACTGCATGAAGTTACTGTTGTGTTATGTAAAGAACAGTCGCTTCTATAGCTGCACGTAATTCTTCAATGGCGTGTAAACGATTTCTATAAATAACGTTTTTTAGATGATCAAATAATCCAACGGCGTTAGATCAGAGGTGATCTTGACGGTCAACGGTTTCTTCAAACACCATCAAAATACTGTTGTAAGAGTTTTATTGTTTCACCAGCTGTATGTGTTGTTGGATTATCATGAAATAAACCTTGCAATTCGTCGTCGTGAAGCTGATCAATAAACACATGTAACATTGTCCGGTAACGTTCGGCATTAACAGTATTGTCAAAGAATATCGGCCCCACAAATCGCCTTTTCGACATCGCTAATCACACGCCTACCTTCAGGTAGCTTCTTGATAAAACATGTGGGTTTTCAGGACTCCAAGTCCGGTAATTTTTTGAATTAACGTATCCACTAATTTGAAACCAAGCCTCAACCGAGAAATAACTTTTTTCTAACAATTTGTTCTCTTGTAGAGATTCATTAATCCAATCGTAATAATTCACATGTTTTACAAAGTTCTTGTAGCACGGTTACATTAGAAGAAATGCAATTTTTTCATCGTTATGTTTTGACAGGTTCCGTATGACAAACCAGTTTGTTGGGATAGCTATCGAAGTAGTTTTTGCGGGCTTTATACAAGACGAGCACGCACATCTTCTACTACCGCCTCGTTAGCAACTGTTAGGTGACTAGGGAATTTTCCTCAAGCAACACTTCCTGTATCGTCAAATCGTCAAAAAGAATGTGGCGGCGTAAATGCTCGTAATCAACATGTTCGGGATATGCCTCGTAGGGTTGTGTTACGCGGTAACATCCACGAGTGGGTTTTAAAAATTTTTTTCTACATGTTAACAAACAGTAGTTGATTTGCATATCATTTGAATTTTTAATAGATGAAAAATTGAAGTCTCAATCATTTTTAGCGCATTTTTTAAGAATTAAAAAATATCTGCTATTGTTTGTCTTTTGTCCGCCCGTCCGTCCGTCCGGACCCACTTCTGCCGTTTCGAACTACTTCTAGGGGAATGGTCCTAGTCCTGGAATTTTTTTGCAGTAGGTAGCTTATACCTTTAAGGTGTGCCATCAAATTTCGCTTCCTAAAAGCCCCCCCCCCCCCCACCACGAATTATTTCCTGATGTGCTGTTTTTGAAAGTAAAACGTAACAACATAACTTCTACATACGGACAACCTTCAGATTTTGTTAAACGTTAAAAAATGTGGGGGGGGGGGGGGGGTAAACACATGTTCTACCCTTCATGGTATTCTAATGAAAGGTCTCATCGAAATAAATTGGTTTGTACAAACTATAACTTTCTCGTGCGACTCTTTTTCGAGACCATAACTTTCTCGTGCGACTCTTTTTCGAGACCAGTGAGCGGCGGGTCCTGAGGGGGAGGGGGGGGGGTTAAAAATTAATTTGATCTCTCATTGTATTCTAATTTAAGGTCTCCACGAAAGGAACCGTTTTTTACCAACTACTACCCTTCTTTACGTCCTCTTATCAAAGTACGGGGTGGTGTGGGAGGGGAGGGGGAGTGGAACTAGTTTTATCCTTCATGGTACTCTAATGAAAGGTCTCAACGAAAGGAATTAATTTCTACCAACCGTAGCCCTCCTCATCGACCTCTTATCGTGATGGGGGATATTCTCTTATGGAACTAGAACGGATTGTCGGAAGAGGGTACTCACAAAGGGCGATTGAGACGTCTGCAATCTATCCATTGGTGATGTCAAAACAAAAGCTATTTCGGTTAAAAAAATGCGCTTTATCTGCACAATAATTGTGCACAATTTATTCTTGTTTATTTTTCAGGATAAAATAAATGTGTGTACTTCATTGTTGTGGCGTTCCATACAGTCCAGACTATTAATTAGTTAATAATAAAATACACGTGATTTAAACAGTTAACGAAATTTATTTTCATTCGGGCATAATGAACCAAATAATCAATTTAAGTGCTTGCAAAGTTTACCAAAAAGAATACACATTGCGTGACTCTGCCAACTAAGGGTAATTAGGTAATGAACATTTTTTACAACAAACATGTCACCTAATCCATAGTTTAAGGCTACCATTAAAATGTACCGTTATGTAAGCAGCCAATACAAATATTCAACACTGACGCACCTAATCTAAATACTGAATTGTTATGCGCCAATAAATTGAAACGAACACTTGCGTCTTAACGGTTGATATATTGTTTTTGTGTCTCCCTGCTTCAAAGCTTTGTTTTTTGTAGCCAAATTAGTCCAGAAAGTTATGATTTGCTGGCCTAGGCCGGCAAAAATATCACTAAAAATTGGTTGGTGGAACTGATTTAATTTGCAGACAGTTCTAAATTTAAATTAAATTGTTAGAATGATAGGCATATTTTTTGTGCAAATTCCATTTTAAGCACTTTATGGCTTGGTAGGTAACATAGTAATACGTATATGTAAATGCGGTAGGTAAGTACCCTAATCAAGAATTGTAAGTTTCACTTACAAGTTTTCGTTTAGTGCGGTTATGATACTTGTACATGTTTACCGATGGTAAACTTACGGTTTATGGCAAAAAACAGAGAGCTAATTGAAAGTATAGGAAATTGAAGTTTACCTACTTCCACACTCGATGCCAGGAATGCCAACAAATGGTTACGCATGTAAATTAACGCAGTCAAAAAACACAACACTAAACGGATGAAGAGTAACGACACTATATGATTTGTAATTATTATTATTTCTGCCATTGTTAACATTAAACTGTATACATTATTCCATAAATTATATATCTACAAGCAAGTATATTTCTCTGAAGATGACAGTTTCCGAAAAGGAGGTGTACGCATATGAAAACGGTTTCTTGTCGATATCTATGCTCATATCTATGATGAAAATTTCCGACATCAGTTACTTCCGTGTAGTAAGACCATAATAATCAAACGACACTGCATACACCAAATTGTAGATTTGCACGGAGCAATCATCGGCCCTCTTGCTGCTCTCCTCGTAATCGACAGCCAACGAGAAGTAGATATCCAAACAAACTTGTTATCATTCTTATATGTAATGGAATTAATATGATAAATCAATTTGCAAATGAAAACATTGCAACCCAATTCTCAAAATAGGTGTAAGCCGTAAGCACTAGCTGAAATTGAAATAAATTTCAAGGTTATGTTTCCCATTGAAATCAACTTACTACTTATTAGTTTTAGCGCAGCTTCTTTTAAATGTTATGAACTTCTTAAGACTGGGCTAAGCGTTTTAGAAATTTGTAAAAATAATTAAATTAACGTAAATGCTTTGTTTATTCATTTAATCACAATTAATGTGGAATAAACACTGGTAAATATCGGTTGTGAATTGACATGCTTGTGCTACCAACCGCCAACTGTCTGTGCTACCAACATAACATCGAAATATTGGAAATTTGAATGCAAGTATGACGGCTTATAATTATAGGAGGTAGAAATATAAATTTTAAAATGAACGTTGTTCCCTCAAATTTTTTACTTCGACACAAAAAATCTTGTGTATTACACGTCCATAAAAATGTTTTGCGAGTATTCGTATTGCAGGCCTCAGCTCCGCTTCGGCCTGCAACCTTACTCACACTCGCAAACATCCATTTTCTGGACTTGTGATACAAATAACTATTCTACAACTTTGTAAATGAAGTATTCGAGGAATATTGATTAGTTATAGAACTGCAATAAGTCTTAATTGCCGTAGGTATTAACGTTTCGGAAAAGTGCAATAAATTGGTACCTACGGGGTTGAGATCTCATCACTAGACAAGAGCAAAGATATCGAGTAATATTATAACACGGAAGACGGAAGTAAGGTGGATGGAATAGTTATTTACATTATTAGTGCGGGAACAGTTATTTTGCTGATGAGCGCGAAGTTTGGCGGCGCGAGTGCGCGACGCGCATGAGCGACGCATCTCCCGCGAATCAAGCAAATACAAATACTGTTCACGCACGTAACATGTATTCTATTTTTTGCACGGATTAGTTAAATAATTCAAAACCTTTTCGCGAGATTTTTGCGATATTATAATTCTTTTGAAAAAATAAAGTCCTCTATGCCGATAAAGTAGAAATCTAGAAATTTAAAATGTCAATTTATTGTTCAAAACTTCTGGTTTAAGCTTATTTTTACCCCTGTACTACAGGGAATGATGTAAAGTGTATTTATATTTTCTTTTTTACTCTTCCATCATACTACTTATTAGTTTATGATCCCCACTAAATAGATAATTTCGTTGAATTTTTAGACACTAGTGCGCGAAAGTAGATAGTCAATTGTAAAATTGACGTTCCCGACTTTCGTGTTTTATTGGGAAAACGCGATTTAGAACGAAGGAGTGCAAAAAATTATTTGAAGTACTCACGTCCTTTCTTTGTTGGTCTCCAAATGCTTCACCTAGTCAAGGCTTTAATCATAGGGGAAGCTTTTGCCGGAAACAGGGCCGATGTGATTAGTGTGCCGGAACGCATCTCGCAAAAAACGTTTCGATAAGCGGACCCTCGACACCGAAACATGTAAACGGGCAGCATCCGGCAACCTACAGAGGTTGCGAAATTGCCAAAAAACTCCAGAAAAACTTAAAAGCTGGAATCTAACAAATCTAACAAAAATTCTTAAGGCACCTCTACAGTATTTATGTTACGAATTTTAAAAAAACCAGAATTTACAGTACTCTTCTGTTTTTCCGATGTTGCGCCGATCTTCAAAGAGTTGGTCAGGCTGAAACCTCCCAGGATAGAACTCGTATTGTTTGCTATATGGAGTTCGTTTTCTACGTGAAATAGAGAATTTTGAGATACAGCTGTGTTACCAGATTAACTAAATCCAATCCGTGCGGTAGGTGATTTTTGCTTTCCTCCAGGTTCCAGGTCAAAGATATTAACATTTTGCTATGACGAAGATCAAGGTTCACAAATATACGTGCGGCTTGGAGCTAGAAGGCGACCAATTTTGTACAGACCACCTTCACGATCGATCCTCTCTCTTTTTCTTCGCCTTTTCCTTTTCGCCAAAACGCCCGCGAGAAAATCCGAAAGGGAACCATCGAAACTCGTTTTGTTGCTCCCAACCTCCTTGCGTAAATGATGATTTATACATACGGCATTAAAAAATTGGGATTCTAACCATTGGAAGGTAACAATTTTATTTCTTAAAAATGATTTTACATTTTCACTGTACATGTGTCTGTAATTCCATTAAACAGTAATACGTAAAATGCACTGGGATAAATAACGTGAGGTCGTTGAATTCATAAAATGGAAAGGTTGCAAGTGTAACCAATTTATTGTTCTCCTAATTTCGGCATTGAGACAAGTTGCAGTAAACCCTCGATACTCTTTTTCGAAAGACTACATCTCGCTTAATTATATATCGACTTTATCGTCGTTCAACGGCGATATCACTACCTTTAATGAGAAAAAAAGCAATATATTTCTTGACAATATTAGCTTAACAAATGGTGCTTCATTGGCTGCCATTAGATACCTACCCTAATTGTGGGGGGTAGTTTACTGAAACACCCCGATAATGTTTATTAAATCTATTAACTAACCTGAACGTTTTTTCCTTAATTTTATTATATATGAAACTTTATTAGATACGATATTTTATAGCATATTCATATTTATACAGTAACTAAGAAAAACAAGATGAGGATACTATGATAGTGCATTTCGAGGTGCATTTAATGCGTAACAGTGTGTAGAGTATAACTAGTTCATTTGACGAGAACAAGTGAACGTTTTCAACTTGTCTAAGTGGGCAACTTGTTTTGCCGCTTCTCCGACGAAATTAATGAATTCAGAAAGCTTTTATCATCATCTGTAACAAATGGTATGAAAAACTAAATAAGAATTTGCCGATTAATGATTACAATTTAACTTAAAAGAAAAATAAATGAATTTACAAATTATAGTAACTAAATCATGTGAGCTACCGACATTGGCGGCGCGGCCGTCGGCAGTAACAAGGATGAGCTGTCGGCGGAACGGACGGACGGACTCGAGCGCCACCAAGGGTATGGCCTTGCCCCCGGTCAAGGTCGGCGATAGCTGCGGTTTGCGGGACGCTCCCGGAAACTTCAGGTAAACTCAATCAGAGTAAACGGCAAGTCTAGAAACCCGAAGAGTTCAGCAAATGACGCCGGTCACTTCCGAAAAACAAAAATTACGACAAACTCCCTAGCGGAAATGAATGTAACAAAACACAAATTAATTGTGGTGTCTACGGGAAAGCAAATGCAGGAAAGCGAAACAAAATCCCTCTCTCCTATAATTAATGGAATAGGAAGTTGCAAAAAGCTTACCTTGCAATAAAACGGAGTGCTAGAAATTAGTGGGCAAGGAAGAGCGAAAGCTGAAGATACGGTGCGGTAAATTCATTGAAACGCAAAAATTAAACGGTATGAATGCAAAATAAATTTACGGAAAAGCTCAAAACTTTGGTACCTACGGAACGTAACTTGAGAAAGTGCAAAAGTCACAGTAGATTTTACGTTTCGGTTATAACACCACACCAAAGGCAAAAGATCGATGATGAAATATGGTACGGTTGCCCAAGTAAATTTACGGAAAAGCAAAAAAATTACGGTACCTACGAACTTAGATTGAAAAGATGCAAAAGGCAAAAGATCTTACGTTTCGAGTCAACACCAGAAGCTAAAAGATCCTATCTAAACAACGGCTTTACCTTTTATAACATTCGGCCAGTTCATGGAGAGATAGCCGGTTTTCCCATCCGACACAGCGTGTGCGGTTATTTACATCCAAAAATTAAAACTTCTTTAATTTATTTCTCGGCTTCTGGTCATCATAAAAATCGGGGAACACTTACTAACATCGTGAAAAATTAGAACGCATCCAGGGAAACTTCACACGACTAATTCTGATAACGTTTAGTGCAACCCGTGTATTTAGCTACTGTTAATTTGGCCGGATTGAAATTGTTAAAGTCGGTAGTTCGTTGTTAATTGGAATTCCTCGGGTCGACATAATGATCGCTTATCAGAAAAGATATCGGCGTAAACCTGCATGACCTTTGCTCGTTTTAATGTACCATCTGAAACAAAAAACCTACTAGTAATGGCTTAACGGAGCTGAAATTCTAAAATACTAATTTGTCTTCTAAATGACAAGGGCTTTCAGACCCAAAAATAATTGAAATATCTTGACGGGAACGGTTGCAAACAGCAGATTACTTACAGTTCTCGTTGACGCGGTAGCCGTACCTTCTATCTAACACCTACTAGAACCAACATAAATACTTTCGGCAAGACACTTTTTGAAACCACGTGGCCACCTTAAAACGCTTCTAGATACCTGGTGTTCATTTACAGAGTGGTCACTAAAATGGGTAACTTCAAGGCGGACGACGGATGCGTCCTTACAAAACAGGTAAGGTAAGGTTCCAGTTTTTTACGGGATGCACGCCCTTTTTGTGATCTGCTGCACATTTTAATTGAAAAGTGGGTGGTTTGTTCTAAATAATTTAACGAGTTAATTAAATGTAAATGGTCAGTTTTTTAAAAGTTTGGTGAACCAACGACACAAGTTATATATCGTCTATTTTACGATATCAAAGCAAGCAGCTGATGACTCATTAAAAACCTACGGCAACATTCTATTTGAGAAAAGCAGTAGCTACTTTGTATTACATTAGCGTAGGAACCACTATGAAACGTGAACGTCTCGATTATTTCATTCGAAATTAAACCATTGATCTCACTTGGCAACAGCTCAAAAATGTTTCAGCGGTATTAATGTAAAGGAAAAAACGTATATAAAGGAATATAAAAAAAGAATTAATTTTAGTTTAGTGTAAGTTGGGGTAACAATAAAATTTATACGTCTGCTGGAAATAAATTTCGACCACTTGGAAATAAAAAGATACTTCCCGAAATTTTAGAAAATGTAAATGACGGGAAAGCCAATCAATGAGGCGTTCTACTCTCATAACGATATAATTAATGAAATTTGATTAGATTGGCATGGTACTTTTATGTTTGTCATAAAAACACCCCCGCTGACATGACAATTGATTAATTTTTCTATAAATTCTGCTAAACACTTATCAGTGTCTGCAACTGTGCCAAACATTTCACTAGCTATAGTACATTTTAAATTGATTTAATCTTTTGGTCCAAATTTCTACTTTTATTTGAAAAATGCGTTTTCGGCCCATAAGTACCACTTTTCGACGATAGACATTGTTTTTTTTAACTATTGGCAACAATAATGTTTAAATTTTCCTAAAATGGAGATATGCTCTCCCAGACTTTTTGTAGGAGTTATTCCTGTAAAATCTATTTTCTCGTCTCTATTACGGTTTGTCCTGCGTTTTGAAACAAATGCGGGCGACCGTGGTTTTAGTACGAAAACTCTATAAGACACCATTCGTTGAAAAGTCAATATACCATGATTGCTTTGAGTCAGATGTCTTGATCTACTCAACCTACAACCCTATCCGGCTCGCATGAACCAGTTGGGTTACAGTTCTGACTTAACAGAGATACAACAGTGGTGGGTTTCAGTCTCAATTAAGCACTATGCGCTACCCCTACCCTACTATAAAATCAGGACAGATGAATACAACAAAATTCGATTACCTATGTAATGAAAATTGTATTTCAGATCGATGCGTGTCGATGGAATCAATCAAAAAAAGAGAGAGAGGAAGAGGTTTTTATGGTACTGCTTGTATTCCTGGACGATACCATTGGTCATCACGTTGTCGGCATTCACTGTTCAGGAGTTTAAATCGTCGCTACCCGAATCCATGGAACCGCTTGCACCAGCGCTGGGAGACTTTTCTTGTTTCTTTGAAGAATGTAAGTAAACTACAATAAAGAGGTTCAGAGACAATACGGACATATTTCCTTTTCGGGTCGAACGAGTTGCCATTTTGCATATTGTCTCAGATGTTCTAGTAACTGTTCCTTTCCCTTACAGCAACCAACTTAGTGGCGTTCCTAGTGTGGTTTATGCTACCAATAGCAATAGTGTGTGTATGCAATACGTTTTTCTTCGTGAAAACCATCATGTACTGTTATAAAGTGAAGAACGAAATTGAAAAAATGATGGATTCAAACCTTAGCAAAAACGAATGCAATAAGATCTTAATAGCTGACAAAGAAAGGTGAGTCCTGAGTTTCGGATTGGAAGATGATTTAATTAATTACAGACTAAGAATGGTGGTTAGGCTATTGTTAGTGATGGGGATCCCGTGGATGTTCGAAGCGATATCCGGCGCGTGCATACCTCCAGATGCGGGGGGTCCATTGGAAGTTGTTGAAATAATATTTGACTCCATCAACGTGTTACAAGGTAACTTCCTTTATGTTTGACGGAATTATTTATGTGTTCAAACTGTTTCAGGATTCTTTATTTTTTGTGTTTTCGTTCTTAAAATGAAGTTTTTAAAGGCATTAAAAAGAAGATTTACTGGTAAAAAGCGTCCTCATCGAATAATACGAAGTAATTATTCTGGAGTTACTGCATCTTCCTATATTGATGTAACATCACCTAAACTAGTTAACATTAGCACTTAACTATTTTTGAGTTCCTGAATGTCTAACACTGTTTGCTGACTCCCTGTTGACATATTTGTGTAATTGTACCTACACGAAATAGTTGGTGTTTTTAACTTTAGGACTTTTTGTAGGTGACACGTTTAGTATTTGGGGATTATTGAACTGAACTGATAAGTCTGATAGTACAAAACTAGGTAAAGTGTAAGTGTTAGTGTAGTAGCTTGTGTGCTTAAATATTCCATTTCCTGTACATGATGTCATAATTGTATACCTAATAGTCAATGTTGTTGGTCCATTTCCTGGATTTGCTGGAAAACCACTAATCATCTACTTAATGTGATTTATAAGTTATAACTTAGTGTAATACAAATGCAGTGGTTAAGATATTGGTAATGGTAATGTTTCCACACATTTGTCTTCTTCACAGAAAGGCCACTTGGGCTTTACATACCACCAACTATTTCTTGCTCTGCAGTTGTATGTAATAACAAAATCGTGTACTATTTTTATATATTATTTCAGAAATCGAACATTTCTTGCCAGATCGAGCGTATCTACCATGCGCCACCGTTTAGGGACATGCCATGTAATTTCTAATCTAAGAATTATTGTGTAATACCTACTTATAAGTCTTATTTAATATTATATTTTTATACTTATATATTGTGGCCTTTAAAACTGATTGTGTGATGTATAACATAAACAGGAGTTAAGTAAATCTATTTTGGGAACAATAAATGGAAAGCTGCATGATGTACACTAAACAATCACCGTTGTTGGCAAGATTTCGTGCGATAATACTAATATTTAAAGTATTGTAAGTTTATTTATTTTATAATTATCTACAAATATCTCAGTGAATCTCCGGCAAGGGCGTCCCCAGCTTAGGATCTGTGTACTACCATGGAAATACCTACCTAATATTTCTATCACTGTCTTTATTTTTCCTGTTTAAACTTTGTATGGAAGTAGCAACTGCCTTCCTCCTTCGGTCTAGTGCCTGTGGACGTCCATGAGAAATGAACGTTTTTGGCACTTTTTT
This sequence comes from Photinus pyralis, assembly GCF_008802855.1. NCBI lineage: Eukaryota > Metazoa > Arthropoda > Insecta > Coleoptera > Lampyridae > Photinus > Photinus pyralis. Next base: position 4,283,914 of record NW_022170596.1, read on the forward strand.
TTATTTGCAACCTTTGCGACATTAGTATATCATTCCATGTCATGTAATGGCCCTTTGATAATAAATAATAATAAATGTTTACTACGTGCGTGTATATTAATATTGTATGAAAAAAGTTTTCGTATACATACAGGGTGTTGTAATGTTCCTAGGGGTCTATCAAGCCAACACTGAAAACGTTGACTTACCTTATACTTATCGTTGGCAAGAAACTACAAGCAGAGGCACCTACCTTTCAAGTCGAAACGCGGGACGTTTCGCGGCACTTTTGAATTTGGATGGCAGTTGGCTCGATATGGGTGGCACGAATAAACTCCTACGTTGTGTAATTGGTTCTTGTATGTGTTGGGACGTGAGACATAATCGGGAAGAGAGTTAAATTAAAGACAGAACTTTTGTGCGTAAGAAATGACAAGATCAAATAAATATATTAACGCACACAACAAGACCATGCCAGGGAAACCTTCTACGGGACTAAAACCCTGGCATAGGCCACACAAATACATGAAATAAATCACCTACAGCAGCAATAAAATGCAAGAGAAAATACACATAAATAAAAAATCTCAAATTGTATGATAAAAACAGATAATCAAATCAAATGCAATTAAAGAAGTTCATAAAAACAAAATACACAAGACATCATAAACGCAGTGGAAAACATGATAAATCAATTCAGTACACAAACACAACCCGTACGATCAATTGAGATAACACAACTCGTAAAATAATAACTTGCGTGTACATAGGAAACATCAAAATGGTGTGGCTCTACTTCACCCTTCATTAACACAATTTAATTTAACACGAAAAATACATGTGAGAATGCCAATAGTTAGTATTCAGGTGAAAATCGATTATCGCTCAAGCAGAACATATTTTAAATAGAGGAAATGTTAATTCGAGGAGGAACCTTTCTCATATTGCGAGACATAGAAATGCAGCCTGCATGAGACGAGCAGGTAACAGATACAGCGAACGGTCGAACTGTATTAGAGGTATTTACCCCACGGAGACAGAATGACCCACTCGCACACACAAACATCGAAACATCAATTCGTATAGCTAACGCACAAGAAATGTAGCGCGCCACGAATCAGAAAGTAACAGATACTGCGAATAATCAAACTGTATTAGGTACTTCCTTCACACTTGCAGATGTGTTCCACACTGACTCCCTGTACTGCGCAAACGCAAGCGCGCTAAAATTTGAATTTGCTTTAACGTGCCACCATTTGTTTTGTTAGTTCCTGCTGACTTCCATATTACAAACCAAATGTCGCTGTATTTTCGGAAAGAATATGTTCTTCTTCTCGAATTAAAGCCTTCGGTCACTACTGTGAATTCCAGTTAAATACATTATAGCGCCAACTTGAAAGCAAACCTCTACTTTAGCTATCAGTCATGATCCTTGTAGTCTGGTTTTTTGTGATTCGTTCAGCACCGGACTCTCTCTTTACCATAGGTCAATGTTGGTCTGTAACGTTATTGCTGTAAGTAAATGTCATTAACTCTTTCTAATTAACTATTACAGTACTTACCGAAGCAGTTTCCTAATATCGCCTTTGGCATATTCTATGACCATGCACTCCAAATGTAGATAACAACAAAATTCATCTTGATAACATGGCATTTTCATATACCTACTACATATAATAGGTAAGCTAAATTATCTTCAATTATAACGTTTGGCGGTTATGTGTATATTATTTACCCCTTACACTTGACAGCTGTACACAAATTCAAATTTTAGCGCGCTTGCGTTTGCGCAGTACAGGGAGTCAGTGTGGAACACATCTGCAAGTCTTCCCTCACGGAATAGTTACGGATTAGTCGGCCAGGGCATCGATTCCCGAAGTTAGTCGATATGCTCCGTGATGTGCATGTGATGTGACCGGCTGCCATGACGTCATGAATTCATGCTCGTATACGATAGGGATAAGTTCAAGTTTAGCTGCATTCCCGTATCGTGGACAAACTTTATGCGCTAACCAATCACAGACAAGAATTGAACTGGCATTTGTCAGTTTTGTATTTTGTTTTGTTTTTGCATTACGGATACTGTTATTAATAACCAGAAAATCCTCTAACAATTCCATGTTTTATTTCACAGAAAATATGTGAATGTATAGGTTAGGGCACTGAATAACCCCTAGCAAAACAGCTGCAAGATCCGTCCTGTAGCTGCTACTGCGCATGATGTGGTTAGTGGTAGGTTCCAGGCAGTCACATTCACGTTCACATCAAGGTCAGTCGATGTGAACAAAGCACATCTTCGGGAATCGACGCCCAGAGCAACATCGCACTGATAATCAACTCCTCGTGAATCACAGAAATAAAGACTTAATTAAGCAAAATAATGGCATCTGTACAGTATAACAAACACGAGTCATCTAACGCTACTCAAAACAAAGGCATGAAGTACGCCATGATTCAGATATCGTAGTTAGTTTATGAAAAATCAGCAAAATGTAAATAATATCAAATTGTGGCAAGAAATTCAATGATTATATAGCTAGTACAAGAAAGAAAACAATGGTTACTACCTGTAAATACACCTTCAAAACACCACCACCAAAATAATCAAGAATAAAAAAAAACTGGGAAAGGGTGTGCCTTCCGTCGACCTCGTCCCCATCTTCTTCATTCCCCTATTTAGTTTTGTTACGAAAATCTCCTAGTATACGGCATGTGCGCAAAACGGTCGATTGGTTACATACAGAGCATATCAAACTTTTGTTTCAGTTGCAAAGGTGTGTTAACGAAGTCTGATTTTTGAGCCTACTCACCCTACAAACCTTCACTTCAACACCACGCAAGGCCGAAAGAAAAGAACCTTTTTAATCATATATATTACTATACAATGGTATAGAGTAACTCCTTAGACCGTACATGGTAAGTACATGGACTGCGATTAACCTTATGGTTTCCATACAAAATGGAAGGTCACGGATAGGGGGCACTGTAGTCGTGAGTATGTACAGTGACTTTATAGAGACAGTGGCGACAATAGAAGCCCCTACGCCATGTTCGACAATGATCTCAGATATAGAACGATCGATTAGAGTGAGCGCATATGTGGGTTGGTCCACATCGAACAAAAAAAACCTGCCGTACGATGTTGTGGCGGACACCAAGGTCAGGGAAATAAGTTTGGTGCTGTAGGGGTAGATCACTATTCTATTAGCATTTGATTTTTTTTGGATTTTGACGCCGGCCTTCGGGAAGCCAGGAAGAGGAGACGAGAAAAACGTCCGCTCTGGTGTCGATTTGGAAATGGATGTTTGTCTAGTAGGCGGCAAATCCTTGAGATATCGTCGCACACTATCGCATGTGACGGAAGGATCTAGCTTTCAGTGAACATTGCTTGGTTCGCATTAGCTGGGAGGTCGTAGTTGCCAGCGCGTCCTCCCCTAGCGATCTCGCATCTGATGAGCCTCGGTCTTGGTAATCAAGTTCTCCACTGTGGGTGTTAACTTCAAAAACGCAGCTTCCAATTCACTGGAGGTGTGGTTTATGTGTTTCCGCCTGGGCGCTGGGATTAGTATAGATTTGTGTTTCTGTGGAAGTCGAGAGAGTTAGAGAGATCTCGTACTTACCTATTTCAGATGGTGTGTTTACGATGTCTGCACTGGATAGGGTGTCGGTATCGACGAGTTTCTAATCCACAATCTCGCCCTTTCCCAATAATGACATTTATAGGTATTCGGTAGGTATATATGTTAAATAGCATTTCAGAAAAACTTGCACTTGTAAGTCTCCAACGCATTAATACCACAGATTTAAACACTTAATACCACCCTAAATTAAACATGATTATGGACGCTTGTCAAACTTGAAACATTAGAGCATGTCTCCACATTGGCAGGGATTTGAAATAAAATAACCTTGGGCAGGGATGCTGCTCTGTTTTGAGGACGATTATTGATTTATAGCTTCAAGTCTATAGCATTGTGTATAAAAATAAAATACAAGTATATGGAACGCCAATTTACTATTTATTAACTGCATTTTAAGTATAGCATTTTAATTGGTTACGTTTATATGCCATTGTAATAAAATGGTTTTGTTAAATTAAAATCCACATTTTCTTGGAGTACGATAGTAATTTAAATAGTTTCCTTTGTAACATGTCACAAAATAACGACGTTTATATGACGAATCCCGTAGCACCACTTCAGTTTTTAATGCCTGTAAATACTATAAATTGCATTTAAAATGCGATAGGTTTATTTTGAATGCTTTTTCTTTGCGATCATCTACATCACAAACCTATTTAAATGCTGGTGTGTACAAGATGCGTTTTACTATTTATTATACATTTATAACGTATACCAAAATATTTAAATAACAATTGAATTGTTACCAACAAATTAAACATGTCAAAAAAATGTTAGCCAAATGTATGCAAATGTAGGAAATGTTAATATGGATTTTAGCGTTTGAATCCTAAAACACTACAAGATGACAGAGATGAATATTAAACATTGCCAATTTGATTGTCATGCATCAAAATAAATAGCAATTTCTATAAAAGATTTAAACACATAAGGCATTTATTTGGAACTGTCCAGCTATATCAGAAGTGAAATACATTTGCTGCTGTGTGTAATTGAATTGATATTAAATAAAATTGAGTCGAGTATGTTTGCATCCAAAAAAAATGTAAACCATTCTCATGCGTATATCAAATTAAATCGCATGCATTGAAATTCGTATATATGCACTTTAAAGAACAAACGTTATTCACGTATTGGATTAAAATAGATACCCGTTGCGATATTACCAATGGAAATAAAATTATTCGTAAGGTATGGCATAAAAATTAAATCGAAGTTTAAGATGTAGCATTGAATTCCAATGAATTTAATAGTGCATCTTTTAATTAAAATGAACGTCGAATTATTTTGTGAATCATTTCTATGCGATACACCGCATTAAAATACATTGCATTTTAAATGTGCTTATACATACAATGGAAATTCGGTCTGCATAAAATGTAACGCATAAGAATAAGACACAAATTTAATGTATCAAATGGAAATGGTATGAATGAAAACTACTCTGCATGCAAATGCGCAGTTACGTTAGAGAAGGAAAGTAGCCGTAGGTCTTAGGTACGTTTTATTTGCGGTTGCGCAAAAACAAAACAGCTGTTATTGATTGTTACTTACATCGAACGTATAAATGGATTAATTAATACGTTCATCAATTTTGAGAAGGCAAGCGATTTATTGGGTTATTTTCTGTCGGTCACACGTGACCTTTACAGTTTTTACGTACATATTCGGTAAGTCCAATTTTACGATTCCTTTTATGATAACAGTAAACAATGAATGTAGGATTTGCACCTGCTGCGCAATATTGTTTAATATAAAGCAAGAAAAAGGCCGATGGAAATCGAAAGATGTGCAAGAGGCGCCGGGTCCCCTTAACAATAAATTGGAGGTGTACGCTGTCGCTATAAAAAGGTAATCTCAAATTTCACTTATTCTTACCTGTAATGCAATTTGAGTGAACAGTTACAGGTTCGTGGGAATTAATAATGGATAAAGAGTCCAGAGATAAACCGTTAATGGAACGAAGCTCATGTTCTACGACTCTTGTAAGGAACAAGCACATCGACAAGTTGATGCTCCTTCGTAATGGAAATTGTGTCGAGTTCAATCGTGATATATCTACTAACACGATAAGTTAAATATGTAATCTCCATTGAATGAGAGATTTGTATATTTACAAGATGCTAATACATGTACCTGTGTAGAAACACGAGCACGTGAGACATTGTTAGACACGTATCTCGTTCTGTTTGATGGGTGCACCGTAGTATGTAAACGATGACGTCGCTAACAAAGTTACACAAAGATTGTCAAAAAAAATTTGTATCCTGATAATTAAACGATTATCCTATTCGTCATCTGGAAGCGTTTATTTCAAAAGTGAACCACACACCGAGAAATGTAACTTCCCTACATACCAAAAGGCAGATTGAAAGAGAAGTCCTCGCAGGGATGATAGAAGCGTAGTTCCTCTTAACCCTTCAGTGGTGACGCACGGTCTCTCAGACCGACGAAAAGTATTTTTCAAATTTTTATAAAAACGACGCAGCGCATGGCACTGCTAGTTCTGCTAGCTTAATATTTTGCTTGTCTGAGTTTAGTACCAGACGAACAACTTGATGAAGCAAGCCGTTCTTTGACAATTAACCCTTTCGGTCTGTCAGACCGACGTCACCATTGGTGTACCTAAAAATTCAAGCTCCCACTGCACATTCTTTCAAACAGAAATCAAGAACAATTTGGAAATTTGGGTATATTTAGTGCCGTGAGTAATTGGCCGCTTTCCGGTGCATTGATGCTAGGTACGAAAATTCTAGTCAGCGCAGCATTGCAACGCGCATCCCCCCATAAGCTTAGTATTGTGTATAATTCAATTTAGTTATGTTCAGTGGCGGTCCCAGGGGGCCCGGCCCCCCCCCCTATTGTTCATTTTTTTCATCAGATTTATTCTTTTCCGTGTTGGGACAAAGTTCGGGTTTGGGCCCCTCCCTTTACCAAATCCTGAGACCGCTACTGTCAGTGGCGGTCCCAGGGGGGGGGGCCACGGGCCCCCTCATTCATTTTTTTCATTAGATTTCTTTCATTTTTTTCCATGTTGGGGCAAAGTTCGGGTTTGAGCCCCTCCCTTTACCAAATCCTGGGACCGCTACTGGTTATGTTACAAGAATAAAATTTATTTTTCGATTTATATGCCTTTGTTTATTTATTGACTGTACTTTTTCCTTTATTTTAAGCCAAGTTACATGCGTATGCGTAGTAACTACGAAATCAAGCCAAAATCAAATTCGGTCTCTCAGACCGAGGTCACCACTGGTGTTCCAAAATTTCACGTCACCACTGCAGGGTTAAAAACCCCTGTTAAAGTTTTTCTAGAAGTGCTCCAGAATTTGAGAAATAAATTTTTAAAGTTGACCACGCACATACTTCTAAATAGAACACCTAACTTTGACATCGCATTAAAGAAGTTACAGAGAGGTTGGAAGAAAACCCCCTATAGGGGTGATAGAAGGGATGTTCCCCTTTAAAACCCATGTTACAGTTTTTCTAGAAGTGCCCCAGAATTTGAGAAATTAATTTTTAAATTTGACCTTGCACGTACTTCTAAATAGAACACCTAATTTTGACATCGCATTAAAGAAGTTACAGAGAGGTTGGAAGAAAACCCCCTGTAGGGGTGAAAGAAGGGATGTTCCTCCTTTAACACCCTGCTCGCAGTTTTTCTGGAAGTGCCCTATCATTCGAGAACTTATGAGTGTGTTTGTTCATTCTTTTAAATGTGAACGTTGTGATTTAGGTAATTTTTGCTGTGCATGCGTGAGTTGTGGTTATGAAGCCGATTTTGCGTGATGATTGATGTCATTCACTTGAAAATGTTTGTTTATAATTTTCGGTGAAGTCCCAGACTATAATATAGGAAACCACGATCACTGCTTTTTTCATTCCATAAGAATCTCTCTTTTTGGTTATGTTATTGTGATCCTGTATATTGTACCTATAACGGTAGACAACTGCTATTTGCATTGCATGTAAGTGCACGTGCACGGCGTAGTAGTTACTGTTATGGAGGTGGTTATTGACAGTGGATCTATTACCTACTTAAAACCTTATATCTATCTGTATGTACGTGTGCGTTTACAATGAACGTATACAAAAATTTCATAAACCGTAACTCGTACATATCTGTATCGATTCCGTAAATTTACTTCGCTGTTTGCAATAAACCAAAGATCATATTACAAGTAGTATGATATTTGACCGTACGTAACTTTGAAACATTTTCAACCTTTGCGACTATGCGCAAGACTTACATATCGCTTACATATACGTACGTAAAAATTACGTTCATTGTAAACTTAACCCCTTCGTATGTTTCTATACAGTTCAACTTTGCGAAATTTTTACGTTTTATGTATCTCTTACGTATACGTAGGTACATTGTAAACGCACACTTAATGTCTGTGTACAGTTCATACACGTTATTGTTCTGGTTACGGCTGGTAAAAGTTATAGCGAGGGCGGTAGAATAGACCTGACATAACTTAAATAACCGATTTTTTTGGTTTTTCTAAAAGTAGGTACTCTACAATTTAAGAAAAAAATTAAGGCTGTACCAACGTAACTATCAACACGGAGATATAGTGGTTGTAATTTGATAACCAATTGTAAATAAAGTTATGCAAAGTCTAGAAATAAATTAATTTAAGAGAATTTCTTCATTCTTTTAAATGTGAACTTTGTGCTTTCCGTAATTTTTATTGCGCATGCGGGAGCTGTGGTTATGAACCCGATCTTGGCGGGCTAACGCCAACTTCAAATCACACCGGAATATTTGACCATATTCTGTAGTAGAGGGAATGCCTAAACTAACATGGCTGCCTATTTGAATATTCTCGCTTAAGTTTCCCGCGAGAATCTGTCACTCGGGGGCCACTCCGAGTGCACTAAGATCGTGATCGTCATGTAGGACACCTACGTTGTGTAATAACTGGGTTCTCAGCAGGCACTGAGGGTGTTTTATGGATAAGGAACACCAAAAGTAAAAATAAATAGCTGATTAAGTTTATATTGAATTTAATACCAATACGATTACAGAGTGACCCGCATAATGTTTTTTAGCGGCGCCCCTGCAGAGGGTATTAGGTGGTTCTATACTACTCCGGCATTTACCTTACGAATTGGAAAACTACAGGAAAACCTAATTCGGAGTAGTCCTATAATAAACATCTAATGTACAGCACTTTTGAGCCCCCTCGAAACCGGGGTAAATACTACAAACACGCTATGAGTAACCAAAATGGAATCGAGACATTCTCCAGGTATTACAACACATACATCAGGCAAAACTAAGAAGTGTTAAATATACCTCGACGGCCGGGAGGATTACCCAGGCCCTGTAGACATGGGCTAGCTAAAGTTGTTGGGTTCGGAACGAGTGAAAATGTTAGTGTTAGGTTCACCAAGGCCCGTATAAACTTGAATAACTCGATCCCCTCTAAACAAGCACACTTCCCTCTTGATTACTCCAGTCCCAAATAAGCAAATATAATGAAATGCAATGAAATAATCGAGAGTGACTAAAAAGCACAATACGCAAATATGTACACATGCAAGTATGTACAGCACAGATACAGCCCTACCGACAATGAAACATGACTGCCAATACCAACAAAGGTTACACATTAAGAGGTACAAGTGATTGAATCCAGTAAGTACATAAGTAAAGAGTTACAATCTACATTCAAGTTATGCACATTTATAGATTAATTGAATAAAGCAAATACCTCACCTGATACAAAAAAGCAAAAGCACACAGTTAAGGTATAACAAAATATTTCAAGACAAGCCGTACTTTACACTTCAGCCGGTTACAAGACAAAGACCATGAACACACATGTCAAATCCTATTTATTGAACAACCCAAGCCATTCGGTAATTTGATCTGCTAATACCCCTAAAAACCTCCCGAAAAAAAAATTCTCAAAAGAAGGATTTGCGTAAATCGCAACATTCCTACACTCAAAATGTGTGATTCTCCCATAAGCTCAATAATAAATTTGGGAAAAATGGCGGAAATGAGCATATGGCCACACTGTCTTTATAGAGTCACTGTAATATGGGCACCGACAGCATAATATCTATTGGGCATTTACGAAAACTGGAGCGGTAGATCCACGATGGTAAATGTCGGTAAACATTTGATGATGACTGATGAGATGCGGTAACTTTGGTGCATGCCTGTTTATAGAACAATGCTTTTGTGTAAATGTAGCGCATAAATTTATAAACATATAGAGTAGGAAACAAAGATAGTTCCACAAACAGAACACCCTTCCGTTTTGGTATGTAGGGAAGTTACATTTCTCGGTGTGTGGTTCACTTTTGAAATAAACGCTTCCAGATGACGAATAGGATAATCGTTTAATTATCAGGATACAAATTTTTTTTGACAATCTTTGTGTAACTTTGTTAGCGACGTCATCGTTTACATACTACGGTGCACCCATCAAACAGAACAAGATACGTGTCTAACAATGTCTCACGTGCTCGTGTTTCTACACAGGTACATGTATTAGCATCTTGTAAATATACAAATCTCTCATTCAATGGAGATTACATATTTAACTTATCGTGTTAGTAGATATATCACGATTGAACTCGACACAATTTCCATTACGAAGGAGCATCAACTTGTCGATGTGCTTGTTCCTTACAAGAGTCGTAGAACATGAGCTTCGTTCCATTAACGGTTTATCTCTGGACTCTTTATCCATTATTAATTCCCACGAACCTGTAACTGTTCACTCAAATTGCATTACAGGTAAGAATAAGTGAAATTTGAGATTACCTTTTTATAGCGACAGCGTACACCTCCAATTTATTGTTAAGGGGACCCGGCGCCTCTTGCACATCTTTCGATTTCCATCGGCCTTTTTCTTGCTTTATATTAAACAATATTGTGCAGCAGGTGCAAATCCTACATTCATTGTTTACTGTTATCATAAAAGGAATCGTAAAATTGGACTTACCGAATATGTACGTAAAAACTGTAAAGGTCACGTGTGACCGACGTAAATAACCCAATAAATCGCTTGCCTTCTCAAAATTGATGAACGTATAAATAATCCATTTATACGTTCGATGTAAGTAACAATCAATAACAGCTGTTTTGTTTTTGCGCAACCGCAAATAAAACGTACCTACGACCTACGGCTACTTTCCTTCTCTAACGTAACTGCGCATTTGCATGCAGAGTAGTTTTCATTCATACCATTTCCATTTGATACATTAAATTTGTGTCTTATTTTTATGCGTTACATTTTATGCAGACCGAATTTCCATTGTATGTATAAGCACATTTAAAATGCAATGTATTTTAATGCGGTGTATCGCATAGAAATGATTCACAAAATAATTCGACGTTCATTTTAATTAAAAGATGCACTATTAAATTCATTGGAATTCAATGCTACATCTTAAACTTCGATTTAATTTTTATGCCATACCTTACGAATAATTTCATTTCCATAGGTAATGTCGCAACGGGTATCTATTTTAATCCCATACGTGAATAAAGTTTGTTCTTTAAAGTGCATATATACGAATTTCAATGCATGCGATTTAATTTGATATACGCATGAGAATGGTTTACATTTTTTTTGGATGCAAACATACTCGACTCAATTTTATTTAATATCAATTCAATTACACACAGCAGCAAATGTATTTCACTTCTGATATAGCTGGACAGTTCCAAATAAATGCCTTATGTGTTTAAATCTTTTATAGAAATTGCTATTTATTTTGATGCATGACAATTAAATTGGCAATGTTTAATATTCATCTCTGTCATCTTGTAGTGTTTTAGGATTCAAACGCTAAAATCCATATTAACATTTCTTACATTTGCATACATTTGGCTAACATTTTTTTGAGATGTTGAATTTGTTGGTAACAATTCAATTGTTATTTAAATATCTTCATATACGTTATAAATGTATAATAAATAGTAAAACGGCGCACCATACAAGTAGGTAGGTACAATTTATATCCTAAAAAGTTTTAATTTCAACGCCAGCTCCTAAGTATTGTATTTACACACAAATATCGTTTAAGGACGGCATACTATTCATGAGAACCAATAGAGGTCGCCACTGACAAATTGCATTGTAAAATTATATCAAACTTTGAGAATGACTCCTGGGCTTATACAATCATTTTTTAGCCTGGTTTTTGAAAATATAAATTCTACATACATTACTCTAGAGCGACTGTATAAAGGTTTTACTAAAAAGACAGTAATTACTACAATATTGCTAAAATAAGAGGGCACATTTTATATTTTATTTTAAGCAATTGTTGAATTTTAAAGTACAGTCGCTGTAAAACTGCTCCTCCTCTTTCAATATTGAAAGTTTTGCCATTTAAAACCCAATATTGTGGCCAGGAGTCATTCTCAAAGATTTCATTTTTAAAAAGTTACATCAATCACAATGGCGGCAAGCAGCAGTAGTGCAGCTATTTATTTCTAGATGTCGCTAAGGTAGAACCTGGCGCGCGTCTGTAAAAAAATATTATAAAGGAACTGCTGCATCCGATTATGATGTCATTGAGTACAATGAATTGTTGTTTGTCTAAAGACGAGTACATAAACGCGACCTATGCCAACATTCCTTTCTCGTTTACTAAGATAAAATGACATTTGTGATTTGAATGTGTGTGGGCGACCCTCCGGAAAAGAAGACAGGTAGTTAAAACCGTTTGGAAATTTTACACGATTGTGTAACGCTGCCCTTATCCTATGTCTATCCTACGACGTGCATTTCCTAAAAATCACAGAGGTGCAAAAATGCATTTATTATCTTCGTTGGCGCAGAGACCAGATCTACTGTCCAAATTCTCCGGGTATGCTCTGGGGCAGAGATCATGGGGGCGGGGGTGAATTTTCAGTAAAAAATATGATTTGCCCCGAGTAACGATTTTTTCGGCACGGTTAGTTTTGATCTTCACTGCGCCCTCGTAGCGCCGCCCCTGGGCATCCTCTGTCAATTTCGAGGGCAGAAATGGACTCTACGCCCCCGATAACCCCGAGTAGGATTTCTCCAGCTTTTCATATAAGGAGCGATCAAAAAAGGATTGACAATCGAATCGCCGATTTTCTGGGTAACCAAAAATTCCAAAGCTTGCTCGACAACACTCTTTTTTGATCGCATAGTATGTAGTATTAGTGAAAATAATGATTACAAATTGTAGGTATGACAAAATAAACAAAAACAAACAGTTTTTTGTAAATAAAGCAAATTCCCCTATGTATCCTTTAAATTCACCACGTCAAAGAATTTATAAGAATATTAACAAATGAACGTCAAAAATTTTATTTGCGATTTCGACTGCAGAGCGACAGCAGAAGGGCTAGGTATTTGAACAAAAAAACATGCCTTGAATTTGTTGAATTATTATAACCTCTGGTAATGGTGCATAATCGGTTTTTGCGTGTACCTTTAAATGTAATTTAATCTATGTCAACCAGCTGTTTTTTATCTCCTTAAAATAAGCAAAGGAATGTGCACAAGGTCATGGAAGTCAACATGTAAAAGTAATTAAATTTAGAGTATACACAAACCAATTGTGTAAGTAGATAGTACCACCTACTCGACATGATGTGGCAGCACAATTTATTTACTACAAAGATAATACTTCACTATCTTTCGATTTTAAAACATGCTGCGACCTCTGATATTTAATAGCTGAATCATAGTTGCCTCATTTCATAACTGGTTCAATTTTTTAATTCGTATGCCGTCCTTAACGAGCGAGATACGTCAGTGACGATTTCTATTTCTCTCCCTGCAAACAAAGCAGTTTATTCGCAAGGAATGTAGATGCAGCAGTATGTACTTAGTCATACAACTTAGAGATGGCGCGACAAGTACAAAAATATGACAACAACTAATGGATTCGATCAACATTCTCTACATCCACTGCCACATTTTAATTATAATGATCTTCATAAGTGTTTCCAATATAGGTACATAAAATAAAATCTCAGATTAAAAAGAATCGCCAGGAATATTGTATAAATTTGTTTTCATTTTCTTAACAACTGTATTGCCTAATTCGTCCAGTTCTCCTGGACAGCTTCCAAATCCACGACTTAGCGAAGGTTTCATTAGCACTTTCGAAGCATCGCCATCGGCTAATTCGCTTTACACCGTGATAGCAGAAATGTCAAACTCTTAATCTAAAAATTCTGAGTTTGTCAGCGTATTTGCTTAATCTTAAAAAACATCATTCTAGGAAGATTTAAAACGTGAAGTAGTTTCGCCATTAATTTTATACTTATTAGAAGGGCGTTACGGAAGGAAATGGTTTAATTAAAATTTTATGGTAGTTTGACCAAGACTTTAAATTAAATTTCGAGTAGGAATGACACTTCAATTTATCCTCCTCATAATAGGTAATTTATGATTTTTTTAAAATTTCAGTGTCTTTCGAAGATAATTGATGTTGTTTTTCACAATTTTACTTGCACTCAGTAATTGAAAGATAAAAATGTCGATACGAAATAAGCCAATTTGACGGTCACGTACCTTAAAAGTTGAGTTACGGTTGGCGGGAGGACTTAATTTAAGATGTGTGGTCCTTATTTATTTATTTTAGGGACTGACTTGAGAATGTTACAGATTGGTGCCGTGACCAGGATATGTGTTCTATTGCTATGGAGCACTGAGTATATTTTTGTGTTAACTGTTATTGTTTGTGATTGGAATTCTAGGTGGTTATATCAGCTGAAACCAGGCCATTGGAGTGAGGCTCGTCCGCTATTACTGGAGGATTGGAGAATCAACTAGTTTGGAGAAATTGGAGTGGCCAACTTACCAGCTTCCACCATAAACCCTGGTTGGTGGAAAAGCCTACCTTTACGAGTTTACAGAAAACTTATTGTAATTTAACTAGGGGTCCTGACGACAGACTTATACGTTAGTCAAAACTTGTTTCACTGGGACAGTTTGTCACTGGTTCCACCTAAACGCCGGTAGACTTAACTTTGCTGACTCGACACGAATTTAAATAACACATAATAAAATCCACCACGCGATTTGGACAAAGAAATTGCTGGCTCTAATTATCGTGTGGGCATTTATTTTCACTCAACGGTATCATTGTAATTTATACTTTCCAGTTAGCTCTATAAGAAACGAATGACTTTCATATCCAATACAAAACCATTTTATTGATTAAAGGAGAAACCCGTCCTTGTAGGAAAAAATCAGAAATCCGATTTCGTGCAACATATGGAAAATCGTTTCATTTTTATGAAAAGTACGAATATTTTTATGTAAAGCCGCAAACGCAATTTAAAAAGGGCGAAGGTTACTCGTTACTTACGATAGCATTCTATGAATTTCAGCATTATAAAAAAAGCTAAACTAAACCACAGATATCCGTAACGTATATCTGTGCCTAAACTAAACGGACTATAACTGAAGCGGGTAGGGATATCAACAACCTAAAATTCCCGACAATTGAAGTTCAATTGCTTTTTAACACCTGCGTTAATTAGGTTTCGCAATACAAGGGTTGTAACGAAACTCGTGCCAAGATTCACCACTGAAAATACCTTTCATAGTATTGGTAAAATACACCGTTACTTGAATATTACCATGTAGCAATTGTCGCTGTAATATGCGCCACTCCCCTCGGTAGTGATAATGACACCAAGTCTTACTCGAATAATTCGCTTCCCAGAAAACTCCACTCTAGGGGGAATGCCCCCCCCCTCGATATATTTATCACCGTATCAATCGACCTAGATAGCTTCCTTTCTGTAGCCAATTCGCCACCGAAATTTTCCCATATTTCTCCCACACGAAAACTTGCTCATGGGTAAATTTGCCATCGGGATATTTTCTTTCGTAATATTCGCGCACAAAACAAATTCGTCTCCAGTATAATAAATTGACCCATGAAACATTCATTCGCTCTTCGAGTATTTGTCTTGGGAAATCTATACGTGGCCGGAGCCGTTTCACACACATTATATTAACAAAACTCACTTTCGCTTCTTAAAAGCTTAAAAACTTGGGATTTCACTGTTTGACTCAAAATATTTGTTACTATTTAGTAGATATACTTTCATGTATAACAACTAACTGGAGTTATCGTACACACAGTCAATTAGGAAAGTGGACAACAGACGACATCTAACGGAGGAATTTTACAACACATAATACAGGATGTTGACTTAGATTTTGACGTTACCACTTGTATATTTTCTTACAACTCGCTCCTCCGGAAAATTCTTCCATTAAAAATTAGACGCCGCAAATTCCATTGAATATTCGCTTCCGGAAGGTTACCCCTAGAGAGTCAAAGAGAAACGGCTTAATCTAAAATTTTAACTATATTCCTGTATTCCTATATTCCTATATTGAAGATGCAAATTCATAAACCAGTGGAAAAGCGAAATCTCAAAAAAACTAAAGACTTACATTGAATTTTTAACTATCCCAAAATTAACAATAATTAAAATTAAATCCCCCGAATTTTAACAAAGTGAACTTCGAAAATTATTCTTTATCCTTAAATTGCCCTAACTGAAACTGAATTTCAACAATAAAATCAATGTACGTATAATCAATCCATCTACCACCGGTACAATAAATTGCGAAATAATTAGTATCAACCAATTACAACTTAGGTACGAATTCTAAATCCGTCGCAATTAACTACAAATGACATAATAAATAACAATCGGAAGAACCAAGAAACTTCCTTAGATTGTTTAAATTAACTTTGAACTGAATTGCACGTATTTTAACATCCTGTCACGCCGAAGTGCGTAATATTGACGGCATACTTAATATTTGGTCCGTGAAGTTAGTAATTGCACTAACAACGGCAGCACATGATGAAATCGTTAGTGCTTCCTTAGTGCCTCTTAGTGCTTTATTATTTGTATCAGCACGACCGCACGTTTCCGGGACCCCCCCCCCCCCGGTGCGGTGCTGACTTCCTACCCTCGTTGGAAGGCACTAACGACAGGACAAGTGATAATTCTTAGTGATTCGTTAGTGATTCTTATTGCTTTATAACCTGCATCAGCACTCCCGGCCGCTTTCGAGAAAATGACCCCCTCCACCGTGCAGTGCATGACTTCGTACCCTCACTGGAAGCACTAACGGCAAAACAAGTGCTAATCGTTAGTGATTCGTTAGTGTTTCTTATTGTGTTTTAACTTG
Source organism: Photinus pyralis (assembly GCF_008802855.1). Taxonomy (NCBI): domain Eukaryota; kingdom Metazoa; phylum Arthropoda; class Insecta; order Coleoptera; family Lampyridae; genus Photinus; species Photinus pyralis. Next base: position 4,300,712 of record NW_022170596.1, read on the forward strand.
CATCAGCACAACCGGACGCTTAGGAAAACACTCCCATCCCGTGCAGTGCTGATTTCCTACCCTCGGTAGAAGCACTAACGACGGGACCAGTACTAATCATTCGTGATTCGTTAGTACCGTAGAACTTTATAACTTGCATCAGCAGGACCGGCCGTTTCAGCAGAACTAGCCGTGGAACAAGTTAACAAGAAAATTACGCGTGAAGTCGAAATACGCATAAAATTCAGCTGATAAATTACAGGCAGTGAAAGAATATGTGTGCCGGGATTTCTTTGCGTTGCGTTGATGCGGGCGCTTTCAAAGTTTTGTCGAGTGATCGGAAATAATTGCACGACTGTACATGCGAATTTGTCGCAATTAAACCACAGTTGTGGATTTTTTGTTTAAAGAAAAGTTGCGAAGGAGGAAATTATTCCTTAAATTGCACGTATTTGAATCACATAACCTAAGTTCAACGCCGCCTTCACTATTTTTGCGTAGGTAACATTTGGATTGCGTAATTTGCTGCAATTGATTGAAATTTAAATAAAAAACCGAACCGCATCACTTCACGAAGGTTGGGATTTTTTCATCGATCTGTTCCCGTCAACTGTTTTTGGAAACAATAAGGCATATTTCACATTCGAGGGGCGATCGCTACTGTTAATTACTGTAAACAAGGTACCTAATTATATTTCTTTAATTCTGTATTCAATCCATTGCCGTTCCCTTTAAGGGTATAAAAAATAGTTTCTTGGGAGGTAATTGCAATAAAGATTAATAATAAGAATTAGTCGTCGGTATACAATCTTTGCGATCTTTAAAGACATTTAAAAAATCAAAATTTCGTAATACATTCAAACTCAAATTAAACTTTTCTTCTTCTTTAACTTGTAAGTAAACCAACCTGGGGGGAAACAGGTTTGAATTTTTGGTGTACACCCCTTTGAATTAATTTGAATTAACGTGAATTATTTTGAATTAACGTGAATTTACTTGAACTATCGTGTATTAATTTGAATTAACGTGAATTAATTGGAATTAACGTGAATTAATGTAAATTAATTTGAATTGACGTGAATTAATTTGAATTAACGTGAATTAATTTGAATTAAGGTGAATTAATTTGAATTAACGTGAATTAGTTTGAATTAATTTGAATTAACGTGAATTAATTTCAATTAACGCGAATTAATTAACGTGAATTAATTTGAATTTGAACTTTTGGTGTACCCCAAAAATGGTACTTATTTCCCCCTAGTAACCAATACACCCAGATCTGCAACTTCTGAACTCTTCCAGATTTTCTAGACCTAACCAGAACCCTAAAGCTCACGGTTGGTACTTTGTATTTGATATTTTGATCTGACTTACATATAAACCCAGCCTGGAATTTTACGGTTTGTACTGCGTCAGCCACCCATCTTGACCGTTGTCGTAGATTATAAAGCGACATCTTTAACGAACGGTGGTTTACAGTGGATTTGTAGCATCTTAATAATTATATTTGACCGATAATTAGCTATTTCCTTTAGTTCTTAAAAACACTTACAACTACTTATACAAAATTATTATTATTACTATGAGGGAGAGCAAACATCGTGGTCAATAAAACTGTGCAGTGTGCCAATATGTTACGAAGGGCTAGCCATTAATAATAAAGCACATTCTGGAAATGGTTCAGAGCGGCTCGTTTGATAGTAAATGAAAATGATGTAATGGATTACTGAAACATACTTTTAAATTTCTCATGAGTGATGAAAGCAGCTTTAGTTTACCTGATTTCCCTTAAGAGCAACAAATAATAATTTACGAGCCTCGAAACTATTTTTAAGACAAGGCTCTGAAATTAATTGATAGTGGTAAAAGTAGACGCACGCATAAACTGTACTTTGCTACGAGTTTCTAGAATCTTGATGCATTCGCAGAGAAAATCCTTACAAATCCAAAGCACGATTTTACAACAAATGAAAGAGAAGCAAAGTTGTACACTTATAAGTGATGAGATCATCGGCCATAATATGCCGTACTTAATTATCGCAGGTAATTTAATATAGTACTTGTTTGCTCTGTTTCTGAAAATTAATTATGAGTATTATGGAAAAAATGTTGGCTTTGTTGATTGATGACCAACGAACGACCGTTTCACCGCAAAGTGAATAATATGATAATTAATCCCAAGAGTTGTTGTCAGCGTGCTAGAATGTACTATTGAGCTTATAATGAAATTAAATTATACTCTTTAACTTTATGTTGAATGAATAAAAAAGAACGTGATTTTCATTTGGGACCCCAACGATACAGAATTTACCCGATTAGAAGATTAGAATTAGATTAGATCGCCATTCTCCAGCATGCTGATTTGAAAATGAGACTTGTATTTAAAATTGTAAAAACTGTATTTTTCTACTTCTATTCTTTAATTGATATATTAAACATTTGCCACCTGTACTTAAATGGTAGTCATTTCGGTACAGATTTTCATTACGATACAAGTTTACGACCAATAGAAATGCAGCGTCACGGGATCACGACGCATAATTTATGAAAATCATATTTGCCATAACAATGACAGATCTAATATCGCACCGGGACCACATCTAACATTGTTAACTGCATTGAACAAGAACAATGGACCGAATGCGAGAGGAGGCGATATCGCCATTTAAGCGGTGACCCTGAGCACTAATCTGAGGAGAGATGCATCAATCAAAACGAAAAATACGAAGGAATAAATACGCGACAGAAGACTTCCACCGCAACTACTCTACAGGTCTAGTTTTTTTCGATGTCTGTAAGGTCTTCGACATGATCACGTGCCTTGAGTTTCATTTAGTTTTGGCGGGAGTTTTGATTTTTGATTTTGAGTTGCGCAGTCGTTTATCGACTGGATTTGGGATATTACAAGCAAGTTATCTCTCTTGGACGCGTCCCTACTCTTTTCAAATTTACAAAATCCACCTACAAAATGGAGATAATGGGTTAAACCGGACAACTTTAATCATTAACCAATGCACTTCATTTTCTTCACCCAATTAAGTGCGTCTAAATGCCACCAAGATATCAAGACCATTTTCCAGGCCATTAGCCGATCACGGCGCATCCGGTAGCCAATCGAAACACCCTGTATACTTCCTAATACGCAATACCTAAAACTGAGCCACTATAATTAAAATTCGCAAAGGAGTTATAGGATACGCCGCAACATCGCACGTCGCAAGACTGCAGATAGCTCAAAACAAAGGATTGGGGTCGCTATAAACGCGCCGTGGTTCGTGCGGAACGGAGTACCGAGATTTAGACGTGTCTATAATACTACCAACGCGGCGGTGAACAATTTCGGCGGTCTGCGAGACCACCAACCAACGAGCTGGTCAGGGAATCGGGCACTTGTGAGGACGAATCCATGAATCAGAAACGTCCGAATATCGTGCTTCTTGACGTGGGATAACGCTAAGTAACGCCGAGTTATACTTTATATTCTATGAGGAGGTTCTCGGCGACCGGATGGGCAATGGTAGGTGGTGACCGACCCTCAAATGTCATGGCGGTAGGAAATCTTCAGGCAGAGAACTATGTGGAAGACTCCGTTTCCAACAGATTAGAGTTTGCGCAGAAAGTCGCAAGACATGTCGAAACAAGAGACATTGGTATTTCTGCTCCTAAAGAGGTCACGTGTCCAAGTATCAATAGAATAGGGATGAAACACCGAGTAGGAATTAATTTTTAATTAAATTTTAATCTTAACGTTAACTTGAATAAATAGTATACCAGAGGCACAGTTGTAGTTAATCTGTGCCAGAGGTAAAACATCAAAACATTATCCACTATACTGTACTTATAAGAAGGTAGTAGATGGCGCTGGTGTTTGAAGATGAAGGCATACACAAGAACAATATAAAACGGCAGAAAATTATTGTAAAGTAGAAATATCCAGCACTGCGGACAGAAATAAATCAAACGATTTCACGCTTGGATTTATGATATTAACAGTTAATGACAGTTCGACAGTTTAGTTGACAACAAAAACTACCAGCTTACAAAATTCGTCACTCGTTTTAATTTTCAGCGTAACATTGACTCGTATTTTAACCAATCACAGTGAAGGTCAATGCTTTCCTATGCTTTCTACCGCTACCTTCTTAAAATGAATAGAGTATATTATTTTTTTGATAAATATTAGTTAATTTATAATTTCTAGTTCAAGTAAATGTGTTTCCATTGGAACTTTTGACTGAGGGCATGGTCGTAAATTGAAAAGTAATGAATACTCTCCTATAACTTCAACAGGTGGTGCAAATTTTCTAAAAACCTTTCCACCAGATTCTATTTAAATTTATATTAATTACATTTCCACCTCAGAGCGTTCGCGAGGTTTTTTTTAAATGCATATTAGCGACAGCATCGCAGCGCTACCAAAGTTCATAATTCCCCGAGTGCTTTCTACAAATGAAACCAATTGAATTAGTTTCCATTAAAGATCTTAAACAATTGTTAAAAAGTTCCGAGCTTTCCTCCAACGTGTCGACAAAGTTTAAATTCTTCACGAAATCACTGGCACGTTAGTTGAGATTCAATGCTCGCAGAAGTAAAAATTTATAATGCATCACTTTTATGGAAATAGGTAGGTACAATTTTGTTTCGCAAACTTTCCGAGATAGTTTCGAATTTCCATTTTACTTTGTTTTTCCATTGCACTTTTTAAATTGCGGTATATGCATGTGGGGGGGGGGGGCTTTGTAAGATTTTCCTCGAAGGGCATGCCATAATTAAAAAAGTCTAGAAAAGCTCGACAGCTTAACTAGACAATTGTGGAAATACTATCATATAGCTGATAGTATCGATTGAGATTTTGCGCTTGCGTCAGGTTAAAAGGATGCGCGATGAAATTCACAGCATCCTGGTCCAGCCCGGGCTTTGCAGTAGTCAGGGTTTTCCATCTGAAAATCGTGACATCGCGCTCACGCGCCGCCTGGCGGGAAAATACGAAATTTCCAAGTATTACGCGGATTCAATTGGGATTTTTTTAGAACTTTTTAATTAATTTTTTAGTGGTGTGCCGGGTCGAGGAAAATTGTTCTTTGGGATACTAACGCTTAAGGTAGGACTTTTGATAAGTTGTAAAGTCACGGCGAAGTTTGCCAATTTTAATACTCTCCCGCCTATAATAGTCTAATCTTCTACGCATTGAAAGCTTAATCGCCATTAGACTCGCATGTGTAAAATATGCAGGCTCTCACCTTTAGAGGCCGTTAAAGCGGCACTTAAGAACAACTTCCATAAATCGCCTTTCATAATCTCTTTGCGCGGTGTTTATGAGTATCGTAAAGATTTCGAGTGTTTGCGCTTAACAAAATTGTGCTAAAATTGCTGTTTTCCACAATTTAATCGAACCATGCTCTTGGACTTGTATTCGAGTTGTCGAATTGGAAACGTTTCCCAGTCGTTTTAATGAAGAAAACTGGAAAAATTATAATTAACTACAAGGTGGAAAAGATCCCTTGAAAAAAATGTTTCCAAGAAGAAATAAAATTAAAATTATGAATTATTTATAATTCTTTCTTTTTCTTACTTTAAGAAGAGTTCTTTATCATCTCTTCAAATTAGTCGCTTTAATTAAATACATTTTTTAAGCGTGTACCTTTGAGCTTTGCGAAATACGCCCTTTTCTTCTAATAAATTGTAGACATGCATGCTGGTTGGTAATAATTTAACGCGACTTTTCCTCTTTTATTGCAAACTGCCACTGGCCAGTAACATTTACACACGAAGAATCCAATATCAAGTAACTTCGAAAGCGCGATCACGGTTCAGGGAGTCAAATGTAAAGCTATCAACTACACGTACGGAATTGCTCGTACAAATAGGGAAATTGTTTTCATCAAGAGCAAGATTCGATTACTCATTTGTTAGCACAGCACTTTCACTAGACTTTTTGGTTCGATCCATTTTTCGAATAGTCAGGTCTCCATCAACCATCACTAATAAACGATGCCATGCGAAACTGGGTAGTCGACCACCATACACCGAGAGATGTCTCAGTTTCAGGAAAACCCACTAACAATCTTCAAATTTAATTAACGTCCACAAAGACTAGGCTTCCGGTAATGAAGTCATCTTCGATCGTTACGACGATAATAAATATCTCGTGTCAATTACGCTTTGCCTCCAGTACACCGTGAAACCTTCGTCTCCACTTACTATAAGGTAATTATGGATTAGCTTGCTTTGATAAATTTGCTTCAAAAATGTAACGCAGTTAATTAATTTGAATTATAAATTCACATGTTCTGCTTAAGTTACGCCCTTACGGGAATTATCAGTAACATTCAAGTGCACTCGGTGCGATAGAATTTCATAATAAATCCAACCCCTTTGAAAAGAAAACTTCCAATTCAAATGTCGCTTTGGTTATTGCCGACTTCATTCGAATTTCCTTTAACATTTGTTAATCTTAACGCCTCATTAGAACGGCGTGACAGCAGAACAATATTTCTGAACGGAGTTGGTTGAGTTTATTCTGTCCAGAGTTTATTTAGCAAAACATCATTTTCAATGGATTTCCTAAGGTAACTTTTCCGAATAAATCAGGAGATTTGAAATGAACAAAAGGCTCTCCTTTACGTATTTCTGGCAACCGCAATTTCCTAATTTAACCATGAATTCACGAAAAAAAATTGACACAGTAAATAAATTACAGCGAAAAGTAAACTCTAAGTTACTCTAAAAGCAGTGTATATGCGGTCATTTTTAGGGTACACGTCGTGTAGTGTGAGCAGGTAGTGATATTTATCTTTCGTAGACATTTTCCATAAAGTTAGTACATTCACTAATGGATATAGTAGAATTTGGTACTACTGGGTAATTTAATATCAATTAATTAATATAATTTGTTGTGTAAACTGTAGGGGGTGTCGTTTCTCTAGGTTGAAATAATGCCGAAGATAAGAGCGAGCCACTCTGTAGTTAATAATAATAATAAACACGTTCTACGCTTTGTGACATTCTAATGAAAGGTCTCATCGAAATGAGTTGGTTTCTACAAACTATAACTTACCTGCGCGACTCCTTTCCGAGATCAGTAACCATAGCCTTCGCCTCGACTCCTTATCGTGATCGGATATAAATAATTCCACATTTCGGATAATTTCTCTAAGGGCTTAATTTTTCTTGCATTATATAGCGTAGATTTTAAATGTATGTCAGAGAAACTTTAAATGTTTATGTGTAAAGAGCCCCCTGTCGCCATTCATCATTTACCAAGACAGAAAACATCGGTATTGGTATGCTACTACCTTATAACTCAACCATTTACTAAGGTATTTCGGTTTTAAAAAAATGCACTTTATTTGCACAAGACTTGTGCACAATTTATACCGGTTTTATTGTAAATTCAGTAATTGTTTAATCGTAATTTTGACGTAAGGCACAAGTTTTACCTGGTGAGAGATTTTTGTAAAAAGGCGTTATCGGGCAAATTAATTAGCTTTATTTACTAACAACGCCACGTGCAAGATAATGAATGCAGGTGTTTATCAATACGGGCGACGAATCGGTATTTCGTTAATCTCCAGGGCACAATCATATAGAACTGATGAATGGAAGTGGCCTGATCTTGAAGTACGAAGACATAAAGAGGATTTTTAGCCTACGCCGGCGGTCCCTCCGTAATGCTGTTCGCGAGTCGCTTAAAAAAGCGCGTGCCATTGTTGCGCTAAATTATTACGGACAAGTTTTGGTCAAATAAAGAATATATTTATTTACTTTTTTATTCTAAAAAGCATTATGCGGGTCACTCAGTAACTGGGCGCAAGCCTGTTGAGAGCCCAGAGAGAGGGATATTAAACAAATAAATAAAAGAATACAAGGTCTTAAGTTGTTCCATACGACTCCTTACACCTTACGAATTAGGAAAACTGCAACTTAATTCGGAGTAGTCGGCAGAATGCTCGAAACTGATCTAAGGAAAAACCCACCTCTGTCACAGATGAAAAATTCTTACCTCAGCCCAGGTTCGACCACCAGACCTCCGGCAATGTTAGGCCCAACGCTCCACCACTGAGCCACACAGCCATATAAGTCAGGGTGCTCAACGTAACGGGCGGGCCAAATGGACGACGATCCTTATTTTAGTACTTTTAGGACTTATACAGTTCAATAAATAAATAATTAGAAATAATTAGACAAAAGTGACTACTTCCTTCGCTCTCACAATCCTCGTTCCCTTCTTTATGCCGCGGTCTATCATAGAAGAAATAGCGCGAGCTCTGAGGTTCGAACCCGCGTCTTCGTAATCTTATAGTCTAGTATGCAGACAATTTTGACCTGCAAAAGGTGGTGTAAAAGATTTTATTGTTTTAAATAGTGTATTTGGGTCCAAATAACATGTACTTGAAAAGCACACAACAATTTTTTCCCGGCCATATTTTATGAATAATAATTCTTTAGTAAATTAAAGAAAACAAAATTGTGCGTTGTTCAAAAAATGAACAAACAAAATTGGTCCAACAGAAAAATTTTTACAAGCGATCAAAGAACACCCATTTTTTCCAACTTTTGTAAAAAACTGAGTTAACCTTTTTTTAATGCGTTGTGGCTCCTAAAGGAACGATAAACTCCACCCTTCCTTAAAAATTGTAAAACGTCAATCAGAGAGTTCAAAAAGTACCAAAAGTTTAAAATTGGACCAATTTTTGAAATTTTAGCTACCACTCTTTCACAAATGGGATTTAAAAAAATATATTTTAATATTTTGACGTAACCCCTTGGGGTCCAAGAGGTAGGAGATGGTTCCATAGAGAGCATCTTCTTAACTGCTGAAATAAGAATTTCTGATACTTTCTGCGCTGGTAGTGGCTAAACGGTTATGCACTAATAATTTCCAACAAATTTCAAAAATTGGTCCAATTTTAAATTGTTGGTACTTTTTAAACTCTCTGATGTCCTACAATCTTTAGGGAGGGGGTAGTGGATTTTATCGTTCCTTTAGGAGGCACAACGCATTAAAAAAAGGTTAACCCAGTTTTTTAGAAAAGTTGGAAAAAATGAGTGTTCTTTGATCGCTCGTGAAAATTTTTCTATTGGACCGATTTTGTTTGTTCATCTCTTGATCGACGCAGAATTATGTTTTCTTTAACTTACTAAAAAACTGTTATTCATAAAATATGGACCCTGGTATGCCCTCTTCAAATACATGTTATGTGGAGCCAAATGGTCCATTTAAAACGATAAAATGGTTTACTCCACCTTTTGCAGGAATCGACCGTTCTGACTGCTCCGCATACTGGACTAATAGACACATCGACGATTTTAATGCGAGATTTCCTTTCAAATGGACAAATGCACTTTAAAACAATTGTAAGCCGAGGGAACGTGCCGAGCTCTCCTTCGTCTGCCGAGCGTTACGCGTGATGAAGTGTACTCAGCATTCTGTGGCGTTTCGATGACTTTACTTCGGTCCAAAACATATAGTTCATACCGGGCGAAAAGAAGTCATCACTTCAAAAATTTCCGTAATTAACTAACATGCCCAAAGGAAAACCGGCTGGTAATCTTTAACGCCGACAAAGACTAACTTTCGGTAATGAAGTTATCCTCGATCGCTCGATCGTTACGGCGATAATGAATATCTTGTGTTAATTACGCGTTGCGTACCCACTTACTGGGGTAATTAGGGGATCAGCTTACTTTGATCAATTTCTTCACTTACTGGAACTATAGCTACATTAAAAATTGTATTCATCACTACAAAAGTTCATAATTCGGGCCCACTTGAAAAGAAAATCCGCAATTCAAATGACGCATTAGTTATTGCCGAGTTCACTTGAATTTGCTGTAGTATTTATTATTGTTAACGGTCCATTAGAATAAGGTGACAGCTGAATTATAACTTTGCACAGTTACTTTACTTTATTGTCAGGCTTGTAATAGTAATGAATTAATCATTGGGATTCTAACTTCTAGTAGAATTACAGAAGTGATATGTTACTTTCGGTAAAATTTAACAATTACACCTTTACCGATAAAAAATGGGGGTTGCAATTTCCTAACGTATGATTTATTGGAAAACATTTACGCAGAGTCTTGTTATTTATTTGGCCATGCATAGTACACTAATGGCAATTCTTGGGCAAATGCGAAACGGCTATTATCATTACACGTGTCAGAAGTTTCAAGCATGAGGTCTGGCGTTTGTCGCCCCGAGACGAAACAGAACCATAAATAGTGGTCACGAGTGCGACAAATTGCGACGGGTACCTGTGGTCTGGTTAACTAATACACATGAGGTTCAAATGAAATACAGAAATTGCACACACATCAATAAAAATTCCAACTTGCATATAATATTTCACAGAAAAGATGATTCAGATTCTCTTTCGTTCTTTACTTTTTATCCCAAGTGATTAATCCTTTATCGACTTGATGGCACCGTGAGAGAGTTCTAGAAGGATCGCTATACACATTCACTTTCATTCCTTACCGCCAACGTTCGCGGGCGAAGATTTCATGCCTCCACCGGTTCTGTTAAATGAAATTGTGATGTTTCACGATGTATAGGGTTTAAAATTTTACTTCCACGTAGGTACGCCACTGTTTGATCATTTGTACTACTGACGCATTGACTTGTAGTTGCTCCTTAGGTTATTAACTCGTTGTTTAAAACTTACCTTTTTTGCTTTGTGCACATAAATATCTTAGTAGGTACGTTGGGTACTCAAAAAAAAACTTCACTTTTTGATTGGAATATGCCACTTTCTGTGGTAATAGTTAATACCAAAAGGCAACTTTGAGATAGGGAGCCACTCGAAAATCCGTGCAGGAAACCAAAATGGTGGCCGTCAAAATGGCGCCATTAGCCGCAATATATTTTTTTGTATCTCTGCTCCTAATAGTCCGATTTTAATTTTCTTTTTTTGATTGAAAGCTCTTGTGACGAGGAAACTTTTTTGATATATAACATTTATCTCTAAAACTGAAGGATTTAGCACAATTTAAAAAAAAAGTGCTTTTTTACGAATTTGAATCACAAGTAAGCTCAACGTGATTTTTATGTGTAACTTTTGTCCACGTTAAATGTTAATATGTAAGGATTTATATTATTCAGCACAATATTCTGACTCTTAAGGTCTGATGATGAATCGGTCTATACGATTCGAAGTCGATTAGCTGAAGAAATATTAAAATTCAATTATATTTGAAAAACGAGTTTTATTGTATCAATTTGTATCGACAAATAATTCACTACGTCAAGAAAATAGTGGTTGCTATTTAAAAACAGGATGCCCCCTTTGACCGTGCAGAAGTATGCTACTGACCCCAAATTGAATGTACGTGGAGTAGCAAACTTTTTATAATTATGGATGTCATAAAAAGCTTCTTTAAAAAATGTTTTGAAGATAAAATTTTCACCCTGTATAAAAAGCATATCCGGAAAATGGTTAGCCTCGCGGTTAGCATTACGAAAAAAAACCGATAAGACCTACAAAAATAATTCTTTTGTTAAGGGATACCCGGGGATACCTATAAAAAATATCAAAATGTATAGGCTGCCCTCGAGAACACCCTATATACCTAAAAATACGTTTTAGGCTTCCCCTCAGGCTTCTCGTACCAACAAACCGTTACCATTAATCTCAACCATTGAGGCTCTATCGTCCGCTTACAGAAGGTGGATTCCCTGTATAATAAAAATGATTTAACTTATATGAATAGGTATCTCGAGAGAGTAAAAGTTGATATACGAGTGTTTGTTTAATTACTTTAAAAGCAGTGTATTTTCTGTTTTTCAGAGAAAAAAATTGACGAGGCTTTTCATTTCAATTTTCATAATGCTTGATCTCGTGCCTGATGAAACAAATAGCTGTATTGCGCATTTTTTCAAAAAAAAATATGGCGGATTGAAATTTTCCGAACTTGCAGGGTAGATACAAGGAGTTTTGGGGTTGTATCGATTGAATTTCTAAACGATGGCCTTTTTTGTCGAAAAGACCGGGATATTGCACAATTAAGAGTTTACTTGTGATTCAAATTCGTAAAAAAAAACACTTTTTTAAAATTGTGCTAAATCCTTAAGTGTTAGAGATAAATGTTACGAGTATATAGCAAAAAAGTTTCCTCGTCAAAAGAGCTTTCAATAAAAAAAAAGAAAATTAAAATCGGAGTATTAGGAGCAGAGATACAAAAAAATATATTGCGGCTAATGGCGCCATTTTGACGGCCACCATTTTGGTTTCCTGCACGGATTTTCGAGTGGCTCCCTATCTCAAAAGTTGCCTTTTGGTATTAACTATTACCACAGAAAGTGGCATATTCCAATCATAAAGTGCAGTATTTTCCCCATTGTAGCCATGTACCCGACGTACTATCTGTAATGTATCTCATCAAGATTGAAATCGATAGGTTACCTGAATTATATCTTTAAATCACTTAATACTATCAAATGCAGGTAATACGTCGTTGCCTTTATTTCTGATGCAAATGTTAAAGGTTACAATTCAACAAAATGAACAATTATAAAATGCAATCTATCTTTAATACACAAATTGAATAAAAATCTGTAGTAATTAATGGAATTGTAATTTACCTGAAAAAAAAAAAAAAACGAAATTCAGTTTATCAAGTACATAATATAGAATATCAACAACATGCACCTCATCTTGAACCAGGCAGTGTTGTGACGTCACACATGACCCAGACCCAAACTTTCATAATCATTATGGAAAAGTAGAACGACGAACCCAGTATTTCGATAACAAAGGTCTCCTTTGAATCTTATAGCCGTATAACTGCCGTGTCGGTAAAAATAATCGTTAGTTAGCCGCACAAATGAAGATTCGTGCCACCATTTTCGAAGAATTGATTGTCGTGCATACTTCATACATTGTGGTAGCTGCTCTTTCAAACGAAACCAACAATGAGAAGCGCTTTTTCCAACAAGGGAACTTAGTCGTGTTGCGAAAACTAATGGACGTCTTTCATCCGCGATTAAGCTACATTTTTAACACGTACAACATGAATTTTTGCGGGTCATTGCGCGATCGGATTAAGGTGCTCGTATGAAATAAATTGTTTTCACGAAAGCGTTGGAGTCCAAGGTGCAAGCATTATGTTGCGCTATTTGTCAAGTGTCTAGTTACGTTAAAAAACCAGTTTATTAATCAAAGTTGTGCACCTAATTTGTTTATACGAGGTACTAATAAAATTGTAAATATAAAGGCAACCGGTAAAAAGGTTAAAGACAATTTGTACTTTCGTTTGCTGCAATCTCTAAGTTATAAGGGTAATTTTGGACATTTCCGTATTGCAAAACATTGGTAATTTTTCCATAAATAAACTAAATTAGAACTAGTAAATGGCGAGGAACCTGAAGCACGGTTGTGCGATTTCAAATTCGACAATCATCATTCGAGATTCACTTTCAGTGCGTAATCAAGTTGGGAATAACCGATTTGATTCTTGATATGGTTGAATAGAGAATTAAAAGACGTTTAAAATGATGTATCAAAAGCCCTCAGCTTTTATATAAAAATTTAGGGATTGCCATCTTAATTTTTTACTTTACTTCTTTTGCACTCTTAGGCGTCGATTGCAACATATGATCGTTTTCGTCTTCAGGTAACGTGCATTTCATGGCGATGGTGATCTATTGTCTATGGAGATTGGACAATTGCTTAATCCTTGCGAATGTGTAACGGCAGGTTACAATTAACCATCCAGTTACTGTTTTGCAAATTAAACTTGTAATTTGAATGTGACGGCGACGCCACTGTTAATTAAACTACATGATTTAGCCACTACTTGGTTTTTTTTAATGTTTATTTCGGCTAGTTCAATCTTCCAAAAAGGCAACTGTCGCTGTGGCGATCGTCCACCCTAAAGTACTTAAAACAGATAAGGGATATTTTTAAATCTGTTATCTTCGCGGCACTTGACCGCATTTTTCCTCCCCACTTTTTCGCTTAATTTTTTAGCATATAAAGGAAACTGGAAAGACCGCGCATGTTCCCAACGTTCTATTGTGTTGATATTAATTATGCCCCATTTTTAGCTTGCTGGTAAATGAACCGATTAATATTGTTAAAATTTTCTGCCGAGTGTCGTTAGGTACATTTATTGCACAAGGCGCTGTCCGAATCCGTCATTCAACTTGCTTTTAACCGACTGCTACTGTTAACGATATGAAAAAACTGTTTGGACTTTTGAATATAATTGCTAACGCACCCAAATGGTACATTTTGATTTGCGAACTCAAGTAAAAATGTAATTTTTAACGCACCAAAAATAGTACGTTCTGACTCTTGAAAGTCTAACCTCTTCGCCTATCTCGCACCGCACACTTCAATCGAAAACTATATACACGCTATTATCGCCAGACATACTTTCGTTCATGGTTGCTATGAAGCGGTACATTTGGAAATCTCCCAATGTCGATGAAACTACAAATTCGAAAAAATACTTTTTAACTCTAAAGACCTGGTTTAGCAAATCATTGATCGACGATTGATCTGGTACTAGACTCATTTTTTATTTTTATTTTTCTAGTCATCTTCGACGACGTTTTCATTTCTGGCAACAGCGCATGATAGTGGATTAGTTTCGATAAAGACGATTTGCAATTTTTCGGAATCAAAAACCATCTCCTCGCAAGCCAATAATTCGATGTTCACTTAGTTGCCGCACTCCAGGCATATTGACTCGTTAAAACAACTTAAAAAGAAATACAAAAAACATTTCTGAACAAACTAATACTCGCAAAAGGTAACCGAATAATGGATATGGTACGAAACAGTGGTATTTGGCAATGCAATTACAGCCGGTGGTATCACGATCATTCATCTTAGTTTAATTTAGATAAAGGGTTGTACCACAAATTATCTAAATTTTACCCCTCCCCCTATCCAAGGCATAACGTGCCACCATTTGTGCAAAAAAATTCATGCTTCGTCTACAATAAATCACTGCGATAATTTCAAAGTTCGTGTGCTTTATCTATTATTTCATGTCCAGAAGTTGCCATTAAATTCATCTGGCGCAATAGAGATCGTTCATTTGAGTACCGAGTACCGAGGTTTCCTGTTGTGCCCTTGACTTGTAAATAACTTTAGGATTTTCGTTTTTCCACTATCTAGCTTATATAATTGAAATTGATTGAAGTTTAATAAAATTAGTCTCCATCTCCAATGCTTGAGCACGCAAAGGATGATTAGGAGTGAAAATTCGAAGCGAATTGAAGTCATGGAGTTTCGAGAGTTATCTTGAAAATTGAATGCTTCGTGCGATAAACTTAACGAATAGAAATTAAAGTATTTCTGAACTTTGGAAACATTTAGAAAGCATGAAACTCACGTTAAGTACTCTCAGCCTCCGAAACATTTACTGTGTCATTTTCCATCAAAAATAAATTAAATTACTTTGTAGCAATTTACACTGTTTAGTTACGTAATAGAAAAATGTCATAACTGTAAGTGAAGTCCGGTGAAAATTGATACTATGACCGTAAGCTGTGATTTTCTGCTGTCCAGATATATCCATTATGTGCCCTGACGCCATGACGAAAGCTGCCTGGCACATTGAAGATAACAAAATTCCAAAATGATAGTGCATAAAAGCTGGCTCATATATGAGTGGCGGTGCATAGCTGAAATAACATCATCTGTTTGATGACTGCAACAGAAGTGTTATTGAAAGCTTTACATTATTGAATTATATACCTACATTTCGAGCTCCAACGGTTCCACTAAAACTTGTTCAGCTTCTAGATTCGCATAAATGAAATTCCAGTTGGCAGCACTATGAGAACTGCGGTTTTCTTAATATTCAAATATGGAAATGGTTGGTTTGCAAGTTTACAATCCATTACAACCTCACCTACTTTCAGTTAAATTGAGATATTATGATGAATTCTCGAATTAGATTATCCGAACGGTACTGCCCTATTTTCGGGTATCGTCTAGATGCAAAACGTATCTCTGGATGTAAACTGAATTAATCCAAAAAGAATGCCACCTGCATTAAAATGCAACGAAGTTGGGTAGATTGAGCGGTCTTATTTCGTTGAAACACTAATAGCGTTACTTCGCCTTTGGTGCAAATTCGCTACCTCAATCAATAACCCAAGTTTAGTTCGTAATTATTCTTTTAACAAAATGCAGCCTTGAGCTGGAGTAAAGCCAAAAGAGAATCGACTCGGTACCTTATGGATCCCCTTACGCTTGTTGTAAGTATGTCAGTTTAATAAATTTAGGTTTAAACTCTGCCATTTGACAAACTAACAGCTATCCTATCCGAGATACGTTTCAATTCATTAGTTCCTTTTGCTGAAAGAATGTCAAATGGAATGTACCAGTCATAAAAATATCTATTAAACTTCGTAAACTCCCTAAGACATCGTGCTTTTAGGAACATGATAGCTCGAAAGAAAAAATAAGAACGTTAGATTGCTTTTCGGCAGTTTAAAACTTTTTGACGTTCCTACATCTGGTATTAAATGAGTTGCAATATGCCACTCACGAACAACCATTCAATCGATTGTCTTGCAGTGCATGCATGCAAATCGTTATATAGAACTGAAATTCAACAACATCAAATTGAATCCCCTCAATGCCTTTCACACCATTAAATATTTAGTAACGCCTTTATTGAATGATGTAGTAAATGGCAGGCTAGATCAATTAGTTAGTTATTCCGGCACTGCATCATAAACTTTGCCATTAACATTGTGATTACATCAAATAATAATCACTTGCATTATGCAATAGCACCTAAATGTTGGGTAATTAAATTTAATTGTACTTGTACGATCCACGTCTACTAAAAGAACTTTTTCAATACCTAATTAGATCTCATCAGTACCCAAATCGTACCCCATTGTTGCAAGGGATGAATTATTATAAAAATGTTTTTCACTCCATTGTCTAAAGCAACGTGTTTAGTCTTCCATTTGAGGGCATAAACAATCACTTTTGTTCCCGGAGGGACTAGGAATGACAGTTCACAATGGAATTTCAAACAGAATTTAAACAGCGTTTAACTTCATTAGTATTCCCAGAGGTGGATTAGGCAAACATTAAACCCTATGATTATTTGTATGCCCTCCATCTCCCACTTGGGGTTTATTATTAATATTTCTGATATTGTATTGTATTCATAATTGAGAAACAAATCAACCGTGCATCTTGTATAAACTAAACAAAAGTAAAACGTTCTATCTATTATATAATGTGCGTGCGACCAAAAGATTAAATCACCCAAATAGATTCATGCCAACACTTCACTATTGGTTTGGTTTGGTAAGTCCGTTACGGAATCGACCAATCAGTTGTGGGAAGGTGGCTGGCCCGTTTTTGAGTGCAAGCGGCATGCGCATGAACCGGGATAGGACCGTGGCAATGTTCAACGTTTCGTCCACTTTCCTAACGGGCTTCGAATAGGTGAAACGTTGAGCTTAGAACGATTTTAGCAGCTGGTATCAACTCAATTCAGCATCGTCATTTCAATAAATTTGGTTGATAAAGCTTTAAACTCTCTAAGAACGTCAACCTCTATTGTAAGCACTTCTTTCCGTTCACATTGACCATCAGTAAGTTTTATATTTATAACTCCAGGCGTAAAAATTTGATCTTCAACCTTCAAAATCCTGTAAAGTAAATGATCTAATATATTTACTTTTAGAATAGACTTATCCCAAGGTCAAATCAAAGTTTAAAATAAAATAAAAACTCTAATGAAGTATTTTCACTTTTCAGTTATGACAGTTGGTGCGAGTAAACCTAGGATTCCCGCATCCATTACAGGTCACATCTGGTTATGATGCTATAACCTTGTACTTCGTAGGATAACATTTTGATTCAAAGACTCACATTTACATTTTTGCTTAACAGCTCTTGACACTCATCTTTCCA
The DNA here is from genome assembly GCF_008802855.1 of Photinus pyralis. Classification (NCBI taxonomy): domain Eukaryota; kingdom Metazoa; phylum Arthropoda; class Insecta; order Coleoptera; family Lampyridae; genus Photinus; species Photinus pyralis. The sequence continues at coordinate 4,318,591 of NW_022170596.1, forward strand.
ATGGCCAAAATTATGATAATATTGACAAAGAGTCCGTTTATCGAATTGTTTATCCTTATCTCGCTTATGTTGATCTTAGAGGTCCCCAGCGCAGAACTGTAATTTTGACTTACCCGATACCACAGATTAAATGATACTTACATTTCGCAACTCGGGAAAAAATAACAATCACAGCCATCTAAGTTTCATGCCAAAATGGCGGACGTTTCGCACCACTTTCAAATTTCGGTAAGCCGGCTCGGACTGGGTGGTTCGAATAGGATTCCTAGGTTGTTTACGTACTAGGACGTGAAACAGAATCGACCAGTTACAAATTAATAAAAACGAGATATGTGACGTAAGAAATACAAATGACAAATAAGAGCACCCAATTTCGTTCAATTTAGACAAATTAACTCGTAAAATGATAAACTGCACATACCGGGTGGCCCAATAAGACTGTTCCTCGGCCATATCTTGAGAACCGTTCGTCATATGACTTAGGGGTAAAAAACTTATTGGGTAAATCGGTTCTAAAAATGACCAACAGAGGGCGTAACTGCCATCTTAAATTTTAAAAATTTTAATTTCGCATAATAAACTAAAAAAATTTTTTCATATTTTTAACGTGAACCAGTTTATCATTTTCATAAAAACAAAAACTCAATTATTCCAAAAACAAAGATGGTGTGGGCCCTTTAATTGTTTTTGCAATAACCTGCTTTAACTTCTTAATCGTTTGCCTGATTTTAACAAATTTGGTATGGTGGAAAAGAGCTTTCCTTGGGTAATAAGAATCAAAAATATAGTTAATTTAGTTGAATCCTTCTCCTCCGGGGAGCTAGTTTTGACACAATGACCGCAAATTCCTAAAAAAATCAAAAAAATCAAATGGAATGATATGATTTTTTCTTTATGAAAAAGTAGTCAAATAACATCCAAAGAGGCCAGTGAAAACCGTTTTTCAAAATCTCGTTCCTAACCTCAAATATTGGGAAAATGAGATTAATTAATTAATTAATAAAAATAATGCTTAAATTGTATCTTAAATTTACTTTTTACGTATTTCCGGTATTTGTCGATGGCGAGAAAGAAAAGCACCCTACACTTTTAGGTAGACCTTGGAAAATTAAACAAATGAAACACGATGCATTATAAAATAATAACAGGCGTAAAGTGTAAATTATTCTGCTGTGTTTACATTCAGAAAGTGCAGTTTTTTGAATTTGTAAGGTTGATCCTTGTTGCCCAAGGAATGCTCTTTTTAACGATACCAAATTTGTTATAATCGGTCAAACGGTTAAGAAGTTAATGCAGGTTATTTCAAAAACAATTGAACGCCCTACGCCATAAAAAAACCCATCAAAACGACATGACTCGGCTCCGGCACCGCAGACCATCACTTTAACACGAAAAAATGCAGTTGAAAATGCAGTATTCCATTATCACACAATTAAAGTCGCATATTGAACAGAAGAAATGTTAATTAGAGAGAGAACTCCTCTTCTCGTATTTCTTACGTACTGTCCGGCCGCCGACACGACATGAGAAAGAAACAGATACAGAGCAGTATTATGTGCTTTCGCCACGGCTAAGGGAATGATGCATAGGTACCAGATAATCTCCTTTTTCGTGGATACATAAATAAACACTTAATAAAACAATATAAAGGCATAACCACCTGTAGATGATAAACAAAAAAAAAACATGTCAGTAGCTACGGTACACAAAACAAGAGCTTTGAGCACTCCATGTTTTCAATAAACTGATATCAGCATTTAAAGCATAAAGAAAATAATAACAAAATGCGATACGAAATTTAAATAAAGAATAAAATGATTACTATACCTGTCATTACACTTTTAAAACACAACAAAAAAATAAACGTTGAGAAACCGTTATGCTAGCACCATTGAATAATAAATCTTATTATTCAATGCTAGCAGATAACTCGAGCAATTGAGAAACAGTATCCGACGCTTTTTTGCCAAGCCTCATTCCCAAATATCTCTGTTCTTGGTATCTGCAGAGAACGCTCAAGGTCGACGATTACTGTATACAGAGCATTTCGTATTTTTTCAATTATACTATGCTTTCAGCTGTAAGGAGTGTTGCGTAACCGTAGGGATATGTCACCACAGCAGGTGGAGGTAATATATGGAGAATCCATTTCGCAAGTTCATTGTTTCTAAGTTGCCAACTCGTTCTTCCGGTGATGTGTAGGTAACTGGAAGTTTGGGTTAGCCAGGTTTGCGGTGTTTTCGTGATGAGAGCGGATGTTGATGGCGAGGGCGGACCGTAGAAAGTTATTGAGTACTCCTGATGGTGGGATTCCAAGTTAAAACTTATTTTTGTTCTTTCAACATACATGATTCCGATTTGGTATACAGTATGTTCGTGATAAGAGGGTCACCTCAATATCTCTTGTATTTGGCGACATACGAAACGTTTGTTAAATATAATTTACCCAAAATCGTCATGAAACCTTTCTTTTTAGGCTATCATCACAAAAACGTTGATTTTGTGGACGCTTTTGCGGCCATAAAGTTTAACTTTATTGTACGCTTCTGTCAAACTTTACTTTATTGTACACATCTGTCAAACTGTACCTACTTATTTGAAACTGATGTGTGAGAAACAGTAATCTGTTTAATACAAAGCGTCTATCTGGTCTAGCCCCATCAAGGATTGGGCCATCCACGTGCGTTTTTTTCATTTTCGGACTTGTAGGAATGTTTCACACTATTTTGCATAATCACAATGTTCACATTTAAAATTATAGTTTGACGTTTCAATCTTTGCTGCTTGCAGACCTTTTTGAAGTGTAGAACCAAAACATGAGGAAGATGTTATTGCTTACATTATTATGCGAAGAATCACCAGCAATTAACCGAGAACACAAGTAGCTACCTATACCTGCCATCAAAGTAGGTAATCAGGTTTCTAATAATTGTACAGCATGTTAACTATAAGGTCTTGGAAGCCACAGTTACGAAGGACCTATTGCATTTGACATTATTAAAATCTTGTGCAATGGAGGAAGTTGCGATTGTACTTTTACTCTCAAACGCCAGCTCTTATATCATATATGGCTTAGGTTCGCAGGCTTGCAGCTTCCAAAATTTCATCCTGAACTGTCACTATCACCCATTTTGATACGCACAAAACACACGCAAAGATGCTAATTATAATTTATTACATATGACAGGAAATGCTTTGTTTTTAATTGTCTAAGATAACTATGATTTTCAGAAAAAATATGTTTATGAGCAAATTTTTGAATTCTTTTTTGATGATCGCCTAAAAAATGTTGTGTGCACCTTGGCCAAAAGTGATTTGTTAGGCCTCATCTGAATTGCGGCCTCGGCTACCGCCTCGGCCACAAACAGCAGCTTCGGCCAAAAAAGATCACTTTTACGGCCTTGGTACACAAATAACTATTTCATGCCTGCTTTATGTCAGGAAAATGTTAGTTTCCATGACGCAGGCAGACCAGACTACTTTTCGGGCCGCCTGTCAAATTACCGACCGCACCTGTCACTTTACCGGCCGCACGTGTCACTTTCCCTGCCGTGCCTGTCACATTGCTAAATATCTATAATGACTCCTGTCATCATTGACAGATTGGCACAAATCAAAAGTTTCGTATGAAAATTGTAATTTGATATTAAAATACGATTTTGGGTAAAAGTAATACAAAACTCGTCAGTAAAATGACATTACTTGATTCGGAAATTAAAGTAATCGGCCCCAAAGGGGCGTTGTCTTCAATATTTCCTCGGCAGTAATGTGTCATTTTCCTGACTTTTATGTTAATAAGTAACTATTTATATGTGTCACATATAAAATTATATTTGACAAATTTTTCGTATCTCGCCAAATAAAAATGACCCTCTTATCTCGAACACACTGTATACATCGAGATAGATGTAATATGTATACCTTATATTTATATCTTATATCTTTTCGAATATTTTTTTTTTATTATTATTATCCCTCTCTTGTTTTGGGCCCTCAACAGGCATGCGCCCAATTACAGAGTTACCCGCATAATGCTATTTAGAGGTGCCTCTGCAGAAGGTCTTAAGTTGGTCTATACTACTCCGGTATTTACCTTACGAATTAGTAAAACTGCAGGAAAACCTAATTCGGAGTAGCCGGTAGAATGCTCGGAACTGGTCTAAAGTAATTTCCATCTCCGTCACAGATGAAAAATTCACCTCAACCCAGGTTGGAACACCCGACCTCCGGATTTATAACGCAATGCTTTACCACTGGGCCATAAATCCGTCAATTTTGGTGGTAGATGCATAATATATAGCAAAGTCAACCGCTACAGATATCCCCCTCCCTCCCCCCTCTTCATTCGCTCCCCGTCATCAGTAAATAAGAATTGCGATGTATTTGCTCAACTAAAAAATACAAAATGAGCTTCGATTACCAATATTTTACAATCTGACAGCCACATAATAGGCCAGTCAAAATCGACACAAAAAATCGCTAAATTCGCAAAACATGATGTATCTCTAATTTTTTAGTATGTTGTTTGGACCCATTAGAGTAGTGTATACTCAAGTTTGCAACTCTCTAAAAGATGTGGAAAAAGTGTAGTATACGAAAAACCGCGAAATTTTCGGAATTTTTGGAGTGTTTGCGTTATATTTCCTTAAGTATGCATTTTTCGACTTTCGTCACTGTATACGTTTTTGAAGAGTATTAAATGTGTAACAATTTGCGCCCAACCCGAGCTCTGTAAGTCAATTAGTTACCGAATTACGGCACTTTGAAGATAGTCATTTTTTTCCAAAAAGTGAACATTTGAGTTTTACACCTTCTTTAGATCGAAATTGCGGCTAAACTATTGATCCTACGTGTAGAAATTATTAAATAGAAGTTGTAGATAATTTAATTAGCTTTAAGTTAAGCGTAAAGTGGGGTCTGCAGGCCTCGTAGTTCTCTCTAAATCTCAAAAAAACCGATATAAGGTAAAATCGCATTTATCCAGAGATGTTCCAAAAGCTTTTTATTTTTTTGTTTTTTGGTGTGGTTTGGCATGCAATTATTAAAAAAACGGTGAGGTGTATTTTAATATAAACATAAGTCATAAAAATAGTAGTAGGTGTATAACCAATAAATCAAAGATAGATCAAAATCGTCTCCTTGTTTTGAATGGCTCTGGGCCGTCACTTTCGCTGCACTCTTTAACAGGCAGGTCCTCTACTATTGGTGGATTGTCGTCGCGGTCCTTTATAGGTAGGGAGTCCAGTATTGCTGGATCGTCAGGGTTGTCTTGAGGCTCGTCATCGTCGCCCTCTTCGATGATGATAAGAGCAGCGTTCTGGCACGTTTCCCCAGCGCAGGTAGCACACATCACAAAGCATTTGAGACCTGCTTTCAGGCAAATACAGCCACCTCTGCATCCCTTTTGCATTTTCATTTTTTTCCAAAAAGTGAACATTTGAGTTTTACACCTTCTTTAGATCGAAATTGCGGCTAAACTATTAATCCTACGTGTAGAAATTATAAAATAGAAGTTGTAGATAATTTAATTATCTTTAAGTTAAGCGTAAAGTGGGGTCTGCAGGCCTGGTAGTTCTCTCTAAATCTCAAAAAACCGATATAAGGTAAAATCGCATTTATCCAGAAATGTTCCACAAACTTTTTAACTTTTGTTTTTTGGTGTGGGAATAAAAAAGCAATGTGTCAAATCACTTTTTTGCTGCATAGAGTCAATTTTAAATATCCAACAATTTCATAAATTTAAATTAAGGCACAAATCAAAGTTGAGTAAGTCGTAGATAGGTGCCGCAATGATATCATTGTACATAAAGTCCCTAGGGCCTAGATTGTTAAAGTAACGCGAATAGCAGCCATTTTGGCTCAGTTTGGGAACCGCGAAATTTGAAATTGAACAACAGTTGGAAAGTATATGTATTTTGCAGTCGGTCTTGGATTGTGCGGATACTGTTGGATAGGGAAAGTTTTGTGAGCGAATCGTTTAAGACTTTAACATCACAAGAAAAATATAGTTGCATCTCTTTTTTCAATCGTTTCACGACTCCACATAAAACCTTTGTGTGTACCCAATTCTAAATATTTTAATTGATCTTCATTAAAAGTTTTCGAAAAATTGCAGTCTTTACTTCTGAGCAGGTAATTTCTTTTTTCGGTTTCTGTTTTCTTGCCCCCCCCCGCCCCAGAGCTCCTTTCTTGCAAATGCAAAAAGGGATACAGAGGTGGCCTACTACAATTTTTATGACTTATGTTTATATTAAAATACACCTCACCGTTTTTTTAATGATTGCATGCCAAACCACACCAAAAAACAAAAAAATAAAAAGCTTTTGGAACATTTCTGGATAAATGCGATTTTACCTTATATCGGTTTTTTTGAGATTTAGAGAGAACTACGAGGCCTGCAGACCCCACTTTACGCTTAACTTAAAGCTAATTAAATTATCTACAACTTCTATTTAATAATTTCTACACGTAGGATCAATAGTTTACCCACAATTTCGATCTAAAGAAGGTGTAAAACTCAAATGTTCACTTTTTAGAAAAAAATGACTATCTTCAAAGTGCCGTAATTTGGTAACTAATTGACTTACAGAGCTCGGGTTGGGCGCAAATTGTTACATATTTAATACTCTTCAAAAACGTATACAATGACGAAAGTCGAAAAATGCATAGTTAAGGAAATATAACGCAAACACTGCAAAAAGTCCGAAAATTTCGCGGTTTTTCGTATACTACACTTTTTCCACAACTTTTAGAGAGTTGCAAACTTGAGTATACACTACTCTAATGGGTCCAAACAACATACTAAAAAATTAGAGATACATCATGTTTTGTTGATTTATTGTCGATTTTGACTGGCCTATAAGCTACCGAACCCGAAAGACCGCAGCAAGGACTATGATAATGGCATGCCATAACAAATTATTTAAAGATTTAAGATCTTTCGCATGCATACATCGCCGTTGTCGAATCGATATCGTTATTATATTTAATGATGTTGTGACGCTTTATTATTTTATCTACGTTTTGTTCATATTAATTGACTACAATTGCCTCAAAATAACTTTTGAGAGGTTCAGTATTAGTTTTTATCATTAATTAATTAAAATTAAAATTAATTATTGGGAAACATAATTAGTTTTTTCTTGAACGCTAAGCTATACAAATCATTTATAACATGAAGTCTTGTCAATAAATTCATGCGATCGATAAATGAGGGAAATCTAGAGTAAGCATAATTTCCTTTAATAATATTCGTAGCAATTCGCAGCTTGTAGTGCTTTCATTCTCTTTGAAATCACTACAAAGGAATTTATATTGTGAAATTCTCTTATCTTTGTCAAGAAATTGTAATTACTACACTACCTGGAAAATTGATGTTAAAATTTTAGAATTCTGGATGGTAATTTCAATGTAAGAAAATATTCAAATAAGGCTAATTTATACACAGTGTATCTTAAAATCTGAACTTTCAGCAAACATTTACATTTTTTCGAAATGCAAGTGTTTTTCTTGCTGTTTAGCATAATAAAAGAATTATTTCCGCTATTCTATCCCGGAATAGGCATAATAAAAGATGCCACAATAAAAGGAACGCCACATAAATATTCAAAGAAATCGCAAAGTTTATTACCCGCTAAGAGTTACTTGAAACGCTTCATCCCTAAGCGCCTACGAATAACGAAGCAGCGACAACATAATATTGATAGACTGCAACTTGCTCGTTAATTAAATTTTCTGCAAGTTGACCAAAACAGGCGCATCCATTTAGAAGAATTATGCCAATAACTTCCAACGTTAAGTAGTGTAATATCCATAAAGATGTTGGGACACTTGGGTTCACAGCCCTATATATATTTACACAAGCGTGCTCCAATTCCATAATGTTGCCTACAAGAAGACGAACTGATACACCGTAGAAGAAAAGGGAACAACGAAGCATATCCTTAGATTGCCATAAGCTGAATGATAGCATCGCCATTACGAGATAAAAACACATCCATTTAAGCTTAGCTATCTAATCTGCCTGAATATGATATCGACTTCTACAAATAAGCTCCAATTTATACGCGAAAAAACAAGCTAAAGTTTCGTAATAAGTCAAAAGTATAAAAAAGTCCTATTAAATTATGGATTCTTTTTACGTCATCAAACTTTTATTACAGTAATTGCAAAAGCGACATTGATTTTAATGTAAGCTAATTTCAGATTGTAAAAAATTCAACATCTTATACGCAGAATATAAAAGTTTTATGTTTGAAAAAACCTTTTCGGTTCATAGACAAATTAATTTTCCATTTTCACGTAACAACGTTATAGAATTATACTAAAAAATTAGATAAGAAAGATATTAAATTGCCCAATGACCCTTCAAACACTAGAGGTATATCTAAAATCAAGACAGGGACAATAAATAAAATAAAAATAAAATATATTGCAAATATTGCAATAAAGTATATATTGGGCAAACGAATAAACCATTGAAAATACGGTTTAAAGAGTACATGGCCCACTTCAAAAAGGGTCGTATTTGTCATTTATCTTTCACTTGTTTACTGATTGATAACAGCTTTACTGTGAACATGTTGCTATGTGCAATGGCAAACGGTCACAAAACCACTTACAAAACACCTGTCTAGCTAACTCAGATCAAAACATCAACCTCTAATTTGGAATTGTAATTATTTTCCGGGTAGACATTCGACTCCTCTCACAACAAAAAATCTCAATGTTGACTTTAAAATATTAATTTGGGAGACACAGTAGCCTCGAACAGCTTCACTAAATTCTAAAGAATTACCTATACAAATTTTCATTAACACCTGACATAATTTTTGCCCACGAACAGAAAAATCTGCCATGAAAACCCTACCTGGGTCGCATTTTGGGTTCGATTAAACACAGTTTAAATGACTAACATAAAAATTTATTCCGCAAAACATGAAAAACAACATTAAACAAGACGCTGCAACAAAAAGAGGCTTTCAGAACCTGTTTTTTACACATACCCGCACGCAGCCGTCGTCAGACAATTACCCTATTAGACTCACCTAATCTATCTAGAGTTCGCCTGCAACCAAGCGCCGTAGCCAATCGGAACCTGTCTGCTGCGTTCACCGCCGCCTGACTGTCACTTATATATACAGGGTGTCTTAAATTGAGTAGGATAGCATGGCTATCTCTGTTATTTTTATACTTACAGATTCGGTTAAATTGCCAAGGTTGTGTAGTTTTTGATGCTAATGGACATTCTGATGCGATATTTCGAAAAAATAATTCGTTTTGTAGATAATTGGAAAAAAGTGAAAATCGCCATTTTTCATTTTTGTTCAAAATTTTAGTAACAAAGAGAGCTATCGGAAAAAGTTTCAAATAAAAATTGCGAGATTGGATGGGATAAATTCAATGAATGTAGAAATTTTTGTTTTAAAATGGCGGTTTCCGAGATATTGACATCAACTTCCTTATTTTAAATGGACACCATATTGAATTGGATGTTTACGTCACTCGATAGAGAAAAAATTGCAAAACCAGTGATACTAAACACTTAGTAAGTCACAATCGACACGACCATGGAATTATTGCCATAAGAAATACATTGCAAACTTCGAGGCAAAAATGTAAGGTTGATTCCCAAGGCGAAGGTTCTCCGGTGCACAGGCCATGATGACCAACATCTCTGCCTGAAACACGGTGCTATGTCGGCCAACTGATGTCAGCTTCCTTCGATCACCATATATACCCATATCAGTTCCCCTTTTCGTTAGGGACCCGTCTGTAAACCACACGAGCTACCTCAGGCAGGGAAAGCACAATCTGAGTTCAGCGACTGCTCCCTTTCTGGGAGAGTGACTTTATAACTCTTTGGCCTTAGTAAGACAGCCCGGATCACATCCCTTCTGGGGATCGGACCTGAAGGTTTCCTCCCAGATCTGCCCGTTCCCAAGGCTACCTCGATCCTTCCACTCGTCCCAATCATTGTGCCGCATGGAAGCCTTCCGAGCCTTCGATATCTACGAACGCTCCCAGAACTACCTCCTAAGCAGACACCCCCTTCTCCATGCTGCACACGATGCTGTGAAAAGCCGTCTACGTGCACATACCGGCCCTGTAAGCATGTTGGAATGGATGTAGTGGTCTAAGGACTTAGTACCCCATTTTAAATGTATGTATCCACCAGCTTCTCCACCGTTTTTAGAAGAAACGATGATAAGAAGATGGGCCTGTAATTCTTCGCCATGTCATATTTGTCACGAACTGGCCTAAGATACATAACTCTTATCTTCTTCCAGCTTTCGAGGATATAGCCTAAAGTCACGGAGGCTCTAAAGAGGTGCAACAAATGCAAGAGTTCCAGGCCCTTCTACAGAAGAGCTGGGAACATCATGTTCAGTCCTACACTCTTAAATGGGTTGAACGTGTTGACCGCCCATCTCTGAGTGGTAACCACCCGGGCAGCTACTTTCCAGTCGATCAGCCTTGCACCGATCCGGGTAGCTCCTTTTGGTGGGTCCGATGTTACGTAATCCACAGAGCCTCGAAAGTGTGTTTCCAGGAGACATGTGAGAGACTCATCCGCGGTAGACGTATATATACCGCATGGAAGCCTCATTGTCCCCACTTTTTCCCCGGGCCTTTCATAAGGATCTTACAAAGATTTTGAACTTCACTTCAGGAAGAACCTCCGTGTTACCAAATGATCTTCGTTTAGACCTTTGGATATGGTCCTTATATCTGCACTGAGCGATCGTGAGGACTTCCTTACGAAACTTTTCAATGTCTGAATTCCACTTTCGTTCCTCAAAAGCTCCCGCAGTTTGCAGTTGTCCTCTTATGACGCTGTTATGGCATCGCTTACTAACGCCTGCCCTGCCTATCGACAGAGCAGAGGTGGCCCACCCAACCGATCTGACAGTTTCGCCACATAGTCCCAGTCAGTGAATGGTCATGGGATGTCAGGTTTAGTTGGAAAATAATGTGCCTGTGGTCCGAAAGCGAGGGCTCATCAGACACCTTCCAAGTCGTGATCATGCGGGCTATTAAAAAGGAGCCCAACGTCAGATCGATAACCTCCTGCCTCCGCGCTGTGACGATGGTGGGGATTGCTATCTGATTTAAAATATTCAAATCAGTTGTTTGTACATACGCCAGGCGGTGCGTGGTTGCCCCTCGAGTTCGTATGCCCGTTGCAACATGGTGTGCGTGTGAGCCAACCACAAGAGGGAGTCCACCATTTGGACAGTAGTAGTCCATCAACTCAACCAGCCCCTTGGCAGATGGAGACTATTCTGAGTCATACGGGAGACAGACTGAGCAGACCACCAAGTGTCTGCTCCGTCCTCTGCTATCTTTCCCCCCATCTTTAGTGGTGCCAACGGTTCCGACGCCACACGAGCTAAACAAAAACTCGTCGACATCTTCCTCGACGACTAAGGGCCTCAGTAGTAATCCCAACGCCCCTTGGAAGTCACTAGCGATGGATTGAGCCCCCTCCATCGGAATGGAACTAGGTCCGAGTTAAAGGAGAGGCCATGGTTACTGCACCACATCCACGTCTCCAGTATTTAAGTAAATACCACTACCACCGCAAAACAAACTCCTTCAAGGATTTTCAAATAAATCGCCAATCACAATTAGATTAGATAAACGCCAGCTACGCGGAACGTGCCAATCGTCCCCACTTCTCAATTTTTTTCACCTGCTTTCTTTTATCAACTACAGAACACGTGCGTTATTTAAATTTCGCCTGACAATAAAACTCCTTATCGCAAAGACCAAATCAAACCTCTTATACACCCAAATTTGACAAGATGTGTCTTACTTCTAACTCCTTATCTAAATAGGGAGGTTCAACATTTTGTATTTCTTTTATTTAAACTAAAATTGTAAACTGGGACGGATTTGTTCATTTTATTTATTTTTGTACAATGCTGCAAAGTTATCAAAAGGCTGATTTAGATATCCCATGTGAATATGGAAAAGATGCACGCATTTTTCTTTGGTTTGGCAGCAATGGGAGATACTTTCGTTATTCTATTAAAAACACTATACAAAATTCTAGGGCTCGTATAATGAATGACTTCAGCGATTTGAAGTTCAAATACGGTGACTACAAATTAGATGCTCCGACGGCAAGTATCAATGTAGTAATCGACAGCTTGATGCTAAGTATCTTGACCCTGCTTTGCGATACGTTGATATTTTATGGGCATTTTTGATTTTTTAGATAATGTTTTGTTCGCTCCTTTTTTGCGCCCCTAAAATTCCAGCGCTCTAAGTCGGGACTTTTGTTAATACATAAGGTACTGAGGATGAACCCCATTGAAAAAGTAGCCATGTTGTTTACATATTGTGCTACTTCATGCACAATTTTTTTCTCAAATGCTAGGAAAAAGATAACCAAATTAGCAGTTACAACATTGAGCACAAAATTAAGGTTACACTAATCGAAAACAGTGCTGCTATCGCGGCGATTACAATGAAACTATAATACGTACTTTGTCGGAAACTTACATAAATTAAGCCCTTAATTATCTACACTGCAACTTCGACGTCCAAACTAATCTAATGTATTTTGAATACCAGCAGCAAGTTTCGCGAATTAAAATTCCCGAGAGGCACCAAAGATCCTCAATCAAATTTCAATCAGAATCAGTATGAACGCCCCAACGCTTACATCGTTAAAAGACTTGTAAAATCCGAACAATTTTATCCCCTACCCTTAATCCTTAATGTGTGTTTAATGAGGTTAGTTTAAAAGAAATATCTTCCCCAAGCTCGACCTTATTTTTTAAACTAAGTTAATCGTCTTTCTTATTCAATATACTTCATCTTGCATTCTAATAAGCTACGCTCTTGGAGTAATTAAAATTTATAACAGCTTCTAATTAAAAGTTCAAAGGGTTTCGCCATGACCTTCATGAGCACGATATGCTCCCTGTCTAATTCCATCGTTTGTTTTATGATTCCTTTTAACTTTTGTTTGCTTCATTTGATCCCTAATGGCTTGAGTTCCTAATCATCATTAAATGTGTATCCGTACTAGGTACTTACGCGATTTTAATATTCAAGTTGAGTTGTATGTGCTATTGAACTTAGCTTCAAATTTGTAAGTGCGCGACGTACCTGCCCATTTTCTGGGATCACTTCATACCAATTGTTAGTCCTAGGCTTCGTATAATGAACGGCACCTTTGATTCGAAGTTCACACGCGGTCACTCAAGGTAAATGCGAATACCATATAGAAACATTTTTTGCGCACAATCGATCCCTTCAGATGTGCGAAGAATTACAACATTACAAAGTACATTCATCTTGACTGACTGAGTTTAATAAAGCTGTTTCAGTATTACGACGTATGAGTAACAATATTCCCTGTCCCGCAACTAAACTTCATTTAAGGTCGCGCAGTTTTAACCTTTGTTGTTTAAAATGTCCACTATTGTTCGTGTTTAACGTAATAGGTTCTAAGCTGTTAAATATCCTTTTCGATGAAGATCATTAAAACTTTAATTCGCAATTTGACGCGTATGTTTTTCCATGTACTTTGCTACCGTAGGCGCACGTATTTTTTCCAGAAATAATACACACACCCGATTATTATAAAGTTCAGACTTTAATGGCTCGACACAAGTGCGAATAACTTGAAATAAAATCAACCGCACGATAACTTATTATCAACACTCAACATCAGGAGTGTTTCTGCGTCATGAATTTGTGAATCAAGTTTCGACAAGTTTTCTATAGATTTCGCACACTTGTTACATACTGTAGTGTTCTAGCGTATGTCCGAAATTGATTTAGTCGATGACGCAGGGACACAGACGCACAGACCTATTCCGGTACACAAATATTTTCCACCAATAAGCTCATTTTCCACAACCAATCAGATTACTTGTCGGTCATAAATTAACTCCACGTGGGGTAATTTTCTGCTGATGTTGCAATTCCCACACAACGCAGCGACACGGATAACGACGAAAGCAAAGTAATTCGAACTAATCGCGTCACGTCCCACGATTCATTGACGCCCTAAGCTTTCAAACGCACTTACAAAGTCATGAAAAAAATGTAAGTAGAAAACGAATCGAATAATAAGTGCATTAACGGGCTTCCGTTACAGACTGATCCCACCATTTTTAGAATCATTACCGAAATATGTCCCACTCGTACTCGTGATTTTGTTACGTGTCCTTTCCGTAAGAGATCGTGGCAACTCCGGTAGTAGCGTACCATAGAAACATGGAAAGATGGCACCACCCTACTCCTAAATACATTTGGAGGAAACCGCCTCACCAGTTGCTTATGGAGCTGTTCGAGAAGGAGCAGGGACACAGCGACCCAGCGCGCTCTTCAACTTCACATGGTCTACGGATTACTACAACGGCGAATACGAAAAAAAATTGCTATGGTTAGGGCAGATACCACCCGCAAATTTGAGCATGCACTGATTCTGCTCAAAGGATTTTCAGCTCTTTTTTATGCCTAAGAATATGTGTATTAAATTTGGTTCTCATCGGTTCAGCCGTTTAGCCGGAAATGAGAGTACAGACGGACTGACAGATCGTCAAATCGACAGATAGTCAGACCGACAGACGAAAGATCGACAGACCGACAACATTGAGATTTTGTTTCATTCGGATTGTTGGTGCTTCAAAACGTGTATTTCTGTAAAAAAAAATAGGTGGGGGGGGGGGGTAATTTATTACTCCAACGCAATAATACCTCCCTTTTAAATGTACGGGTGGTAAGAAAAGATCAAATGGAGGGAATTTTGATACTTATTATAGTATTACGGCATGGAATAGATTGCTGTAGGCAACCAACATTACACGCGATAAGCTGGAGCTGTTTTTACAGTTCTCAAAACTGATATCACGCTAATATTTCAACCTTATCGTCTTTGCTGTACATCTTTGCGTTAAAAATCACATTTGATGCTAATAATAAAAATAAAGACTAATGGCTAATCATAATTTGACATTAAATAATCAAGTTACTGTTACTGTTTAAAAAAATTCGTATAGTGTTGGTTGCCTGTTTAAGCGTTTGATCCGTTTATACCACCCGAACCAAGGGAGGTATAATTGCAGTGGGTTAAAAAATGACTCTCTACTTTTTTGACAGAATTACACGCTCTGAAGCACCACGAATTTGAATCAAACAAAATCTCGATAATGTCGATCGGTCTGTTGATCTGTCGGTCTGCACTATCATTTCCGGCTAAACGGCTGAGCCAATTTTAAACAAATTTGGTACATATATTCTTGGACAATAATAGGAAGAGCTGAAACTATTCCATTCCGGTCCATATTAAGTGCATATAATTTTAACCAGACGGCAATAATCGGCTACTTTTATGCACTTGAGATATTACGGTTCATTAATCAGCTCCCAGATTTAGTCCTTAGCTATCTGTTACGGCAAAAATAATTCAAAAATTTGTTCTTGAGTTATGGCGCGAAATGACGGACGGATGGACGCACTCTATTGCTTAGCATATTCGTGAAAAGTTGCTAAATCGCGTATGAAGCTTCAAATTCGAAAATGTTGTGTGATTATTTCCTTAATCGTTTCCCATTTATTTCATCGAAGCGTTTTCTCAGAAAAGAGTATAGATCTCGGTTTTAATTGCAAGATTTTATCAAACACATTCAAGAGCATCCCCCAACGGCTGCCTATTAGATTTATGGCCAAATATTCGATTTATTATGTCTCGAAATTTCGTATAGGTATCATAATTAACAATCGCAATGTGTCATTGGTAAGATACCTACATTGAAAATTACAAATGGCTTCGAAATTGCCTGTCAGCAAATTTTACAGATGACGTAGCGTGATGAATTGCCAACAAAAAAATGAATTTATATTTTCGAATCTGAATTTATTGTTAATGACGAAATTATTAATCGTAGATGGATGGCATGTCAAGAACGACGACGAGTTTTGAGGAACGACATTTAATTTAAAATTTGCTTTTACGCAGATTGAGCGGAATTGAAAAGTGAATGGGATTTCGCTTGACCTTGCATTGCCAACCACACGATGTTGCATGTGTATGTAAGTTCCAATCACTGCAACAACTCTACAAAAGGAACATATCATGCAAGTTTGGAGCACTCACGTTTCAAAGAGGCGAAATTTCACCGATAAGAGTTGGCACTTAAAAAATTTTATTACTTACAAGAGCAAGAGCTCTTTGACACTTTAACCCCTAAATAATAAATCAAACTTATCTCCATGCTTTTCGTAATTCTGCCCACAATTTAAAAGCCAAATCAATTAGTGACTGAATAGAACTTTTTACTTCGCACTGTTCGTTCCCTTTTTATTCCCGAAGAAAATTTAATAATTCAGCAATCGGATTCTCAAAGAAGAAACTCTTATTAATAGTGCCTCGTGGGAACATCAAACGAAAAGGATTTTGTATATTTAATTACGACAAACGAAATGGTGTATAATTTTTTTATGACGCTCTTTAATGTTTGCGTGAAAAGTTTCCTGCCACCCCTAAAAATATAAATTCACGTTAAGGATTTATATTTTATATCTTCTCCTAACTTAGTTTTAAAGTTTGCATTCAGGAGATTGTCTCAAATCTTCCAAAATGTGGAAGTAGGTCAAGTATTTAACATTTGAAGCACATTTCTAGAAACACATAAATAAATCCTTTTCCCTTTGTAAATCCAAGATTTTACAAAGTAATCTTGTAATTGTCCAAAATTCCGCCTTCCGTAAGCTAATAACACACAAATCGCTCCTATTTTAATAGTGCGTGATTTTTATTCTATAACAACGACCTCTACCATAAATACGCCTGTATTATCATATCTAAAATTGCAATAAAATGAAATAAAATTAGTTAAAATTGATTTATAATATTTATCAAATTTCAATAACTTTACCACGGTGACGTTGCATTTCGCATAAATACAAACACGCATAACTACCATTTCGCATAAATGAATTTTCATTTACAGGCATGTGACATAATTTAAACGACGCATAAAAAAAACTACGCATAACTGGCAATACGCATAACTCCCATTTTGCATAAATAAGATTCTCGTAACTGGCATTTCGCATAAATTAAAGACGCATAAAAAAAACTGTGCATAACTCCCATTTCGCATAAATGAAAGATGCATAAAAAAAAGTACGCATAACTCCCATTTCGCATAAATATCCGTAACTGGCATTTCGCATAAATTAAAGACGCATAAAAAAAAGTGTCCATAACTCCCATTTCGCATAAAAACAGGTATCCGACCGACGGCGGCGGTGGCCGACCGACCATTTCGGCTACTCTGGACGTAACGTTTGTAAAAATCATCTGAATTAGAAACACAAAGCGTGTCTGTTTATTGGTTTATTCTTTGATGCAAACTAATGAAAGTATTTCAGACTACTCCATGATTACTGTTCATAACTTCCCGTGCAAATTTTACTACTTTTATTCTTTAACGAAGTCAAGTGTAAAAGGTTTAAGAGCGTTAAGGTGGCCCCACATTACATGGCAAACTAGGCGAACGCCAACGTTTCAGATGTGTACAAGTTTCCTTGCCAAATTAAAGCTTGTCAAGTGGGTCATACACATTATATGTCGAACTTCCCTACACTTCATACAGTATCATGGCGAATGTCCTTTGAAGTGGGTCCGTTTACCGACTGCTGGGCGAACGTTGACAAACGCGAACGTTGGCAATGTGCGACTCATACACATTTATGGCAAACTCGACGCATCACCAACATTCGTCTAGTTTGCCATGTAATGTGAGGCCGCCTTTATACAGTTTGTTTCAAATTAAGTCGGCACTATTGTTAATTTTCTAATGACCGTTTGCACCGAGAAATTTAAGCGGGACTTAGCTTAAAATCCATGACAACCATTGTCTCAATAATCGTTGCCATGGTTTTTAGCTGCGATTAAGTTAAGCCCCGCTTAAATTTGTCTGTGCAAACGGGCATTAGCTGTAGAGTTAGACACACGGTTAACTTATCAAAATTGTATACTTTATCATTTTCTTCGAGAGACTGGTCGCGACTACGACTCGTACGCATTTGTCAAACCTCTCTCAAGCATGCTTTATCAGATTTATCCCCGACGGACATGCTAACCATAATGCATAATTTTTGTGAAAATATCTATAGTAAGAACTGAGTGGTACAGTATAATTGCCTAGTTTATCGAACAACAATGAAATTACACAGTACGTACGCATGTGAAGCAATGTGACCTATGTCACTCCTATTTGACTTATAGGCTGACTTGCTATTATTTATTAATTAAGAAGATAAAATCGAGGATAAAATACTTAGTAGGTAGGTACTGGAAAAAGAGCAAGAAATGCAATTGTTTGGTAACTACCCCTTTCGAGCGCAGCCTGCTTTTAATACCAATTAGATAATATTCAACCAAAAAGGCTATCTTAACAGTTTGATCCAATTTGACCAACCATGGAAAACTTCTTCAGAAAAACTTTTTGCAAAATTCATTATGAAAAATCTATTAACCTATCCGGTTGCATACAACAAAACTTTAGAGTTTTTCAAATTGCTTTTCACCAAGTGAGTACCATCCTAGGTACCATCCATCAGTTTGATGATGATTGCTTTGGACTTGTTGTTCACAAGATGTTATTGGAGGATGGATGAAATCATTTTAAACCATAAAGGCCATTTCTATAGTTTGAACCAATTTGGCCAACCAAGGCAGAATCCTTCAAAAATGAACTTTTTGCAAATTTCTTTACGGAATATAGAATAACCTATTCGGTTGCACATAACCATGAGCAAATAGCCTTAGAGGCCTTATGATTAGTTTTCACCATGTATGTATAATTGTATAGGTACCATCTGTGTACTTAAAGAAAAATACAAAGAAGTTTGGTGATTATTTCTTTGGGGTTGTTGTTTACAAGATGTGATTATAGGATGATTTAGATTATTTTGAACCATAAAGGTAATTTCCATTTTTTAAACCAATTTGACCAACCAAGGCAATTTTCTTCAAAATAGAACTTTTTGCAAATTTCATTATCAGATACAACACAACTGTTTAGGTGACATGTAACCATGAGCAAATACCTTTAACGTTAATGTGATTGCTTTTTATCTATTAGCAACAAGTATCAGAAGAAACATAAGAAGTTTGGTGATTATTTCTTTGGACTTGTTATTTATCAAATCTGATTGCAGGATTAGTTAGATGATTTTGAACCAAACAGGTCATTTCCATAGTTTGAGCCATTTTGATCAACCAAGGCAGCTTCCTCAAAATAGAACTTTGCAAATTTCGTTATGAAATACAGAACAACATTTTAGGTTAAATGTAGACGTGAACAACCCTTTTGGTGGTATTAAGATTTCTTTTTAGCGAGTTTTTATGTAACCGACATTTTTGTAAGTTAAATTTTTATTTTCTATTGTTATTTTTTATTAGAAGTCGCTTTCTTTTTCGTATATTACGTTAGTTACTATTTTAGTTATATGAAGTAACACTACTCGCATAATTATTAGTTTTAAGTTTGTCCTGTAATTGGAAAGCTTTTCTGTTGGACATTTATTAAATGTTATTATTATTATGGTCGGTGTATCTTGTGAGAACCCAGGTCTAGCCTGGTTAACTAATCGCACGGATTAAAATCAAGTAACGATTAGTGTCTGTGTCTGTGTCTGGTGAAGTTATGTAGGGCCCTAAAAAAAAAACACTCACATTGGAAATCTAGAGATAGTATGTATTTCATACTTACCAACATAGCTATTGATGGGCACAATAGCCAACGCTATCAGGACAAAACAAAACAAAAAAAATCATTATAATAATTCCTGTAATTTTATTAAATGGAGTTTATTGTGTAAGTGTTTCTTTGGCTTTGCGTTTGGGTTGAATACGAGTGGGTTGTGATAACGTGGTGTGTTTCTGTGAAGAAGGAGTTTTGTGTTTTTCAACTGTGCTAGGACGTGTAACTTTATTGGGTGGACCTGTCTTTGTGGTGCATGTTGCCTTACTTGTATTTATGGCGTTTCTTTGTTCTTGAGGTTGTATTTGTGAGGTTGCTTGGGTTTTTGGTGGAGATATTACAGTATTTTGTGAGCTAGTAGTGCTGTTTAGATTTTTGTGCTTCGGTTGAATACGAGTGGTTTGTTTCTGAGAAGAAGGAGTATTATGTTTTTAACTGTGCTAGGGCGTGTAACTTTATTATTTATTATTATTATGGTCGGTGTTTCTTGTGAGAACTCAGGTCTAGCCTGGTTATCTAATTGCACCGATTAAAATCAAGTAACGATTAGTGTTTGTGTCTGTGTCTGGTGAAGTTATGTAGGGTCCTTAAAAAAAACCACACACGTACAGTTTCTGACTTATTTAATGTCCCTCGAATGCCCCATACCTGTCACATAGGCAACCAACATTCCATTTACTTAATTAATTCGTTTGACTTCGGTTTTTAAGTGGAAGGGATGCCGTTAGTTGTAATTTATCCGCACACCTTTTTGCCAAAGCGGGCAGCAAGATCTTCGATTTACCTGCTAGTAAACTTACGCACATGTAACCTCGATTCATGGCATATTTATTAATATTGGCGCGTCTAAAATTAGAAACGGCGATTCATTTGACAAATACCTATTAAAAAAAGAATCTTGTTGCAATATGCGACAATAATAACCCACCCACCGTCTTTTAATAATTCAATTGTTCCAAGTACAATTTTTGAATTAATTAATCAAAATTGTAATGTCTAATTGTTCAAAAATCCTACTTTTAATTTTTATAGGGCGAACTTATACAGTTCTCTGCGTCTCAAAGTAGTCGGAATAAGATAAGTAGATTAATAACATATTTAGCCAATTCAACCTTGGGTCTTTCTTTTCAGGATTGCTTGAAAACAGGTTTATTTATTACTTACTAAGTAATTAACGGTTACCTACTCATGTTATAATTGAAAGCCGTATAGGTATTGTAAGATTACCATATGAATGCGGGTGGAAAAATTTTCGATTTATTCGAAAGTCTGTAACCTTTTCATGGCACATTTGTTTCAATTGGCACATCTAAAATTGGGAAGGGTAATTTACTTCCAGTTCATTAAAAAATAAATTTTTTTCAGTTCAATTTTTCGAGCGTTAATGTTAAATGAATTAACTAATTCTTAAATTCACAAAAATAATACTTTTTACTTATACTGCGAACATAACTAGTGTCCTTCCTTGAAAAATAAACTTTTAAACTCATACTTTGTAAGGTGTAATCTATCTAACGAAACACGATGGATTAATTCGAATTAAAGATTTGTGATCTAACCTTCATCAACTTGCAATCAAGGTATAATTAACTAATAAAAGAAAAGGAACTGGTGGAGAAAGTCCTAATGGCAATATGCAATTCATGAATCATATCTTCATATTGGTTTCATCGGGAGGGACCTTATCAAAGTTGTTACCTGAATTCCACCAAAACTCCAACTGAGGATTACAGACCTGACCCCGCATGTTAAAACAATTTCCGAAATTTGATTATTTTCCATGAACCGTAAAGGCAGTCAAATTTTTATCGATTTTGCAAAACCTAAGTAATTAGATTTTCATGGAAACCAAAACAAGTCTTTCCATCTTTCCAATTAGTAGGGATTTCAATTTTGTTAGGTTAATCAGATAGAGAAAGCGATTTATAGGAACCCAGAAGAAAAATGAGGTAAATAATTGATAATGACTTTTTCGGTCAGGGAATACATAATTTGTAATGTGCCAACATATTTATACTTACTAAAATACCTTTTTTCCCATATTCCATAGTAAGTGACGATTTACGAAACTAATAGCAAAGTAGAATGTAACTAGCTTGGATACCATTTCGGCTGACTTGACAATAGATTAAATTTAAAAAAATATGTTTAATTACATCGATGAGACATCATTACGAATTCTTTTATCAGGTAGAAACTTCAAAATATTGTATAGAACGTTGTATGGCATACGTGAGTAAAGGCTCTAAAATAATCTACTGATACAATAAAATACTAAAAATCAGAGTTTATTCATTTTACATAAGATCGCTTAATCGTTCCCCCAACATTTAAAAACAATTCATATATGTAGTAGGTAATCTTACAAACCTTACGGCTTTTAATTTTAAAATGAGTAGGTAACTGTTAATTACTAAGTAATAAATAAACCTGTTTTGACGCAACCCTGCAAGGAATGTTACCGAAATTGAATTGGTTAAATAAGTAATTAATGTTCTTATCTTATCCCAACTGCTTTCAGACGTAAGGAGCTGAATAAATCCGCCATATGAAAATAAAAGTGTTTTTTTTATTAACTATGCATTACAACTTTGGCAAATTAAAATCTGTAACTTAGGAGAATTAAATTAAAAGACGGCGGACGGTTTATTGTATTGACATATTGGAACAAGAGTTATTTTTTGTCAAATGAATCACCTTTCCTAATTTTAGACGCGGCAATTTTAATAAATATGCCATGAAGCGAGGTTACATGTGCGTAAGTTCCCTAGCAGGTAGATCGAAGATTTTTCTGCCCGCCTTCGCAAAAAGGTGTGCGGATAAATTACACCTAACGGCATCCCTTCCACTTAAAAACCGAAGTCAAACGAATTAATTAAGTAAATGGAATGTTGGTTGCCTATGTGACAGGTATGAGGCATTCGAGGGACATTAAATTAGTCAGAAACTGTACATTGGACATCTAGGGATAGTATGTAATTCGTACTTACCAACATACCTATTGATGGGCACAACAGCCAACGCTATCAGGAAAGAGGAAAACAAAACAAAACAAAAAAAATCATTATAATAATTCCTGTAATTTTATTCAATGGAGTTTATTGTGTAAGTGTTTCTTTGGCTTTGCGTTTGGGTTGAATACGAGTGGGTTGTGATAACGTGGTGTGTTTCTGTGAAGAAGGAGTTTTTGTTTTTTAATTGTATTTATGGTGTTTCTTTGTTCCTGAGGTCGTATTTGTGAGGTTGCTTGGGTTTTTGGTGGAGATATTGCAGTATTTTGTGAGCCTGTAGTTCTGTTAAGGTTTTTTCGTTGCGGTTGAGTACGAGTGGGTTGTGAAAATGTGGTGTGTTTCTGTGAAGGAGTTTTGTGTTTTTTATTATTATTATTATTATCACGATAAGAAGTCGAATAGAAGAAGATGGTTGATAGCCATTACTTTCATTGAGAACTTTCATTAGAGTACCATGAAGGATATAACCAGTCCCTACCCAACCCTCTCATTTGATAAGGAGAAAGGAAGAAGAGCCGTAGTTGGTAAAAAAACAGAGTCTTTTGTTGAGACCTTTAATTAGAATAGGTACCATGAAAGATATAAAATTAATTTCTAACATACAAGTGCTACATAAGTTTGTCCATTTAACCGACACCCTTTGTATCTCTTACGTTTTACAAGATCGCCTACATTGGAAATGGAAAAAATACACCTTGCATAGTCAGAGGTCTATCTAAAATCTTTTCCAATTTGCCAACAGTCTATGACACAGTTGTTTTGTATTTAATAATGAAATTTCCAAAAGTTCTATTTTGAAGAAAATTGCCTTGGTTGGCCAAATTGGTTCAAACTATAGAGATGACCTTTATGGTTTAAAATGATTTCATCCGTCCTCCAATAACATTTTGTGAACAACAATTCGAAAGAAATCTTCATCAAACTGCTTTGCATATGTCTCAGTACAAGAATGGTGCCTACTTGGTGAAAAGCAATCATAAAAACTTTAAGGCTATTTGCTCATGGTTATGTGCATCCTAAAAGGTTATTCGATATTCCGTAAAGAAATTTGCAAAAAGTTCATTTTTGAAGGATTTTGCCTTGGTTGGCCAAATTGGTTCAACTATAAAGATGGTCTTTATGGTTTAAAATGATTGCATTCATCCTCCAATAACATCTTGTGAACAACAAGTCCAAAGAAATCATCATCAAACTGATGCTTTGCATGTATCCCAGTACAAGGATGGTACCTACTTGACCAAAAGCAATCATAAGAACTCTAAAGTTATTTATTCATGGTTATATGCAACAGAATGGGTTATTATTCTCTCTTTAAGTAGACGGATGGTAACTAGGATGGTACTCACTTGGTGAAAAGCAATTAGAAAAACTCTAAAGTTTTGTTGTATGCAACCGAATAGGTTAATAGATTTTTCATAATGAATTTTGCAAAAAGTTTTTCTGAAGAAATTTTCCATGGTTGGTCAAATTGGATCAAACTGTTAAGATAGCCTTTTTGGTTGAATATTATCTAATTGGTATTAAAAGCAGGCTGGGCTCGAAAGGGGTAGTTACCAAACATTTCATTTCTTGCTCTTTTTCCAGTACTTACCTACTAAATAGGTATTTTATCTTCTTAATTAATAAATAATAGCAAGTCAGCACATAAGTCACATAGGTCACGTTGCTTCATTGCTTCATATGCGTACTTTGCAATTTCATTGTTGTTCGATAAACTAGGCAATTATACTGTACCACTCAGTGTGTAGTGTACTATAAATTATAGATATTTTCACAAAAATTATGTATGTATTATGATTAGCATGTTCGTCGGGGTAGGGTATTTTTGGAAATTACAGTTCTCAATTTTCGAATTATGTCCGAGCATTCGCTGTTTCTGGGCGTATTCAGGGGTAATATTTTGGGAAATTGAAGTAGAGATTATTTGCAGACAAAAACGCTATTAAAATATATTTTTATTCTCAACCGCTTCCAAAATATAGCAACAACTATTATTTTATTTTAACTATCTAGTTTTAATAGGGCCACTGTAAATCAATTGTCTTTAGCCAACTATAGTCAAATTAGGGTGCAATTGCAGAGTGCATCGATTTCGAAATCTATGGGGATACTCGGCAATTGCTCCCATTGGCACTTCCATTGTTTAGAAACCGTAAATGAATACCATATCGGCGTATTTAGCATGTGGAAATATTATGCTAGCATGATAATTAAATACGACAATTACTTAACTTGTACCCTGATGCACTGTTTATTTATACTCAATTGTTACCCCGACCTGACTATAGTTGGCTGGAGGCAATCGATTTATAGTAAGCCATTGAAAAGTTACATTTGGGGTTGCGTTTGTCAGAGGACGCAATTTTATTTTTTATATATCAAGGGGGGGTTAGTCTAAAGTTAAATCCAAATTTGTGGGGTTGCAGCCCTTGTCCCGCGACCGCCATCTTGAAAAAAGGGGTGCAAATGGTTGTTATGGTTTATCTGACAAACTATTGGTCTCACGTATTAGTGTTGTCTTTACAAGACGGCTACTCAGAAGACCCCGAAGTCGCAGGAACTAAGTCTTGGCAGCGTTTGCGTCGCACGCAGAAACATCAGTCGACAGAAGTACAATTCGATAAAAACACCGTACCGACGTTATCACACGAGAAATTTCTTGGCAATGAGAAGAACAAGGCTAATTTCATTGTACTTCTCAAAAATTCATTCTCAGAGGTGGGTTTCACTGTCGACCAAGTACAATCAGATGCAGACACCCTTCATCGTTCGTTCTGCTTTTGCTGCATCCCAATCGTTTGACTCAGTTACTATTGTAGCTGAAGATATCAACATACTTGTGTTGCTCACGGCTTTTGGAGCAAAGAAATATATTTTTTTAAACCGAGCAATTGTATTCTCCGTCAGGTTTTATGCACAAAAACGTCATTGCGGATAATTTGCTGTTTCTCCATGCTTTTTCAGGACTAACACATCAGCAGCTCACAACACAACATTGGCAAACTAAAATTTCTCATAACCCTGGAGAAAGATCCAGACTTAGCAAGTGGAATAGCGTTGTTCCTCAATAAGAGAATCGATCCTGCTTTGCTCACTGTCATTGGTGAAAATTTTTTAAGCGTGTTTCTAACTACACAACTAAGAAAATTAACAATAATGCCGACTTAACCCATTTGAAACAGACTGTATAACGCTCTTAAACCTCTTACACTTGACTTTGTTAAATAATAAAAGTAGTAAAATTTGCACGGGAAGTTATCAACAGTAATCATGGACTAGTCTTTGAATAAACGAATACTTTCATTAGTTTGCATCAAATAATAAACAGACACGCTTTGTGTTTCTAATTCAGATGATTTTTAAGCAAACGTCAACGTCCAGAGTAGCCGAAATGGTCGGTCGACCATCGCCGCCGTTGGTCGGATACCTGTTTTTATGCGAAATGGGAGTTATGGACACTTTTTTTTATGCATCTTTCATTTATGCGAAATGGGAGTTATGCACAGTTTTTTTATGCATCTTTAATTTATGCGAAATGCCAGTTACGGATATTTATGCGAAATGGGAGTTATGCGTACTTTTTTTTATGCATCTTTCATTTATGCGAAATGGGAGTTATGCACACTTTTTTTTATGCATCTTTAATTTATGCGAAATGCCAGTTACGAGCAACTTATTTATGCAAAATGGGAGTTATGCGTAATGCCAGTTATGCGTAGTTTTTTTTATGCGAAATTTATTTGTGAGAACATTTTGAAAATGACTATTTTTTTATGCAAAATGGGAGTTATGCGTCTTGACATTTATGCGTCGTTTTTTCAAACGCTATTTATTTTATGCAAAATGGGAGTTATGCGTGTTTGTATTTATGCGAAATGCTAGCGACCCTTTACAACACTTCTAAAAATCAAAATAGCCACAGAAGCAACTGGAAATTCGATTAACGCCCCGATCGAATGGACTGCACTTTTACCTCAGATAATACTGTAATACATGTGATGGTGGAAGAACATGTTTTCTTATGGACCGCAGCACTTATTCCGCATAAAAGCGGCAGGGTTATGTTCAGATTTAATGTGACACCAATTCAATTACCATCTTGAATAAGCGCTACTCTATCCGTTACAAATGTCCTTAACTTATATGTATATGATTCTGTGTTGATCCATCCTAACACTCCTGGTCGAGTCAGAAAAGCAGTATATTTTGCGAATGTTTAAGTCTATGCTTTAATTGCAGTTTTGATTAACTTGCAAAGTAGCGCAGTTGCACACAATTCTAACCTTGTGATGTCGAGCATTTTTAGAGAGGCAAAGGCAACCCGCGATTTTGCACAAAGTATGTAAATTGCTTTCTATTACTATGCCATACATGCTGCTTCAGAACTGTCGCAAAAACCGTACAGACGTTCTAAAAAGCTAGATCTAGGAATATGCAAGCTGTTGTTAATGACCTGACCTGTTGTTAATGACCTGACATAAGTATATGTCAGGGTATATGTTTAAATTCCAAATCTGTAATAGTATTTCTCCTTTTATTATAATAGGGACGAGTAACCCCAGTGGATCAAATATTTTTGATATCATTGCTAAAATGTGTCGTTTTGTTAATCGTGTGGTTTTATATGTCATGTTACATTTGTAATTAAAACAATTGGTATTTGGTTCCCATATGAGTCGTAAAGCATTACCCTATCGCATGTCCTTTAGAACGTAATTCTCTATGGATGTAGAATTAAAAAAAAAAGTGCTATTGTTTGCGTTTTGTCCGTCCACTTCTGACGTTTTGAACTACTTCTAGGAGAATGGTACTAGAGTCCTGCTATCTTGACATTACTTGGGATCTTTAGCATCGAATGAAATTTTAGGAAGTTGTTGAGTGATTTCATTGGTGACCAGAAATGACATCAAAGCTAAAATTATTTGTTGTCATACTGGTAGTTGAAAGTTGATATTTTGATTTGCGTGCCTGTACCACTCACACCCGATATTGGAATATTTACATGTTCCTGTTATTTACCTGTAATTATGCGTAAGCCGGCATTTTTCAAAGCACGATAATGTTTTAGAAAATTATCAATAGTAGGTAATATAACAAGTGCGACTAGCACTGGAAGTCCCCTAAATTAACACATGTCCCAATCGTCCTTTGTGAGTACCCTCCACCGACAATCCGCTCTTGAGATAATGAGGAATTATAACCGATCACGATAAGGGGTTGAGAAGGATGACTGTGGTTGGTAGAAATTAATTCGTTTTATTTCAGTAGAGCACCGTGAAGGATAAAACCAGTTCCCCCAATCCTGGATTTTGATCAGGGGTAAAGAGAGAATGTCGGTAGATAATAGAAAACAGTTTACCATGAAAGATAAAAACAATCCCCCCCCCCCCTGTCACCTACAGATCTCAAAAAAATGAGTCGCGATTAGCACCACTATCGGGTATGTATCTAAGACACATTGATTGTTGCGTATAAAAGTTATGTGCGTTTTACTTTCAGAAACACCATTGCGGGAAATAATTCACATAAAATTTGAAGGTCAGCTGGTATAGGCTACCTATTGCAAAAAATTCCATGATAAATAAATAAATAAAATAAATAAAATAAATAAAATAAATAAAATAAATAAAATAAATAAAATAAATAAAATAAATAAAATAAATAAAATAAATAAAATAAATAAATAAATAAAATAAATAAAATAAATAAAATAAATAAAATAAATAAAATAAATAAAATAAATAAAATAAATAAAATAAATAAAATAAATAAAATAAATAAAATAAATGAATATAAAAAATCTCTTCCATTAATGTCGGGGCAGAAAAGTACCCATAATGTTGGCGGCATTCTTGAGGACTTCCGAAGATTGCCTATGTTTTATGTATTTATTGGCGTGACTATAAGACCAATACTACACTCATTGAATTTATCTATGAATTGAATTGATTGAATTTATATGGAAATCTATGAATCTGAAAGTCTGTGTATTTTGCTACATATATCGCTCATAAACTTGCTTCATTGAAACTCAGAGCTTCTGACAGTCACCATCAAAACAGTTGCCAGAGAACAAAAGAGATATGAATGGTTTTTGGGAAACATTAAAGTTAAAGTGACACCTTGGGAGACGATATCTATATGTGAGACATTCCGCAACGCATCCGTGTATACGTAAATTTTGTTGCAAAAATATTAAATTTTCAACAAAAACTGCTCAATTTATTATTGTTAAACAAATGGGGAATTATTTATGTTTAAATTGACATTTTTTGTAATGCAATTAATTGAGAACGCGTAAATTTTACTATTCTATATATACTGATTCTACTAATCTGAAACACAGATATCGCGAGGGAAAATCCAACAAAAAACATAGTCCGGAAAAAGATACATTACTGACTTCCTAGTCAGGTAATGTCATTTTACTGACGAGTTTTGTCACAAATTTTTCGTACTTCCGAGACTAAAGTGACAACTTCACTCCGTTATGACAAGTACTGAACTGTCACTTTTTGTCCCGCCGGGATTAAATTTGGACGAAAATCCCGGAAGGATGAAATTACTAACAAGGCAATTTCAGTACGTTGTTTCACATTTTGTATACTTCTTAAACGCATCGTACTGCTGCTCATATAGTTTTTTAGATTTCGGTGGTATCAATTCTTTACCTACTTTGGCTGCTTTTTATCAATATCAAATACACCCTACCACCAAAATTATGACACTAGCAATGACAGTTTCCAAATTATTTTTGTTACCATAGCATAGGGATTGTCGTACCAACGCCAACGCAACGTTCCTATGGTAACTTGTTAAGCAGCGATTTTTTGAAAGAACGCGTTCTCTAACTCCATACAGATTTTAGTGTTTCAGTTTAGGAAGTACGAAAAATATCGTATATACCTTGCGACTGAAGTAGTGGTCTTAATCCCTCAGGTAAATTATGGCCCTCCCTTCGGTCGGGCCATAAACTTTACCTTCGGGATTAAAAGTACTACTTCAGTCCCGCGGTATATAATATACTATTACCCGAAATCGTATTTCAGTATAAAATTTCATTTTTATGTAGAACTTTTGATTAATGCCAATTTGTCAGTGATGACAGGAGTCATTATACATATTTGGAAATGTCACAAATACGGTCGGTAAAGTGACGGTGCGGCCAGTAAAATGACAAGCGACAGGAACCATAGTCTGGTCTGCCTCTGTCATGGAAAGTAACATTTCCTGACATAAAATAGGACTGAAAATTACCTAAGGTTTCAGGACGATTTGGGTAAAATAAATGATGATCAATTTGAAAGCACTTATATAGAGAGCACAGAACTTGTATTAAAATTTCAAAGAATTATATCGGTTCCTATCCTATTCCGTAAACATAAAAAATTCGTTCTTTGAAGATCTTATTCTCGTTTCATGTGTTTTGCCCTCGATTTTACTCTAAGTGAGAATAATGATGTCAAGCGAGAATTGATACTTACCTATATCCTTCGTCTAAATGAAGGGATGCCAAGCGATTTGCGAATGGTTACATTTATTTTATTTTATTAATCTAAAGGTTTTGTGAATGGGAAATAATTATTTTTAAACGAGAAAATTCGTAAAATGTGTAAAGTTTGTCTTTAGTATCATAAAATGAGATGTACCGTTTTCCTGCATAGCTGAAATTCAAGTGCATTTACACTTTCATCCAAATAGAGAGAACAATTCCCACACATGTAACATGGAAAGTAACTACTTTAAAATCATTTGTATATTTCGCTAATGGAAAGCAAATACTAACGTTTGCAATGTACCACAAGTGTTTTCCTTGTAATAAAGCACTCTGGACTTTACAGTAAGTAGTTTTCTAAAACCAGGTTCGTGAGAGTTCTATACTCAAGTATATCAAACAAATTTGCATTTGTAGAATGCAGTTTATGAACCATTCTTCATTACATGGGTATAGGTCGTATACGATAATACAACTACAACATGTGCTATTTTAGACATGGGGGGCGTAAAGTTGATAGGTCAATAATACCACAACAATAATTTCTTAAAGGTGTCCCCCCCTTATACTCATCACGAACCCTTTATTTTATACAATGTTTTCAAAGTGAAGTCAAGTATTGCAGCTACCAAGCATTGTTTCACACGATTTCAATGGTCGTGCCACAAAAGCAATTGCACATTGGGTTATTAATTTTTGTAATGAGGTTGACACCTTTAACAAAAGAAGAAATAAGAAAAGAAGAAATAGGTGGAAATGCATTGAAAAGTTTAAAATAATAACTCTAGTTCATTTGTTTTGAAATTCATCTTAATTTTTAGAAGCATAACTTTGTTTACGACTTGTATCTCAGTAATATTAAAATCAGAGTAATTTATATGTTAAATATTTAAAGTACCAAAAGCGCCTGCGTTTTACAATCTTTGTAATAAACCTGACCCAAACATTTTCTTTGTAATTAAAAATATTTGCATATACAAACCACTGCCGGCATTACAATGAAAAGTCATATTCAGTTCCATAAGACCGTAACTCACAAAGTCGTTATATCGGCAGGTACTAACTGAATTTCTTAATTTTTCGCCATTATTCCTGATAATACATAAATAAGCTAACTCTGTACAGATATTAAATATAAGTTACAGTTGAAATCATAATGAGCGACGAATAAAAAATTACTCCAATTCTAGATGTTTCTTTCTAAGCACGAAAATCGTACGAAAAATCCGAGGAAAAATCGGAACTGTACCACCAATTAGTATGAACTCAATTTCGCCTTGGGCTGTGATCGCTATTAAATACGAATAGATCAATCAACGGGTCTTAATCTATAAACGAAAAAAGTTTAATCCAATTTGCTGTTGGCTGCCTCAACTTGGGAAGATTGAGATCGCGATTGAGATTTTATACATGTGCTGGATATAATCCCTGGGGACGTTTTTTTTATAAATGCAGTATATGCATTGAAACGGTTGCTTTTCTGTTCTGATTGAAGAACAATTTCGCAAACTATCTGCTATTGTAAAACAAGGATGCAGTTAACTGGAATTGGAAACTACGGTTTCTGAGAATCAGCATTAATTTTATTTTTCCCTATCATGTCACCTACCATCATCCCTACGTTTAGAGAGCGGGAGAAAGCGCCGAATTTCGAAATATCCTAGGAAATATCGTGGGAGCTGTTTTTAATTTAAAAGTGAAAAGTAGCAATCGCGCGTTAAGCGAATAATAAACGCTAATTTTAGGATTCCGTATAACGATATTGAATTAGAAGTCTCATTCTTTCCTTATTTTATCATTTGCTTCTTTGGGATATTCTACTAATTGAATTGTACGCCCCACTACGTAATGCTGTAACCGTTTATTTTCATACCACTTTATATCCGTTTTTGTAGGGTTGTAGAGTTACTGGCTCACTTATTAGTCATAAACACGATTTGTCAACTTGTCAAGTATTAACTATCAAATTCTTTAAACTGACTTTACACAATTAACTTTTACTACTGAAGCAGTGTTTTCGTCGCTTTATGGCTAAGGGTAGGTTATTTGCTAATAATAATAATAAGTACCTAATTATAAATTCTAACAAATTAAAGTAGGTATGTATCGTCACATTTTTAACCAGACGATACGCAAATTTATTTACCCTGATGTTACTCAAGCTTGTTACAAAGTGAATCAAGACTTAGACGGGATCATTCACTACAAAAATACGTGAAATAGCATGATTAGGGAGCGAAAGGAATTAATGTGTAATGGCTACCAGCCATACTGATCTTCCTCGACCTCTTATCGTGATCGGATACCTAATACCTCAAGAATGAATTGTCGGAGGAGGGTACTCGCAAAGGACGAATGGGACGTCTGGAATAAATATATTGATTGGTGATGTGAAAACTTTAAGCGTGAATGTCTCGAAAACG
Organism: Photinus pyralis; assembly: GCF_008802855.1. Lineage (NCBI taxonomy): Eukaryota > Metazoa > Arthropoda > Insecta > Coleoptera > Lampyridae > Photinus > Photinus pyralis. The sequence goes on from NW_022170596.1 coordinate 4,351,259, forward strand.
GTTTGTCGGAGTCGGAGGAACGTAGTCGTCACAAAGGTAAACTCTAGGGCAAAATGAATCGTCTGGACGAGACATATCTACTGATGTTCCCAAAAATTTCATTACAAATATCTGCAGTACGAAGTGTGAGAGGAGCTGGGTACTCGCAAAGGGCGGAAAGACCGTCTAGACGAGACACATCTATAGAGGATGTAAAAACTTAATTGTAAATATCTGGAAAATGTTGAAGGAAGTTACCTACAAAGGGAAAATGCAATATTTCGGAGAAATTCTCTGAGGGCTTGATTTTTCTTGCATTATATAAGCTAATATAAATTTAAGGTTAGAAAGTGTATTTACATCCAACCAAGATGAGGTTTGTAATGAACACAACCTTCGCATCAGAGACTCAATAGGTTTCTAATGGAAGGCCAAAGGCCGTAAAAGAAAAAATCGAGAACGCGAAGAAGGTTTAAGCAATGAAAACAAACATTATTCAAAATAAGTTCAAAACGAACAAGTAATTTTTTACTCTTGGCCAAACAAAAGCTTTTCCAAATTGCATTATTAATGAGAGCCGGTGGTAAATATATACATACGTATTTATTCTACCAGAAAAATTGCGAATTAGTACCGCAAAATTTGTTCCCGAGGATTAATCGTACATGCCGATCTACGTTTCGTTTCTCTCTGTATGTAATTGACTTTTAAAGTTATTGCCACGTTAACAAGTGCACCTTTTGTTTTCTATAAACAAGGCAATAGGGACTAGCAAAACCTGTATAATTGAAATTATGTTGCAATTTTAATCTAAAGCAGTCCAATTAAAAAGTTTCCAGTGTTTTTTGTTCGTACTTCACAAATGGCAGCTCTAGGAAATGTTCCTATTGTCTCGTAAAAACAAATTCATTGCAGCCCTGCGAATTCTATCATTATTATGCAGGAAAAGTACTTATACTTTGGTACATTATTGTCAGCCCTCCTTTATTAAAAAAATTAATAACATTACCAAAACATTTTATATTTAAAGTGATTACAGCTTTTAGGGTTTGAGTTTTCTTTAGAATCAAATTGTTTATTGAAGATCAGTAAACTTGACCGAGAAAGATACTGTCCGCTAGAAATTAAAAATTAGTTGGAGATTTGTGTAATGCAGTTCAAATTAATATTTTTTCTGGACAATTCACAATCAAAATTTGGAACAATGTTAATTTAAACTTATTACGAGAATATTTTGAAATTTAAATACTCGAGTCTCCCATTTACTTTCAACACTGTAAGTAGAACACCGCATAAAAAGAATTTTAACACACGAGACTATCAAGAAGTTAAAATGTGTCCAGTGAGAGTATGCAACGAATGATAAATCTAATTATAAAACACATTTATTAAGGTATAAGATTATCAATGATTTAAAGTGTGCCCAGTACGCTTTCGCTACCAAGCATAAATTCAGTTTTAAAGCACGTCTCAAGACACAACATTTGTCAAGAAACGGACCTTGTCAAGGATTTATAATCTAGCCAGTGCGATTTTGTCACCAATTACAAATCCAATTTTAAAATACATTTGCTAATACACAAGACCAGTAATAACTTCAAATGATCGTGATATGAACTACAACACCTTAAATCCCTTTTGGTTCTCAGGAAATAATATTATAATACGCCACACGCCAGTAAAATGCCGGGAGTCAACTCAGTTCGCATGATCGGTGTTCTACTCTTGGCTATCTCATATGAGATTTAGTATCTATAGGCTATATCTATGGAATATATAATATTCCGGCTTTATGGCTCAGTGGTAAGAGCGTTGGGCTATAAATCCGGAGGTCGGGTGTTCGAACCTGGGTTGAGGTGAATTTTTCATCTGTGGCGGAGATGTAAATTACCTTAGACCAGTTCCGAGCATTCTACCGGCTACTCCGAATTAGGTTTTCCTGCAGTTTTCCTAATTCGTAAGGTAAATACCGGAGTAGTATAGACCAACTTAAGACCTTCTGCAGAGGCACCTCTAAATAGCATTATGCGGGTCACTCTGTAATTGGGCGCATGCCTGTTGAGGGCCCAAAACTAAGAGAGGGATAATAATAATAATAATAATAATAATAATTAATGCGAGCAACAACACAAACACAACCTCTAGAACAAAGAAACACCATAAATACAAGTAACGCAACTTGCACTACAAAGACAGGTCCACCCAATAAAGTTACACGCCCTAGCACAGTTAAAAAACACATAACTCCTTCTTCACAGAAACACACCACATTATCACAACCCACTCGTATACAACCGAAGCGCAAAAACCTTAACAGCATCACAGGCTCACAAAATACTGCAATATCTCCACCAAAAACCCAAGCAACCTCACAAATACGACCTCAGGAACAAAGAAACACCATAAATACAATTAAAAAATACAAAACTCCTTCTTCACAGAAGCACACCACGTTATCACAACCCACTCGTATTCAACCCAAACGCAAAGCCAAAGAAACACTTACACAATAAACTCCATTTAATAAAATTACAGGAATTATTATAATGATTTGTTTTGTTTTGTTTTGTTTTCCTCTTTCCTGATAGCGTTGGCTATTGTGCCCATCAATAGGTATGTTGGTAAGTACGAATTACATTATCCCTAGATGTCCAATGTACGTGTGTGATTTTTTTTTTTTTTTAAGGACCCTACATAACTTCACCAGACACAGACACAGACACTAATCGTTACTTGATTTTAATCCGTGCGATTAGTTAACCAGGCTAGACCTGAGTTCTCACAAGAAACACCGACCAATAATAATAATAAAACCCCTGTGGGTTCGGGGATAGAATAGGCCCACTCTCGCCCTAGAGATCGTAAAAGGCGATCAATGGGCACTAAAGGTGACCAGTCCAACCACCTTTAGTACTTACCTACCCACTTTACTTTCCAACTCCCACGTCCATGTTCCCTACTTTCCTACATTATACACAACACGCAGGTGGATATTTGCTTACGCGAATATCTTGAAGAGTGACGCCTTCACGTGTTCCTAGTCACCCCATATTCTTATGAAAATGGAGTTTAAACAAAGCCTCGGAAAAATGCCGCTACCTGAGGAGCGTCAGGGCACGTCTGGAGCTATCGCTGGGCGTTGCAGCATGCGAGCCGATAGTGACGAGTTGGTGAACAGGCGGCCGCTCGTCGGGATACCCGAAACCTCTACAGCCGAAAGAAGACTACGAAGAGGACAACGACCACCTGAAGAGGACCGCCATGAAGAGACCTTTGTGCCTGCTTCTCAACCGCTTGTGGATGGGACCAGCGCAAAGGAAACCTCCAAAAGACGTATGAAATGGGACGAAGGGATGAATCGCTTCATTTTCGGTACGTATCTGGAGATCACGAAGATGGAAACGGACAGGACAGCATACAGAGGTAAACTATATCACGCGTTCATTACACAATACCCACATTTAGCACACTTGACAGAACAACGCATTGCAGACCAACGTAGAGTTATCATTAAAAATACACTCCTTACATTAGACACACAGGAACAAATCAGGCACGAAATTGAAGCACTACTCAACACAAACAACACACTCATCGTACAAGATAATACACCCGTTCTAAACAACACTGAAATACAGATATTTGCGACACCCCAGCAATCGATAGATACAAATAATCACATAAACCAAACACTCACATCCCTTCAAAAAGAATTTGACAATGCATTGTTAGAATTCTCAAACACTGACCCAACACAAAGAGCACGAATACCTAAACAAAGTCACACTACAAAATTACGCACACTCTCAAAAACACTAAATGATCACATTTTACCAAATTACATTAACGATAACACAAGCTTACATCAACTACACTTTGTTGTGTATTGCGGTGCGGTTGCAGTTTCTAGATGTAACGGTTCAAGAATAACAACAAACCAAGAACACCACACAACAAAAAAGCGCTCACCCCCGGCTTGGGAAAAACGCCTGATTAATCGCATCGATGACATCAGACGTGACTTGGGTCGAATTACACAATACATACAAGGAACTCGTTCTTCAAAATTAACACGACAAGTACAACACATAACTACAAAACTAAACAATCACACCACACGAGAACAAAATACAAACTATAACGAACATAGAGATACACTCACACAAAAACTATCAATATACACAAACCGTTTAAAACGCTATAGGGAAACTGCAGACAGAAAGCGCCATAACACACAATTTAAACATAACGAAAAACTATTTTACAGATCACTAACACAAAACAGCACTAATGAAAAACTCATTCCACCATCTCTACACTCACTTCAGCAATACTGGTTTGACTTATGGACCAAAGACATTAAACACAATCCACACGCCCCGTGGATTACCACAGAAACCACACGCACTGAATACATTACTCCTATGAATAACACAAACATCACTACAACAGACATCATTCAAACTATTAATCACTTACATAACTGGAAAAGTCCAGGCATTGATAACATTCACAACTTTTGGTGGAAATATTTTACCTACACTCACTCTTACCTTGCGCAACAATTTACCGAACTTCTTAATTCACCAGATCGCACTCCTGCATTCTTTACACAAGGTATCACTTACATGCTCCCAAAAGACAACAATACACAAGACCCATCTAAATATAGACCAATTACATGCCTTCCTACAATATACAAAATCCTTACATCATGCATTACAAACAAAATATACCAACACTGTACTGATAACAACATTCTATACGAAGAACAAAAAGGGTGTACCAAGTATTCCAGAGGCTGTAAAGAGCAACTCATTATAGACTCTGTTATACTTGAACAATCCAGACATAACAAACGAAACATACACACTGCATACATTGATTACAAAAAAGCATTCGATTCAGTACCACACTCTTGGTTACAACAAGTACTCTCAATATACAAGGTCAGCAACAATATTACACAATTCCTCAATTACATAATGTCATGTTGGAACACTACGTTAACACTTACACTAAACGACACAAAACTTATTACTGACCCAATACAAATTAAAAGAGGAATTTTTCAAGGCGATTCTTTAAGTCCGCTCTGGTTTTGTCTTGCTCTTAACCCCCTTTCACATTTGTTAAACACTACTAACTTTGGGTACAATATTAAACACAACCACGAAATACATCACAACATTACACACCTGTTTTACATGGACGATCTTAAATTATACTCTTCCACAAGCATAAAACTTAATCACCTTCTACACATTACCGATACATTCTCACGTGACATACAAATGGACTTTGGAATTGATAAATGTAAAACACAACACATCACAGCTGGTAAAAGACAACTTTTAGATTATGAGCTAGAACAGGGTAATTTAATAAATTCCATGGACGAGAATGAAACTTATAAGTATCTTGGTTTTCAGCAAAATACACCTATTTAAACATACGAGTATAAAACAAACACTTATCACACAATACCTACAAAGAGTACGCAGTATACTTAAAACAAAATTACACGGTAGAAATACAATCAAAGCTATTAACACTTATGCCATACCAGTGCTTACATACTCTTTCGGGATTATACGTTGGACAAATACAGATTTAGAACAAATACAGAGAAACACACGAACACTATTAACAAAACACCATATACATCACCCTCACTCCTCCAGTATACGACTTTACCTTCCTCGTTCGGAAGGAGGTAGAGGACTTACAGATATAAAACTATTACACCAAACACAAATACACAATTTACGACAATACTTTTATAACAAATCAGATACTTCAGTCTTACACAAAACAGTAACATATGCAGACAAATCTAACACACCACTTAACCTACACGAAACTAATGTACTCCCACCCACATCCAAACTTACATACATCACAAATAACATACAGACATGGAACCAAAAGCCTTTACATGGACGATTTCCACAAGAGGTTGGTCAGGATTGTGTTGACTCTATAGCAACGCACAGTTGGTTGTCTGAATGTGATGTCTTCCCGGAGACTGAGGGTTTCATGTTAGCAATACAAGACCAGGTCATTAACATACGCAACTATAAAAAACACATACATAAAGATAAAACAGTGACAAATGATTCTTGTCGACTTTGTTCACAAACATCAGAAACAATCCAACATATAATATCGGCATGCACACGACTTGCACAAACTGAATACAAACATCGACACGATCAGGTAGCTAAAATCATACATCAAAAATTAGCACTTAAACACAATCTCATAACAGATACGACACCATACTACAAATACACGCCACAGATCATACTCGAAAACAACACACACAAATTATATTGGGACAGGACACTACTCACAGAAAAAACTATCCACAATAATAGACCAGACATTACACTTATAGATAAAACACAAAAATCCATTTGTATTATAGACATTGCCATCCCCAACACTAACAACTTAACTAAAACACATGCAGAAAAACACCGCAAATACACCGATATAGCTATCGAGCTTAAGACGCAATGGAGAATGAAATCTACTGTTATAGTTTCCATTATTCTTAGTGCTACTGGAGTTATACCAAAGACAATACACCACAATTTACAACTATTAGGTTTAGACAAAAACACATACAAACATTTACAAAAAGCAGTCATTATCAACACATGCCATATTGTTCGTAAATTTCTAAACATAACACAAGATACTACATACAGAAATGATCCACAACGTATACATGTAAACAACAGTACTCGCTCACAACACGGTACACAACATACTGTAATATCTCCACCTCTAACCCAAACAAACACACAAATACAACTTACCGAACAAACAAGTACAACAAATGATACAACATATACTACATTCAGAGATTCACCTCTGAAGCAAACCACATTATCACAACCCATTAGTATTCAACCCAAACGCAAAAGCCTAAACAGCACTTTAGACTCACAACATGACACACAACATACTGTAATATTTCCAAACTTAACTCAACCAACCACACAAACACAACTTCCTGAACAAACAAACGCAATAAATACAAGTAACGCAACACGCACTACAAAGACGCCCTCACCCACACGACCTAGCACATCTGAAAAACACAATACTCTTTCTTCTCAGAAACACACCACGTTATCACAAACACAACCCACTCGTACTCAACCCAAACGCAACAACCTTAACACAGGCTCACAAAATACTGTAATGTCTCCACCAATAACCCATGCAACAACAGAAATACAACTTCAAGAACAAAGAAAAAAATACAAGTAACGCAACATGCACTACAAAGACAGGTCCATCCAATAAAGTTACACGCCCTAGCACATTTAAAAAACACAAAACTCCTTCTTCACAGAAACACACCACATTTTCACAACCCACTCGTATTCAATCGCAACGCAAAAACCTTAACAGAACTACAGGCTCACAACATACTAAAATATCTCCAGCAAAAACCCAAGCAACCTCTCAAATACAACCTCAAGAACAAAGAAACACCATAAATTCAACTAACGCAACATGCACTACAAAGACAGGTCCACCCAATAAAATTACACGCCCTAGCACAGTTAAAAAACACATAACTCCTTCTTCACAGAAACACACCACATTTTCACAACCCACTCGTATTCAACCGCAACGGAAAAACCTTAACAGAACTACAGGCTCACAACATACTAAAATATCTCCACCAAAAACCCAAGCAACTTCACAAATACAACCTCAAGAACAAAGAAACATCATAAATACAAGTAACGCAACATGCACTACAAAGACAGGTCCACCCAATAAAGTTACACGCCCTAGCACAATTAAACAACACATAACTCCTTCTTCACCGAAGCACACCACGTTATCACAACCCACTCGTATTCAACCCAAACGCAGAAACCTATACAGCACTACTAGCTCACAAAATACTGTAATATCTCCAATAACCCAAGCAACCTCACAAATACAACCTCAAGAACAAAGAAACACCATAAACACAAGTAACGCAACATGTACTACAAAGACAGGTCCATCCAATAAAGTTACACGCCGTAGCACAGTTAAAAAACACAATACTCCTTCTTCTCAGAAACAACCCACTCGTATACAACCGAAACGCAAAAACCTTAACACAGGCTCACAAAATATTGCAATATCTCCACCAAAAACCCAAGCAACCTCACAAATACGACCTCAGGAACAAAGAAACACCATAAATACAATTAAAAAACACAAAACTCCTTCTTCACAGAAGCACACCACGTTATCACAACCCACTCGTATTCAACCCAAACGCAAAGCCAAAGAAACACTTACACAATAAACTCCATTTAATAAAATTACAGGAATTATTATAATGATTTTTTTTTGTTTTGTTTTGTTTTCCTCTTTCCTGATAGCGTTGGCTATTGTGCCCATCAATAGGTATGTTGGTTAAGTACGAATTACGTGTGTGATTTTTTTTATCTTTTATTTATTTATTTATTTATTTTTTTTTTAAGGACCCTACATAACTTCACCAGACACAGACACTAATCGTTACTTGATTTTAATCCGTGCGATTAGTTAACCAGGCTAGACCTGAGTTCTCACAAGAAACACCGACCATAATATTTAATAAATGTCCAACAGAAAATCTTTCCAATTACAGAACAAACTTAACTTCATTAAGCACGTAGTGTTTCTTATAGCTAGAATAATAACTAAATTAGTAAACTTATAATTAACATAAAAGAACTCTAATAAAAAAAATTAACATTAGAAAACTAATAAAGATTTACTTTACAAAATGCAGGTTACCCACAGAAAAAGTGAAACAAAATGCTGACAAAACAATGCATTTCCGTATTGTGTATATAACATAAAAAACAAGAAGCAATAAGATACAAAAAATCAATGCAATATTGATGGCAAGCTAGAATTGTTGATATCACAGCGTTGGCTTATCGAATTAAATATACGGCACATAGTGAGAATAGGGGATTGAAATAGAATTTCTGTGCGGGGAGTGTTGTAGTGAAATGTTCTAGAACTAGTATTCCGTACACTGGTATAGGTATCTTAAAACAGATACCTTTCTCCTAGTGTCTAATGATTGAAATTGAAACATATGCAGCAATTCTTTGTGATCAAAACCTCTCACAGGATAAGTACCATAAGTTTTACAGTGCAAAAATTTTAGAAATTTTCTTTGTATAGATTCAAGAGCATTCTTATGGGCCGTGTATGTTGGATTATATATAAGCGAACAGTACTCAATTTTAGAACGCACTAAACTATAGTACAACGATCGAACTGCTAATTGATTAAAAAAGTGTTTACAGTTTCTAATTATAAATCCAAGCATACGATTTGCTGAATGACAGACATCTTTGATATGGTCACTAAAAGTAAATTTGCTGTCAAACGTGACACCTAAATCTTTTATTGAGAAGAAACGCTGTAATTTTGCATCATTAATAGTGTAGTCGAACTGAATTGGGCGCACTGTACGGGTAAACGAAACTATTTTATACACTTCGCGACATTAAGAGACAACAAATTAACATTACACCAATTGCTTAAAGCATTAACGTTTGTTTGGAGTTGTAAACAGTCTTCAACACTTGATATAATAGAGTATATTTTCAAGTCATCTGCGTATAGTAACTTATGGCAGTAGATAACGTCCGCTACATCGTTGATAAACAAGCAAAACAGGAGAGGACCTAAGCTGGAACCCTGCGGAACCCCTGAAGTTGCATGCACCGGTGACGATATGAAATTATTAAATGTAACAGTTCGAACACGATTCTTGAGATACGACTGAAGTACCTAATCGTACAAGGTTTTCATGAAATCCGTAGCGACGTAGCTTCTTAATTAAGATTTGATGTGGTATTCGATCAAAAGCCTTTGAAATATTGGTGTAGATAACGTCTACCTGTCCTCTTCGATCCAATACTTCAGATACATATTGTTTGAAACATGTTAAGTTGCTTAACGTCGAACGCTTGCTAATGAATCCATGCTGACACTCCGAAATTATATTCCTAACATTACAATATATTTTGTTATACAATGTGATTTCAAACACCTTACTAAATTTATTCAATAGACTAACCGGGCGATAATTCTCAACGTTGTTAGCATCTCCGCTCTTCAGGACAGGAGTAATATTAGTAACTTTCCATATCTCGGGAAAAACACAGGTCCTTATTAATAGCAATATTGAAAATTAGACTCAATGGTTTTACAAAAACATCTCTGCAATCTTTTACAAGAAAACTTGGGATTAAATCTTTACCAACAGTACTTTTAGATTTTAATTTATTGATGGCATCGATCCGAAAGCTAAGTTAAGATCTCGTTTTTTATGCCCGCTAATGCCTGAGGATTCACAAAGCCTTATACTTATTTTATCTTTTAGTTCATATTTTTTATTTACTTTTTGGCGTGATTTATAACGCCTGGTGCCCAAAATTATATGAGGTTTATAAAACCTCGGCGGATGTTTTACTGATAGACCTGTTCCTTTTCCTTCTCGAGGTTCGCTGCATGATTTAAGGATTTGCATTTGGATTTGGATTAACGTAATCATAATATACCTAAAGGAACCGAACAGGGGACGTACAATTCATTAATTTCAGGAGTCTTCTCCATTTTACACTCCTAAACTCGGTATGCCACTAGTAGACTGTGAAACAAGAATTTTTGGTTTGTTTAGAAACTTTTGCTAGACAAAAAACAGAAATCAATTTTTGGTAGTTAGCGAAGTGGTTAGCTAAATCAAAGTATCATTTTTCAAATCTTCCAGTAGATCCTAGATTTATTTGGATGATGCCTATCTTTTCTTTTATTACAAGCACAAAATTTTATGCGGTATGCGGTATGCAGTAAATGGTTAAGAACATAATTACTTATACATGTCTGCTTTAAAAAATATTTGCAAGTCAAAAATGTAGAAGTAGACGTTGACATACAAATAAAAATATATCTATGAATATAGTTCACAGTGCATTTCTTTAAAAGAAATAAAAATTGGCACTAATTTCTGCTCGTTTCTCCATTTAATCGTTGCTCTACTACAACACTCTAAAAAACTCACCCTGTATAACTAAAGTAATATATTTTCTTATTGCATTGAGTGCTTGCATAATCCTGTTCTACAAACCTTTTTTATACCTAGCGAAACCTTTCGTTTCTTTTTGACATGAAAGCTGTCAAATTCATATTGCAAACTATCCAAATTCAGCTTTGAATTTATGTTGAAATGTCGTAGACAGTACTTATAGTAAAGTGGAGACTATATTATTTAAAAAAAAGTAATCGAATATCAATCAACAGGAAAAACACATGGTTAACAATTTCCATTGGCGTATTTATTCAGCAAGCAAAAATTAATTAGGTTTTAAATCGAACCTCACGTCAGCCACAATGCTGCCTTCCTAAAACAGAATACCCTCTAATTTCATTTGTGCCCACACATCACATCCTACAAGCCCACTTGAACTATACTTATTATTGATAGATCGTACAGGAGCTTAAAGAACTCGGTCAATCGTACTAGACGGTAACTAAAATGCAAGGCCACTTTTACAATAGCAATTTCGGCAGATAGGTAGTAGTCACGAAGCTTGATCTCTCCCAATGTAGCAGTCGTTTAAGAGTTGCCTATAAAAAGACAAATAAAAATGCACCAATAAGGTTTTATTTCTCTATTTTCTATGCCAAAACAGATTATATGACCAATAAAAGAGGCAGTTGTAGTTTAGAAGTCTGAGAAATCGTCGATGAGTTCAAAGGAAGAAGTTTTTTTTTCGAAAACTAGCAGACCTGCGTTACCTAATTGAAAAAATCGTTCATGGCTCGAAAACGCCATGTCGAATACAATTACAAATCGCTGCGGATTTAAGTAATAAATCGCCAGAAATCGCATTTATATTCAGCGATTGGAAATACAGATTTTCCTCTTTCAAATTTAATATTTTCCATTAAGTAGTTTTATATAGCGTTTTCTATGTTGATCCCCCAAATCCTCGTTTAACCTAGATTTTTAATGAGATTGTAATAGTGCCTCAATGGTGTAGCAGTCGCAACACCCATTTCACAGTTACGGGATTTTCGAGACGATAAGAACTCTCGAGACGTTGGAATTTTCTAATTAAGAATTTCAGTTAAGTAACTCACGAAAATGTTATATTTGTAAATTACCCTTTCGGCATTTACAATAGTTAGAGCGCTTTTGACCCTTTGAATTTACACCCTCCCCTTTGAACCAAAGTGCAAAAATATTCCAATTAAATACGAAATTCGAATTTGAACTGATGCAGCAGGAAGCACTCATAATTACGATGTACTGCTGTTAAAAGCTCTTGCTGAGAACGATGGCCGAAGTAAAATATTACTTCATATTCAAACGGGGAACGGTAGTACGGCTTTTAAATCTTAATAAATAGAGATAAACGAAGAGTTTCTTTTAAAAGATATACGGAAGATGTCAAACAAATTAGGATAAGGGGTGATAAATTCCACCTCATTTACTTCGTTATGGTGAGATGTCTTGAAATTAAGGGGAGCTAAATAATTCACTGAAAAAAATGACTTCCTTGTGGTAACAAATTTAGAATTGCTACATGCATATTGTTGCAGCAGCAAAAAGAAATGGTTTTTAGAACTAAATAATTTACTGCTTTAGTTTTCCCAAGTAGTTGCGATTTCCTGGGGTTAATAATGAAACTTTGTTGGAGGATAGCAAACATTTTTTGTTAAGAGCGCCAACGAGCATTTTGCATTGATTCCATGAACATAAAAGTATGCCTTCATAACAAAAAGCAGTTTGCTGATAAACCTAATACCACTGTATTTGTGACAACATACTAAATTCCTTAACTTGAAGGACGAAAATAATATAAAATTTTATTTATAATACTGCAATCATGCAATTCCCAAGTAGTTGACAGGATGTGCTTATCTCACCTTGCCTTGCATGTCCCAGAGTGCCAGCCAGATGTGAGAGGACATCATTACAAAGTACTCTGTGACCCTGTCCAGTGTCATAATTACTAGCTCATTTTTTCACGGTAAGTCGCCAATCTTGTACCTACTGAATTTCGGTTATTTACATTACGAACTTTTAGTATTTTAATGTTTTTTCAATGGCTGAACAAAGTGTAGGTGATATATTGGAACAATGGGGATTCCCGGAACTACTTTTGGTGTTTGAAGGTAAGTGTAACTTTAATCCATAAATTGTTTTGAACTATCTTTTGTTTTCCGGCATTTTCATTTTTAGATTTTTCGAACAACAACTCGAAAAGTGCCGGTCTGATCAGAAACTGGTCGAGGAACTTTTTATTCAGTTTTCTTTGTATAACACCATCCCATAGTCCGTGTGCGCGAATTTCGAAACACGCTGTATATGTAAAAGCTGTTTACATGTAGTGTAGGTAAGTTTTAATCTCGGTTTTAATTTAAGTGTTTTATATTTTGTCTTTGGAGATGTTAATGATAAAAAAGTTTTTCTTTTGTAGTTAGGTAAACAGTAAGTGATTTAATAAATGTGTATTTTAAAAAAAAAAGTGATTTGTTTTAATTGACATCACCAAAACGCGTGGACGATGCAGACAGAGCGGAAAATTTATTGTTCCAACCAGGATTCATAGTTAATCCAACTAATCATTTGAGACAATTTATGAGTTTCCAGCATAAATGGTATGCTACTACAACAAAGATAAAAAAGGACAAATTAGGAGGTCCAGCAAATACTCGTTAGTTTATATAACAATACCGCTCTGCTGCTGCGACTAAGCATTACTTGTTACAGGGACAAATTTTTTTGCAAGCTTATTTAGTTCCTCAAACAAAAATGGTATGCTTTCTTAACTAACTTGTATAATTTGTCACAAGTAATTGTTTTAGCTACTGGAACAAATTTACTTCCAACAAGTTATGTTATGTTGATTTCCTACAGCAAATAATTTTGTTGAGGCTATAGCTACTAAAAAAATTAGTTGGAGTAACTAATTGTTAGTTGCGACAACATTTCTTTTTTTTTCAGTGTTGTCTAAGAAATTTGGTTTTTGCGCAAGGTTTTCATTGGCGGATATTAGCTCGTATAACCCGGATTATTCGAGATTTTAGCAGTGTATTTTACAAGTGGTTCATCTGATCAAAATGATTATTACGTAATCTTATATATCCGTTTAATAAGTAGCAAAATTAGGATGTTTGCTAATTTTGATGATTTATTCTTCTCTAGCGGTACCTATTGAGCAATAAATATTCAGAAATATGTAAACGATACAGTAATAGCATAATTAAACCACGATATCTACAAAGCTAGCTAAAAGTTTCTGATGTTACAATTACATCTTTTATGACGAAACTGAAAGTTATGTGTACGAAGTTTTATATTAAATTAAATTACTCTTGGAAGTCGCACTTCCTTTCTGATTTAAAGTCATTGTATTAGCACTAAATAAGTGAATCTTTCTTGCAGATTTTCACTATCATTACCATCGTACATTAAGAAACGGTTGTTAGTAATTTCTAGCAGTTGGAGTTCAAAATACATCCAGAAATATGCAGAGCTACATAACTCGCGATATTTCATTGCAAACTTTCGACCCCGACTTTCAAATTTTGTACTGTTTTACACCCTTGGCCCTCTTCGTATGAAAGCAAATTTATATTGGGCCCGAAAAGGTAATAATTAAGGTGTGAATGAGGGTTGAAGAAGGATCAAAGTAGGCATGAAGTGGTTTCGAAAGAGGTGTGAGGAAACCTCTAGAAAAACTCTTCCATGGAGGAGTGAAGAAAGCTTCAAAAAGAGATAACCTAAGGAAGTCTCGAAGAAGGTACGAAAAAGGGTCGAATGTTGCACAACGATAGGGTAGGTGGATACACAAGATTTTCAGTAAGTTGGAGGGCTCATTAGTAAAGCAGCTCAGAGGGACGAATGCCGTCTAGCTGTTGAGGCGGGCAAGTCCCTAACGTGGTCGGGGATGAGGAGGTAAAAAGTGGAAATGGTTCGAAGTGTTTAGAAGGTTATAAGGTCACTGGAGCAAATGAAAGCGGAAGCGGAGAGAAAGAAAGGAGAACGCACACTAGAAAAAAGAGAAATGAGCGAATTGAGGGTAGAAAAGGAAAACATGGAGTGCGATCTACATATGACGTTAAACAGTTAAAGGGAATGGGATATACATAAATGACGGTTTGGCATGTGAAGAAAGAAGTGTACAAAGAGGAATTAGAGAAGTTGTGGAAATCGAAAGAGGAAAGAGGAAGAAAGTAGGATAGGGAAATAGGAAAATAACGGTATAATATGAATAACCATATGTGGAGCAAAGGAAAAGGTTTAGTGAGAATAGAGAGGAAAAGAACGAGAAGTTATAAGGAGGAAAAGAGGGGGCGTGGGGGTACAGATACAAACAACGGAAGAAGAGAGATAAACGAAATGAGGACAACATGAAAATGATATTCTGGAATATAGCGGGTGTAGCTGGTACAGACGCGCACCTCTGAGAGTTTGTAAGAGGATGTGATGTCGCGTGGTGATAGTAAAATATATCATGGATAGAAGAAAAGAATTGGGAGAAAATATAGAAGATATTCCAGATGAATCCATTTTGAAGAACTGTTTCCGCAGAGGGACAATGTAAAAGGGAAGATTAATAGGAGGGATGTATCTTGGATATAGGAGGATGAAACGAAAGTGGAGGACGGAATACAGGCCAAACAAGTGGCAGTGAAGGGAAAGAAAATTAGAATGATAGAGAGGATGAGGGAGATTTTAATGCTAGAACGGGAAATAAAGGAAATTGAGTTGAGTTGGAAAAAGGAACACACCACAGAAAATCAAGAGATAAATAATGTAAAAAAAGGGAGAAGTGATACCAGAATTACCCGAAAAGAAGAGTTGGCGAATTTCAAACGGAAATATAAAGAGAGAGATAAGGACGGGCAATTCGCATACATGGGAGGAAGAGGGAAATCGGTACTTAACTTCATAATAGTAAATGAAAAAATAGATAAATTTATGGTAGGAACAAGGACAGAAGGGTATCATCAACCGATGGTATTATATCTAAAAGGGAAGCTAAGTGAATCAAGAAATAATAAGATGTAAAGACGAAGGGTGATACAGTTATGGACAAGAGACACGGTGGAGTTATGTAGAGGAAGACTAGAGGAACAAGGAGAAGAAATATGAGCGAGTACAGATGAAGGGTGGAATAGTATAAAGGAGTATATTAAAAGGCAATAACGTGGAAAAAATAACTGAAGGGGAGGAAGAAAAAAAAGAAACGAGTGGTGAAACAGAGAGGGTACACTGTACAGAGAGAGAAATAGATATAAAATTAATGACTAAGAAAAAAACAAGAGGGGAAATAAAGGAACAAATAGTGAGAGACCAGAAAAAAAGTAAATAAAAAAATGTAAAGAAAAAAAGAGAAGCAACTAAAAAGACCGAAGAAGACGAGGTAGGAAATGAGACTTTGGTTTGCGCCACAGATAGGGTCAAGGAAAGTATGACGAATTTAATAAACAAAGATTGGAAAGAGAAATGGAAGAAAAGAGGATGTTGGGAGAAACAAAAATGGGCTTCAGAAAAGGGGGATCGACTGTGTAAGTATAAGTTGTAACCTGCAGGGGGGTCTCGTTTCTCTAGGTTGAAATAATGCCAACGATAAGAGGGAGCCACTCTGTAGTTAAAAATTTACGTGATGTAAACGTAATTTTGGTTTAGCATTAGAAGTTTCAGACGGGACATCTACAATGTTTTAGTTTATTTGTTTAGACCTGAGGGAAACTCTGTCAAATGTACACAGAATTTAAGGATTTAATGGTCATTGTAGTAAATGATTTCAATTCCGTTGCAGTTTTTTTCTATTATAGTGCTAAGGATATCTTTACTATGGCAATATTAAATGTATAATGTGATCATGACAATTCCGGACTTCTTCATGCACTGTTATCAAAATAGGAATAAACGAATAGACGGCATCTCCCAAAGAAAGGCGAGTTTCACTTTTAATGTAATGTCATATGGGTTTGAAGTAAATAACGAAAAAAATAGCAAATAAAACAAACAATGGGGGCGTTTCCATTATTGGGACAATTCTCTTTTTTCCCATTTGTCGATCGTAAAGTAGTCAACTGGCCCGGTTTCAGCCGGAAGATACTGTTTGCGTAAATTTATTGTTACTGTCATCGCATAAGACTAAAATTAACCATAAAATATCGCGTAAGGTCCCTTCAACTAATTTATATCCGTCCGTTATTTTGATGGCCATAGTGGTGATAATATATCTATTTTATTGTTGGCGAACAACGTTAACTTTTTCCCCCATCAATCATTCGATCTAGTTTTACCGACCTCATTTCGAACGGCGCGCACGTGTTTTTTACTCTCTTTTGAAATAAAATCAGAAGTGAAATTCTTGTAAAGTGGAAATATCGATCGGTTGTGTTTTCTTTTTGGAAGTATACCGTTCCACTCTTAAATCTCTTTTCCAATATCGAAATTGATATTTAAGATTTCCCTAATGTTATTTTTGTCCTTCAGTGGTGTTGCTTCTGTAATATAGTACAGCTCGAATGGACTGCAGTTACTGAACGGTAAATTCGGTTTCGGTTGTTAGGCTACCCACCAAACTTTGTTTTATCGGAGTTACTCCTGAAATGCACAAGCAATTTGCATGCGCTCGTATAGTGATAATAATTGAAAGGGAAATGGGGTTAATGACTGTTTATAATTAACTGGAGTTGTTCTGTTGTACGAAATACAATATGAGGTTGGAAGTTATTAAGCACGCTATCGAGGCGTCATTTGATATTAAGCGGTCAATTCTTAACCCTCGCGATGAAATGAAATGGTATTAAATAGAAAATTCCCTTTCCCTAACCATCTAGATGTTGAATAGCCACATGGCATTCGATGTCTTAGGTATAAAAATTGTGCAGGAAATAGTAATGGCCAACATCACACAAATTTTTAACTCAGTTATGGTTTTACGACACTATCCGTCGGCATGGTCAGTGTCCCATCTCGTTGCTGCATGTCCTAGACAAGATATTTGAAATCCATGCTTAATTTTTTTCTTAGGAACCCATTTTGTGGACGGATTAGCTTAGGATTGCACGATGCGCTCTGAAAAAACGAACGGCGCAGATTTGGCAGCACCTAGAATGTCCCTCTGTCACTATTTGCAGCACAACAGGACGTAGACATGTATTGTTTGTTCTACTTTCAAATGACAAAATCTCTTCTGAAGAGCGCCTAATTTTATGCAACCAACTTCTTCAAACAAATAAAGGTCTGGCTGTCAGATTAATTAATTTGAATATTGTTACATTGGCTTTTCTATTTTTATTTTCGTTCGTGTGCGATGTATTCAACTGAAGAAAAAGTTGACAGTGTTCATTGGTATAGTGCCGGTAGCAGTTCAAGGAGCATAATAGATTTATTTTCTGTGAAGTCAAAACAATTGGCAAATTAATTAATAATGACAGGCAGATCTTAATTTGATTATGGAAGTTATTTTTGTTGCATAAAATTAGGCGCCTTTCAGAAGAGATTTTGTCATTTAAAAGTAGGCATAGGGAAATACGAAAATACCTATACTATGGCTACTTCTTAATAAATTGCACTGTATATACCTATACTCTGTGCTATCACAAGCTTTTTGTCATTTAACATTTCGTTACAAATCTTTTTTTTAGTTTAAAGGTTCGTTTTGTTAATGCTAGTTGTTTTTTATAAAGGATAAAATCGTAAGGATCGTTAGTACGTTGCCATTTTTTAAAAGCAACAGTTTACTGAATCTATTAATACTCTTACTGATGTAAAATATGCCTGGAAAAAAGTCAAAATTTTGAAAGACAAGTGGGTTTGTACTGAAAATGCTAATAGGGAAAAAAATTTACAAAAGGACAAAGAAATTGAAGTCATGCTTGATAAACTTGCCCCACCCTGGGTCGCGACCAATCCTGTGGAGGTACCGTGTACAATCACTGAACATGAAACCTTTTTCAATAAAAGTTTCACCATTGAAGAATTTCAAACGGCCCTTTCCTCAAGAGGGGATAAATCGGCTCCAGGTCTTGACGGTGTTAATTACGAAGTCCTCCATAACATACCCAAACCATACCATCATACTTTACTGAACATCTTCAATGACATGTATATCACCGACTCGTACCCATCAGCATGGAAACAAATATATATTCACTTTGCTAGTAAACCGTACGGAGAGGGCGTAAGACCACTTGCTTTGACTTCTTGCTGCTCCAAGCTGTTTGAGCTAATGTTGTCGTACAGGCTTCGCTGGTGGTTGGAGCACAATAATCTTCTCCCCGCCACTCAGTCAGGATTCAGAAAGGGGCGATCTTGTGCTGACAATTTGGCCATATTGACTCTTGAGGCGGACGATGCGATTCGATCACATGAACAGCTACTAGTTGCTTTCTTAGATGTTTCGGGCGCGTTTAACGATGTCCTTCCTGACATTTTAGTAGGGAAACTGGCGAACATGGGTTGCCCAAGCAAACCCCTCAAATTTATAAAGTTCATGACCTATGAAAGATTTATTTACACCTGCTCCTCTGTTGACGGCCCCAAAACTACTCACAAAGGTGTCCCACAGGGAGGAGTTCTGAGTACTTTACTATACAATTCGTATGTCGCGAAAATTGAACATAACATTCCCTCCAATACTAATATACTACAATTTGCTGATGACATAGCGGTATATATTCGTACTAAAAATGTTAATAAAGATGTGCGAATCCTCGATCAATCGGTGAACACTATCAATGAAAACTTGAATCTGATTGGTCTTTCTCTCTCTCCTAAAAAAACAGTTTTTCTACGATTAAGAGGACGGACTCGTGACACAATCAAATTCCGAATAAAATTAAATGGGCAAGAGATAACTGAGTCGGATTCAGCCAAATTTTTAGGTATCATTTTCGATACAAATCTCAACTTCCATAAGCATATTAATTATATTATATTAAGTACGAACCGCAGACTCAACTTGCTCAGATTCACTCGAGGCATCCAATGGGGATGCTCTCCTCAGACATTGCTCACCCTTTATAAGTCTTATGTACGTTCGAAAATAGATTATGGTTCATTTGTTTATTTTCCTAGAAACCAAAATATGATTGACAAGCTTGAACGGCTGCAATACGCAGCCATTAGGTTGGCATTAGGATACAGGGGTAGTACACCAACAAACGTTCTACTTGCAGAGGCTAAGTTGTTAACAATAGAGTCCCGCTCAAAACTACTCTGTTCTCGTTATCTGTTAAAAGTCCTTTCTAATTCCAACCTGATAGTTAATAAAGCTATTAAAAAATTCTTTGTTGGTTCCGTTACTGATAGAAGAATCAGACAGAGCCTTATTGGCAAAGGTATTAAAGATATCCTTAGCCTGCAACCGCAGATACTGGTATCAAACAACTTGCCTATCTACGAAGTCGATTACCGTTTTGTTTGATCGAACTAATATCCATCTGCAAGAAGGCAAAATCTTAAATCTAACTGATAGTGTTCCAAAAATCAACTCTGCCATCGACAGCTTAATTAATGGGAAACAGAATCACATATATTTTTATACGGATGGTAGCGAAACAGAAGAAGGAATCTCAGTTGGCGCTGCATTTCTTGCTCCTCACGTTCAAACATCTGGTACTAAAAGTATTATCAAGGCCGCGTCTATTTTTTCAGCGGAATGCATTGCAATTATTGAAGCATTGAAAACAGCCTTAAAATACAAAACTAGAAATACCTCAATCATAACTGATTCGCTTAGTATTTTACAAACCCTCAAAAAACCAAGTCTTTCGATAAAAACTAGCCCTTACATACTAGAAATCAGACAATTAATTCACACTTTCAAAAGCGGTAACCCGAGCAACTCGGACATATTTTTCTTCTGGGTACCCTCGCATAGGGGTATTACTGGAAATGAAGCAGTAGATAAACTTGCTAAAAATGCAACTTGTTTAGAACCCAACATCAGTAGAGTGCCACCTTTAGATCTTTTTACAGCAATCAGGAAAAATATAATGGCGGAATATAATTTCTACATAGAAAACTTAGGGAAAATCAAGGGAGTGCAGTATTTTGAGCTATGTCATTCCAGGAGGGAAGTGCCATGGTTTCAGGACCTTAACATTCCTAGAAAATTAATTACCTTTATAAATCGATGCCGCTCTGGCCATTACAATCTCAAAAAATCACTATTTAAAATAAAAATTCTGAATAGCCCTAACTGTGAGTGCGGCTACATGGAAGAGGAACTGAATCATGTCTTGTGGCAATGTCCTAGATTTGATGAACAGCGAGAACAACTTATTAAACTTCTTCGAGCACATGATAAAAAATCACCTTCCCCCTCCATATAAATTCATTTATAGGTAAACCGAACGTCTTAATAATGTCATACATCCTGAAATTCATGTTAAGTTGTGATCTCAAAATTTAATTCAAATTGTTCTAATAACCACAGCAAGCTGTATGGCCAGTTAGGCTGGATGCTTTAATAAAAAAAAAAAAACATTTTGTTACGATAGACGTACTTAACTCGACCTCTTTGCTAATATTTTAATTACAATGATCTGCTTCATTTACTCGTCGTAACGCAAGATAAATATTTATTTGTTATAATATATAATATATACATCTAAAATAAAATTGCATAATCTAACCGCGAGGATTACTTTAAATTCTCAATTCTCCTTTACTTTTCTTAGAGCTAAATAAAAAGAAACCAACTTGATTTATAAGTATGAAAATGAAATAATTAATTTCCCTTCAATACAAAAACACACATTCGCACACACAAAGTTATCGTTGCATATCTATACAGGGTGTTTTTTTTAAGATGGGCCATAGAAAGCACATACCTAGCATACATCATAACCGTAGGTGTGTGGTGTGTGACAACAGACAATGTAAAGTTTAAAATGAGTCATAGGGAAATTTACATTTCGCCAATTGTTTGTTGTTTATATCTGATTTGAATAAACTTGACTTGACAATTTCTACAGTACTGTGGTAGATGATTCGTGAGAAAGCTATGACTGAAACAATTGATGCAATGTAGGTAAATTTCCCTATGACCCATTTTAAATAACTCAACGCCTTTACATTGTCGTATGGCCCATCTTAAAAAAACACCCTGTATTTAGATCACGCATTTTTTTATGTGATGTTTGTCATATCACATTTCTTTTACTTTATACAGCTGTTATAACTTTATAACAAGCAAATATATTACTATTATCTCAAAGAGTAGGTACAAACTAATTCGATTAAACCGTCTCGATTGTTGTGACGTACGAAAACTCCCATCTACGAAAAGAATAACTAATGAAAGACTGGCGCGTTTCCGCAAAAAATTCCATTAGCTGGGAAGCGCGGTAGTACAATGAATAATTGAAAACTCCGACCGTCTAATGATGAGTAAAAATTAATCAATAAATTAAAAACACCGAGAAAGCGGAAGGCGTCTTGGATACACAGGTAAAAAGAACGGGAATTGAATCATTACTTGCACTTCGTTACTAAATTGTAATTTCCTTCGAAATGAATTGGCTCCGTAAAAATAAAAGGACACGAAGTGAGCACAAAACATCTTTAATAAGCAAAATTGTTTTTCCCAATCAATTTACTGTCGGATTTTCGTTTTGAAGGCAGCGTAAAAAGACAGTGCGAACACAAATTAATAATAAATCAATTTTGCCGCATCCACAATTCCAATTGATGACGTCGGTACGTGCTTTATTACACCTAAACTAAAGCAAGCATATAATTCAAGAGCGAGAGCAATATTAGTGCGGCAATAAAAATTAATAAAATATGTTGAGGGTTAATCGCGTTATTAAATGTGAGATGAAGTATTGCTTTACAACAAAAACAACAATAAATTGGGTAATTATTCGTTTTTCATATCGGTTCCGATCAGATATTTCTTGCTTTGTAATGTTCCTCCCCATCTGAATGATTTATACACCTTTTTCTATATTTTGGTTAGTTTTCGCTTCTCTGAGTTTGTTTAAGTTATCTATATTATCAATATTGTAGTATATCTACTGAAATGAGAAAAGATTTCATGTTACGAGATCAACAACTACGTTAAGGTAATTTTGTCACTTATGCGGTTGACACATGCCTTCTGGGAGAGGTTTTAGGGTTTTAAGTAATTGGCAGTACAGTAGGATAGTTCAGGGTGTTTTGTTATTTGGCATCTGATTGGTGCTTTCTATTTAATTTCTATTTATCATGCGGAACCGTAAGAGACAGCTTGCCCTCTTAGATTTCCCTTCTCTCTCATCTGCAGTATCCGTGCTTAGCATTGGCACGTGTAGGGAATGCAATACCGGGATTGCGGGATCCCGCAGCATTTTTGCGAGATTAATCCCGCACATAAATGGAGCGGGATCCCGCGGGATTTGCGGGACTGAGGAATTTGTCGACCAAGGGGACGACTCTGTTTACTTTGTTAATGAAAATAACAACGGCGAATTATTTTTTAAATAATTGTTAAACTTTTTTCGTTAAAAATGTACTATGATTTTTGAGGCACTTTAGAAGACTTTTTGTGCTTTACAGGTAAGGTTTTTTTGAGTTCTAAGTTAGGCCGAAGGTACTTTTTTGTTAAATATTGTGATAGGTAATTAGCGATTTATTTTAATCCAGAAGTTAACCGCACATAATTGCTTATTTGCTAATTTACTTAAAGTTTTGCGAGATCCCGCAAATTCCGGGATCCCGCGGGATTAACATCTAACAATCCCACAAATACCCGGATTGAGATTTTGCTGCGGGATTGCATTCCCTACTAGAAACCAACTTTTTCGATCAGACTTCTCAATAAAAAGTTATAGACTAGAAAAGAAACCAATTTCGAAAGAAAATTGAAAGGACTGTAACTTTTGAACTAGTAGCCCAATCTTAGAACTGTTTGAAATTATGGATTCTACAGGCCACATTCTATAAGAAACATTTTTTCCGGGTCGATCTGAGACAATTTTTTTTGAGGGCCTCAAAAAAGGGCAGTGTATAACCTTCCTTTTTTACCAAAGATCGACTGCACCAAAATTTCTCGAGAAAACACTTTTTCTTATTAATTTTGGTGCGTAGAATCCAAAACAATTCGTACTTTTTCGATCAGACTTCTCAATCAAAAGTTATAGACTAGAAAAGAAACCAATTTCGAAAGAAAATTCAAAGGGCTGTAACTTTTGAACTAGTAGCCCAATCTTGGAACTGTTTGAAATTATGGATTCTACAGGCCACATTCTATAAGGAACTCCATTATTTATTTCAACTTGATTTATGTCGAAAAAACTTGTCTCATCGGTAAACGACTAGCTTTGTGTTTAATCGAGCTCAAATTACGACCCAGATAAGAGTTCTCATGCCAAATTTCCTTTTGAAGCGTTTTAGGACGTATAAGGCGATTACCTCGATATAACACGTGATCGTCTAATGCATACGGTGATTTTCATGGGACTTGTCGCTTAATATACTATTAGCGATAAATACGTAAAATAGGCAGTAAATCTGTCACAAGAATATTCAAACAGTCTTGGACTGGGAATGTAGTGCATTTACATGCTATACAATTTACTATAGAGTGTCTAATTTCTGTATTAATCATACTTACAATGGTAGGGGTAACTCCTATTAATTTTTAAGATCGCTGAATGCCCACGCAATTTTTTTTCCGCAATAACGATATGAACAAAATGCTGAAGCTGAAGCAGTGTTACAATCAATTATGTGGACAACGTAACTGTCAGTTAATATAAAGAGAACTTTGAAAAAAGGGGATTAAGTTTAACATAATGGCCGTCATTAACAGTATGAATAAAGGAAAATTGGAGTTTTATGGTAATTAGAAATATAATGTATTCCTTTAATGACAAGCAATATTGAGATTCCTTTCATCGCTTATCTTGTCCTTTTTATTCTTTCGAAGGACCTATAAGTTAAGAATCCCTTTAGCTGGCGTTTTCGTCATTTACTGTGGTAACTTAAGTATTACACGAAGGGTTTATATTATTATGTGTTACATATTCACTTCAGGGTACGCAAAAGGAAAGTGGATTCCAGAGTTCATTTTCTGCTATTGATTCTTGATTGTTGTTGGTTCATACTCGGGTTCATACGACTCCGAAAAATTTAATCCCAATTTACAGATATATTAACAATGTTATAAGTAATTGTTTATGATGCATGAAGTCAGTAAAGTGATTATTTATCGATGGGTCTAGCGAACAAAACGAGCGATCCCAGAGGAAATTCCTGTGCTGACATGGTGCATTAATGGGGGTATTCTGTGACAAAATAACACGAGTAGATTTTTTTAATGCAATCTTGGTTATGTAGATACAGTTTACCTGCAGACAAATTACAGGAAAAGAAAGTGTTTACTTCCGCAATTCCGCTGAATTTGTGAAGATAAAGCAATAGTTTTCAGCTAAAAGAAAATATTATCTCCATTAAGGAACCGGTAGTTTTAAATACGCTAATGTTGGAACGACAAGTAGATTGGATATTTAGACGAGTGAAAGAAATAAAGTTATACGCGTTTAATGTATCAGTTATTTTTGAGAAGTATACTGCAAAGTTTTTTTACCACTTGGAGAGTTATTGAGACTTTTATTTCACCGTAATGTAACCTCTCAATATTTATTAATTGCTCCATAATCTTCACAGCTGTCGTCTACTGACGAATCTGAAAATTCATACGCGAGTAAGTAAGCCGATTTCTTCTTGTCTTTCTTTCTTCGCTCGCGACGTGAAGTACCATTACCCGCAAGATCCGCTGTTACACCCACCTCCAATGTCTCTTCGTTTTCCATGGCATTTCCACTAAACCATTTGGGTTGCCATTGCAAATCAGGAGTTTTCTTTAACGCCAGCCTTTTTCGTGTAAACAGCATTGGACCCTTTGTGTCTTCAACATCAGATTTGAATGACATTCGTAAATGGTGTGCTAATGGCAAGTTGACGCGATTTTCTACAAATAAATTCGTCGAACATTCCGGCCAGTTGATTGTTAATGCGCAATCGTCGTGAGGTGGGCGCCTTTCTATTGTCTTCTGAATTTGCTTAAGTTCTAACCAATCATTTTTAAGTTGTCTGCACACAATGTGCTGTTCCAAAGTTAGCGGAGGTTTTCGAATACTGGGGCAAGCACATGGGTGCATTGGAGAAGGACATTGCATACAAATGGTACTGCTGTAATTTTGATTTAAAAACACTGAATTTTATGTGTTAATACCTTGAGAAAGGTGATCGGTCACATGAATGTGACACACCCCAAGGAAAAATCCCGTTTGTGCCGAACATTTTCTGTTACAAGTGCGATCTTCAGTTTAACGTTTCTTGAGCTATTTGACTATTTATTTTGAGTAATTTTGGGTTCCATTTGTTGCCAGAAATGGGTTTTGCTCAGTTGTAAAACGGACACTACATTAATTTCAAAACAGTATTAATGAAATGACTTGGGCCCACTTGATATGGCTTCTATCAGTCAAGACGTATCAAGAAAGGCTGGTAAAAGCGCACTATATAGGTGGAACTGCACTGCAATGGAGCGACTCGACGCTACGAAATATTTATAGGGGTGTTCCCTATTGGGCCATTCTTTAACCCTCTAGGAAAATATCTTTTAAGTAAATTATAGCCTTATTTAATTTTTTCGTCGCCTACCTCTATTCCCTCAATCGGTGAAGCACAAAATGAAATTACTCACATCTACTAGATTTTTACAGTAAATTATTAAGAATTAAATTTGTTTTGAATCAGTTGGCTTAAGGCATGCTTACTTCTTCTTTGGACAGGTTGCGCTCTCATTTTTTTCCTGATATAAGTTAGTTAGTAATGGGCTAATGAATAAAAAATTTTAAATTTAGGAAGGAAATAGTAGTACAGAAGGTTATTTAGAATCAAACGTTTTTTTAATCAGCTTCATTTAAGGTACATCTTTTTGACGCACATTGTACACTCATTGGATTCCCTTATAGACGCGAGTGATCAAGTTTGCGTTGGTTCCATTTTCAAGCTTACACGGCAATATAAGAAAGAGGAAGTTAGAAAACAGGCAGATAGCGTTTAGTTGATCTGTAAGAATTTTAATAGCGAAATTGTTAAGCATTAAAAAGTTAGTGGAAGCGGAGCTACAGTTAATGTGTTGAGAACGCGTAAACAATCTAGTCGCGTTATATATCACGTAGAAACTGCCCATACTAAGAACGCTAACCTGGCCCTAGGGCCCTACAAGAATTTTCCACTGCGAAGGAATCTCTGCTGGAGATCTGCAAGGTATGTTGTTCAGTGATGTTCAGTGGTACTCCGTGCCATTTTTTCAACAAAGTTGTGATAGGTTCACGGGACCAAACAAATCTCGAAATTTTTGGACTGTTTTTATGTCTACTTCTAGCACTATAACAGTTAATCCGACACAAAATTGTTCTCTTATAAAACTAAAAAAATCATTTTCTTTGGCGGAATATGTTCCAGGATACGGAGCTTTGAAGTTGGGATAAAAATCCTAAAATTTATTTTTCTTCGAACGTCAATAATACATGCCATTTCTCAACTAATTCCATGACAGAAAAGTTTGACATTT
Organism: Photinus pyralis; assembly: GCF_008802855.1. Taxonomy (NCBI): domain Eukaryota; kingdom Metazoa; phylum Arthropoda; class Insecta; order Coleoptera; family Lampyridae; genus Photinus; species Photinus pyralis. The sequence continues at coordinate 4,378,879 of NW_022170596.1, forward strand.
TAGACGGCAGTGCATTGCAATTGGCAACGTATAAAAAAGTACTAGTTGCCATTGGCAGGGCAAAAATACTCTGAATGGAGTGACAGTAAATATCCACAGCAACTCGAATTAATATATCGGGCATGCGATTTTAACATATTGCACAATTATACATACACCTATTTTTTTGTATTAATTTATACACAGAAGACAAAAATTCTATATATTACTGTATGAAAAGGCATGCGGTCACCACTCACAGAACACCTCTCTCCAGCTAACTCGAGAGCTAACTCAAAACAAAACGACCTTTACATTTAGAACTGCCATTATTTTTCTCCGGCATCCCGTCACAAACAAAAATCTCAATGTTAACTTTTAATTAGTTCTTTGGGAAACTCAGTAACCTCGATTAATTTCCGAAAATTTCAAAGTATCTATTAATTTTCATTAACACCAATTCTTAGACATAAAAGAAAAATCTGGCACGAAAACTCTATCGGGGTCGCACAGTGGATTCAAATAAACACACAATTAATTGATGGACAATGACAAACATTTATTCCGAAACACATAAAACAAATGTAAAGAAACGTACGCACTTTTCCAACCGTCGCGAATTAGCAACAAGCCCCAGCAACCGTTTTTCTGTTAATTTCTCGTATTTAACAAAACACCCCTTTGACAAAAAATAGACCCCTACCTAAAAATCTTTCAAAAATACTGCCAAGTGAAAATACAAATTAACATGACACGATTTTCGCCTTTGAAAGCAGAGTTCGCCCTCATACAGTCCAAATTCCCTTACGTTTAGGTACAGGTATCAATCTAGCTGTCACATTTATTCCTAGAAAGCTCTAATTTTTTAAACAAATAAATTCGCTTGCTAAGGGTTATTGCGAACTTTATGTAGCTTAAAGATAAGAAAATGTAGATAAATATTTGTAATCTAGATCAATAATCTAGCTATCTTTAAAGACACGTGAAAGGTTTCTTTGCTGAGTTGGCACAACAAAGCAGTCAGTTACGTGTTGTAATTGTAACCCATAAATGTAATGCATCTCTGCAATCACTACTTTTGAGGAAGATAAACAAAGAAAAACATTATTTTCACACGCAATGCTTACCAGTATATTGGTAACATCTGCAGGATCTGATACAGGAGTTAAACGTTGGTCAAGATAAATGTCATTACTTTCAACTATCATAGCTAGAACACGCACAAAATCCAGTGGTATAATCCGTGTAAAGCTCTTAATTGAGTTTTATTATTATCTATACTTTAAACCATTACAATAATAATCTCCTTTGCGATAAATTAACAGCTTGCCTTTAGTTTTACTAAGCGCAAACTAATCTTTAAATCCTATCTTTGTTTCTGTGATGAGCATTGTTTTACAATTCCGAAAACAGTTGATAAAGTTGATAACTATTCGGCCGTGTAATGGAGGTGAAAAAAATTTACTTTGTCGTAATCCTTTTATCAATCCGTGTACAGTACGATTAAAGCAGTCGCGAATTTACTTTTTAGGCTCGGATTAAAGTTTCAAACTTTCCTTCTCCGAATTGCGACATTCCACAATTTCCTTCTATACAACCGATTTCCCTTCAAAACTGTTATAGCACTCGTAACTGTCTTACGTAATGTCGTATGAAAAAGTCGACGTACCTAACAACCGAAATGGATTTTGTCGAAATGAAGAGACGTCAAACAAAGCAGTTGTCAGTTACAATATCGTATGACGGCTGGCTTTCAACGTTCTATGAAAGAAATCACATAAAAGCCCTCGTACTTCTTCACTTAAAACTTTCGCAGGTCTTCGAGGGTATTTTTTAATGGAAACTAATAGAAAAGTGGCCATAAAACCTCTCAGTTTCCTATTATGTTCCCTAAAAGTACATGCCACGAACACCTATAACGTTAAAATATTAAAGCACTTACTCTAACACTCTTAGGGTCACCTTCTTAGTTTCCAAGTAAACCAAAGGAGCAATTTTCATGCTATTTCCGCATTTTTTATGTTGGGAAAGCTGCCGAATCTAACACATACTAAACAGTGCCCCTTAAAAGGTAATATCTACAGTTGTTGTTGCGATTAACATTTCACCTTAAAATTTAACACGATTTTTGCATTCTAACCATACATTTTAAAGATGTATAGTATCGTAATCAACCAATTTGACTAATTTTCGATTTATATTGCACCTAGTGCAACCAGACTCAAAGAAGGAATACGCATTGATGACAAAACGTCCTCTTGTGCGTCCAATAATCACACGACTTTCTTTTTATGGCTCTGTATCCCTTTGGAATTTTTGGGAATTACGCAATTCTTGTTGAAATTTGATAGCTTTTGCAAATTGTTTATTTGTATTTGTGTATTCAATTGTAAAAACGTGGAATTGCTCGTTAAAATTTAGGGACATCTTGAGTTGCTGTCGGACGAAATTTAATTAACGCACGTGTTCTTACCGCTGTTAGAAGAGATATGGTCTTTCGAACAATTTCGTGTTATTTCGGCGTAAATGGGGTCGCGTCCTGTTGAATCTGGCGTTATCAAGTCTGATTGTGGTCGGCGATTGGTTTGAAAATTCATTTGATAGTGAAAGTGGCGTTTCCGTAAATACTGGAATCCGCGACGGTAAAGAGCGTGTATTTGTGTTTACGTTAAATGTTATGTCTTATGTCCAAAAACAAGCTGTGCAAGCTTTTCCTTCTTATAGGGATTTTGTTTTAATTGTTTTATGTTTCCGAATAAATTTTTAGTATTGTTAATCCAATAATTGTGTGTTTATTCGAATCGCCGCGATGTGACAGCCTACATCTGGCCGCTGCATCTTCCAGGCGAGCATTGTACCATTGTGAAGGTTGCGTCGGGTTGCAAAAGCTGGACGTTGCAACAAAATTCCACCATTAAGGCGGCGGATACGGAAAAAGCGGCCGATGCCCAAAGGCGGCCCATGTACGATGCGAAAGGTGCTCTTTCTCCTTTCGGGTGTACACGGCGGTCGATACCGGAAAGGTGGTCGATGCGGAAAAGGCGGCCCATGGAAGATGCGGGAGGTCTCCTGTTCCTTCTCGGGTGAACACGGCGCTTGATGCGAAAAAGGCGGCCCGGGGAAAACGCGAGAAGTGCGGGGAGCACCTCGGATGTACAAGGCGGTCTACATCCTCTAGCTAGTACGTTCTCCGTTTCTAAGGCGTTGATGTTTAGATTAAGTGGTTTTATTATAGTGTTGCCACATGGAAGTGTCGCTTATTTCGTGTATATGTCGAAGTAAACCTACAATTCTGTCTTATTATACTACTTTTATTACATTAACTGTTAATATGGCCTAACCTTTTACAAAAAAATTAAGCTGTCACTTGGACTGAAACTCATTAGGTTTTTTAGTTTTGCCAACTTAAACCATTACGAATGAGGAAATATGAAGTAATATAACCGCGCATTTCGATGAAAGTAAGTTTACTAAGAATGTGACAAATTAGGACTTAATTAATGTACCTTCTAACGCTAATCTTTTTTTATCCATCTGATCTTAGCTAGGGAGCGGTGCAACGTCATGTACCCCAAATACGAAACGTTCTGTATATACTTAAATCGTGAAAAGTCTTCGACTTGGCCGTTCTGTGCAGCATCCGGGACGGGTATTTTCGCGACGAATCCTGGAAAAAAATTAGTATCGATGACTCGGCTTCCGAACCACACTTACCGGGCTACGCAATATATATTTTGTTTGTTCAGTTTTGAAAGTGTAGTTACAGGTAGTAATCATTTTATTCTTTCTTGTACTAACCATCAACCATTGAATTTCATGCTACAATTTGTTATTATTTACATTTTGCATAAAAGGCTGATGTTTGTTTATAGAAGCATTGCGTGCTCCAAGTCTGTTTTATGAGTGCGTTACTGAATAATGTTTGTTTGCTATGCTGTACACTGTACAGGTATGTCCTTGTATTGTTTCATTATGTATTTATCTATGTGTTCACATGGAAGTAAATTATCAGTGTAATGTTGCCCTGTAGGTTTGACTAACCGTTTATTCCATGGAGGAAGTGCCCCAACAGTTCCCATTCTTCACTGTAACGTGTTGCTTCCTTATCTCGCGCGTACATCAGCACTTTTATTTTAGCAATACGAGAAAGAAAAGGGACTATAATTAACTTTTCTTCGGTTTAGTATGTTTAATATGAATACTTCCGGCATTTTCACATGTACTTTTCGTGTTAAATTAATTGTGACCGATGCTGGAGTAGGGAGTTTGATGTTTTTTATGTACATGCAATTTATCATTTTACGAATGGCTTTATTTTGCCTAAATTGAACCGTAGATGTGTTTGATGTATTTTTGCACTAAATTAATTTATCTGTCTACCATTTGTATTATTTTTATTATTCCACATGAATTTTGTGTCATTAATTTGTTGAAGTAACTTTTATTGCACGATGTGTTTTGTCCTAGATTTATTTCTTGTATTTGTGTGTGTTGTGCCAGGTTTTTTGTTCAATGAAGGTCGTTTTGACATGAAAATTATATGACTCTGCTTTATATTATGTTAGTATGGGGATTTACGATAATTCAACCGGTTTAACCGGGTTGGTAGAAATCACCATAGAAACAATTGTCTCAATAATTGTAACCATAGCAAAATCTACCAACCCGGTTAAACCGGTTGAATTATCGTAAATCCCCTATAGAGTAAGGCAAAAGGCAGGGTCGGTTCCAGGACCCCTAAGATCGTTACAGCCTTCTATTCCAAAAAGAATCCTCTTCTACATTGTTTTAAAGCTTTTGAGATCTTTATTAGTCTTTAAGAGCCTAACAAATTTTATAACTCGATAGGAGATTTTAGGTTTACGCTATGTTTGTTACGGTTTTTTAGAAACTCAAGATTTCAAGCTTTCAAAAGCTTTCTTCAGTCTTCCGGAATTTGGTGATCATTAAGGACTTATAAGGCCCTTAAGTCATACAAATGTGTCAGTACTTTACGGCCTACAAAGTTTATTTACGCTGAACGCAGTTTGAATGGGATTTGTTAACGACCAAATTTGTGTTTGTTCCGGCCAAACGCTTGTGAGACGAATTGTATTTATCCCAAAAGCACTGAAGAGACTATGTTATCGATTATAAAATATACAAGACACTCGCTAAGCTAAGGTTATCTTTTGTGCTTCAGTTATTGATTACCTAATTCATCAACCTGCTAAGACCCGAAAGCTTCCAAAGGGAGATTAAGGACGCTAAAAGTAAAGAAACATCACAGAATTCGTAAGACCTTAATTCTCTATTTCTGGTTTAATGCCCTACTCCGTGTGGAAGATTAGAAAGATGTAAACACGTCGAGGTAACGAAATAAACGAAAAATGAAACAGGGATTATACGTCAGTCTGTAACAAACCCCCCATCTCCTTCAAACGAGCACGCGCTAGTCAAACGTCAATAAGTAAAAAAGGTGCTAATATTAAATCTGCAATTATGCATAATGCAAATTGGTAGAGAAGTGCATATTTGCGCAGATTGGGTAGAACGTCTTCCGTAATGTTTCTGCATCTGTAATCCACTGAATTTCGGTTCTATTTGATATCGCATTTGGGTAATGTGTAGCATGCCGTGTGCGCGTGTGTCGTTATTGTAATCACGTTTCAGTGTTTGCCAATTACCTCGTGTTTACATCAATCTACCTCAAACACAACGTTATTGGGTATATAAAAAATGACTATACTCACCTACGCTATTTCCCTGTGGATTTGAAACGATATGCTCTTACCTGGAAAAAAATGAAATTAAGAATTTATTGTCGGAACAATGTATTGTAATTGCCTAAGTTAGCATTACATTAGAATTTGCATAATTCAACTTAGTGAAAGGGACAAGTCTACAATTAGAAAGTTAGAGCTAATAGAAATTAATTCGCACAAGTTTCGATGTTCTTTATTGTGAATTAATACAAAACAATATGCGTACTCGCAAGTTTTAACAACTTCGATGGGGCCTTGTACTTAAGTGGGATATGTATATGTATATAATATGTATAAGTTCGTCGCTCAATTCAAAGGAGAGTTTAAAATAGGGGGTATGATTCGGCTGGATAATTAAATATTATTGCTAGCATACGTAAATTCTATGTCCCCCTACAGAAAGTTCGAAACAGACCAAGCGCGGATAGTCCACGCCTTGAACTGCCAATAATACCGTGTTAAATTTCATCATAAGAGTCGTGGATCCTCTGATTGCAACGATAATTGCGAACTGAAGGAGGGAGCACCGATGGCCATAGGATGAGTCGCAGTAGTTAAATCTAAATGCATGTAGATGTTAAATCGTGTGGATAAATATGAATAGGTAATGAGACCATGTTTTCCAAAACGGGATTTACTGATGAAACTTGATGGAACAATGCAGAAAGAGGCTGATAACGAGCCAGCTTGTTGAAGAGAGGAGTTCGACTGGTTAAAACTGACCATTTAATTACAAATTTTTGGAGAGTTCTGCTCAAATCTGCTGGAAATTTTCCCCTGATCGATCTCTGACAAATTCCTTTTCATTCGATTTTATAGGCCTGTTACATGCATTTTGATAAGAAAATTACCTTTAGTTAAGCACGGTAAGCTCACGCAAAGTAGAAGTGGAACGAGGTGGTTAAGGGGTTCTCTTCTACGGCTAGTCAAAAAAGCAAAAATAAATGAGTAAACCGGATGAGCGCCACTGTCTTATAGAAAATCAAACAAGTTAAAAAGTAATCGTAAACGATTTAAACGATTTACATAAAGCGCATTTCCACTTGCATTCATTTCCTATTTGTAAGATGCAACTTTTGTTAAAATTGTAAAAATCCGGCCACAAATATGAAAGATAGCGTTGCACATGGGCAATCCATTTTTGACGTGCTACTTCAATTTCAGTTTATAAGAAGAGTTGCATGCGTAAACCTAAATTTTGAAGTTAACGTTAGATTTTCCTTTGTTCCAAGTGGCTATGTATCGAATTTCATTTAAATACCTACTTTTATAATTAAAAAAGTTTGCAATTCGGTTTATAAATGGTCGAGATGCGAAAACGGCACTGTGAATTTTAAATTGATTCCACTCAACTTTTGACATTGCGTATTATATGGCTAAAGCTATGCCCATATTGAATTTCAAGCAATTCAGTTCATAACTAACGGAGGTGTAGCGATCAGACATTTCTAACCAAAGTTATCGTTCACACGGACAGATAGAGGGACAGACAGACAAACGAACAGACCAACAGGCAGACGACAGACAGCAATGCATTAAAAACGATCTCTAGGATCGTTAATAAACTGCAAAAGTGTAAAATGATGGAACATGTAAAAAACGGTTTTTTATTTTTTTTCCAATAACTTTTTTTGTAAGCGGTACAGAAAAAATTCCTTCCTTGGTGCAAGACTCGACACCATAACGAAGCAAATAGCGAAAAAAGTAGAACAATAGCTCTTAAGATAAAAAACTAGTAGCGTCTCAAAACGAGCGGCCGGACGGACGGACGGATAAAGTGGCCACAATAGCGCATTTTTTTTTATTTTTGTGGAAATGCGCTAAAAAGAGAGAAAATATTTACCGAGGGGAAACAAGGTAGACTAAAATATCCTTGTTCGGTTTTTTGATAACGCTAAAAGGGTAAAGAAAATGAACGGGTTAAATCAGCTGCAATGATAAAACACAACGCAGCAGAGAGGGAGTGATAGCGGGGCATATAAATGCGAGGTAATTATCTATACAAATTTGGTACGTCGGGTAACTCGAACACGAAAAATCGTATGATACAATGGAATAATTCAATTTAAGTTATACAGTAAGTTTTTTTAAGACCATAGGATTTTACATGTTAATCTTTCAACCCCTATTACCTTTTATTTTTGTGAAAATTACAGAGCCTAGCGCTGTTATTTTATTCAATTCTGTGGAGTAATACTCTGTATAAAGCAAAATTTTAAAATGAAAATCACTTCCTTTCCTTGTGAAAGTTTGTTGAATCGTTACAAATGTCCGATCAAAACGACAAATGACAGTCGAAATTTCAACCCACTAGAAATTTGAAATTGAAGCAAGTGGAAGAAAAAATATTTTTTTCTGAAACTACTTTAAAAACAACTTTCGTTTCTAAAAAGGGTGAAGAAAATGTGATTTTCCTCTCTAGTGTGGAAAGTAACAAACTATTGCTGCGTTAATCTTAATAATGACATTTAAAATTGGAACATACCCGTATCTAGATTGCTGTGTGTCAAACTTCATCATCCCATACGATAATTTTACAATTTTGATTGTAGTTTCAGAAAAAATTATGTGTAAAACTTGAGAAAAAAACTCTTCTTTCTTCTCTGGTTGTATAAATAACACTATTGCTAGGTTTTTCCTTACTTATCAGCTCCCACAGCTTTACTACAAAACTGGATTGCATATTCTCCTGAAGATAGAAGTTAACACCCACATGACAAAATTGTGCAACATTAGCGTTTAATAAACGTTTAATGGTGACTTGTAACGTTAGCGTATAAGTACCATTAACTTACTATTAACGTCACCGCGACTGCTAATGTCCGCCTTCAAGAACGTTTCTATGTAACGTCTAAATACCTACGTTTAGCAAACGTTACATCATAATCATCTTTATAACATCAGCATTTAACGTTAATTGAACGTTTAAAACAAACGCCAATGCGATGTAACTCTCTTATGTTGTATAAACGTGGTACAAAAATGTTTATTAAACAATACTAAATTACGTTTATATCATCCTTATACATTGACGGTCGGTATTATTAAAGTCATATTTACTATGTTGTATGCTAACAGTGTTGTTAAGGAATGTCTTAACAACACCGTTAGCTGACAACAAAGTTAAGTCTGGCTTTATAATACCGGCCGTCAATGTACAAGGATGACATAAACGTAATTTAGTATTGTCACAGATTGTGCACTTTAATAAACATTTTTGCATTTTGATGCTAAAGTGCACAATGTAAAAAAATTCAAATTCAAAATAATTCAAATAATTTTTTACCAGAAATTTAATGTATAAAAAATTATTTCATTCACATCAATCACTTCACAAAATTGTTAAAAATGTCCCACCATTATAAAGAATGCACAGTTACACACATATTTTCATATCATCGAAAACTCATTCTAACATTACTGGTGTAATGTTCATTAGTTCCTCTTCAATTGCTTTTTGAAGTTCCTCAGTGATGTGCAGACGATTTCGAAAAATATTGTATTTCAAAATCAGAACAAAAAAATCTAACGGGCTTAGATCTGGAGAACGTGGTGATCCTCTGCTAATTAATCGATCATCGTAAAACTGTTGTTCGGCATCATGGAGTATTTGTAAATGGAAAATACCTTGTAGGAAAACGTTGGATATCAGGAAATTCTTGATAGAATTGCTGGCGACAGGACTGAATGGAATACGTCCATGATGTTCCATTCTGTAGACTTGCACTTCGATAATGTTCCTTTAAGACGAACGCGTCATGTTTTGGTGAAAAAGACATTGTGAAAGATTCTAAAAAAGTAAGGTTATACATCCATAAAATAATTTAGGTCTTTTACTTACTTTTACATACTGCTAACGCCTAGGAGGAGCCCTGGTAGAACTGTTTGATTTAAAATAAAAAGATGAGCGTACAAGGTGGAAAATACAAAGAGAAATTCAACACGTAAAAATCGCCGTAAATGGATAGCTTATTCAGCTTATTTGTTGAAGTCGTTGTCGTTCATCCTTGATGAAAAAAAACCACAATCGCCAATGTCTAACCCAAAAAACTTCACAATTTTTAAGCACTTAACTCAAACTATCCTCCACTTATTTTGAATCACATCACTCAGTTCGCAGAAAACCAACATTCAACAAACATGTTAAACTGCAAATGAAGATAAACTGAATGATGAGTCACCGACCAGCTATTTTTTCGTTGCGCAATTCCCAAAGGCACATTTTTAATGTTACAAGAACGTTACTGTAACTGTGCAATTTAACAGTACCAAAATGTCGTTGTTGTAATGTTAAGCTTTTAAAAGTTGAACTAACGTAGTTATGTATGGTTCCGTCAACATACGCTAATAACATCACATTACTTAACATTATAATGACATCGCAACAAGGTTTTCCATAAAAACGTTGCCAAAGTAATATTGGTATAACGTTAGCCTTCTGATTTAACGTAATAGTGTCCCGTTCCAGCGACGCAAGTCCAAAAGGTTACAATTTTTAACATTACAAAAACGTCGTATCCACGGTTTAGAAAGAAAAGCCATTCAAGTATCGTTGGTATAACGTTGATGATTTGTTTCAAAATGCAACATTCGTTTAACGTACCAAACGTTTTTTTAACATTGCTTGTCAAGTGGGCATGGGGTTGAAAAATTAGCATGTAAAATTCTATGCCGGTCAAACTCAAAATAGCTGTTCCATGTAAAAATAAAATGTGATCCAAGTTCTGTGTATTTATCAAAGGTCGAAATATTCAGGTACAAAGCAAGAAGAATAAAAAAAAAAGAAGAAAGGAAGAAAGGAGGAGAGAGGACAAACCCCTAAAAGAATATACTTGCATGCTAATATAATGCTGTGTCATATCTTCGGCGTAATTCCTTGTAAATATAAATCTGCTAAAGCGCATTGGATGCAGTAAGCCGACCACTACACCAAAAAGAGAGAAAAAATCCAAAGAAAATATTATAATAGCCACAACAAAAAGAAAATATTATAATAGCCACAACAAATCCTTACTCTACATTTGGCTTTAAATTTTTTTCGAAATTTCCTTGTTAAGTTACAATTTTTGAAAATTCTGAGAGTAAAACAGTTTATTATTATAAGAATTCTTTAGGGTGTATTTGGCGAGTAGAATGCTAAGAATAAAGTCCGTGAGCTTTTAGTGGGAGGGAAGATCACATTATTATTCGTTCCAGAAACCGAGAAACTGTTCCATCTTTGTCGATTCACCATTAATTCTGATTTTGAAAATGAGTCTTTTCGATTTCTGTATTGAAGGTTGTGAATGGAAATCTTTTACACGTGGTAAAGGTACGCCATTTGCTAACGCTTCGTTATCTTGGTCCATTTCCTTTCCAGACATCCGATATCTAACTGTTGAGCCGACTTAATTTAATTATTGTTACCTCGTATTCGTAGTGATTGGTTTCTGCGCCCTCTCATTAACTTTGTTAACTGTGTTTGGGATTTTAAGACGAGCATCGTTCCACTGGATATTTCCTGCTGAAGAATACCAGCCCAACTCGAGGGGGTTAAAACTACCAGGGTGTCTCTTTACGAAGGTATTAATGTAATTGGGCGGAATACCTGTGTCAATCTTATCAGACCACCTTTAAGCCATTGTATTGATTGTACCGACCATCTGGGCAATTGTGCCATGAGATAAGCATCCGAAAAATTGGATTTATGAAACTACTTCTGCATATTATAAAGCGTATCATTAAATACCTCTTAGACCCAGTTGCACAATGTCAGTTTAAAGTTCAGTTTAAAGATAAATTTTATTGTAGGTTAAAGGATTTGATCGGCTAATATTTCACAAGTTGGCCAATCGTGTTTCTGAAATCTGTCAGTTAAACTAAACTGAAGTTTAAACTGACATTGTACAACCAGCCTTAAAGGTGTAAATGATGTATCGTAATTGTTAACGTAACTTGGTCAGTAATCCGTACCGATGCATGATCGACTTCTGCGGAAAACGGAAAAATCTGCGGAAACTGCTTAAGAACTACACTAAACTGAGCAATTAGCATGAAAAATAAACATATAAATCATTATTCGAAGTGTAATTTATTATCTTTTGATTTATGGGCTAGGTATACCCCTCCTTCTTTCAGATATGAATTCATAAAAAATGTAGAGTAAATTCAAGAGAAATCGAAAAATGCGTGTCAATGAAAAGGCCTTATTGATTTATTTTCGCTGACCTCATCTCATAATATCAAAACATTAAACGGCAACTATATGGCTTTAACTTTTGTCAGTTACAATCAAAAGAGTCAAAGCTTTCATTCGAAATTGAGATGAAACCTGAGCGGAGGCCACCTGTGAGACATTCAACGACGGAAAACTTGCTAAATCAGCCTTAATTTTGTATTACTTCCGAAACACAATCTTTTATAAATGCATATCGAGTCTCGTGATTTGACTCGGAACTGTTTCATTTTGAACTATACACAGCACAGCGATTGTCCGTGCGTCGGTTAACCGCTGAACGTCTACCTCTAAAAGCCATGTCATTTTTACTACATCGTTACAGTTTTACTGTTTCCTAGCAATAAATTCCTTTCACTAATCCTTTATTGCTCATAATTTATGGTATTATTAGACCTTTGTTATAGTTGCCTTTAGTTCACAACGAAACAAGCCATTACGTGAAATTCATTCTTCCTGAATTTTTAAGGCCATTCGTGCGCCACATTTTTCGTTCATGTCGCCAAATTAGTGCAAACGTATAAATGGCGGTTTTAATACTCCTAATAGTGCAAAACTAGAGAGGGAATTAAATTTACTCTATAACAAATTCATTTTGGCTTTCACGAAGTTGTGAGTCACCTATCGGCTATCGCATTACGATCGATACGTTTTCTGGGATTAAAATTGGAAATTACAAAGCATGATGTGTGTAAGTGTACTTGCTATTGAAATTAGAGTTGTTGGTTAATTACAGCCAATTATTTTATGTACCTATTCTGGATTTATCCTTCACGTCGGCTAGCCCTTTTAGGTTAAAATCTAAAAGTTTAGTATAATTCTGACTTATTAGCCAACAATTCCCTAGCGTAACGACATTTATCCTCTGCTTTCTTAGTCTATGCTTCCTGATTAAGTTTAGGTATAATCGATTCTTTGGGAAAATCATTGTAGGTATACAGCAATTTCTGTGTTCATGCGCCGCTCTTTAATATTATTTTCATGTGAAAGTAGTAAATGAAATAACCGTTGGTTATGTTTATGAATTTCCTAGTGCCAGTATCCTTATATACCTTAGACTTTAATACCTACACTTGATCCATTTCATTAGGTAATAGCATTGTATACAATGGTAATAGTACTGACAAATAGCAGTCTACACTTTTTGACACAATCCTATTGGTCTTTATTGCCATTATCTACTTTGAGATATGAGCTTGTAACGTACTGGTTTAGCGCAAGGCTGAAGAAATTAATCATAAAGCTAATAGTTTTAAAGAACTCGTATAATAATTGATAAATAAAAATAGATTGAAAATAACAATAAATAATACGGTGAATGATGAAGAAGTGTAATGATGTGAATGAGATTTGCTATTTCGTTCGATGACCGTTCAGGTGGATGGTAAGTGCATGGGACGCAATAAAAATATAGCCTGCTCAGTTTCCCGAAGGAAAAGTTATAAATTGGGGAACTTTTGCCTTAAACAGGGATATTTTTCATCAAATTTGTATATTAAGGCTCCTCTGAGTCAATTTGCATTTCAATGTTATTGCAATTGGTTAGACCACCAACAATACACATTTCTACGTATATTCGTGGAGTGCGAAGACGGTATAATTCTATCCTTTTCAGTTTTGCATATTTTCTTCATTTATTGTTAAACACAATAGACCAGGTATAATGATCAAGGACTAATTATGTAAACAAGTTTATTGAAAAGGTCAATATTTGAATGAAGCTACACAAATACCTGTTCCTTTTACTCCATTTGTCTATAATGAGATCTTCTGTAAATTACTTGATTCTAAGGTAATTAGTGGAAAAAATTCGCAATGTTTGCTAACATTTCCGTTTATTTGTTTTAATCAATTTTACTTATCAACTTTGATTTAGACATTTTTATAATTACTAGGTTATTATTTACTTATTTAAAAAAAGTTCTCGTCCAGACGATTCATTCTGCCTCTCCTCCGACAAACTGTATTCGCTCTTATCGTGTTGATCTTACTTACCAATGGATATATTTGTTCCACACGTCCCAATCGCCCTTTGTGAGTACCTCCTCCGGCAATTTGCTATAGAGATAAAAATTCTAACCGATCAAGGTAGAAATGCGGATTCCTTTTGTTGAGACCTTTCATTAGAGTATGGATAATACTAGTCCCTCTCTTCCCCGAACTCCCTATTTTGATAAGGGTAAAAAAGAGGGGGGCCTAATTGAGACTTCTGAAGTATTTTGTAAGGATACTACATAGGAATTGCGGTATTGTGCTTTCTCCTTATGTCGAGGTCATGCGTTTGTCCTGTCCTACCACATTTTTTTAATGTTTTTATGCACGTAGATAAGCAGTTTCGTGGTACAAAATGTTAAAAAAACAAAAAGGAGTCACATTTTTATCTAGATAGAATGAAAAATGTTTTAGAAATAAAAAAGTATTTCTATAAAAAAAATAAACCTTAGCTAATTATATAGTAGTTTATCTAATCCATGTCATTAGGAACGAGGTAACAATGTGCCAGGATAATGCCAGGTAGTTTCTTTTGTTTTCCCTTGCATTGCAAGTAATGAGATATCGCCTTAGGGGTTTTAAGTGCAATTTGAGTTGCCTACCTTTATGTTAACGTTGCGCTCTTTTCTGAAAATCGCGGAACTTATTTTTTAAAATATATGCCTTATCATAATAGATGGAAATAATATCTTTTATTTGTTACTCAGTTGTAAACGTTGATTAACAAGACAAAACGCAAACGGGTAAACGTCATGTTTAAACGCTACTGACTTGTAAAACTGACAGCAGACTTGTAAAACTGGCAGCAGACCTGTAAAAATTTTACAAGTTAGTAATCTAGTAATTTCATTGGCCAGAATTAATGCGAAGTCTCTGTTACATGGATCACATGATATTTTAGACATTTCTTCAAGATCAATTTAAGAACTAATTATTTACGTTTACAAATGAGTAACAAATAAAATATTGTACATTATACGCCAGGTAATAGTTTTTACTGGCTCTAGGAGATGACAGGCTCGCCTAACGGCTCGCCAGTCAACTTCTCCTATCGCCAGTAAAAACCCACTTACCTGGCTAATAATGTAAAATACTATAAGTACTTACCGCCGTAAAAAATTCTGTCGGATTTCCAAATTGGTGCTGTAGGTTTTTCTACTCCCATTACAACGGCTGTTATTTACGAAAAACGATTTTTCTATTCGTCGATTTTCCTAAAAAACTAAGACGGATATTTCAATTTTTTTTAAGTACCGCCGTTCTTTTCATCATTGCAAAGAATATCCACTATCGAGAATTTGTTAGACTTCAACTACAAAAGCAGCATTTCATAAGAAAGTTTAGCTATTTTTCCCTGTATTTTTCCAATATGGCGGATTGACTACAGAGGAGCCTTAAATAACGATCTCGTTGAGTGACACATAAATAAAGCAAATGGAACTTAAAAATCAAAGCAATAAATATACAGGGTGATTCCTATAGTACCTGCCACCGTTTGGGAGCGTATAGGGGGTGCCTAGGGGAGTATTTTGATATAGGACACTTAGGGTCGGAAATCTAAAATAAGGGCGCCAGAACCAAATTTATCTTCTGGAATTTCACGCCTGTATGTAGGCAACCCAACCGACCGACGTTTCGCGCGGAGCGATGCAGAGCGAGTTAGCGCGAGGAAGCGACATGGGAGGGAAGGAGGGAAAACGACAGTCAAAAGCAATAACGTTTACAAGTGTTCAACGTGGCCACCGTTGTTCTCAATGCACTTCCTACATCTAGCCAACTATTATTATACTATTGCCATAGTGTTTATTCACTTGATACGCGTCGTTGCAGACGGGATTTCGTGGGTTTAAACAAAATTCTGATCAAGTGTCAGCCACACATCGCCGCCTGAGATCGCTCCGTGTGCACCGCCGGCCGGTTGGGTTGCCTACCTACAGGCGCGAAATTCCAGAAGGTAAATTTGGCTCTGGCACCCTTATTTTAGATTTCCGACCCCAAGTGTCCTATATCAAAATACTCCCCTACGCACCACCTACACGCTCCCAAACGGTGGCAGGTACTATAGGAATCACCCTGTATATAAATACTAAAAAATATAAATTTGCAAATAGTGCTTTGTTTGAAAGGAATAGCCAAAATCTGGTGTGCATTTAGGAAACGGGATCTCTCGTATTAATCCAACTAGCTGTTGGAAGGCAGATGGTTTCTGCTTAACCAATATCAATCAATGATTCCTTTATTTACGCCATATACTTTCTGTTTTCTCGATTTCCCCTCTCTGTTGCTGCACTTGTACTGTGCGATCAAAAATGAGTTGCTGTCGAGTCACCTTTGGAATTTTTGTTTACATAGGAAATCGAACTTAAACTTTCAAAATCGACTCGGCAGCAACTCATTTTTGATCGCCCGTTAGATTTTTCTGTAGGCAACGTCATGTAGACGTCCAAACGTCAAAAATAATGATGGAACACCCTGTATAAGAGATTGAGTTGATTTGTTTTACTTGAATTTATATTTCCGTATTTGTTTCTCCTCTTACAAATTTTTTAGATGCGTAATTTTTTGTTTTAAACTTTATCGCTTTTGTTATTTATTAAGTAAGACACATATATGATCAAGTTTGCGTATCTTATAAAAGGACTTATTTAGTTGTTTTCCGATAAGGAGTTTTGATCAGGCGAAATTTTATTAACGCACGCGTTTTATCGAGTGAAGGGATGCAGGTGTTTCAAAGAATTGCACGTTTGACATTGGAAATGTGGGAACGCTTGGTGCGTCCTGTTGTGATTCCCGGTGTTTTTGAAAATCCGGAAGAAGGAAATTATTTTACGAGTTATTTTATGGTAGACATGGTGTTTCGTTAAACACTGAAAACAACGAGTAAACGGGAGCTGCTAGTTTCGCGATGATTAAAAAACCTGTACATTTGTTTCTCTTTCTCTTTCTAAAAAGTTTAACATTCATATAGTTAAAAGTTTCATATTTATCAAGCTAGTTCGAGTCATTGAGTTCAGTTTAATAAAGAAAGCCTGTAGCTGTCAGCGACTGTTTTTGTGTCTTTGATAAATTCGCTTCAATATCGGAAGCGACCTATCTGAATTATTAAGAAAAAAAACTGTATGTAATTTTAGGTTTTCTTGTTTTATTGGTCGAACATCTGCGTGCGGAGTAATATGCTCAAACAAGGTTTGTAAGACTTTTCTTTTAGGGATTTTGTTATAATATGTTTTTATGTGTTTCGGAATAAATTTTTGTCATTTTCAATTAATTGTTTATTCGAATTCATTGTGCCAACCGGATAGAGTTTACATGTCAGATTTTTCTTTTCGTGGCCACGGTTTATTTCAGGTGTTAATCAAAATTTGTGTAGTGAATCCTTTGGAATTTTCGAAAGTTGATCGAGGCTACTGAGTCTCCCAAATTATTAATTTGAGTCAATATAGTGTGCACTGTTAGCTGTAAATTTTGGCAAAATTTTTTTCCTGTTTCTTTATGCGCATGTACCTTCAAATTGACACCGGGGGACACGCCGCGAAGTGATTACCGTCATCATATTAGAACTGCTGCCGCCATCTTTGTGTTCTTGTGATCTAAGTACTGCTGAGTGAACAATTAAATTATGTCAATAATTTATAAGAGAAGCTTTGTCTCCTAATGGGTGTAAATCCCTATCAGATGATATTGAAATATATATTAAAAAATGTGGCAAGGTGCTATCGCACTTGGCAGTAGGATATTTTGTCCAGGAGATGATAGAGATAGAAGGAAATGATTATAAGACATGCAGAGCCCTATCTAATCCACATAAAATAAGTCCATCCGAAGTTCACCGCCCTTATAGTCCTTTTTGCAAAAATTATCCTTGAGGCATTCCGAAATTTTTATACCTTTAGATTTAATATTTTAAGAACGAACAAATTATTTAGTCGGGTCTTACACTTTGCTAGTAACTAAGAAACAGTATAATGATCTATTAAAACGTTATAGATAATATTTCCTTGTCGATAATTATTGTATAATTTGATTAGAATTTATTACCACGTATTATTAGTAACGTAAATTCATACAGGGGAACGATCTTTAGAGCGTGCTTCAGTTCGGCTGTCATATGGAATAATCCACTCTTTGTATTCTACCTAATTCTACCTTGCCTTTCAAGCTATATCACACTTATTAGACAGTAGAATGTATTCATTTATTATAACTACATATCGATCACTAAGCTGTAAGTTACGTTTACCACATTTTTGGGGTAACATTTATGCTGCTTTGTAGTAGGATTTTCCAAAGTTTGCACGCACGATGTAAACTGAGTTAGGTATGTTTACATAGTATCTGCAATTGATACAACGGAGTAAGTATGTAAGAAACCATCCTGCATTGTTGTTGGCATACCCATTACACCAACATCAACAATCCTCTACAGTATGCCAACCACAATGCAGCACTATTAGTATGGTTTCCTACATTCCGTTTTATCGATTGTAGATACTATGTAAACATACTTACCTAATTCGGGTCTAATACAGCGATGACATGCGTGCAAACGTAGGAAAATCGTTTTTGCGTCGATTATTTCCTTTTTTTCCAATACCGACCCGTTTTTATTGGATTTAATCCCTAACTTTTGTGCATTAATAGGTAATTTCAATAAATTTGGATTTCTTTTAAACTATTATAAAATGGTATACTTTAATAAAAAATAATTAGCCTAAATTTAATTGTTGAAAATCATAAATAAAAGACATACATTTAGAATCATTAACAATAATCTGAGAATTTTTTTTCAGAATGGAATGGGTCCTTTCAGAAACATGTAATCAAGATTATACAGGGTGTCCCTAAAAGGTATGTACAACGCGCTACCAGGGGTTCTTGGTATCAAAATAGGACGATTTAACCCAACTTACCTCTATCCAAAAGTGCTTCGGTAAGGCGCTATCTACCGCCAAAGATTTTTTAAAAAAATCGTTATTTTTATTTTATCGGAAAATGGTTTTGCCGATTAAAATGAAATTCGGGATGTGAATGTCTAATGTAAAAAGGGTCTTTGTGATATCATCGTTTTGATTGTAGTTGCTATGTAGGTGGTAAAATACTGACCATCCACATCTGAAGAGGTCTAAAACTTTTTAACTACTATTTTGACGGTTCTGAATTTTTAGACACTGATAGACAGTTTACTTCCA
The DNA here is from genome assembly GCF_008802855.1 of Photinus pyralis. NCBI lineage: Eukaryota > Metazoa > Arthropoda > Insecta > Coleoptera > Lampyridae > Photinus > Photinus pyralis. The sequence continues at coordinate 4,397,997 of NW_022170596.1, forward strand.
AGCATTTTTTGTCTCTTGATGAATATCGCTATCTGTGATGGTTTACGAAAAAAAAATTTAGGCATGATGAATGGCATGCACCATACATGCGATTGTTCCTAAAAAAATCAGAAGATGACTGTGAAACAGAGTGGCGTAACGTTTGTTTGTTGTTTCTTCAACTTTTAACAATTTACATTTTGCTTGAAGACTTAAAATTTCATTGTTAAAATTGTAATATGGCCTTTTAATACAGTAACGCAGAGTTAACTGATATGCTATTAGTGTTTGGATACTGTCGTGGAAATGGTCGCAAAAAAACGTAAATTGTTAAAGTTTAAGAAACAACAAACAAACGTTACGACACTCTAAGGTTTCACAGCCATCTTCTGATTTTTTGAGGAACAATCGCATGTATGGTGCATGCCATTCATCATGCCTAAATTTTTTTTTTTTCGTAAACCATCACAGATAGCGATATTCATCAAGAGACAAAAAATGCTTGCAAGTAAACTGTCTATCAGTGTCTAAAAATTCAGAACCGTCAAAATAGTAGTTAAAAAGTTTTAGACCTCTTCAGATGTGGATGGTCAGTATTTTACCACCTACATAGCAACTACAATCAAAACGATGATATCACAAAGACCCTTTTTACATTAGACATTCAGATCCCGAATTTCATTTTAATCGGCAAAACCATTTTCCGATAAAATAAAAATAACGATTTTTTTTTTAATCTTTGGCGGTAGATAGCGCCTTACCGAAGCACTTTTGGATAGAGGTAAGTTGGGTTAAATCGTCCTATTTTAATACCAAGAACCCCTGGTAGCGCGTTGTACAGACCTTTTAGGGACACCCTGTATAATGTGGTGTTCTCTTGTAATGCATCTTTAAGCATAATTTTGCTAAACGATCCAGCAACTCACACATTTCTTATTCAAAATCTGCGTAGATATCCGGGCATCTTAACTCCTCTACACAATGGGTATAACCTTTGAATTGTATTTTATAATCAAAGGGTATAACATATTATGAATCTACATTGCATTACGGGTATCTCGCCTAATGGAATGAAATGTTCAGACTTGAAAGTGAGTTTAAACTGCCTTCGCATTTAACAAGGATTTGACTTAGTGGATCGTTTTATGAGAGCGGGAACAAGTGATTGGTTTACGAGTGGCTTTCAAATCGGTCTATAAAGATCTAAAAGTCTCCCGCGAATAAAGTACAATGTACGGTGTAACGGTAGCTCTAAATTTGCGCTGAAATTGTTTTTTCGAAATTTTATTGTAAAGTTAAATATGTTGAGATTTCTAAGAGGACAGCATTTTAGCATCCGGACATCATATAGAAATTCTATGGGGTATCGAAATAGAGGACCGATTTCCCAGTTAATTATTTTGTAGGCGAATTGTGAGACTAAATAAACGAGCATTCGGTGGGGTTTTGTATCATATTCAAATATAGGGCTACTTGATTACAACTACGAATTCAACATGAAATTATTCTCTGGATCGTGAGAAGACGAGTGAACGGAATTTCAATGCAAAGGAACAATTTCTGTACAGGGTGGTTCAAATTCGTTTGCAAGAGCGCTAGAAATAATTGAAGAGAGTCGAGAACTAAGTCCTGCCCACCTCCTGTCTGGCGCAGACGTATAACAAGAAGTCTCATATGATTTAGAGAGCATGTCCCGGCGAAGAGGGCTGCTGCTGTCAGGATGATCCTCAGCCTTTCACTTTGAGTGTAGCGCCCGTGTAACATACATACAACACAACTCCCTTCCTGAACTTGTTTTTTAGCTCTTAAGTTGAGTTGCTTTGTGTAAGTATCTTAAGTTGGTTCATACTGCTCAAAAATTTATGATGCAGATGGTTCTGAACCGCGTGCGTGTGTGTGTTGCGGGCACAAAAAAGAACCCAGTTGTGGTTATGGGTACTTTGGTTTTATTGGAACTTAAAATTTAATAAGCAGAAAAAATACGAATTCTTGCGAATTTAAGAAGAAGAATTAACATCGAATAAAACGCTTTCCTTAGAGAAATTAACAGCGGTAAACCGTCAAGGACAAACTATTTAAACGCCCCAGTATATTTTTGTTACGCTGAAAACAGTTATCGGTGCTCATTTACGTAGTAGCTGACGCGATTGCAATGTGTAGCGAGAATCACTGAAATTTGCGTGTGTTAAAACAGTCATGAAAGTAAAGTAGGCAGTCAAAATTTTTCCTTTTAAATTTAAATATTAAAAAGCAAAACTTTAGTACACAAGGAAGCTTCTGAGAGTCACTTCATGTTGTTGTCAATGTCACAGTTTCATTTATTACACTAGGGCGGATTATGGAAAATGGTACGTTTCGCGGAGGGGGATTTTTGACTCCCCACTCCATATGTGATGGTAATGACCCAATCTACAATAAAAAAAATGACGGTCAAACTTTTGCAAGCACGGCAACTCCTAACTACTTTTCATATTTGCCATTCCCTTCTACTATTAATAGGGAAAAGGATTGTATACGATCACGCACCTAGATATCTCGAATAATGGGGTAATAACAGGAACCATAATGCGTATGTGTAAATTTAGCTTCCGCTCCCCCTTTTTTTTTAATCGTCAACATTATGCAGATAAAAAAGTGAGTCTTTGACTAATGCCAACCAAAATTACACAAAGCGTAAAACGGCAAAAGTGTACGAGAGCACGTACATTAATGGATTTTAACAAATTTATGAAAATCGTACATTCAGTCAATTTAACCCAATTTTGCTCATACAATGGGCTACTTTCCGCAATTAGCTTCATTTGGTTATTAAATCATATTCGAGTTGCTAAAATTATGTTACCGCCTAATATATTATGCGCGTTTTAATGCTACTTTTGAATAATGGAGGTGACACCGCGGCAAGCGTGTTGTTAAATAAGTAAGTGTGTCGTTTAAAGGGTATCTGGAGCGGCTTAATTTAATATGTCGCTTAGTCGAATTCCTTTGTTAACGAAATGACCTTTCATTTCGCATGGCGGCTTTGAATTATGGTCTATGTGAGCGGCAGTCAATCTCTGTGTCGCGAAAGCAAAGATACAGGGGAAAAGTTTAATCAGTTACATTGATAAAGAGGTTATAATTACAGGCATACGCTTAATTATTACTGAAATTCCATCCGAGAGCGAATTTGATGTATTAACGACACCAACTTGATTACCATAATACTTTTTGGCTTCGACTATCGATTTGCTAACGTGAAGTTACCAGACAGTCATACATCTTGCATATCTTCTGTACCTATGTGTGTTTGTGACTGAACTCCTAAACAGCTGGACGGATTTTGATGAAATTTTTTTGTGTTTCTGTATGTTCCCGAATGGTTTAGATCACAATTGGGTCCGATCGGATTAGAGAATTTTTTTTCTCGTTGATGTCGCACTTTTCTGTTTCGCGTACCGATCGATACAATATACGCCAAGTTACTTGCGTAGTACCGTGCCGATTTTTTTACATTTTGACATTCTGTACGCTGGGTTTCCGTTTTCATAATATCCTTCAGTATCGAAAGTACAAAGTCGCGAGGGAAAATCTAGTTTTTCGTAAAGTTAGTAATAATGATAGAGCCATAAACATGCATATGAATGGATTAATCTTGTTTAAGGGTGTTCGAACACTAATGACATGAAATCTTGCGATTGATATTACATCTACACATGTCCCTTAAATAGGTCAATGCATTTTCTAGACAGTGGCTTTGTTTCTTATGGAGCAATTTTCAATCTGTGTTCTTTTTCTTAGGTGAATCTAGTGGAAACGTACAAATCCAAATTAGGGGTGTTTAGAAACCAATTATATCAAATGCTGTGCGGGTCATTTTAAATCTACACGTCATACGAAAAAGAAAGACCCTAAGATTTAAGTGACAACATTTGTTTCTCCCTTTCGAGCTTTACGAGCTAGCCAATTAAAAGAAAAAGGTATTACGATGTACCGTTTATGTCTAGCCGGAGGTCAGTTAATTGTGTTGCTAAAGCGTTTTCAAGTTCACTTAGAAAGTCAAAATTTTTTTATTTAAAAAAAATAGATGCCAACCCCTTTTATATGCAAACCCGTTGCAATAGTAATGCCATCCTAAAACGATTATTTCTCTGTGGTTGTAACGAGTTCTTTTTTCCATCACGTAGCACTATTATTGTTTACGGTATTATTACTTGTCGAAGAACCTCTGTAGCATCTAAAACGGTCATATAGGGAGCACCACCTACTATTATACTTAAACTGGGTGGCGCTCAACTAATGGTAAGTTGTGAAACACCCTAAAGTCTAAACGAATCAACCGCTGTGGAAGATATCAATCCTTTAAATTTTACCCCTGAACTAGCTGGGCGTTTATGCACTAAGCTCGTTATGTAGTTTTTTGATCAATTTTATAAAAGTATGTGTAGATTATTTCCGGCCAAATCCGAAATTAAGTAAATTGTTATTAAGCCCAATATGGGGCAAATGGAATTTAACCGTTTGGGTCTTTCTGCAAAATACACGATACGTTTAGTATGAGAACAGTCGCAGGTAACCGCCCTCTCAGCAAAACTTATGTCTTTTTCTTTGCATGGGCTAGATAGAGATGAAAATATGGTAACATAATTTGTGTGCAACTGGCAAGCGACCAGTTTTACAGTGGGCTACCTACGGTGATTGACGTGACTGTTTTTATACTAGAAGACGTCTAAGAAGACTCGGTAAATTTCAACGCCCTTTCCGACTCTTCCAAAAAACAGTATACAACAAACATAGATACAGAGTTCACAGCCAGCCAAAATGTCACAATCCCACACGTCAGGTCTGATTAGCCTTAGAAAAATAAACCATAACCGTTTAACAAGTCAGAAACACAAAAATCGAGTACCGAGCTGTGATCAAATTCTTTACCTGAGAAGGCGTTTCTTCTTGAGACATTAAACATCGGTTGTATGGGGTCTATGGGAAACATTTACCATCTTATTCTTTGATGGGGGAGTGGGCAAATTTCGATTGGACCGAGAATCTTTGGAAGATGACAGTAGAACAGGAAAGACGATGAATGTGATGACCGATGAAAACATCGCGTTTGTTGAGCAGCTCGGTAAAAGAAATATCATAATGACTCAATTGTTGGCCGAATCATCCACGGTCATTTGAAGATGAATAAAATTAGTGCAAGGTGGATCCCCAAACAACTCTCGGCATTCAGCGCCAGCGTCGGATTGAATCTGCTCGATCCTTTTTTGAAGAAAACCTTGTAGAGTTGTTGAAGACAATGCAAATGGTTCTCTGCTGTCCTTTACTGTCCATAGGGGAATCGATGAAATGAAGAAGAAAAGGAGAAGCGCCACTAATAAATAAGATAAGGGTTTTCAGTCGATAAGACAGGTGATGGTTAGGATCTTTTGAGATTGTGAGGGCACCACCACAGTCAACGGAGCCTATTATACAACACTCCTGCACAATTTAAAGCAGAATATTCGGGATAAAAGGCATGGAAAATTGATCGCGACCGCAAACCGCAATTCGTGATTTCGGTTACGTCCCGTATAGCCCAGATATGCCCCCAAGTGACTATTGCCGTTTAGTGAAGGACGCTATTGCCTTTTTTGTGAAATTAGAAAAGGGCCTAAGGGGATGTCATTTCAGTAACGGAGAAGCAGTTGAGGCACATTCCGAAGATAGTATATTCAAAACATATTTTTTAGGTGTATTAAATTGTTATTGAAGCGATATAATTAGTGTTAGCCAGAACTGTATTGAAAAACAAATATTAGGTAGTTGTTGGCCGATGCCATTTCTTTCATTGTCAGACTGCATATTTAGCACTGCTCTTGCATGTCTTTTCGTATAGTTTTCATGACGTAGTTGGAAATTCGCAATATCTGGAGAAGCTTAATGGGCAGCTTCCTTTACACCCTTAATATGAGCATATATAATTTGGTACAATCGTAACTAAAGAACATATTTGGCGAATAAATTTATGAGTATGTCGAAATCTTCGTCCTGAGAATAACTGTTGCTATTGATAAGTGATGGGGAGTCCAGCTTGCATTGTTCCGTAAATCGTAGATAATATGGGCAAATATTTTGGCGAGGGTTGCCATATTCAAGGAACATAAAAGTGTTTATTATACTCGGAAATAAATTCAAAGGTCCGAATAATATTGTGCAAATAAATAAGGATTAGAGTCGTATACCTAAGTAATATTGGCAATCTGATTAATTTCGTTTGCTAATGGAAGAAGGGTATTCATTAATATGCATGCGTTTCTGCTTAAAAGATTGAAACGGTTTATTTCTATTTATGGGGCTGTTTTACACGCAACATTCCCCCATAGTTTATTTAATTGGAATTGTTTAATAAATTCTAGTGGTTACAGGTGACAGGTTATGTAGAGATTTAACGTATGCAGATAGCTTGATAAAACATTGTCACTAACATATAGTAAAGGAGTGCTAATTTTAGGTCATGCTTTACAGTCTACGATTAACATTTATAGTTTCGCAATGGGAACTTTGCACAACGTTTACACATGCACATATTCGCGATCGAGTTACAACCACTTATGAATAATCCACGTTTTAATTATTTTAATGTATATCACCGGCACGTCAAATGCAGAACTCGAAATTACTGCTTAAGGACATATATTAATACGAGCACCGAGTACCTCTAATCCTGAGCTTTATGTAATATTTAGTTCCCCTCTCCTAGGCTAAGGCAAAGTATATTGATTTTACAAACAACGCGAAAACTTCTGAGTTTCTGGTTGTTACTTTATCAGCGACAAAAGCTTCTCGAGATTGTTGCAAAACGAAAAGAGGTATGTAGGCATTTCTATTTTTCTGATACTCAATCTTGACTTTAATTTCCCTGAATTATCGTATTGCATTCCTAGCTGTTATTTTTGATAAATGTTTACGATAAAATTAAAAGCTCTAATTCCTAGTTTTTCCACTTCCCAATAACTTTATTCCCAGAATAAATTCCATGGATACCATTGTTGATCCAATTGTTGTCAAGGAACTTAAGCTGTTGACTGGAGACACAGATAATATTGTCATTCAACGAATTGCCACCCTGGTTACTATTGTTGTTACTGAGAATAACAATGGTAATTATAATGTTGTCACATGTAGAACGTGCGAATCAAATGATATGTCTACATTTTGAAAACCTACGTGATTTGGGATACCACAAAGCCTGTTCATCTTTAAAGGACATTTGATATGAAAGCATATTAAACCTTTAAATGAAAGCGTTGCTTTAGTGGCGTAAATGCCCGGTATAATTTTAAATTAAAACATCCCTTTATTTCAAAAGAAAATTTTAATTGTGCAGCGCCCCAACGTGAAAATAAAATTTCGTGACGGAACATCATTAATATCGTACAAATTATCCTCTTAAACTGATAGGCTTTCGACAAAACTAATATAGAAAGGGTGTTGGATAAATCTGAGGATGGGTTCCATCCGCGATATAAATGAAGTGTCTCCCGAGCGCGTCACTTGCCTGGTCTAGTCAGGATATGCTCCGGAATGTGGATATTAAAATTCCTTGGCAGTCGCGTTGCAGGAGCCGTTGCAGACTTCGAGAGCTAAATGATTTTTAGGTGGAATTGTGAGTTATTACACGATATAAGAACGCTTGTATATTTAATGTATTAGTGGAATAGGAATTATTTGGAAACGGGTGCACAAATAATCTTAGCTGAAAACTAAACATTTGGAAATCTAATTAGGAACCTTTTGTATAATGTGGATATCGATGTTTATTTTATCGATCCGGCGCTACTAGTTAAATTAAACGTACCATTTGCATTGCGCAATGTAAAAACTAATTCGTCGAACTTGATTAAATTAATGCTATAAAATAAACGAGCGTCGTTATTTTGATTGCACTTTCGGGTAGTGCAGCTTTTAAATCGTTTTAAAATAACTACACTACATTTTCTTCCTTCGAGTCGTTTTCTAGCTTAACGCATACTTAACTGTAAACTCAATTATTAACAAAAACGAACGGATTTCATTCCTGAAATAACTCTCGGGAAAGTTTCAGGTACCCTTTTCTTCCCATCGTAATTAAGAACGAATAAATTATGTGTCATTAGGGTTGCAAGTGGGTGTTACACTGCATACTAAGAAGACATCGTATAAAGGTCGATTGGTAGCAATGGACCAATGATTTCTACTCTAGCGATTTAGGAAGTATGTCTAACTTTGGTTTAAAGTACCTTTAAATCCCACAAAACTTAATATAAGCTGCTATTAAATGTAGTATTTTACATTGTTACCATGGTAAAGTGTACTCACTTATAATTCATATTAAACAATTTTCCTTCGCTTTGTGATGCTTAACATACACCTTTGCTATCCAATTCTATCTACTTAATAGTTCTACATTACTTATCTTATCAGCCCATGTCCACATTCCAAAAGCTTCCAACCTTTCCATATCTTTGCAATACAGTTCACATTTCACCACCGTGTCTTAGAACACTCCCTACAACACCTTTTTCCAATCTCTTTTTTCATCTTACGGAAATAAAATCCTCCTCTTACTATTAGATGCTTGCTTTGCCATCCCTATCCTGGTCTTAATTTCTTTTTAGCTTTTCCAACCTTGTATTAATATCTCTGTACCTAAATACTTATATCTTTCCATGTTCTTCATCCTCCCCGCGTCTACCATTACTGTTATATCCTCCTGCACTCCCAAATTCATAACGTTTGTTTTCTTCTTAGTAATCCTTAGGGCATACTCTGTTTTCCTTTCATCTGTCTTGTCTAATAATATCTCAAGTTATTGTTTGCTCTCAGTAAATACAATCATGACATCAGCAAATCGTATACTAAAAATCCTCTTCCCTCCGGTGTTCTTACCATATTTTCCCCTTTTCCAACATATTTCCACCATGTTTTCTACACATAATTTAAACAGTCGGTAATAAACAGCATCCCAGTCTATCTTCTCTTCCAACCAATTGGTCTTCTCACAGCCAACTCTGATTTTTGCTCCTATATTCTGATAATTTCTATGTACCTTTATTTTTAGGCAGAGCCACCATTTCTAAATAGAAAAGGTCCTTTGGCCACAGCCCACTTTTATATTATCCACCCTGCTGCTTTCCCATTCTTCATTTCCTTGTATGTTTGGCATTATTTCCCTTGATGGAATGCCTTCCCTTCTCTACTTCGTCTACGCTGTCAGGGTGTGTTGGTTTGTTCTTTGCTTGATATAACGGCTCCATAATATTCTTTACATCTTCCCATTACTTCACTTTCTTCTGTTAACGACTTCCCATCCTTATTTTCTATTTTTATCCCTGTCATAGTTCCACCTTTTGCTCCCTTTTTAGCGTATTTTTTTTCCTTTTTTATATACCAAATCATGTCCACCTAATCTCTCCAATTCCCTACTCCTTTTCAACCCACGCTGTTCTTGCCGTATTCGTGAGTTCAGTGTTAATTTTTCTGTGCAATATTTTCTCTTCTTCTGTCTTTAAATGCTCAGTTTTCCTCCATCCTATTTATCATTTTTTTTTATATTGAAAGTTTCTTTATTCTTGACACCTGACTGAATCCGATGCACTCTTTGCTAATTTTTATTCTTCCGCCCTTGGCTTTCCGTACCTTGCTTTTATTTCGTTCCATTTTACATCGTATTTCACCCTTGTCTTACACCAATAAATTCCAAATTAGTTCTTAGCATTTCTCTTTTTAGGATTTCTAGTTTTTTGCCTTGAAGGAGGATTCTAAAATTCCACGTCTCAAATTTTATCCTATTCCTGTCTTTCTTCTTGAATGCATACTTCGTAGGCATATTTATCCTCCCAAAAATCCAATTGAGGACATACTTCCGGTATTAACTTTAATATGCAAAGTATCCATTTTCTAATTTTATTCCTTATTTCTGCCACCGTCAACTTGAGATATCAACAGATCTATAACGTAGTGGTTTCCTGTTGCTTTCTGCATCATATTTATTTGTTCATGCGCTTTTTGGAGAGATTTCTCTCTACAAGGACAAGAGGGTGCCGTTATCCCAACAGATCTTCCGTCATAAAGACGTTGGTACTGAAAGTTGATACTTTATCACGGGAGTCATTCGGTTTCATTTACGACAGGTAGGGAAAACCACAGGCCAATTCTTTCCACCGACCTGTAAGTTTTATTGTTTGTTTATGCCATCATATTATTATTGATATTTGCTGAAAATGTAACAGTTCATGATGACAGAATAATAGTAATAATAAGCATATTCCTGTGTAAACAATGTCCGGTTAGACGTTGAGTTTTAGGTCCAGGCACTTGAAGTGAATACGGATCCTTTAATTACTAATCAAGGGCGCATTTCAATTCATTTAATTAATCTCGTGGCATTCCTTACGGTTAAACATAAAAAAATTTTGCGAATCTATCCTGTATCCAACGTGTGTGTTTACTTGTTTCGTTGATAAAGGATTAGTTCCTAAAATTATTAAGGATAGGAAAATTTGTTTTGTTAATTCCTTTGTGACAGTTCAGATTTGATTTATTGGGTTTTGATTTATTTTTATGAAAGATTAATATAATTATTCAGAGATAACGTTGCATTTTAATTGAAAAAAAAGCTGTTTGTTTTTGTAGAAAATATATTTTAGATAAAATAATTCCGCTTAAAGTTTGCGTTGCGTTTATCGAGTTGCCAAGCGTCGATAATTGGATAAGAAATGTTGATTTGTTTAAGAAAGGAAGTCCGTTTAAATATCGGAGTTGGCATTTAGAAGAAACCTCCGAGAAATCTCTTCAGCTCTTCCTTTTATGTCTAAGAGTGTGTGTATCAAACTTGGTTCCGATTGAAACGTCTAAATAGCCGAATTGAATTGCAATTCAATTGTGTGTGTGTGTTAAGTTTGCAAGTTTGCATTTTCGAATCCGTTCCCGTAGTAGGTAATAAGGTAATTTTGGAAGTACATATCTTCTGAAGGGTAATAATTTCAATAGCAAAAAAGGATTACTTAGACGTGACCCGGTAGTCAATCTAATTAATCTATTTGTAACGGTAGTAAGTATAAGTGCATGGAAGGCCAAGCATTCTTTGGTGTTATCAACAATTGGGTATGAACAATTTTGACCCGTAATATTCCGACATCCAGCTGAAATTATTAGCGTTCGCATACCGACGTGTGGTAATAAAGTATTTTTTATTATACCTGAATCACAATCTCCGTTTTAAACACTCAAATGCGTGCGAAAAAGGGCCTTTTTCGTCGACCTCTCGATAACAATATAAATTACTCCTTAGTGACGAGTACAATGATGAAGCTTATTAATCGTTAGCAACCATTAATGGTTAGCAACCAACCATTATACGTTAGCAACCATTAATCGTTAGCAACCATTAATCGTTAGCAACCACTTATACATAACAACCATTTTATTAAAGGGAAATGACAATTATATAACAATTCACTTTCGGCAACAGCTGAGAACTTCCATCCACCTAACCATTTTAATGTCGGTTTTAATATAGTGAGATCAGCAGCCAGTATGGTCGCCAAACGATCTCAGCAAAGCATATCCTGATGTATGTATGTGTAGCTCCTCGGATAAGGTATTGTTAAGGTATTCAGTTGCTTTACCTTCAACATTGAGTACGTCGACCACAGGGATGAACATTTCCATATCTTTCACTGTTAATACACGTACTTTAGTACAGTTGCAAAAGAATTAATTACATTCTAATTTCACATACCTTTTCAAGGTAAAATGTCAACATGACATTTTCGGAAATATCTCCTTTCAAATTCATTGTATTCCATCAATTGCCGAACTGATCGAAATCGTTGCAATAAGTTTCTTTTGATTTGAGTGGATATAATGTTAAAATCGCCTCCGCAACATAATCTTCCACTGCGATTACGAGGACTGACGCACAGAATACGGCCTTCTCAGAATAGAAACAGAATGTTACAAATTTGTATGGCATTTTGGCGGACCCTGGTGGGTGTACTGTGAACTAAAGCATCAAAATCAGAGCAGCGCCATCTGGTGACCAGCCATGAAGTAATTTCCCCAATTCGATCCAATTCATAAATATCGATAAAGAATACACAGTTGTTTAATTAAAGTGTATTTAGATACAATCACATTACATTATTTAACACATCAGAGAACTTAAATTACATGTTTACAAATTACATATAAAACTCAGAAGTGAGTGGAACTTACGCTTTGTAGATGTTAACACTATGCAGAAAGATCCTTACATAACGATTTGTCGTACGAAATATTTGGTTTTAATTGCTGTTTGGACTACATATTTTTGTTAAAAAATATCTTTAGAACTAAATTTTTTGTTCCAAGAGGTAATAAAACCGTTTCAGCAAATTGTCACACAAGTTTTTGACAACAAATGTTAACTTGATCCTGGTGCTTACTTGTTACTTGAGAAGCGAGGGTGGAAGTTGTTGAATTATCTAAAACGTATTTTTTATTCATTATCTAAAAGGAATTACAATATAAGTATCTTAAGTCTACACCCTGGTCTACACCCTTTTGCGCCTATACCGTTGGTAATTTATAAATTCAATACCTTGCATAAATAGGAGAGAAATAACAGCACATTTCAACCCTCTTCGCGTTTCGAGCACAAAACAATCTGTTTCAAAATATGGGAAACGATGCCTTTTTGATATTTTATCGTTACAATCCGCCACACAACACTTTTTACGGTCACATAACTTGTTCCTATCTGTTAAATCTTTCAAAAGTCAAAATTGAATGTGTAAAACCAGTAACTTCCTATTCCATCCACGGAAACAACTTTTCATATTTTTTATAATAGGCTTTACTGGATTTGGATTTTACACCTACCAACGTTTGTTTAGATTTTACAAGCGATTTAATGGACGATGTATTATCTTTTTCAACGGAAATCGTTTTATTTACAAAGATGATGATTAAAAGCAAACGTCAAGTGACATTTCCATGGAAATCGTGAAATTTCGAACACCCAGCCCACTTAATTAAACATGTATTCGAGTATAACGTCAATATGACTTCATTGTATTTCCTATTTTTAAATTATACTGCAGGTATAATAAAAAATACTGTAAGATACACGTGTATAATTGGTCTTTAAAGCACTTGCAACGTTAAAGGCACTCCGCTTTGCGTCGTGCCCATAAACTCGTTGCGTGTGCTTTAAAGACTTGATTATACACTTGTATCTTAATATACTATAAAAACACTGTTCTAGTTGCCAACATTGACCCTTGAAAGTTTCCTAGAGAAGGTCTGAGAATTTTACTTTCCTTTAGTATAATAGTAGTGATATTTACTAACTTTGCTCTTTTAGGTCAAACAATCCTAAATTCAAGTTTGGCTCAATAATATTTTTGTCAAGCTTTGTTAAAATGGGAAAAGTAGGGGTAAGTGCACAGAGGGCTTGGGAGAGAAATCCTCGCTATCATCAGAACTTCGCGCTTTTAATTACGTACCTCGCATTCTCGTGTGTTAAATGGAGCAATTAATGCATGTGATTATAGAGAGTTACAGACTCAGCTTGCAGTATGGAGGTGGAGCAGAGAAACTTCACCTAAAAAATAAGCGATTGCCACTTGTGACGGCGTATAACCCACACTCCCGTTATATTTCCTAAAATAGTCTGGAAAGGAGAATTCGTGCTTCTCATGGAAAGTGCCGAGCGGCTATTATTATACTTAATGATGCAATATTAATTTGATTTACAAATGATTTGAACGAATTTTAAGAGCACATTTCTTAGTTTTTAATGGAACAAAAGGTCGTTAAGAAAACAATTAAAGGCGATAAAAAAAACTCTATCAAGTATACATTCAAAGTTAATGAAGAATGAAGTGAAAGGTAAATAGGATAACTTGTCACAAATTGATTTGAGAATTTGTAGAAAATTTTATGCAGATAACGAATGATGTTTGTTTAACTAAATACACCGAAGAGTATTTCATCGATAAACATTACAGCGTTCGGGTAGGTTGTGTAATAAAAATCAATTTTCTGTGATAAGTGCCCACTCCAACTCGTTTTTATTTACAAATCTGCAATTGGGAATAAAGAACATACCAGTGTTTGTTTATAAAATAATTGTTAATAATTACAGGTTTCCATACAATTTTCCACGCCCATCCATTAGCTTTTTATTGCTTTACAATTTTCTTTTATAATCCTTTTTAATGCCATAGCTACAATTTAGCCCCTATACTACTAAATGCATTTTCTGTTAGGTCAGATCATGGCAAAAATATTGAAATCTCCTCAACTGAGAAACTGATTGTTACATATTGTCCTGCTGAAATGATTTCTGGAACAATACGCTTTTATAACTGACTCGTGTAAGTCGTCTTAAATATATAAAATCATGCAGAAAGTCCCAATTCCGTGGCAGTAAAAGATACAAGTTAGTAAAAATATTCAACACATAGAAAGTGGAAACTAAAACTGCAAATTTAAAATACACCCCCTTAGAAAGGTTGAGAAGGGAACAAGTCATTTAAATGCTTCAACCGGGAGTTCCAAACACACTGATGTAGCTTGACCTGATACGAGATAACGAGACCGTTAGAGATTAATAAATCAATTTAATAGTTTTTCTGATGTCTATTTTTGTGTAAGTCATAGCTAAAAGACGTTAAAAAACCATTATCTGCATCTGCTTCATGCTAATATTACCCATATATTCCTCATGCTTTGTGGGCTCCCTTATCTAGTAGCGACTATTATGACTATCGGGAACGTTCATGAATTTTGAGCGATTGAGTTACGTTATAAAAATAAGAGTTGCGTAAATTGTGTGCTTTTATATAGGGGTTTGAATATCGGCGAATGTAAACGGTTTCGAACAGACGTGGTATAACGTTTTCTGGTGGCAGTACGAAAAAGCCGGACAGATCGCAGTGTCTGGAAAAATTGAGGAGTATATGCCATTGTATGAACGATTGGAGTAGTTTTCGTCGTTTTGCGCTTGCCCCCCGTAACTTACACGCAAGGTAACTGAATACATTCAGATAAAACAGATTTTGTCGCATTAAAACTTCATCAAAGATTCGGCACCCGACAAACACTAGAGACGGAACACACTGTTTCCTGTCAATTTCTCCTTTACAAACGCAAATAAATATTTCTCGTTGTCAACGTAAACGTCGATAGTGTCCTTCTCGTACCTCTTTAAAACGTTTGATTTCGGACATATGCACTGTGAATAAAGATCAAGAAGGGGTGGTAAATGCCGATGAGAGGTGAATATTTTATCTAGAAATGAGCGTTTTTTTTTTTAATTTTTGAAATATATTAAATTAATTTTGTTGTAGACTGCCATAGTGCATCAGCTGTATTTAGAGAAATAAAAAGAGAAACAAATTTTCCTGACAATATTATCGCTAAGCTGACGATAAAGTAGACTATTCAATTCATCTAACATTTGTCACATTTCGACCAGTGAAATGTCGAGATTTCAAATTGTTGAGCCAATGGGAACGAATTATAGTGATAATTTCACGTGTGGTATTTCAGCGACAATTCAATGCGATTATTCAATGACATTTGTCAAACTTCCACCAGTGAAATGACGCGAAATTTTGTCGTATTAACCGGAACATTCTTCTTAGTTTGTTAATCAATTTCGACAACCGACTTATCACCACATCTTTTAATTTAATCACTCATAACGAATTAGCTTGGAGCACAAAAGTTCGAATAGAATCAATAGCAAAATGAAAAACAACTTCCATAATTTATTTTGACATTTATTGTTGTCATGGAAATACATTCGCGTTGGTAATTATGCTTAATTTTTCTTTTGATTCATTGAATAGTCCTCCGAATACCATTCGTAGTCGACGTATTTGTAGATTATTTTTGAGCTGCTGCTCCACTCATGCTAGTTACGCTTTTTAATACCACTCGCGCTCGTGGTATTAATCAGCGTAACTAGCATTCGTGACAGCACCTCAAAAATATTCGACAATACTTCGACTACTTATGGTATTATATATGATAATTTTTGGACGGTAGGGGTTTAGGTAATAATGTTCAATAAATGCAGTGTTCTTCAGGATACTGTATACACGCACCCGCATTTTATCAACTAGAATACAGAGAGAATGTTTCCGTGAGTTTGTGTGTTTTCTTGTTGTTACGTTTTCTAGTTCTGGGTCAATTGATATAATTCAGTGGTTCAAGATTTATGTTTAATTTTTTTATAACTGAATATTGCTAAAGGTGGTCCATCTGAGGCAATTGCCAGAGTGGTTAAACTGTAACAAAAAAAGTTCACACTGAAGTAAAAAAAAAGATGAAATGGCAGCTATCAAAGATAAAAAAATTGAACAGTTGAAAAAAGTGAAAAAAATAAAACCCTTGCAGTTAAATAGTGCTGTGCTTATTTCGCCCGGCAGGATGAAATTTTCACAAAACCTAATTAATATGGACAAAGGCGGACTCCTTTCTGCGTAAGTAACATTTGTAATTAAATTTTATCAATTGTCGTTGCTCTTGTGTTATGCGAGAAAGCTAGATGTGATTTATCGCCTTTTCAGTGTAGTTAAGACAGATGAAATTTAATTTTTCCTAGAATTTAAGTTTTGATTTATCTCTTAATGTCTGATAACAAATTGATTCAGAAAAATAATCTACCTCAATTTTTGTTGGTCTAAGAACGTGCGTTGCTAGGATAGTTTTGTTTCTCTCTCTGTTGCCAATTGTGTATGATTGGTTGTTGTAATTTTTATTATCGGAAGAAGGGATTCGCTTTAAATAAGACGTTAACAATAAAAGGGTCACTTTTAGCCACAGTCTACGCAGAACTACATTTCATTGAAATTTTTAATTCGGTTTTTGCCACGCCAAAGTTTTTTTTATGTCTTACCGGCTGGAGGATTGTCGTAAAGTTTTGGCCATCAAAAGTGCTGCAAGGAGAGGTGTTTGTCGGCGCTTCCTAGGTTTGTTTTCAACGTGACTCACTGTGAAGTTTTATGGTGAACGTTCTTGTTGTTCGCGAAGAGAAGATGCTGCGATTACGCGATGTCGTCAGGGTAGTAAAGTGTCATTTGTGTTAAGTGAAAATTAATATTTGTGAAATGTGGACGGATACCGTTTGATTGGATATTTCAATTCCTGGACAAGTAATGTAAGTAGTAAGCTTCTGGAGAAGGTAAGTTATAAAGGAGTTGGCGAAATTTAACCCTAAGGTCAAAAAAGTGGGTCACAAGCTAGACGCACTACTTCTATTGGAGCTACGTAGATACAAAAACAAAGAACAAAGAGAACGGGTTTAGTTATGAAAACTTTTAAGCGTCCATCAAAATTGAACAACGCCAGGGGAAATACATGGCTTTAAAAGTATAATGACGATTTGCTTTGAATTTACACTCAAGAACTGGAGAAGGTGTTTCATCCAAACGACAAGGTTACCGTCGCGCTAGAACCCGGATGTTTATGCACAATAAAGTGCCAAAATATGTGTGCATCACAAAATGAATCAGTAGGTCTAAATATGCTGCACAAGTTTACATATATTGTATTAACATACTAAAATAGTTATTAACATAAAAGTTGGGAACCTGAGACACTACTGACGAGGAAATATTGAAGTACCGAGTTCTTTAATTTCCGAGTCAAATAGTTTATACTGACGAGTTTTGTATTAAATTTTACCCGAAATCGTATTTTAATACAAAATTTCAATTTTTATGTAGAACTTTTGATTAATGTCAATCTGTCAGTGATGACATTACCAAAGTGACAGGTGCGGCCGTTAAAGTGGCAGGCGGCGGGAGTCTGGTCTGTCTATGTCATGGAAATTAAAATTTCCTGACATACTAGTTATTTACATAAAAATCAGGAAAATGATACATTACTGGCGAGCAAATATTGAAGTGCGAGGCCCCTTTAGGCCCGAGTACTTTAATTTCCCAGTCAGGTAATGACATTTTACTGACGAGTTTTGTATTAAATTTTACCCGAAATCGTCTTTTAATACAAAATTTTAATTTTTATATATAACTTTTGATTAATGTCAATCTGTCAGTAATAACATGAGTCATTATAGACATTTGGAAATGTCAAGAATGCGGCCGGTAAAGTGACAGGTGCGGCCAGTAAAGTGATAAGCGGCAGGAAACGTAGTCGCTCTGCCTCTGTCATGGAAACTAAAATTTCCTGACAGAAAGTCGTCATGAAAATGGAGGTTTCAGGACGATTTTGGATAAAACGAATAATTGACGATTTCTGAACCTTCCCCCAAAACATCGAAATTCTACGTGATAAATAACGTTTCACACGGGAACGAAATATCTGTTTTGGAAATTACAATCAGAGCATCTTATTGATGATTGGTGTAGCAATGCAATTACTAATCTAACATAAAGTGAATTCCGTGTACCTTCGCGCTAGTGGTGTTGATTGTTGGTACGTCAAACTTGCATTATTTCAATTTAATCCAAACAATAAATTATATTGTTGAGTTTGTGGATGTTCTTAAAGCATGCTGTAGGAGTTTGAAGGGCCATTCAGTTTGAAATACGATTAACGACAAGGAATACATTATTGGAGTGCGTCTCAAAAGCTTCGTTTGTTAATTAACGTTTCGTAATTTTGATACAGTCTAATTTTGAACAGAATGTATATAATCTGCGGATAATGTAAGCACCTTCTGATTACGCACAGTACAAATGGACCGACTTTCGTTAAAAGTTGGCACTAATTGGTCTGCTTTTGAACATTGACAAGCTGTAAAGGTTCAATGTCTCTAAGGGGTTTCACAAATATACTTACAGAATGAAGTGAAATTTATACAGAAAGTAAAGAGAAAAGCGTTTCAAAAGAGGAATTGATAACTTTGTAATAATAAGGTGCGCGTACACTTTGTAAGAGGTTTTTAATCTGGAAATTATGAAGCGGATTATATTCTGTAACAGAAAATTATTTGGCAAACATAATTTAATAAAATTGAAGGATTACCGCTCACTTTTCCAATATCACCCCCTGTATTTAATTAAATGGCTTAGTTGGTAAAGAAAGTATGTTTTGGGTTTCTGCACAAGAACAAAGCGGTGTGACAAAACTACATAATGCAAAAATAAAATCATTTTACAACTTTATCTTTTTATTACAGAGAACTTTCTTCCAGGAGCATTAAACTAAAACATTATTTATTTTCTATATTTTAACGACGCCATAATAATTTGTATTGCGAGGGCACAAAAAATTTTAGTTCCTCGCTAGAAGGATGTTAAGTTAAAAATTGAAGGGTTTTGTTTAGTGTTGCGACATTAAATGGAAAGAAATTGCGGTGAGCGTATGTAATAATTGTAATTGATTCCTTCTCTCAAGTTAACGTAAACTCTTTTTATGCTGAACCTTATTTGTAAAGCAATCCACTTTATGGGCCATTAAGGCGGGATCAATACCTGAAGTACTGCTCGCTTCAGTTTCAAATAACATTAACGTGACTGTGTGTATAAGAAACTCCTATTCTTATGGAAATTAAGCTAACTACTTAAATATTATCGAAAAATTTAGCCATACATAACGTAAGGTATAAAAAATTCGCCATAATTTAACTTGCTTGTGCAACTTTTGTAATAAAAATTCAGTTCTGCACACAAAGTAGAACCTAATGTCCATTTTGGATTCATTCCAAGTTCCATGATTTTCAATCGTTTCCAATACCGAGTTTGCAGTGTACATTAACATAATGTATTAGTGCCTTTTGAATTTACTATCATCATTAAGCGCTAAATCTAATTGTTCGCTTATAGGTCTCGTCCCATTTATTGGCTCTAAAGCCCTTAGGTAACAATGTATTCAAGTTGTTACAATTCAGCTGCGCTTTGTCTCACTATAAAAATAAAGAAGCTGTAGACGTAAAGTAATCGTAGTAGTCTTACTGATAAACATTCTAAAATACGATCAGTATCATAAAGGTAACAGCAAACTACACGTATTTTCATGTAATACGTTTTCAATACTATAATAACTTTGTCACACAAAACTGTTTCTCAAACAATCACGAAGAATTCGTTACATATTTCCACTACGACGTCAGTATAATGCTTGGTGGTACCTAGGTATCCGATAACTCGTTCCCGACATTTCAGCAATTCAAACTCCTTTACAGAAAAGTCTATGATATTATTCGAACACTTTTTAAGAAGGATTTGAATATTATAGTGATTTTTATAAATTTTCGCTAGATTTAACTTCCCTTTGTAAATTGTATGCGTAAAAGGATGTAAGCGCTTCTTTCGAAAAATTCCCCTTGTGTTTTGTTTTATTCGTTCGTCTGCCCGTCCGTCTGTGCCTCGTCTAACTCTACGAGTTCAAGGATCAGTGCCATTGAATATGAATCGGATTAAAAGCCGAGTTTCCGAATGCGAGCTAAGTGTCATAAAATCCCCCTATTGAAAGTCGTATTTGATTCCTCGTATCTTGTTATTGGATTCATATTTGACTTTATACAAGACAATAACAGTTTCACTTACAGCAAGTGCACATGTCGATGAAATTTAGACTGTACACTTTTGAATATGTGGAATGCGTGTACGATTGGTTTCTTAGAGTGGGTCCACCTCCTGTCCTATTATTATGTTTGATTTCCATTTTCTCAGTATTGTACATTTATATAGGCTGATTCAAATTCGAGGGTTACCATGGGGATCTCGAGAACTGTAAGAGATAAGTAGGTAGTTTAAATTAGCCAAAGTTGCGTATTTTGATGCTTAACAAAATGCAAACTTAAAAAATTCCGACTACGTTTGGAGCTATTCGGAAAAAAAACGAAATTCTGCAAAATCGTTTTTATTTTTTACTGAAGTTACCTATTTAAAAAAAAATTTTCAAAATAAATAACACATTATTATGGCCACTTTTTTCCTTCTACAAGATGCAAGTTTTAAATCTTAAATCCGACGTTTCGTCTCGGTTAATCATCATCAATCAACTTTGTTTTATCTTATGGAAGTAATTTTTACTTTTTGTGTCATTTGATAGAGAATTTTTTTCTGATTTCAAAAATTTGAACATCACAGTTTTTTAATATTGTTAAAATATCTTCTTTTGCCTAGAAAATTTTATCTTGGGTAGTGTACGTACGTTGCGTTTTGACGAATTAATAGCGCTATTTTTGTTTAAAAGATAATGATGTTTACATTTTTGAAGTCACAAAAAATTCTATGACAAAAAAAGTAAAAATTACCTCCATAAGAAAACACAAAGTTCATATTGGTTGACTGGAGACGAAACGTCAAAATTAAAATTTAACGGTAGGGAAAAAAGTGGTCATATAATGTATTCCTTATTTCGAAATATTTTTTTAAATAACTTCGGTAAAAAATAAAAACGATTTTGCAAAATTTAGTTTTTATCCGGTTATTTCCGAAAGTAATCGGATTTTTTTCAGTTTCAAAACTGCATTTTATTAAGCATCAAAATACCCAACATTGCCTATCTTACAATTCCGTACGATATTTGGATTATTAACATTGGAAAGTAAGTAAGAGTTTATAGAACCTGTTTTGATCGATTGCTTGCATGCGTGGTATTTCTTGCTGTCGCCACGTATTATTACAGAAATTATCAAATAAATTTTGCGATTTTGTATTTTAAGAGTTTCATGTTACTTGGACAGGTGTTTTATGGGTGGCTTAGTGACCGTTTTCCATGGCACATAGCAATATTGTTATGACGACCGAAATAATTCATACCAATATGCAATGCATCAAACAGACTTTGTGGTCCAATGGTAGAGCGTTGGGCTATCAAGTCGGAGGTCGGGTGTTCGAACCTGGACTGAGGTAAGAATTTTTCATCTGTGACAGAGATGGGAATTTCCTTAGACCAGTTACGAGCATTCGGCCGGCTACTCCGAATTAGGTTTTCCTGCAGATCTCCTAATTCGTAAGGTAAATACCGGAGTAAACTTAAGACCTCTTGCAGAGGCACCTCTAAAAAGAATTTTGTCCGAAAGTAATTGGGCGCAAGCCTGTTGTGGGCCCAGAACAAGGGAGGGATAATAAATAAATAAAACAGAAAACGACAACCATTCTCAAAAATTCGGATACTAATTCTTAAAGAGCCCATTAAGGTATTTCAGTAGTCTGAGAATAACACATACGAGGAAATTTGAGGGGACCTTGACAGAAAAATTGGGAAGTACTTTAAAAACGCTGAAGACAGCCTTGTAAATAATGTTATGGATAATTCGGGGGTGGTTTCAGGAGTATAAGATGAACTTGAATTAAAGCAAAAAAAAAAAAAGAAATAAAGAGGTGATTTGTATTTTATGAACATGACTGTAGACGCCCTGTGCTACTGTTGAGTGTGAGCAGGAAATGGTCTTGACACGATGAGTAGAATTAGGAAAATTTGAATGGGCAGTAGTCTAAGAAATAAAGAATGCAGAGGAAGAGGAAAGCTGCCAAAATTCAAATATGAGGAGGCCTGAAGTGGACTCCTAAAGAAGAAGAAAAGATAAATGAAACAAGTAAGTACAAGGACAGTGAGCGATTTTTCAAAATCTTTGCTTTCACTATTTACTTTCTTGAAACACTGCAAATTCTTCCAATTTTTTATATGTATAGAAGCTTTGAGGTTCTTTGGACCCTTCCCTTGTTTGAGTTCTTCGCTTTGTTTGGGGTTCTTCATACTGTAAGTTTAGTACTTACTACTAGTAAATAAATATGTAAATTACTTAAATTCGTATAATTGTTTAAATGTTAAGGTCCTGCAGATACTAAGGTCTCTGGTCCTTAAGATTCTTCACATTCTCATGAGTTATAACTCTTCGAATTCCTCTTCATATCCATCAGATACCTAAATTTAACAAGGCTCTTCTAATATTATATGAACTACTTGGTACTTGGACTTTTTACATATTTCAGTTCTTTTCGGTTCGTTGAATTCTTTGAATGCTTCAAATCCTAAAAAAACTTTAAATTGTTTCGATATTTGTATTCCTCCAATTCTTCAAATTGATCAAAAGTTAAGATTCGCCTGGTTCGTTTGATGCATCAAATCTTTTTTTATTAGGACTATTACAATTTTATTTAAACTCTTCAAAATTCCTATAGGAACTCCCTATGTCTACTTCTACATGAATATCAATGTATATCTCGATTTGGCTAGGCCGGACGTGCTCAGGCATGATGTCACTTTCCGATCTTTTTCGTTGACTAGTTCCTTTTTTGCTGAAAAGCGAACGGATAAGAGGGGACACTCTGGACGTTTGTAACGGTTTATTTTCTCCATTACGTCACATATTATTGTTCACCGTTTCATTGCATGTCGGAGAACTCCCGTAACATCTAAAGCGGTCAGACAGGTGGCTCCACTTTTCGATTCAATTTTTATCCACGCAAATTTGACGCGCGGGGATTGGGAATGTCTATTCTTTCTTCTTCCATTAACTTACTATTCCGCACGCTGATCAAAAGCAGCTAAGGGCGCGTTAATTCCCTTAAGGTGAATTGAATATTAAAGAGCTTTTCTGTCTGACGATTCGCCCATAGTTTTGCGATTTCGAAATTGGGTTTATGTTGAGTTAGACTGATCCCGCTATGAAGATTTGCTTTGGCAAATTAGGTGCTGTACATGTTCGCTCTTATTAGTGAGATAACGGCCATCTTGTGAACCATCCTCGATTTCACCGGGCAGATGGATGGTTGGGGACAGCAATTTAACCAGGAAGGGAATACGTTTTCTTGTGTTTTGTTGGAAACCCCGTATCAGCGACCCTGATTACATATCTGGATGCGAAGTTTTCTCGAGGAATTGTGCCGTGCAGATAATATCTGAGAATTTCTCCTTTCAAACTGAGATTGAACATAAAACAGGACTCGTGGCTTGCAGCTTAATACTATTCTACAGTTGAAGATTCTCTTCCGAATTTGAAGCTCAGGACAACCTAGGCGTTGTTTAAATACTTTTAAAATTTTGCTATTGGATATACAGGCCAAGAAATAACTTGTTTACTGATCTTAAAAATTTTTTAGGTTAGTTATGCCTCTGCCACTGGGGCTAGGGACAGGAAGCTACCTATTCGAGAAAAAAAAACCTACAACCACGAAAATATTTATGCTAAACTAATCAGATACTGGCGACGAAATAGACTACCTACCGACTAGGTCAATGTTCGACCATAACTGTCAATGAATACTCTACAAGGTTAGTCCCGAAACCAAAAAATAGTCCAAATACGCTGTGGGAGTTACCGAACAAGCCTCGTACACATATATTTCATATACCGGTGCCCACGAAGAGTATACTCAAACGCTAGTTTTCGCAGAAACACGTCGTTTGAGCGGTTGTTTCTGAATTATTTTCACTGAATTAAAGATGTAGAATCGTTGATAAGATTGGAATTGTTTTAAATTTAAACAAAGTTTCTTACACTTTTCGCCGTGCCCGTTCTCCTGTAATATTAACAAATTTTTCGGTATTAACTCGAAAATCGTCTTTCAGACAGAGCTGAATTATTTGGCCCTTGGAAGTTTGCCAAATTCCCTAGTGAGACTTGATATGAAGGAACTTGACCGTCAACGAAGGATAAACTGTTTTCCTAGTTACAATCTACATCAGGCTGAAATATAATAAAATACCTACAAGTAAGGAGAGTCTGTTAGTGTTTTAATGTCTGAGGAAAGGGCTTCGAATTTTACAGCAATCACAGCTGTTAGAGCTTTGTAGTAAAAAAAATCGGCTGTAAAGTTACGCAAATCTGCCGAATTTCATTTTATAAAAAAAGCAACGTTAAACTTTGCACTATCAACACCCGTCACTGTTCGAAGTCGAAAATCAGTTTTTATCGAATCTATTACCGGTGTGTAACTATGCGTGGCACATACTTAACGGTAACGGTGCGTGACTTTGGATCCCATATACCCCAATCTACGGTCGAATTATCTGAATGCGCCTCATTCCATCCCTCAAACTGACCCAGTTAAAATTCGCTCGGAAGTAAATCGTTGATATTTCCGTTAATAAAATTATTTTACTACGCTCTAAGTCAGTTTTTGCCGTAGAAAGGAACAATGTAGCAACCACGACTTCGCACCAATGTAGAAAGTTTAATTGAAATTTGTATGTTTAGGTTAGCCGCCGCTTTAATTATTGCATTGTAAATTAAATTATTTAATTCCCGTCCTTCGTACTAGGTACCTATACGCTTAAGATAGGTGACCTCCATTAAATTTATTAGTGGCTATTTTGTTAGGGCGCTGTGGTGAAATTGGATTATTAATTAGATGGTGCAATACCACTAATCGTCGTAGAGAAACAAAAATTACTTTCTCGAAGCACTAAAGCTGTTGTCTGTTAGATGTTAACCGTGGCAACTGATAAGGGTAACAATGACAAAACTTAATTGAATACGTTATCCCTTGATTGAAGCGATATAGTATTTCTGAAATAACCAAATTAAGATTCAAACGATCAACAGCACCTTTAGGATTTATCCCAATTTAAATCCCCCTATACATTTTAACGAAAATTGCGAATTTAAGGTACCTACGTTGTTTATTGTAGACCAGAATCTCCATTTTGTTTAGCTATGTAAGCTGGGGGATTTATACACCTACACCATATAGAATAGAGTGTTGTTTTTCACTTATCAGAACGGTGTTTTTAAAGTACTTAAACGTCACGCTGTACAAAACTACCTTCAATAAGGAAGTTCGCTAATAGCAACTGAAATTAATGGAACCCTCATTTCAATAAATGAAAACTTACCTTTCCCATAATTTTAGTTCTTTATCATTTTATTCTTTTACAGCTCACCGCCGAAAAAGTAAAACTAGATCTCCAATGCTTGTTCTCCAAGTATCCGGTCGGACTCGCAGAGGCTTATTTCCAAGTATTTAATTACATTCTTTCTTACAAAACAAACCTTTAGATTCCGCAAACAAACAGTTTTTTACCCTTACTTTTTTATTCTGTGTTAAAACAAACGGGTTTTAACTTGTAAACGTGCCATGTCCCAATTTCGTCTACTAGTTCATACTTATAAAATTGTATGCAGTCACTACACCACCGACAAGACACCTGTTTAGCTAGCTCAAAACAAATGAAAATTGATACTTAGAAGTTTATAATCTCTCCTAGTGATCATCCGGCCATCCTAATATTGACTTGAAATAAATCATGGTACGAATGGGAAAAAATGTGACATGAAAACCCTATGTGGGTCGCACAATGGATTCGAATAAGCACACAAGTAATTGATTGAGAATGACAAAAATTTATTCCAAAACACAAAGAAACAAAATTAAAACAAAATCCCTGCAAGAAAGAAAAGCTTACTTAGCTTGTCCCCACACGGACGCGGTCGAAAAATAAAATTAGTCTTCAAATTACAAATCATAGATATTCAGAGTATCAAAATTTAGCGGATTTAATTGGTTATTCAAATCAACGATATCTTTGCTGGAAATTCAAAGAACAAAGAAAGAGATTAGTAAGCACGATTTCAATAGGAGGCCCCACCTCTCTTCCTTATGTGCGTTCGTGAATATAACGATTCCAATTGGCGCAATGAAAAAATATGGTGGACTTAATTACAACACGTGACCTCAATAAGAGGAAGTACTTATTACTGCATTTAGAAAAGAGTTAAAAAAAGGGAAACGATCTAAATCGAGTGATGGAGCGGATGATGTTTACGTTCCAACCCTTTTCTACTACATTTGGTTGTTGTTCACAGTCGACCAGGAAGAAACACGAGCACACGACACAGCCGACAACGGAAGTGATACCTAATGAAGAAAAGGGAGAAAATACAAATGCAGAGGTAAGAAATATTTTATTAACTTAATTATATACGTAAATTACGTACAGTAAATAAATAGAATTAAACACGAATTCCCCTTTGATGCAACACCACAGTTTGCGAGTCGGGTCATCCCAACTGGAGAGAGGTTGACAGACGAGATTTTTCGCATTAAATCCAAAATACATGTGGGATAACTGACTGCGACCTAACAGCCACTATTTCACCCAGCATTGTTTTTTTTTCTCACGGAATTGTTCAAAAGAATCATTATAATAATGAATAGAGCCAGTTTCCTTCTTTTTGACGCACCCGTGCCAAGATTCATGAGCAACCTCGGAACAGAAACTGCACGAAAACCTGTCCGGTTCAAATCTGCTACTCAAGGTCAGTAGGTGTGCCTCGAACACGAAGTTTGGTCTGTGATCTGAACCTGAAAGCCACTGATTTCAGTTCTAGAATCCAATCCGGACAGGTCTGCGCCGGATGGCGGCCTGTAGGTGGGTATACACATTGACTTTATACACTAGCCAATGGAATACACCATAAATTCGAATAGTATGGTACTGACGATATCCGAAACCGTGGAGCTGACGACAGTATACACGAACACGAATCCTCTGGTGCTGACGATAGCCTAGATACGTATATTGCTCAGAGTTAGTTCAAAATCCTGAGACATTCAGAGATCTTTCCCCGTTCGTCTATTCCGGTACCAGACAAGGTTTAGTACGGTTACGTATTCGTAATTTAACAATCATTTTCATTTAATTATTCTCTCTGACTATTCTAATGGTTGATAATTTTGTCCAATCGCTCTATTAACAATGTTTTTATTTACCCTTAAAACGTTTATTGTCGCGTTAATCGTCTTACAATCAAATAAACTAACTCTTTACGTAGATAGTAACCGAGCAAACAAGCAGTTTACCTATACAACCTCGAAAAATTAACCAAATGTCTGTCATTATGCCAGTAATCCATTCAACATCTACAAATGTAAGTAAATATTTACAGCAAAATGTAACGAATGAGTGGTCGTTTCATTGACATAGTAAGTTATAGTAAGTATTTGTTATGATATAACAACTGTATGTAAACTTTTCTAGAAAAAGCTCTGACGACAGAAATACGGCGATCTGTCTTTAAATTGTGGTTAAAATTTTGCAAAAATAAACTTAATACCATTTGTACCAACTTACACTCTCCTAACACACTAAATGCGCATTTAGTCACTCCCTCCAAATGAGGGTACATTTAAGGCAGCCAATGGAAAGTTACACTGTGAAACAATTTTCACCTCATTAACTTACTTAGTATCTGATATAGCGAGAGCTTTTAGATTTGGATCGAAATTTTTGAATCTTTTCGCAGAAAATAGAAATTATGAGGTTGTCAGAAATTTACCGAAGTGAAATTATTGTTCCCCTGGTTTAGGTGACATTTGGAAGAACAAATTGGTTGTGAATATAAGACCAGGGTCGAGCGTTTGGTTCGGGGTATTTTTCATTTCTGTAGGGCATTGTCTTTTTAAAATAACTTGCGGTCTAGGTTTCAGATAATGTTTCAACTTCTCAATGGGTATTCTTGGATTACATTATTTGCAAATTCATCGTTAGGTCATCCTGCGACATAAAAAAAGAGTCGCCTTTCCTTGAATTGCGTGGGATTGATAAACGGTCCTAAAACCATCTGGAATTGGTAGTAAAAAGGACATTAACCACTAAATGATTAAAAATGTCCGCCCAGATTAACGATCCGCCATTTTATAGGTAGGCCAATTAACACAGAATAGTGGGAGTTAGTCGGAAGAAGACGATTATTATTATTAGCTTCTAGAATGTGCCTAAACGTCAAGGTATTCAAGAGCGGTTAAAGATTTTCGGTTTCGGGCACATTAGCTGCGACCGATTTAAAGAATTCGTTCCAGCCAATAAGAGACGTTTTCTTTTTAATTTCTTTATAGAGAACCTTTGATGGACATCTTGATGTAATGGAAAAGTATTTCAAAGAGTAATTCAATCAGAATTAACTATCAACCAAAACGAATGCCACTTCAACAAACCTCAGTGCAACAGTATAGCGCATTTGCACTATTCCTTTCCTTTTCCTTTCGACTTCCGCTTGTTGTCGAAACTCAAGCGTGTTAATTACATGAATAGGTTTTTATTTATCAAAAATATCCCACTTCCAAAAATTCGTTGATAGCAGATTTAAATTGAACTTGCTCAGTATTTTATTATAAAGAGCAGATTGTGTAGGAAAATACAATCGTTTTTATTAATTGGTAGCTGTTAATGATGAAAAGATCGCAAATTACCCATGCTGTGCGAAGATTGGATACCTACCCTCAAACGGAATCGGCTTTATACATGTCAGATATACTATCGAATTTGATTTGATCTTATCAGAACGCATTTAATCTCGAAGAAAATTGGATTCCTCCAATTTTAATTGTAATCTTGCGAACGTTCGATATCAACGATGTCTACCTTTCGGAAGGAATTGCAAGAAAAATGTTTTTGCAGTAAATATACCGACCCAGTCTCATATTTCCTTTTGTATACGATTTTTATGTTATCAAATTCAACGTCATTTCCTACTTCCTTAACATGCTCTACCAAAACTTGCGGTTTCCGCAAAATGAGAAAGTCCTGAAACTTTTATAGAACCTAATATAAAATCATTTACTTCATTCGCAAATCTACGCTGTGAGAATTGGATTTGCTGCCTACCTGTAGCAAATCGCTTGCAGATATTAACCTAAACAATTTTTTACATTTTAGTCCGGCAGGTATATAATGATGTCATTTACATACGGAAATAATAAACCGGGGATGCCACTTCCATAGACGTTTATACCTAAGTAAATTGATTATATTATCCAAAGGGTACGTTTAGTGTCATTTATATACAAACTTCTGGCACGTGGCCCAGATATTTTCGATACTAACACATTATACGATAAACATAAACATAAATAATAAGTTACGGAAGCAATCGCTAGTAAACCTATGTGCGCTGACCCGAATTGCTATGCGAAAAAGATAAATAAAGATTTACAGCAATCGTTACATTGTAATCATTGAGGATACGTGCTTTAAAGTTATGGGTGAGCTGAATGCCTCAATAATTCAAGTTTTAGCCAGAGTTTACGAACTGCCTTAGAGGATTCCTTACTGTAGCGGTTTTACTTCCTATATTCGAGGCATAGTCAACACATTCTATGGGGTTTAAACTGAAATCCGTTACGTACAAGCAGGGACTCAACAAATTTAGTGAAACATTAAACGTTCAAAAGACAGCGATATCTGAGGGTTTAATGTGAATTTAATGCCAAATTGCCTCTAATTGGTACACACCCACAGTAAATTCTGTCATAATCTGGGAGACGACGTTACTTACCCGCCCCGTTATAAAGCTCATATTGCGTTGCTTTTTACACTGTACCTATGCGGAAGAGATTTATTGTAAAAAGCTCGAGAAGAGAATATTTTTTTCTGAACTCGTTGCAAGAGTATTTATACTATTCTAAAGACTGACAGGGTATAAATCATGTTTTTGTAAAATGTCTGCTTTGTTCGGCGCCTTCTTATTTGTAGTACAGGCGGAACAAGGCTATCCTTATAAATTTGGGATTTTCGACACTCAAATTTTGCGTTCCTTTCACTCTGGTGTTTATACCGATCTAAAGAAAATAAAGTATTCTTTGAGCCTACTCTAAAAAGAGTAAAATGAGTCTTGTGACATGATCAAAAAGGGACAGATATGAGGAAAATACCGGGAGGATATCAAGTAGGTTATGAACGAAATCCACCCTAATAAAACGGAGGGTGATGTTCATGTGTTTCAAGATATACAGAACAACGTACAAGTTAGGCTAAGATGAACTAGAAATCTCGCGTAAGATCAATCTTGTGTTTACCAGGAATTAAAAAAAGTAGAACCAAGATTCAGGATGTGTTTGCACGTGTGACAGTGTGAAGGGTAATGGTGTCCCTTTAATATTTATTTAAGCAATTCTGCACGACAAGTGTGAAAAGTCAAAAACCTCTAAACCTAGACAACGCCTTACTTCGTTCATATGACGACTGATGTGGCTCATGGTGGTGTATCAGGTGAATTCCTTTGTTTTTGTTAACTACCTCAACCTCTAAAGCGTAGCGTAAAATCCATGGCAACGATTATTGAGACAATGATTGCCATAGATTTTAAGCTACGCTTATGCTAAGCTCCGCTTAAATTTGTCGGTGCAAACGGTCATAAGTCACCCACAAAACACCTGTCCAGTTAGCTCAAAACAAATAAAGTCACTCATAAAAACAATTGACATGAAACACTTAAATTCCAGGATCGCAATTTTGGAGCTCAAACTGATACAAAACTGTTCATTTAAACACAACACAAATGTATTCTATAATTACAGAAATAAAAAGTGGCGACAGTGCCAGCGATAGAAACCACGCATGCAAGCGATCGATCAAATTTGGTTCAATAAAGAACTAATTGACTTGTAATGTCAATCATCTAAGTATCCAGTCTTATACTGCGATGTTCATTAACCGATACACCCACGAACACAAACACTAATCTGACTTTCTTCAGAAACTTCAATTCTTTATTACTTTTTTTCCGAATTCGACTAATCACCTCTAAGTCGTCGCATTTAAATTTCTTATTAAAGTTTTTTTCTATTACACATTATAATCACAAGAACTGACGGTCATCCAAAAACCGAGAAGCCGGAAGCACATCTCCAACACATGGGCCCGACCTCATCATACTGCGAAAGCGTGGAGACGGCAGTGAAAAGGCCACGTGGAAAAGTCACGGTGACGCCAAAATTCACACTCTCTTGTCCCACCTTCGATATTTAATGATAACGAAATTGTTTTTCGGTCAAAGCTCAGTTATTTTCAAAGATTTCATAACGCTATCTTGTAGAGCTCAAACAATGGCAATGAGAAAGTGTTTTTTGTGTCTATTCAAATAACATATAAAAACGAAATCGGCAAATGGCAGAGGCCATTCACATGGCGAATAAATATGTGCATTGTATAATTATCACAAAACTGGAAGAAATAGCCAGTCGTAATCGTGTTACGTTAGTGTGGGTGGCAAACCATTAGGGCATTGCAGGTAACCAAAAAGCCTACTGTGTGGCACCAGCCAGCTCAAAAAAAAACTATCTGCCCTTGGTCTAAGACAATCAAAGAAACTGACCTAGGTGAGGCTGCAATACCACCTCAGCAGATTAGGGAGTTGCAGCCGGAGAGGACTCTCAGATTTTTTAAAAAACTGCCTCTTTTCGAGTAAAATCGGGTCACGCACAATAGATCCAAGGGTCAAAGTGCGTAGGAAGAAAAATAATGTGCAATCAATAAGTATTCTGGTCTTACAAAATACAAAAGATCCTTCAAAATTTTTAAGAAAACTCAACGCCTGTCTCGATCAAAAGGGAATAATGAGAGTGGGCGGCCGCATTTTTTACTCCACGTAAAGTAGGATAATTCATTTCGACTGTGGAACAAGTATTGTAAGCGCTAATCGTCAAATTTTACCATTACTCCGAAAAGCATAGAATTTAGATTTCATCCTCCGGGCTCTCTTCACTTCTCAGGACGAGCTGAAACTGGGGTAGAATAGAATCATCCCCATCATTCTCATTCATGGGGAGTTTTATACATTACTAAATGAGATAGAAGAATTCTTGCCACCAGTAATGACCAAATTGAATTTTCTTAGTCTTCACACCGGGACATCTCCTTACGTTGGAGACGATGGTGAAATGAATATTTACATACCTTGGAACAGCGCGAAAATCTCGCACAATCAATTGGACAAGGTTGTCTGTTTTAAATGACAATGAAAATACTGCAACTTTGCATTGACTTTTAAAGCGCATTGTCAAACTTTGCTTTGGAAAAGGCATCGTAGCTGTCAAAAGGGCTGTAGTTAAGTTATACCCACTACCAATTCCTGACCATTACATTTGGTTAAATAAAAATGTGTGGTGTTCATTCTTATAAAGTTCCATGGCATCGTTGGCTTTGGTAAAAGAGGCAGTTATAGTTTTCCAAACGTGACTCCTGCAGTGATCTGATTAAAAATCTGCACGAACACATTAATTATAACCGATTGTGCAGCAATCGACCTGTTTATGTTTCATGTGTGTTGTTGAAGTGTGACTCGCCCTTTGATGTTACTGCACCTTCTAATGATTAACTTGTTACTTTACTTAAACCTGCACTGGAATTTGTAGCGCCATTATATTATTTTCTTGGTTGACACCACTATGAACAGAGCTTTATCTCCCATTTCGCACTATAACTGCGTCCAACATGTAACCAAACAAACTCTTCTTTATACTTAAAGTTTTCAAGGGATTGAGGGTCATTTACATAAATATGAATTTAGAAAACGTTCCCACTGAGTCCAGGGCGCAGTTAAAAGAAATTGAAAATTTGACTTTCATCTTAGTTGAGCCAGACAACGAGAAAAATCTTTTGAAAAACTCCTCGCCGAATTTTCTAACAAACAGTTATTGTGTAAATCTGATCCAATCTGCACGTTGTGTATATTTCGAACTTCTTTTGACGAAATAATCAAATAAATGTATGCGCCCTTATTTGGTTTCGTGTAGTTGCGAATTCGTATATTCCCCATTTGATTTTCAACTGCGATACGATTCGTGCGTATTTATCTTTACATTTAATTCTCACTACGTGTGGCGTTTTGCCCTACCGATTAAACGTGATGGAATTATTTCACAAAAAGCCAACAAAATTTCCTCTTTTTGATGCAGATGAAGGCTTTCATCATAAATGTTTGGGTATAGCTTTACTTTAAAGCCACAAGGGTCAGTAGCAGTACAATCACTCTATTAACTTAAATGTGAACCCTAGGCATTTTATATTTAAATATACTGTAAAGGATTCCCGTTAGTGTGTTATATAACGTTATTTCTAATATGATCCAGCATCCATTGTGGGCTACCCGGTATAGCTGACGCTTTCTTCTACTCACAAGGGTAATCATTTTTTCACAAATAGCAAATTACTTACCAAAACTTGTACTGTTGATGCATCAGTCAAGCAACCTGTGCGACACTCCAAAAAAAAGCACGGAACGCAAGAAAGAAAAATTGTGTCATCCGCATGAAGAGGTGGAAGTAGTAAACTATAAGGAAAAAACTAAAAGACTTTTACTACTACACGATCGACCATCGCAGTAAAAGGGGTTGGTAATAAAACATCGTAAAGAAAGATGAAGACAAACATAAAATTTACTTAACATTAAATGATTTCCTTAACCGAAACGGTTACAAAAGTAAGCGAGAGAGAATATAATTCGAAGTAAATCTTTTATTATTTCGATTGTAAGAGGTAGGTACGTTACATAAGACGATTGCTGTTTAAAATTAACCACCTATTACACTTCCAAACGAGAAAAAGTTCAGCACACGTTATTTATGGTTTACACGAAAACACGATTTCAGTGATTGCTTATTCTATAGGGAATATGAAGAGAAAACGCGGTCATGCACAATCTCTATTATATGGGATACGTGAACTAACCCCCTAACCAGTTCTCAGTGATTAGTTTTAACTTGAATCCTAAATTAGGGTTCCGTTTTATTTGGCAGAGGAAAAGTCACCAGAATCTGGAACATGGAATTTCTTGGACTACAGTTGAGATATCCTACGCGTAATTTCTATCTTTGACCCTGGCTGTACCTATTATACCAGCTGGCATGGCACGTTCACGAGATCCATGGTAGATTCATTTTCAGACTACTCTTATACCGCAGGATCTTTAAAGTTTGTCGTAGTTTTAATACTCGGTCTCAAGGTACTTGCTCCAAAAAAAACGTTGAAGAATCCTCCAGCATGAAAAAATGATCTTAAGAATACACACCCTTGAAATATCTCCTACGTACCTGATTTTAAAGCTTACTTAATTCCTCTGACAGAATACTGTACTTTATTCAATGTATTTAGTAATCTAAGACTTGTTTTTAAGTAAATGGAGAGTGGAGTCTTTTGTATGCAATAGGTGTGTTCCATGAATAGGAAGAACGAAGGAATCCCCTTCCAAAGCCACATACAACGGTGGACCCCCAAAGAGTGCGGAATGCTGTTATGGAGGTGAGAGGAATGAACTTAAGGGTGGCAACCTTAACGATTGGAAAAACGGTATCAAACGGCATTGTCTTCAGCTTTGGAGAAAACTCTGATAATATGTGGCGACTTGCGCAATGTTTATGAGTGTCTTAATCGCCATTAAATGCGAGTTTCGTAGACTATTTTTTCTACGACTATGATGAGCCATAAAGAGGTGATTCCACGATGGCTCCAAAAGCCAAAATTTGAGATTTTTATTACGTGCAGATGGTGAAGTCGAAGGCGTCGGAGGGTCACTGTCAAACTTAATGACGTCGATTGAAATCTTTCGAATACTTGGGAGAAAACACAAATTCGCTATACCCGGCAGCTGTCAAAACTAATAAATTTTAGATCTGTCATTAGTATGGCAACTTTTTATTTCATAAACTATGCGTCGTTACCGCGTGATGCTGCAATTCTATTGGATTAGTGACCATGCGCATCCCCCGAAATCGATAATCAATATCAATGACCTTGGTGTATGCCCATCGCTAACCATTCAGTAAAAAGAAAGCTGCTTCCCCTTAAATTCAGGGAAAAACTACCATCTAACGTTCAGTAACATTCAGTTCAGGAAGGAATCCATGTCTATGACCTTCAGTGATATTCACTTGGAGCATGATCAGTAATTGGAATGACTCTTGAGAAGGACCTTTAACTTGGCGCATGCGCAGATCTTTAGGTTGGAATGGTCTAGGATCGGTGTTGCTTATCTACTCAGATGAATATGATTTTGCCATAAACCATAAAAATGCTTTATTATTTTGTTATTTACTCCCTTCTAATTACGTCCAATTACTTTTTTAAATTCAAATTGTGTCCCTCTATACACCCAAACGAAAGGTTAAATACTGGATTTATGTAGACAATCACAATTAATTTCCATAAGAGCGCATGGAGGAGTTTTGTGTCAACTAATTCAAATGAAGAGCGACATCAAGGATTTAAGATCCGTTCGTCTAATATTTAATGGATATCAAACCGATTGCCGATGTCTTATAATTTATTTGCAAAAAGTTGACAGTATAAAAAATAAAACCGTTTGCATCCCTTATGTCGTGTTCCTTATCTCTACTTCGAACAAAATGAATGGGTCAATGAAAGTTAATATTGTAACGAGAGCATTTTTGGCGTTATTTTTTTTGCGATTTTTGCTTTGAATTATGCGGAAGAAAAATTTCCAAGTTTAAAAATGGTCAAGGTCTCAGGAACATTCAACCAAATAAATATTACTTATGTTAAGCTCAAGTTTTTATTTTGTCGATTGTAATACGGCGAGCTTTTACTGAAGATTTTATTTTGTAAATTTTTCAGGGTTATTTAGATGAATATCGAAAAATGACGAGTAAAAGTGACACAAATAAGTTACCACAAGGGCATTAACAATTACAAAACACTATAGACAAGAGTAAAAGTTAGATTGTTTCCCATTATTTACGGCAATTTTGTTAGTTAGTGGGTATAAAAAAGGAACAGTGGCGGCGGTGATACAAAACATTTTCATGCAAGTTTAAGATATTTTGAGATTTTGCAAAGCTATTGAAGACAAGATGCCTAGCAAGATGCCGATATCAGAAACCAGCCCTACTCAAGAAGGAATGCATCGAATTACCAGCATGATCGAGATACTAATCCAAGTTCAAGAGACCGCTAGAAGAGAACATCGAGGTCAGAACAAAATGGAGAAGAGGCAGAAGGACGTACAGGAAAGCAACATAAAGTGGAAGGCGCTTCACAAGCAGGCCAAGACAAAATGGAGAGAAAAATTGAAGAAATCCAGGAGACTCGAGGATTTAGAACTATGAATAGAGAAAAACAGGCAAGAAACTTAGTATCAAACTAGAATGCTGTCACCAGATCTGAGGCAAGAGATAAAAGATGATGAGAAAAGATTTGAAGAGCGAGTCCAAATGGATTTGGGAATAAAACTTCCAGAAGCCAATGTTAAAATACCAGCCGTAGAAATAGAATGTAACCGACGAAAAGAAGAAGTTCATAATTGTGGAAGCGAAACTAAACAGAAGCAAAGTTGATGAAATAAAGGAAGGTGTTAAGAGAAATGAAAAGATACTGGACCAACATGACAACGATATTGGAGAAGTAATAACCCAGTGGGAGGAAACCAACCATGGAAACCCCATATCTATTATCTACAAGGCTGGCCATTTGCTGGACCAAAAACCCAAAAAATTCGATGGCTAACATTTAGGACATTCATCACATCAGTTTTGTGGAAATCCTGGAGGAGGGGAGTAAAAGAGGTCAAAAGGGCATTTTAAAAATTTTTATGATACAGTTTTCTGGTTGCAATTTCCCGTTTAATAAAAAACAAAAGAAATTATATCTTATTATATCTTTGTGTAATGAATTTTCCAATGCTATCTTAAATTACATACTGTACTTGAGACTGTAGAAATAAAAACCACTTTCTAATTGACGAACAAAAATTGTTTGCATCCCCCACTTCGATTACATAAACAATCTAAAGTAAAATGAAATAATAATCCTAATGGGAGGACAAGTACTGTAAAACTTTTTAAACGGAGGCCAACTTCCCTCCTGTTCGAACCTATACAAGGTCATTCTTGACGAGGGTCAGTTAGAAAGATATGGAAAACCTTAGAAAATGAAGATAAACTGATAAGTTCTTTAAGGGTTTTGGTACATGATGAATTGAACTAAAATATTTTCAAGATGGCGCCACTTCCGGAAATACCGGAAGTAGCCATCAACTTTGTTATTTTAAATAGAGACCCCCTATTTTTTCTACATTTTCGGATTCTACGTCAAATTTGGAGTACAACGATACCCCATAGTTGACCCTTTGCTCCAAGGGCTTCGTCGATATTCAAGTTTTTATGTCAAAAATTGAATTTGCAGGGGTAATTTTAAAAATTTATTATTCGAAAACGGTGAGAGATATTGCAACACAGTTTTCACTGATTTATTAAAGAAAGATCAAATTTTCTTATGGTAATGTTTAAACATTATCATAATAAAAACAAAAGAATTACATCAAGCGAATTAATTTTTTTATTAATTTGCTACAAGAAGTAACTAAAACATGGAATATCTCGGAAACCGTTTGAAGCAGCTTATGACATTTTGTATCAAATTAAAGGTCTAGGAAAAAGGAAAACAAGGGTGAAGAACAAAATGGGGGTTGCCATTTGAAAAAATGGAGTTATGGATATTTAAATATTTAAAAGTTGAGAGCTTTGAAAAAGTGGCGTAGTCTCACTTTCTTAGAGTGTTACGCATACCATAAGAAAATTCGATCTTTCTTTAATAAATCAGTGAAAACTGTGTTGCAATATCTCTCACCGTTTTCGAATAATAAATTTTACCCCTGCAAATTCAATTTTTCACATAAAAACTTGAATATCGGCGAAGCGCTTGGAGCAAAGGGTCAACTATGGGGTATCGTTGTACTCCAAATTTGACGTAGAATCCGAAAATGTAGAAAAAATAGGGGGTCCCTATTTAAAATAACAAAGTTGATGGCTACTTCCTGTATTTCCGGAAGTGGCGCCATCTTGAAAATATTTTAGTTCAATTCATCATGTGCCAAAACCTTAAAGGACTTATCAGTTTAGTTTCATTTTCAAAGGTTTTCTAACTGACGCTCGTCAAGAATGACCCTGTATAGGCCGGTAGTTGCGGGTGTTATTGCAAAACCCAAACAAAAGGAAAATGTTTGCCAGAATGTATAATCAACCGAAAATAAATTTACATTTTAACGCTAAATCCGTTCGGTTAATAGCTCTTCGTAACTTTGTATGATTCGACTATCGTTCTGCAAGGAATAGTTACAGTCGTGTTTTTTAGAAATATATTGCAGTTTCAATTTTATTCATTGGACATAAAGGGAGGAAACAAATTTCGCGCGTAAAATATATGTGCAAACCATATACAGCGAGATTAAAGTAAAACTGTTATAAATAGTTCCGCCGAGAGTGATTACAAATAAATGTGCATGTTTGAAAAAAGTTCATCCTCATTCCTCACACACGTGCACGCTAGGATTTAGTAATGTAATTTGCATTTTATATGAGGGCATTAAATATTATATATTCCACATCGATTACATGCTTGGTCACGTCCTTCGGGTTTCAAGTTTTGGGGAAATTTGATCCGTGTTCTTAAATACTCAGAAGTCAATTATAACAAAGCTTAAACGTTATTAGTTCTAATTTTAAACTGAATATTAAATTTATGAGCCCCAAGTCGTTTTCGTTATTTAAAAAGTTTTGTTTAACTTTTAATGCCTTCCATCCTTAAAATTACGTTCTGTAGCATTCAATTATTTGCACGTTTTACTAATTGATTTCTACTACTAATGTGCCGACGGAAACTGTAATTCGCTAACTATTGTTAAAATTCTGAAAGTTTCTTTTGATATCAGTTTAATTAAAGTGGAATTTAATTAAGGTTAAAGCTTTACTCTGAAATTTTATTCCTTTTATAATTATGCTTTTATGAAATACTTTCGGTAGACTACGAGTTAAACATTGTCCATCTGTTGCAAAATGAGGGTTTGTACGGGTGTTGTTTTATGGCACCACTTTTTTTTTAGTAACCGACCCTGTGGAGCTTCTCGATACATATATAAAACGAATTCCGTGTGCAGACAATGCATATTTATGTATTGGGATTACATGCCGTGCAGTGGGCGAAATTAGCACGTAAAATTCGCACCGTTTTGTTTATTTTGCATCTTTCGTTATTCCTGCGACTGTCGTGGAGGTAATTACCCGCTCAGCTTTCTTTAAGCCTTGAAAGGGATGTTGTGTTTATTTGTTGTATCATAAAAATCAATTGCATCGTTACTTCCGCGATAAAATAGCATGCAAAGGTTGGGTAACTGAACTCTTGGGAAATTTTCTGTTTTGCTGTATACAGACATAAAAATCACGAGAGAGTTAACGTGTTTACATCTACAACTTGGATTTGCGCGTATTCACTGTACCAAAAATAGTAGAAAATGAGTATAATTCTCCTGAAACAAATTGTGTTGAAATTGCGTATCATATTTTTTAGGACAATGAGAAAATCACAATAGATGTGCCTACTATAGAGTTTAGTTTCTCCTTTGCTGTTTCAATAATGACACCAAATCCCGCACACACTGTTGATTTTAAGAATAATCAAGTAACAAACTTTTCTGTACTATTATAGTATCACGATTCACGTTATATCGGCTGTGCATACTACAATATTATTTAGATATTATTAGCTATCAGTTACAATTCCGAAAATTTAGAATCCCCAAAAGGGAGCCCGCAGGGGAGGGCACGAAGGTGCGTTTCTCAAATATCAAGCATTTAAATATGGAAACTTCCCAAAATCTCAACACCTTGATTTTGAATTGTAGGATCTAGCAACAATGCTTCATTTGATATTGGATGCACATTTGAATTTTCAAATTCACTCATGAATCCATCAATCGCAACGTCAGATTTTCTTGTTATATCAAACTCGAATCACAATTTAAATTTTATG
This sequence comes from Photinus pyralis, assembly GCF_008802855.1. NCBI lineage: Eukaryota > Metazoa > Arthropoda > Insecta > Coleoptera > Lampyridae > Photinus > Photinus pyralis. The sequence continues at coordinate 4,438,431 of NW_022170596.1, forward strand.
TCAAAAAGCATGTAATGCTAAACCACAAAAAATCTACTTACTTCAAATGTTGGTTTTCTTAAATTTTAAAGTAAATTACCTTGTAAGGTCCCTGACTCCCCTCTAACTTTTATTCACTCGGCGCAACAACCAGTCTTCAGTCTTCATTGCAATCTTTTGGTGCGCTCGGTGTAGACGTAAATATTTTCGATAGAGATTTGAGAACAATGGGAAAAGTTTCAATAAAAATATTAAAAGGAGTAAAAATGATTTATTAGAGCGCTCAAGTAAGTAAAATTGCTATATTATTTATTGTTCTCTTAGGTAACTACCAGAAAAAGTGTCGTATTTTACAGTATCGATTTGCCACAGGATTCATCATTTTCTATTATTTAGTACTTTCAAATGAAGTCTAATACATAGAATATGCAATTATGCATGTTACTTTTTTAGTACAGTTAGCATATGAATGCTGTATTAAAATTTATTCGTTCCGATGCCAAGATTTTGAGCGGATTTCTTTTTTACATGAAATAATAGTCGGCCATCGCGACTTATCAATCGGAATTTTTTGGAACTATTATTGTGTGAATATTTACGCTAGGGGTTCAAGGTTGGCCTATTATCTTATATTTTCGGCTTTATTGCAGGCGCGCCCGACAGCTAGCTTCTCAGATGAGGAATCGATGACGGACTCGGACTCAATTTGGTGGCACCCACTTCTGCAGTTTAGGGTGAATCGCTAATGAGGGCGCGCAAAATATGCTAAGCAACCAATCATCAGCTAATAAAGGTACCTGAGGGTCACTCTGAGGTAGCTGCTCTTTTTTCTGATAAAGAATTTCGTAATACCACTATTCTTATCCTTGCATTTTTAACCTCCCAACGCATCAGCCACCGGAAATTAATCCAGTCATGTGTGGGCGCAAATGCATTGAAACAGGATAATTTTGTAGGCAAATTACAATTCTAGTTAGCGGCATTATAAGCGGAGTATCGATTCCGCTTGATGAGCAAATAACCAAACGGTTCGCAGCTGAAGAGACACGGAAAGAATTGGAAAAGAAGTCTGATCCAGCAAAAGATATTCTCGAATGTCTTCCACGCCCTATCCTTAGATCGGTGTCATAGAATTCTTTTTTGGACAGCGAGGGAAAGAAAATTTTAGATGATTGTCCGATAATTTGGAAAGTATTTTCCGGATCAGTTAAAAAGTTCAAAGGTGGCAGAACGTTTAGGGTTCACCATTAAAAAGAAGGATAAAGTTCCACAATACCTCGAAATTGGTTAAAACCAATCAACCCAAAGTCGGTCCTTCAGGTTTATCAACATATTTAAACTTTTGGCGCTCCCAGCACCGGACTCGTGTGAAAAAGGAGGATGGGAGGCTTTCCATCGTTAAATCTTGTATGAAGATGCTCACAAAAGATCATTGCTAAAAAAAACCAAGCAATAGTAATGGTTCCTTGCTGGAATACCCAGCCATGGTACTCTATCTTTCATGAACTTTTTGTCACAGTTTTTACACCGAATCAAAGTTTAGTTTCTTCTCATTTCAGATCTTCTCATCCGCTTTGGAGAGGCCTTTCCCTGGAGGTTGGAATTTTATCAGGGAGGCTTTTCACAGACGAGGGGACCCAGCAATAGGACTTCAGGCTATAAGGTATTCAATCGGTACATCTACTTTAAAACAGTATACTACCTACTTAAGAACACAATGGGATTTTTGCGACAGAAGGAATATCACCGTTTCCAATATTCATTAAATCTAGTTTTGGTCTTTTTAGGCAGAAAATTTCTTATTCGACGATTAAATAAAACCTTTTAAAAACAGACAAATTCAACTAGATATTTCTTACGTGTAACACCTTATCTCAACTGAAAAGACAAAAAGAAAAACAAACATTGAAATACAAATTCAAGTAAAATGAACCAACTTTGTGGTTATTCGTAGCTATAACCACCAGGTTTATGCTTAAACATTAAAATTATACCACACCCAGGGTGGTCCAGCATTATTGATGGTGCTGACACCAAAATAAGTAGTTTACGCAACAATATTTATACTGTAAATTTAGTTCGGAATACGTCCAAGAATTGAGTGTCATGTTATTTCGGTGACCAGGAGGACATCAACTTCGGTATATGCGCACCAATTTAATTCAAAAACAGTCTCGATGCTATAGAGGTTTTGATACCAATCTGAACAGGATATGAGACAGAATATGCTGAAAACGAAGTTAGGAGAAGCAACATACTATGGGTATGTTCTTTCCTGTAAAAAAAGTTAAAATCGTAGATTGCTAATTGGAAACAATTATAACAGTAGCTATGATAAGACTTCAGTTTGTACTTTCCTTTATATTAATTTAATTTGAATTTTTTCCTAGATTTTTTGTTCCTTTGTTCGTGATATCGTGATAGTTGAGAGTACGAGATAACTTTGCAACGGCTTATGGGATTTCAAAGCTAAGTTTCAAACGTCCACCACCAAAAAGCCACGATTAACGCCTTTCTCTACTACTATGCGATCAAAAATGAGTTGCTGTCGAGTTACCTTTGGAATTTTTGTTTGCATGGGAAATTGTATTTAACTTGAACTCCAAAGGCGACTCGACAGCAATCCATTTTTGATCACCCGTTATTTAAAACAATTTCCCATTCTTAGTTCCGTTCCTCTTTCTCTAGCAAAATACCGCCTGTTCGAAAGAATTAACGTTTGCTTACTCGGCGATAAAACGTGAAACGTGAAATCAAATAACTAACGCAGCTATAAAGAGACTACTTATCTGGGGTGATCTAGAGGGTGATACACTTTTATAAATTTATGCGAACAATTGAATGTCTTAGTTATTTTAGGTGCTGAAGCCAAATAAACTGCACAACAATATGTTATAATTTCGTTGAAAATAGTCCATACTTTCGTAACTAGTTTATGTGTAACAATATGTATCTGAAACCGTCAAGAAAATCTAAATTTCAGGGCTATTTTGACATTAGAAAGTTGATCTTTACCTGACTAGTACTGTAATATTTTTGCCTGACACCCATTACAGTCCTAGTACATGCAAAATAACAATTAGATCGTTCATTGAATAAGTTATTCAATCAACGATTGGATAATTATAATGCAGACTATGTGGATATTTTTAAATATGAATATACCTACACAAAGGATAATGGTTTTTTAATTACTAACAATTAATGATATATGTGTGGAAGTAATTATTCCTTTCGTTTTGCGCCAGTCATTAAAAGGTTTGTACGCCTTTTCGTGCCTCTTTCTTGACTTTGTGGGGAGCGAATATTGCACTACGGCGGCCGCAGCTTCGGCTACATTATAACAACGTCACGCGTAGGTACTCTTCGTCACTGATACCTGCTTTTGTACCTAGTTATAAAGACTGTATAGTTGAAAAGTACAAAGCATAAACTGCATTAAAAATGACACTGATTGTTTTTATTATTTTAAAATCTCTAAGGAAACAATTAAATAAACTGATTTTAGCATGCGTGATTTGATTAGATATCAAAATTTCACACATATGAATAATTTAATTTGGAAAAGTTATGTACATGTAGCGGTTTCAAGTAAAATTTTATACATAATATGTCATGAAAGTGAGTCCACCTGACTTATAGGCATTAAAGAGATACTCGGACGCTGCGCGTCCTCGTACTTTTCAATAAACCTGACTTACTATGTAAATAACAATTACTAGTGACGAATAACTTGTGTATTACAAAATATAGTCAAAGTATCGGCATATACAGACTCCAGGAGAATTACATGCCCGCCAGTAATCTACTCCAAGTCCTAGCAAAAAAAAACTATTTACCATTCTAATACTATTTTTTTCTTGTAGTATCACATCACATTGTGAAATCATGACTGATACGTATACCTACCTGCACACAATAGAACTGCTTATGCAATCTTATTGGTCACAATCTAGTAACTTACAACCTACTTTCCGTCCCTAGTTGCATCGTTATGATATCCGGTGCATGGAAAGAAAATTGCTTTCCTCCTAAAAATGCTTTCCAATCAGCTTTCGAATTCTATCAATTTTAGAATAAAATTACAAGGCTACAGATATTGAATGTACCAGCTGCAGTGTGGCGAAACTTAGAAGTTTAACATTTAAGATGCTCCCGCGATATACACTGTAACGACATTAAATTTCCAGCAGTATAATTTTTTAGCTTATGTCTCGTTAACTGTTGTAATTTAAAATTCAATCAAGAGTCACTATAGATTACAAGAGATGGTTGTTTATGGCGATCAATCCCCATAATTTCTAATGTAAAGCTCACTCTTTGTGTTGATAAATATTAAATTCAAATTAAAAGGGTAATAGAAGCAAGTTTTAAAATAAACCATCTCGCAGTTAAACACTTTTCGCTCCTCTAAAACGCGCATTTTCCATTAAACGTTAATCTATAATTAAAAGGCTTTTTGGTATCTGGTACATCATCTAAATGCACGTGGTATATATCGCAATAAATAGTTATTGACAGGATGTGTATTAATAACGTTCTGTTTTACATAAATCATAGCCAATGCCTATTGACTAAACTGGAACATCCTGCGGCAATAATAAATAGTTGTCAATAAATTTACGTCAAGGATTTAGCAAAATGCTGAAAAATTCATTACACTTATGAACGTTTGTGAACTTGCGAAGTGTACTACTCATTTTCTTTCTGTTACGATTGCTCTTTGAGGTGGACCACCTGGTATTTTTGTTTTACTTTTTGTAAAACTTCAGGTCGTTTTTTAGTGATGCACTTCCATTCAAAATCGCCAAACTTACGTTGGTTTTCGTTTTTTTGTTTACATGGAAAATCGTACTTAAGTTGAACTTCCAAAGGCGACTAGGCAGCTCATTTTTAATCGGGGATTTCACGAGATTAAATTGATATGGGACATATGACTCAATTAGGGGCGAACCCTGGTAGTAATGCGTGTTACTATATTCTACACCATGGTGTCTTCAAATCTGGAGCAGAACACCCAAACATTCATCTAGTTTTCGATGCCCCCCGTCACTGAATGCAACCCAAAATAAGGTAAGTACGAGGATTGTTCAATTGAAACCAATCTTTGGTCAGGTTAGCCTTGGAAACCGCCCTACTGACGTTTTGCAATACCAGTTGTGTTTGTAAACGTCAATTCCTATCATGGATGCAATGGAAAATTGTCCGCCACCAAAGAAGTATAAGGTTTGACTTTCTGCAGACAAGTTCACTGGTTTTCGATCCTAAAGGGCCCTTGTTTCCCCGAGATTGTAGAAGCTGTGTCAAACATGATGGTCAATGCCATCCAGGGCCCAGGGGTTACATGGCGTTATGCGGACCCCGAGCTACGAGCATTAAATTAATAAAAACTGTTAGAGGGCTCCTTAATTCATCGTTTTCAAAAAAAAAATGCGGAAGAAGCCCTAAATTTTCCACAATCTTAATAAAAAGATCAGTTACTTTCATCGAAATGTGAGGTTATGATACTTCATACCATGATTATTTTTATGTTGGTAAGAGTTTACGTATATTTCCTCAGTGCTTTATTTCAATTTCGTGAAGTTATGTTAAGCTACGGATTGTTAATACAGTTTGCTAGTGAAAAGTCGGCGAAATTTTTAGGATAATAATAAGGGTTCCGTTTCTCATAAGTTTCCATTTCTGAAGGAATAACGGTTTCGGTCCGGTCCGGTTTGAAGACATCAAAAATCCTTTGATTTCGCCCCAGGGTCTCCTACCCTCTGTAACGAATGCTTACAAATAAAAGGGTGGTTCGGTAGTTCTTCTGGTAATCTCTTCGTCTTGTTTTATTGCAGTACCTCTGGAACTTACCTTTTCGATACGTTTGCGTCCAGCTAGCCTGGGTAAAACATGGTATAAAATAAGGGAAGAATGCAGTTCATTCCGCTTTCACTACCTATCTCATTAATTTTCAAGTTGCAATCAAAATTTAGAACCATATACTGATCTAAAAATTTATACCCTAAAATGTTTTGGCCTGTATTTTACCAAACTCTTTGACTCTTCCTTGTAGAATACAAATAATTTCAATAAGGATATAACAATTTAAGTATATTATTATTATTAAATATTAAAACAATCCAACTAACCCTAACCTAAACCCTAAACCTAATTAAAGTAAAGATACAACTACTGATCAAAAATAATTTAACCTAATAAACAGATTATCTATTCTTAAATTTTAAAATATTCAAATTTAAACCTAATAAATCAATCAAAATGTACCTCTTTAATTACTGAAATTGAAGCAAGTCCCTGCTTGTCAGGCCGATGGAAATTTTCAACGCTTCGTATCTAATATCTCCAGATCTGCTTCCGGGAAGATTCTGCGTAGCGATTTAGGATCCCGGGATATCTGCACTCGATCTTGACTGGACAGATACTTTGTAGAAATCCTCCAAAAATTTAATACTTTTCGATGAAAAATGGCTGATTAAGACAAGCGCATGCTGGTTAACGAAAAAGCGCTGGCGGGTGGAAACAAAACGCCACCTTTTTTCAGAGATTCCCAAAAGGGGATGCTGAATATTTTTGTCAAAGTAGTTGATAGAATTCTTCTTACGCAAGTTTTGTTAATTCTCACCAAAAGGCAAGTTTTTCACTTCTTTACGTAAATGCGCCTTTTTAATTTACATATCTCTTGCTATTAAAGACCAACAGTTATTAAAATTTACAAATTAGTATGGCTAATTTTTGTTGAAGTTACACGGATAAATTCCATTTCTTTCCATACTTAAATTTTTAATAACCCGCGAATGGACAAGTGGGTTCCTAGTACAATCATTTCATCCTTTTCGGGAGCTTTTTCTGAGACCTCACAGGGAATCCGACAGCCTCCACTAATTGCCTGAATATCACACCACTACAAGGCATTCTACGACAAACCAATGCAAAACATTTCCCCGAGAACCGACAATGCCACGCCGTCCCGAAGCACTCCACGCAGAGCTCCATGTTTACGTAAACCTCCAGGCTAAGTATGATGGTATTTCTGATGAGACAAAGACATTGAGACCTTGGTTGTTGATTTTTTACCTATTTGTCAATTATGTGACTGAATTTAGTAAAGTCTGGAAAATGACGCATTATTTGCGAGGAAATATTGAAGTACGAGGCCACTTTGGGGCCGAATACTTTAATTTTCGAGTCAAGTAGTACCATTTTAATAATGAGTTTTGTATTAAATTCTAAATCGTATTTTAATATAAATTTTCAATTTTCATATAGAACTTTTGATTAATATCAATCTGTCAGTGATGACAGGAGTCAGACATTACCAATGTGCCGGGTGCGGCCGGAAAAGTGATAGGTCGGTAGGAAAAGTAGTCTGGAAAAGTTTTACTGCCTCTGTCATGGAAACTAAAATTTCCTGACATAAAGTAGGGATGAAAATGAAGGTTTCATACCGATTTTGGACAAAATAAATGGATTTAAAACCAAAGTTCAGAATTGAAAAGTCTGTAAGTAATTATGTCATAAACTATTATTATTATTAGTAAAAGATAGCAGAAAGAAAATCGTTGACATACGCGCTTTCCACGTTAGTGGAGACACATCAAACCAAATTCATCAAGTTAAATAAGACATTATATTCTATGGACTAGGATCACACGTTGCGTCTATTGGTTTACATCGCCTTCAGTTTTGCGAGAACTTGAAGGTTACTTCAAAGAAATTGATTAGACGTGCGTAAGACGCCCTTTGTGGAAAATGTGGAACACAAACTAATTTAAGTTATCTGTTCGGTATTGTAACCCATTCGAGCGTTCAGAACGTAAACAACTAATATCGAAGAAAATCCTGGAGGCATTTTGATTTTGTTTTTCTCATTTAGAATACGATTAATTACAAACGTTGGTTCTTTCGAGAGATGAAAATAAAGTCAATACCGTTTGCGTCACCTTGCAAGCATTTTCATCTCGTAAAATATGGACCTCCTTCCTTTAAAAGTAACATCTATAAATTGTAAGCAAGTTAATTCTGGATAAAATTGGTATTTATTTATTCTATTACCTTTTATACTCGAGAGGCGCTAAAACTTTTAAAACGTGATATATTGAACTCAGGAATGTGTGGTAAAAAATGTATTGTATAGTGACCTGACCATTAAAATATATAGTTACTAGAAACTAAAAATGAAAAGATAAGGTTGCGCTCATTCTCATTTAAAATAAAATTTAATGACCATGAATTTTAATTTCTAAACTTCTAGCATTATTATCGCACAAAATTTAATCTTGTGCACTCTTAACAAAAATTATGTTGTGCATTCCTTCTGCAAATTCGGAATATCATTACTTTACCTTCATAACGAAATTGCTCTCCTCGGCGCTAATGAGGCATGAGGGAACGTTCACTTTTATTAAAAAGTACCTACTTGCCAATGGAAAAACTAAAGAGACGGTGTCGTGCGATAGAGTCATTTCTGGACGTGGCGTGATATGATCAGAAGTGGCTATTTTCATTAACGAGAACTGTAATTTTGTAGTAAACGTCCATCACATTCTGAAATGAATTAATAAAGCAGTCTACGTACTTTTATTGATGGAATTGAGAATATACCTAGGTAATAGACGAGAAGCACCCAACGAAATTCTTGAAATGACACCCCTAAATAATAACGTAAACATATATTTGTGCAACATCTTGCCATAGGATCTGCTTTCGAATAGTACCTTGTCAAGCACATAGTGAATGCCCATTATTCGTCAGTCCGGGCTTTGAAGTACGTAATTAATTTTGCAACATCAAATTTATACAGCACCAAACAGTAAAAGCGGTAATGTATTTCTGTTCTCGACAATTTACAATTTTGTTTTGTAATTGAAAATGAAGTTTTATTACACAGGTAGTCGTGTATGGAACAACTAATGGGTCATTTCAATTTGCCTCCAAATGCCAAGTCAGTGATCTAGTGTGTGATTTATTTGCACAAATTTGTTGAAAATTAAAGGAAGTTTCCAACTAAAATTTCCTTTGTACTTTGTGCTTCAAACTTCCGCCTTTAGTTGCAGACTTCCTAGTTTTCAGGTTTCGAGCTTCGTGATATAGAGTTGAGGTTAATACTTCATCTTTGCGACTTGGCAAGAAATTTAATTTAACTGCATGTGCACAGATCATTCTGATTGCGACGAAACTGGGCCTTCAAATAAACAAAAAAGCCAAATACAATTGACAAAATTAGCGTATAGAAACGTACACGCTCTTTTCGCGTCGCGAGACGAACAGACCCGTCTCTTCCTTATTTTTCCTATTTAAAAGAACGTCATTCAAACTCCTACTTCCTCTAATCTCACATGCAACACCAATAAGGAGCGCTTGAGGTGTCCCCTCTTACATAACAAAATTACGCACAAAAGAAATCGTGCACCTGTATCCTTTGTTATCCCGTGCGACTTGAAATCAATTAACTTTCGCGATAATATGCGTTTCGGAAATCGACCATATGTTTCTTACATTCTAACACTCAAATTCACGTTTTACATTTTAAATAAACTTATTTACCCAAAATCGTCCTGAGGCAGAGCAGACCACGTTTACTGTCGCTTTCCCGATCGCACCTGTCACATTGCTAAGTGTCTATAATGACTCATGTCGTCGCTGACATATTGACAAAAGTTCAATACAAAACTCGTCAGTCAAATGACACTAATACTTAACTGGGAAATTAAAGTACCCAAACAGTTGTTGGGCATGGAGATGATGAATATCAGGACTTGTTAAATACCATGTCAGTATTTCACCCCAGCAAGTTACAAAAATTTTTTGGTTTGTTGGGCGTTGAACTGTATTTGCATTTTTGTTTTGTTTTGGTGTTCGGTAGTTAGCCGCATTTGAGTGTATTGTTGCAAGAAAAAAGTCTTGCCAGTTGTAAAGTTCGTGTAGAATAAAGTTAGAATTTATTTAAAGAGTATTCCATTGTTTTTACATGAATTGTTAAGTTTAAACGGGAGCGTTTGTTTGCGTTTACGAAAAACATAGTCGGAGTGTTTACCGCAAAATTAATCCTAGGTTTCCTAGTACCCGTTAAAGGGAGTGTTCCCACCCTCAAAGAGCCAATATTACCTACATCTGTAATTACAACAAACCCAGTATCGTCTAGATATAGGTTCCTGTGTGTACTCTTTATATAGTTAAGTTGAAGAATATTGATGAAACGTCTTTGGATATACGAATTCTGGAAATGAAGCCCGCAAACTCGGTCTGTTATTAAAAAATATTTGATCCGGTTCCTTCTATCGCCCCATTTTTAACTTATATACTTAATATATGTAGTGGATTGAGGGACGAAACTTTTTAGCAGTGTGATTCGTAACCTTTCATTTACAAGTCGTAAAATTTACGAAGAGTAACGTTTTCGAGTTGGTAACCAGTTTTTCAAATAAGAAACAGTATTACATAAGCTGAGTGTCACACTCATTGTGATAAACAAAGATTTAGTAGAAATAATTAGTATGTTTACCAGCAACAAAGACTAGTTAATGATTTGAGTAAAATTAGTATCAACACAGCGGAACATTGGTTCGAGTATTACTCGTATTAGTATTACTTTCGCGAAATTGAAGCCGGTTTACTCAAATTCACAATACGTATTCACTAGTTTTTCATTAATCACTCTCAGTTGTTGTACCATTGAAGCGGTTTGTTTCCATTTTTTTTTAAAGGGGGCAGCATTTTCTATGGAGTGATCAACTTGTAACCTGAAAGGGATCTCATATACGTCAATTAATTATTGTAGGATATTTTAAAATTTCTTGATTTATATAAAGTGGCGACCGGTTGTTCGAATGTGCATAATAATCTTGTTTGAAGTAATTTTAATATTCCTAAAGGAATCGGCTCGTGATAAATATTTGCACTACAAAACGGCCTCTTGTGATCCTTGTCTTCTCAGGTTTCAGGACAAGGTATAATTGCAAAATAATGCTTAATTCCTAAAATTCTAAGATTTTGGTGTAACACCTAAACCTTTTTCTATGACACGACTTCAACTTTAGATTCAATTCGCTGTGACTTTCAGCCTTAGCTTAACCTTGAAGTTCGCGATACAAGCGCTTCACGTTCCAGTTATACTTTCAGGTTTAGAAATTCCCCACTACATATACCTAAATATATATATACATACGAAGATGCAAACATTTTTCAAAGCTGGGAACCACGCGACTTTTTAGAAGGAGAAAGCCGTCCGCCTCATCTCCTGAGCACCAACAGTCACCTTGGTTTGAATTGTCGTCGTTATTTAATGAAGGTAGTAAGTTTGCAATTGTTTATAATTTATTTGTTTTTGAAATTAACATTTTTAATCTAACCTGAATGCTGCATGGCGTGTATAGAAATTGCCGTTAATTTTTATAGTTTGAACTCGTTATTATGTTTGGTGTAAATGTTTGCTCAATTTATTTATTTATTTATTTATTTAACGGAAATACCATTTTTACAAAGAAATACAAAACATAATAACTATAGCAAAATGTAATAACAAGACGAAGTGTGACTATAAATCAAAATTACTGATAAACTTAACAAAAAATATTTCAAATAAAAATCAAGTGCATTATATTGAAAAAAGGAATGGTAAATTTCATTGTTTCTAAAAACCCTTAAGTAAACACCTACGTAAAAAAGAATACAAACCCAAATTATACTGTTAACCGTTGTGTAACATCAGCTTCCTTCGGAATTCGATAAACGTAGTACCAAAAAAGTTAATATTAGTACATAGTTGGTTATGTTTTAATTGCAATATCTTGCCCCGAAGTTTAATTTATATATTTTGTCGTTCGTCTAAATTTGTGGAAATTCTCGAAATGATTGATGTTTGTATGGACTTGTATGTGACAAAGTATGAAATAGCTACCCTTTACGAGCTACAGCAGAATACATCCCGCACTGAAGCCTCAAGCGTGCTACAGTGGGACGCTGACAACCTGAACGCTTGACCCTTAAAGACGCTTAAAACGTGGACCTTGGCATTCCATCAAATCTAGGAGAACCTAATTTTTAAGTCTGAACTGAAAACGTAATTTTGCAATTATGTTTAGGGTGTGTGATTTAACTTTATCATCATTTCATCAATCATTAAATGCAACAAATTAATTATCTTGCTGATATTACTTATTCAAGATTATTAAAATAAATGATCAAAACGCGACGACCACAAGACCTAAAGGGGATCTGACTTTCTATCATGTGCCACTCGTTAATTTAAAATTTAATCGTGGTTCGGTTAGCTTTTGGAGGCAATAGTCATTCCGGTAGCCATTAACAACATTGCTGTGTTACTGTAGTGCGAGGCAGGGGGTTAAGTAAAGGTTTAAGCTTTAAGTTTCACACATCTCGTTTAATATTATGCTTCTAATTTTCTTGAGTTACCTTTCAAGTTTTAGGGCCTTACAATTCTAGTCTCCAGGTTTCGATTTTTGGTATAATCTACTGTTTCAAACCTAATTCTAGGCTTCATACTGTACCTGTGAAAAGCTCTTCACTGTGTAGGCATCAGAATTAATTTGGACGTGCTTTCAATCCTCGACCTACTGGTTATATCTACTCACTAATTTATTTAGCTGTTTCAGCTAGTCCATCAGGTTACCAATAGGTTCAGGAAAATATTGTTGATTATTACTACGACCACTGACAAATTACGAAGAGTCTTAAGCAAGACTCTCTCGAGCTTCGTGGATTTTTTTACCTTACAATTTTTAATAAATTTAAACTAGTGATGAGCCTTTGAAACTTCATTGAGAATGGACTGTGTAAAACTTGGATGATAAATAAAAAAGTTTAATTAATTTATGATAAGGCGGTCTTGGTACAAGCAAATGCACAGCTGCCACGACTAAAGGCTTACTTATTTTGCAAGTTGCAAGTCTCAATTAGGTAATAAAATAATTATTTTCTATCAACAATGATTCGCACCAAACTGTTTGACATTTTTTATGGAAACTTATTAGACTCATCAAATGCTACCAAGAAGTTTAAGTTATAGATATAGAAAAACATCGATGTTTTATTTAAAGTAACACAGCAACTCATCACATACTATTATATGTTCACCACTTTACGTCTTAAGCAAAATATCGTTGTTAGACTTAAAGATAACGAACATTTGAAGATACTTATCTAAGAACTTACGCTACTAATACACAAATGTGCTCATCTTACTGCAAGTAACCGCCTGTCGCAAACAGTAAATCCTCTCACGTGAAAAGAAAAGGACATATGAATAGCTTGCCCTTAACTATGATAGACATGTTAAGTCGCAATGATCTAAAAAAAGAGTATGAAATTGCATTGATAGGTGAATAAAGTTACGAGGGTCGTTTCCATTCCTTAAAACTAGAGTCGGATATTGGGAACGGGAGGCAAACTGCGGTAAGTTTCTGGACATAACTGCAAAGAGAGAAAATCAAGAGAAACTTTCCTTTATGGAAGAGTATACGAAATTACGAACGATTCACTTAGTACGTTTCGTGTTTTGATTGTGACAATTACTGGATGCAGAGCATTCGACAAATTGGATAGTGTTCAATCCTGTGAATACTCTTAAACGAATTGACAAATGTTTGAAAAGGGTGGGCTGCTTCGTTTTAAAATAGTTTTATAGCGAGGGTTTTAGAGTAGAAGCAAAGTTATTCGCAATTAAAAGTTACAACTCCGATTCGCGGATCTCTACGGTCTAAGCTTTGCTTAAGTAGTGTTTTTTTCTATTATCTCCTTAATATCTGTGACATTATTTTTTCTCAATTTGTGCATTAACGAAGATATGGAATGTTTAATCTTGGATTACAGTTTAATGCCTATGTACCAACCATCAAAAGCGCGTCGAAAGATTTGTGTTGAAGAAGCACCAAAACAAACATCTTTACATTTTTCCCATATAGACGGGAGGTGCAATTTTTTAGGGGAAACGGAGCATTTTGGATCCTTCGTCTATTTCGACAAAAATGTTTGTGATTGCATCCGATCCTAGCTAATTTTTTGACATGCTTTAACTGTTATATTCTCTGCGCAACTTGTAAACGAAAAAACAACTGTATATGTTTACGATTATACTTTTAGAGCAGCCACAAATAGAAGACGTATATATTATAAAGTAACGAATTTTCGACATCAAGGCGCCACCAAGTCGATGGAGGATTAGTTACCGACGATAAAGAATGAAAGCGGACGTGACTCATTCTTTGCATGAAATATGATACGCTGATTCGAGACGTGATAAATAACAATGAACTATTTTAAATCAATCTTATTAAAGACCGCTATAAGTTCTCGAATAATTAACTGTTTCACATGACAGAAACGATTATTAATTTAAAAGGTCTGTATTAGTTTGAATAGAAGTATTTCACGAGTTTTGTGCTTTTATTCCAATCGAACCGTGACGTACGACGGGTAGTTTTACGATTATGCCTGAACATTTGGCGACCGTGATAGGACAGGCTTTTTTCTCCTGGAATAATCGTTTTAGAGTATAACGAGGGCGTTGAAAATAGTGATTACCGGACATACTTGAGCGCACGTTTTTTTTAATTTGTTGTTTGCGGTAAAAGCGTGTACAGGTTGTTCAGGTGTGCATTGATAATCATGGATCAACGCAAAAGGCATCGTAAAGTATTCCGTACCACCTGCGAAAGAACTAGAAGACTTTTATTGGGGCCGGGAGGAAAGGCACGTTTAGTTTTTGTAACGCTGAGGAATTTGAAACAAAAATTTGATGATTTAAGGAGAGTTAACAGCGAGATGTACCAGTCCCTATTGGAAAGTGATGGAAGTGAAGCAGAATTGTTGGCAGAGATGGATGGTAGCGGAGTTTACATTAGGAAATTCATCGACTTGACCGCACAAGCTGAAGATGTGCGCGGGACGAACTAGGTACCCTCTGTTGCCTCGGAAACTAATGTAGGCGCCATATCAAGTGAGCGTAAAGTTAAAATACCTATTCTAGAGCTTAAGAAGTGTGACGGGAGTATTAGAAATTGGTTGCCCTTCTGGTCCCAGTTTCAAAAGGCCAACAATGATCCGGATGTAGATTTAAATGACAAAGTGGAATATCTGGTACAAAGTACTTTGGTGGATAGTAGGGCAAGGCAATTAGTAGATAGTTTTCCTGCCACTGAGGACAATTATGGTAAAATGGTAGAATGTTGTAGGTACGTCTTGTCCTGATAATAACAAATAAGTACAACAAAAGAAGAACTGTCTAATTTGATGCAGCCGTTCTGAAGTTATGCGCGTACATGCATTTCGGCGATATACAGTGCTATTCATTTAGAATCATCCTATTACAAATATGCAGTGATATTCGTTTAAAACTAGACATAGGGACAGACTAAAATCCTTCTAAAAGACGCCTAATTTTATGCAATAGAAATAACATGCGCACGCATTTTGCTGTAATTCTAGATTTTAATAAAAACGACAGTAAATAGTATGATATTAGGTTATGGATGAAGACATATTAAATTCGCCCATTTCCCTTAAGTTTCTTATGGGATTCTCTTCCACAAAAGTTAAAACATTCGGTTTCATTCTTCAGAAGAGTTTTTGTAATTTAAAGCTAGACATAGGAAATCCCTATGTCTACTTTTAGATGAATATCACTGTATATTTATAATAGGATGTAATTAAGAAATTCGTGGATGAATTTAAACCAATGATTTAGTAACAAAACGAAAGTTCTAGCCTAAAAGCATTTATACAATGCATCTGCAGTTCATGTGCTGACATCCTATCAAAGAAGGTCTCTAGAATGGACATCTACAAACCAACTTTGTTAGCCGTGTTTTGTTCTCTTTAGTTTTTGCATATTCCATTCTGATTTGATGAAACAGCAGTTCGCTATTGCTGAAATTAGGGGGACAATTTTTGAATATTCATTAATTTATCTCCACGGACCGCTCTGCATAGGTTATTCTTCCTCAACCGAATTTGTCGTGTTAGCCGCAATACATTGGACTGAAAGTAAGTTTAGTTTCTGATGAATATTTATTAAACGGGGGGCGTTTTGTCTAGGGGTGGAAGTATTTAATTTCCTTGAGCACGTAATAAACAAGGTGTTGTCTACTTGTCAGCCAGACTATATAGAATAGTTATGTTTAGTAACTCTGAATATACACAAGGGGCTTTTATCTTGAAACGCAGCAGAGCATTCTGTTCCGCATATGTGGACAGGAACAAGAATGAAAATCGTCGCTAGTCGCGAATGTTTAGGTTAATATATGCGAGGACACGGTCAGCGAATCCACTCGGGATACGATTCGTCCATGAAAAAACAAAGGGGTTCCGCTCTGGTTGGCATAATCGTATTACTCGGAGACTGTTCTATTAACCCGAAGGAGTGTCTTTGCCACCATAACGCGAGAGTTTATACAAATGACTTCTTTAATTCGCGCACTTTACGCGAAAAAAATTCACCCGGATGTACACCGTAAGCGAGCTTCTCTCAAAGTTCTGCGCGGAATATTAAATTCTGAATAAATAAATAAAAGCAACGCTCAGGGACCTATTCTTGTAAATTAAACCATATCCTCAACTCGCGTGTTAACTATCCAAATATTCTCGACGTTTTTGTACGGTTTGGCTTAAATGGGAGCATACTACCTACTTCACTGGTGCTAAAAATGGCTCTTAAAACTAAAGGTGGAGTTAATTTTTGGAAACGTGAATAATAAATTATTCACTGAAGTTGGTGTAACGGAGTTTAGCAGTTCATTGCGAAATTCAATACATTTACGCCCGCAATAAAGTGTCTTGGCTTCTTGTTGGGGGTGGCATGTAAACAGAAAATTACTAATTTTCCATGAAATTATTTGCATAGTTATAATAAAGTTACATTTTGTATACTGATGGTGAATAAGCTCTTTTTTAATGACATAAATATCGATTTGTATGACTTAAGTTGCTATTACATTTAATTGTTAGTTCCAGAAATCCTGCATTCCGTTTGAAAGGAATTGGATTACAGATGCACTAACATGATTCGAAATGAACGGGATAAAAAGGGGCGCAACGAAATTACAAATTAAGTACAAATTGCGCATTAATTATTCATTGAATATTGAAACACCAATTTACGGCGAGTTTCAGGAAATATAAAACAATAAAATTTAATTAATTAAAACCGCCAAGAATACCGAAACGCACAGGTTTAGGCGCATATTTTCGTTTTATACAAACCCGGAAGGTAATTACAAAACCTTATTGTTTGGCAAACGGTAACGTTGAGCGATTATTATAAGCACCGCATCCAGATTACAATCTCGCGATTCGTATAATAGACAAAGAAGTTTTAGTAAGAAATTAGGGATTAGTTGAGTTCCGCCAACCACATTCTTAAGACAAATGTTTTTCATCAGTGTGTCTGCCTTGCTTGAGCTTTTAATGAGAAAGGCATGCTGCGTAAATGAAATTTTGTAAATTAATTCAAGAACATCGCGCCACTGATTTATAAGATTTATAATTTACTAAGCGTACCGTAAACTTAATCGAATAATTATTAATTCAAAACCATTACTCAGTTTAACCTTTTCTTGAATATACTCGAAACGCGTAATAATTTGCATTCTCACTTACTAAATTGATTACAATCTTTGTGCGAAATCGCCGGAGCTTTTACGTCTCAATAAAACGATTGAAAAAAAAGGTGGCGACAATCTAATAGCGTTAAATGTGCACAACGTGTTTTAATAGTTAATGAGATTTCGTCGATTTAAATTAACTAAGTTGCCAGGAGTTTAAATTAGAAAGCGTCATGCCGGTATGATAAGATTGTGTCAAAATTTTAGATGCAAAGTTGTTCGGGATATTGATTGGTCATCCAAATAACCGTCAATCAACTTGTAAAACGGGGTTACCGATTTTTCGAATGCTTCGAGCTAATTACTAAACTTTTAATCAATGTTTCTGTTAATTGAAATTAAAATTTAATTTTGCGGGTAGTGTCAATCGCACTCCGTTTTTTCGTGTTTGTTTTTTAATTAATGATTCATCACAGTTGCACTTTTTATTTATAATCGGTTCCTGGAGGAAATTAAATTTCCCCCAGAAACCGCAGGTAAAACGCAAAGGAAAACTTCTTGAACAATGCACTTGTTGTGTCCATGTGTATATTATAAAACAATAAATTAAACAACTATAGCAAACCAGTTCCTGAATATATACAAGACTTGGGGGTAACAAATAGTAATAGGATACTAATAAATTATAAGGGCGTCACGCCGTTTGTTCACTATAGGAACAACAAAACTGTACAAGATAATTCCAACTGGTACAATTCAGGTAACCGGAAGACACTGACGTAACGCCGACATAACATAAGATATTTATTATTTAATAACAGCTGATGCCGGTACGTAAATAAATATAACAATAATATACTGGCTCAAGATAATACCATTATTGACTTTGTTCGTAAGATGCTTCTTATTCATCCGTCGGCAGCAACTTTTCATATTATTTGTTATAGACTTTACTGAATTTTGTAGGTAGCACTTTCCTTCTGCTTCTACCACTGAACCACTGGTCTATTTAATTTTATTTCTATTATTTTTAAATTATATTGCAGGTATAATAAAATATACTATAACAAACCACTTGCTTTTTCTCTAGCTGAAACGGTTGAAAATGGACAGTGTTAGTCCCTTCTATGGGAATTTTTTTCGGGGAATCTGAATCTGTAATCAGAATTTCTATAACACGCTAGATATAGAAGCTACAGGCTACTTGATTATTTCTTATAAACGCCATATTAGAACTACTTGTGTGTCTAGGTAAATAGGTAAAAATGAATTATATTGTTATAAAAGTTTAGAGATTCGTGAAAACAAACACTTCCTAATAAATAATAGTGAAAGAGGTCATTTAGACCAATCAAAGCTCGTAAACTTTCACTTTCACTTGTAGTTAGTATAAATAGGGCCCTATTTGTATTTTATTGTTCAGTTGTTCGCTGATAATGACAGCCTTAGCTATCAAAACGCGTTCGAGGTTTTAATATATTATTGTGGTTTATTGGTGTTCTTATTTAACTTTTGCGAGTTTATCGTTCCCAGTTTCATGCTCCAATGAAACTGTTTTACCGCAAATCTTAACAATTCAAATTACTCGGGGGCAGGGCTTGCGAGTGGGTGCGCATGCCTTGCATTTCTTCGAGCGAAAAAGAGAACGTGGCGAAGTTTTAGCTGAGGCGGCAGAACGTAGATAGCTTTTGGTGGTATCTGTTTGATTAGCAAATTTAGGTACTTACATGTTTTATTTATCTTTTCCTTTGTAGGAGTAGTTTTTATTTGTTAAATAGAAGTATGTGTTTTTTTCCTGTACGTAGAGGTGAATGCCCTTTCAATTACGTTCATAGAAATTGCGGGTTGTTTTGGGGTGTCTTATAAATTTTTTGCATGAAACCTTTCTACGGCGTGAGCAGCTTTCATTTAAGATTAATATACTGGGTGTTGATCCAATTAAGGGTATCTTGAAGATTTTGTAGGTAGTTACCTAGATTTGTCTAGGTGTAGGTAGATTGTATAAATTTTTCCTCAGGTGTGGTAGTGTACTTGCAGAGAGTTGACTTTAAAAATTTAATTACGATGTTTGTTATCAGCTTGTGCGATGAGTAGGGGTGTTGGTTCTTTTATGTGGACGGCGTAAAATATTTATTGAATTTGTTCTTGAATTCCCAATATGCCTATAATTGGCACTTGATGATGTATTTGTTAAAAAATGGCATAATTGGTTTACGAGGCAAAATAAAGAGGTAAACCTCAGACTTCCTTAGTATGGTTTCCCCTGCAACGAATTCAGAACTGATTCTGATTTGGTAGTACCCGATACAGTGAGTTTCGTGCATGATTTTTCTCAGACCTGGCCACTCTGTTGTTAATTAGCGCTATTTAGTTACACTTCCAGATGCAGCAAGAGATAACTCTATATCGTATCATTATAAGTAAGAATCATAAAATTTGGTACGTGGACTGCTTAAATAAAGCCTAAAATACTCATTTATTTCGGGGGATCTTAAGATTTATTTTTGAAAAAACAATATAAAACAAGCGCTAGTATCAATTAACACCACATAGGGAGGATTATTTACATTAATTAAATTAATTAATTAAAATTAATGAGATTCGTGCCATAGCAACCTAGGCGACTGGTGTAGGTTCATTAAAAAAATTCGTAATTCTTTCGCATTTTGAGCGACGGAAGTATTCAACCGTGTAAATCGCAGTTATATATTTAAAATTCGAGTCTTGTTTTAAAAGAACGAGCATCGGGGAAAGACTAATTTTTCGGATAATATTAGGTCCCGTATTTCTGCCTCTCTGATTTGTAATAGCCAATAGGTAACTTCTTTTCTGAGCCTGAACTCAAAACGCGAGTATGTGTACCTTCAGTACAATAAAATAATGAACTAAGGCAGGGGAATCTTTTAATTGCAACGTGTCTATTTTGAATCCAGAAAATAAAAATCATTCTTTTCGAAAGGATAAAAAGACATTAATTCCCAAAACTATGTTTTGAAGTTAATTTTCAGGAATAAGAATGGAGAAATTTTCAGTAAGTATGTAACCATAAAAAAATGTTTTGGACTAGCTGTAGGTCACTTAATTAATTATTGTTTCTAAAGAACTTTCGATTATATTGCCAGTCACCTAGTATCAATTAACTATTAACGCTAAACAACGAAACTAATACTTTGTTTCTATTGACTGTTAAAGGTATAACGGTCATTAGTTTGCCGCAAGAATGTTAACAGAAGATATTTGCATTAAAGAGAATTTATAAAATGAGCTTAACGTATTTGTATAATAGGGAAACGTGTTAAAAAGTGAAATTACATGGGTATACTTATAAATAATTACGTTTTAATTACTTTCTTTTCTTACAAAGTGAGGGTAGGTAAGTAGCAGAGGAGGTGATTTTTATGAATTTTACCAATCAAAAATTCATTTATTATTAAACAATTATCTTTTTCTTACGAATAAGCCTAAATCGATTCACTTTCACTGTGGTAAGTTTAGAATAATTCTGAATGGAATCAATTTTATGGACGAAAGTCTAAAAGGTGTCCACAAGGACTCATTTTTATGGGAGAAGATGCTCTACCAGGACTCCCATATGAGCGACAAGGAAGTTGATTACTCCATTATCAGATTATTGGGAAATAAATCCTAGGGAATAAAAAAATGAGTTCTAAAGCTGACACTAACTACTGACATAGTCAATAATACGCCACCTCATGCTTTGTACTCACAGGAATCTTGTGATCATAAATGAAACCATGAAATCACCGCAGATACTTGATTACCTACCTATTATTCTAAATCATAATGAAACTGATGATAAACGATGTGACATTACGTTTATTTTGATAAATATACGGCGGTCATTAGTGAGATACTTGAACGAAATGATTGAGAAGGGCGTTGAAAGTACGACATAAAAAATTTACTAAAGTGAATTTCTGAACTTCTGCAATCCAAAAAAGAAAAGAATATCGTCGATCTACCCAATCGATTGAAACTTATTGCTTTCTAGGCCTGACCTAGTTGTTTATAGAAAACATACGACCGCGACGACGAGAAGAGAGCACGCTACAGAGAGCCCGAAAGGTCTCATAGCAAATCTGAAAAACAAGAAATTCAATTCAGTATCACTGGACGTATTATTCTGTAACCTGTTGTTGGCAGCTATAATACACTCCCGTTTGTGGAACAAGTCAAGCAGGAGTAATTGAAATGGAAATTGGCATTGTTTAAGTTCTTGTTTTTAGTTTTTGGATAGGAAATGTAATTTAGAATTGTTTGAACACCATCCTGGATGCCACAAGGTCACTAGGGAAATTTCGGCTTTCAGTGCTTGTAGAATCGTATTTGTAATATCAGCAAGTCGCAAGCAGGGCTGATCTCCCATTCGCATTTTATTAAAGAGAGAATGTCGACATTGCCTGGCTATATAGTATCAATTAACTTCGGCTAAATATATTATCAGCGTTATTATCTGCCACGCCAATTTACTATTACATTCCAACAAAGCAACAGATTCTAAACTGTGTCGGGTTCGACAATTTGGGGAGTCCTTTCCATGCTTGCGCGTGCATTTACTTGTATTAGAATTCGGAGAAAAGGCATAGTTAGGGATGGTGGCGCCATGATGTTTCCTAACAGCACGCCCTTATATTACCATATCCCCTAAGGATTCCTTTGATAAACACCAAACTTTCACAACGTTTCAAAGTTAGAAGAAAAAACCTGAAGTATCTGTAACAGTTTTATAAAAGTTTACTTTATGTTGAGAGATAAAACCTTAACAAATGTATCTTTGTGTTATATCAACCGAAGTTTGTCTTCTTACAACGCAATCGATTAAAAGAAAAAAAAAACGAATACTATATATGAAATGGATATAGAAACGATAAAGTTCTCTGCTGTGTGCAAAATGCCTTAAAACTACACAATCAACGACTTGCGTACAATTAAACCTTTAAACCTTTTGTTCCCAATTTGCCTGGATTACCAAACATCACTTAAAAGTTACGAAACAAAGAGCATCGACGACCCGTACCCATACAACATAATATCCGAATTATACCGCTGTCAAAAACAAGCTACTTAATCTTAATTCTCAAATTGAGCTACTTTCATGAGATTCGTCATATGTAAATTCTCCAGAGTTTTACTGCCGGCAATCAATATTTTATGTATAAGCTTAAAATGTATACGTTTTCTTTTCGACGCCAAGTGTTCACCATCGACTTTTAAGTGCATGAAAGTGTACTGTTTTTTTTATTATTATTGTTATTTTATTGACTACTTGACTTCTAGTAGGCTGATTGATTTGCCAATTTTAGATTGAAGGAGTTAATCAAGCAACTTATGAGTGTAAGTTTCACTCTTTTGAATGAGGTGAGGGTTTGTATTCTGATAATGTATGAAATACAAGGCTCAACGTTGAGTGTTAACCCGTAGTGCTCCTACTGAAGGGTTCTAGATGACTCAGCATGACCACAGGTATTTTAGTATACTGGTATAGTGGGTGGGGGATCTGTACGTCCAGTTATTCTCTATTTGCACAGGTTGATTGTTGAGTAGGCAAGGCAGATATACTAAACAATTTTGGAGAGCTACCTCAAGGTAAGAAAACAAATCAGTCGTTTTCATTTCTTCCATGCATCATGACAACACCATTGCCGATGTGATACAACCTTTGTAGAAAAATAGAAACGAACTACTGAACGTAATTGAAATTGAATTTTTGATGCACCCTGTATAAGTAAATATTTAAAAATAATTATGTTAAATTCTTTAAGTTGGCTAACTTGGCTAACTCCCAAATCCCAACAAGACAAATACCTTTCAATCATCGACGTATACATAGAAGTGGACTGTGCGACGCGCTTGCCAATGCTGAGCGCGAATACTGCAGGTGAGCGCGAGAGACAAGAGCTCTCTCTATCGCGCTTCTGTTGGTCGCGTACAATCGATATCTGCTGTGACAGTGCGACCAACACAATCGTGATGGTAAGAGCGCTTTCCTCTTAGTTTTCTCCTTTCGCTCACGCGCAGTCCATGTCGAAGGTTCCAATTAACAAATAACAAACATCGTGCACAAGCAAGTTTCTATGAAACTCTCAAATTTGATTTATTAATACTTCAAATTTACGTACAGTGCTATTCATTGAGAAGTAGACAGGGATTTCCTATGTCTACGTTTAAATGACAAAAATCCTTGTGAAAGACGCCTGATTTTATGCAACCGAAATAATATGCGGACGCATTTTGTATTGTCATTCTAGATTTTATTAAAAATGACAGTAAATTCTATGGTTTTAGGTTATGATGAAGAGTTATTAAATTCGGTCGTTAATTCCCGCAAGTTGCTTGGGATTATTTTCCACCAACATTAAAACATTCAGTTCCATATCCTCCGTTAAAATTGAGGGGTGTTTACGGTGGATCGCATTTCAATAACCACTAATTTTAAAATGATTTTTAATAATATTATCAATGTAGACTCTGCTCTTGATCAATTTTGTTTAATTTTTTGTGAAAACGTTCCTTTTAAATCTTAGTATAATATAGCAGCAGTCAATTTTTAGAAAAGAGAAAAGTTAAAAATTTTTTGAAATAAATCGTAAAATAAGACAAAAGTGAGGGCAATACTAAACATTTTTTTGGAATTGTGAGAAATTTAGATCTCAATTTACTAAAGTATTTTTTTTGTATACTTCAAAACACCACTGACCACAAAATTAATGTCGCAAGATTAAAAAAATACTTCAAAAACTGCAGAATTATAGGTCTCATTGTATAATTGGTGGTTACATGTCTGCATCTATACGCAATTTTTTATTTCACGGAGGAGAGTTTGTACAATATGCTCTTCTACCTATTGATCTACTGGAAGAAGACAAAAATAAATTATCAAGACTACAGGAGAATTCATTCCTGAAAGTCATCCATCCATCTATCTAAACTATGGGCCTTTGATGAAAAAAGTGCATTTTGGTTTTTAATATATAGGTAGTATGCGATGGTGGCGACAGCAAGACGAATTTGGGGAAGCGTAGGCGAAGATCCAAGAGTGTGTGCGAGTGCGTTGGTTCCCTTTTAAAGAGCAGCGGGAACAGAAATAGATAGGAATGAGGGTTCGCGGTAGGTGGAAAATAGACGCGTGTCGTAAATTTTGTGGCGGTTCCATTTTCAAGCTCGCACGGCATATGAGCATGGAAAAGGAAAGAGACGCGCAACAGTCGCCATAGCTTGCAGGTCGTCCTCTAAGATTGAGATTACGAAAATTATACCGCGAATTTAGTGAAAAAAGACAAAATTGCGGTGTAAGTTCGTGAAGAGGAATTAACATTTATCATCGCGGAGGTATAGTATCTGTTTGTGTTAGTAGAGCTTTGGGAAAGAATGGCATCCCGCTAATTCTTCGAATAGCATCTGGTTTCGTATCGGGAAATATTTAACCAAAAAACTTCAATTGCGGTAAATTAAACCCTTTGGTTACTGTAAGAACAAAGAAAATTGAGACTGTTTGGGTTAAAGGATTGATATAGACAGTTGCAGTATTAGTTAGAATAAAATATCCGTATAAACAAAATCGCGGTACTTTCTCCGAAACAACGCATATATTTATAAACCTAGATCGGCATCGCAAGTACGAACGAGTCTATTGATATCATTGAGCTATACTACACTGGAACGCGCACTGGCGGACTCCTGTCATAGCAACGTAGCGCGCGAGGGTCGTATCTGTCCTTGACCTAGTGGAATGCTGAGATTGCTGGACGCGCGGGTTTTAAACTGCTTAATCTGGGACGAACTACATATCCATTTGTCAACAGATGTTGGGTTTTTTTTCCCCCGTAAATATAGAAGCTACACATACTAACGCACGCTAGCCTTATCCTAGGAGAATTTTCCACTACAAAGGGAATCTTTGGAGATCGACGGCAGTTCTTGTATGAAGAGGTGTATGTGACTTTTGCATTTTGTTGTAAAATATTTAACAAAAAAAAAATGCGCTATTGTTTGCGTTTTATCCGTCAGAGCCCAGTGTGAGTGACTACAGTCATTGATTATATACTACGAACTATAATCAATGCTACAGTTCATACATATGTAGCTTGTGGCATAACTACATTTATAAGTGTAAACTCGGTTTTTCAGACAAACGTAATCCAATATCTGAAACGCATTAACATGAAAATAAATAACAGAACCAAAAAAGAATCTTAACCGCCAGAAGGTGTTTTATTTCATACGATTTTAGTTGGACATAAATAATTAACAAAGTTAAAACACGTGTTCCATGCCTGTTGCAGCCCAAAACCACTCCATTTTTAATTTTCACTTTGTTTATCTTCATTGCGTGTAAAGGAAGTGGAAACGATATCAAATATAAAACAAAGATTGAGTATGATAGAGATACCCTAATGTTTCACAGATATAACCTAATAATTTATGAACTCAAACAAAGCCCTCATTTTGGTCGATATTTTATGAATAAATTTGAGCAAGGGTGATTTGCACGCGAACATTTCGTTGTGTATGTTCTTTATTCACACCTAAATTAATGAGTTTCGTTATTTGCTTGAGAAGCTTTAGTCACAGTATTGCCATAGGAGAGTGCTTTATGTTACAACTTCGGTATTTGAAATGTAACCAATTTCATATTATTTCTTTCGTTTTATTTTTCTCCAATGCTTCGGTGACTTCTTATTTGCCCATTTTATCCACGACTCCTATCTACCTCCTTTAGCTAATCCGCTTAAAGTCGGAGCTGAACTGCTTTATTATGACCCACCGGCAGAAAAGTGCAGTGTGGGGGAACCACAAATGTATACCATTTCTAAATTGTAATACACCGGTACTCATCGATGTTTAATTTCCAAATACATTTGAGTTTTCCTTTTCAAAGTAGGAGAGTGTAACGGTAGCTCTAAATTTGCCATTAAATTTTTTTCCAAATTTCGTTATGGACTTCTAAGCGTAGAGCATTGCGTATCAGGTTGTCGAAATTTCGGGGGTTGTTTTTCGATGGGTGTTACGTGTAGTGGAATTTTCATAATAACATTTTTAACCCGTGTTGAAAAAGAAGCTTGTCCAGCCTGCGTATTTCTGTTCAAGAGAGCATTGTTTTTATGGGATCCGGATGCCGAGGCGACACAATAGCGAGAATTTAGCTTATATTCAGTCGTTCTATTAGATGTATGGCTTAGTTATTACATGTGATATTGGAAAGGGAGTCCTTTGGTAGTAGATTTGGGGGAGATTTTGGGATTCAGGTAATCGAGGTGTAGTCTGAAAACTTCTAGTTTTTAATTAATTTGCGTTTAAACTTTAAGCGAAGATAAATGGAACTGTGAGAGAACTTTGGAGGAGGATAAAACCCTAAAAAAATATGTATCAAGAAAAATGTTGAGTCAAAATTTGTACATGCCTCACACTAATTACTTGCGAACACAAATCCGCAAAGCGCATTCAGTGGAGCACAGCCACAAACACATTAGAAAAAAAGAAACCACTTCAAAAAATATGGTGATAGCCAAAACCATTAAGCCCTTATTCAGGTAGACAGTATGTCAAGTAAAAAGTAATGGTGTAAGATAAATAATTTGCATGTAATCAAGATGAAGGCAAAATCTTCACTGAAGGGTACAGTACAGCGAACGCGTATGCAAAAAAAGAAAATAAGATCACGACCTCTAGCGGTGAAAGTAAAAAAGTTTCAAAATCCACTCGTGGGTGTTGCCGCATAACACAATGTAATAGCCCTACTATTACCGTCTCACGTCTCTGATTGATAAAAAATAAATCTACATAAATAAACCGATTATATTGAAAAAAATAAAATAAATCCAAATTCCACTGCACTCACAATTGATTTCCTTTTTTATATTAAATCTTAATTACTCAATTACTTACATCTATCCTGAATCTGAATAATATTTAAATTTACTTAATATAACACTTAATTAAATACCTACAGCGATGAATATTCTTCTAACTTCTAACTTATATTTATCCTATCTATATAAAACCATTCGGCAAAAACAATTATAAAATGACAAAATAAAAATTTTATATGAATAAATTTCTAGGTAAATAACTTTTCATAAAAATAACTTACAATTTAGACAGTAGTATTCTTCCCCTTTTTAGATGGTGGGTATTGTAGTGGAGCATGATTTAGATTATTCTCAATCTTCGCCTATTAAATCCAATCGCGTAATCCCAATTGAACAACAATTTCTTAGCGCGCTTTTCGTACTTTAGGTATAATTTCTGAACGGAAGTCTTTCAATCGCACGTTAAACTAAACTGCAGTTACTCAATGATTAATATTTTCCGAACAATTCACTATTCCAGAACGACCAACTTGTTCTTGGTTAAAAAATACGATTTTTTAATTAATACGCGCAACAAATTTTATTTGGTTTGGGCCTTTTTACTTAAATGGCCCGTTTCCGCGATGACACTCGCCCGTGCGAATATCTACGAAAAAACTTTATAAGTGGTGGCCGCGTTTTCCGCGGCGGTACCACGCTCCGCGTGAATATCTACGCAAAAAGCTCCCAAATTTCTGATCATTTTGGTTTTTATATCGCGAGTAAACCAACGCCCGTAATTAACGCTCCCATCAAGTTTCCGGAAATAAACAAACTCATAATTTTTTAGCCTCGCTGTTTTATTACATATTTTTCTTAGAATCTATTGCGTCTTTTAACCGGTGACCTTTTTTAAATCACGTACTAATCGTTAACTCGCCCAAAATAGGAAGTCCAAAACCAATAACTCATCTTATATTTCACGATATTTGAAACTTAATTACATCGAAAGAAGAAAAGAAAAAAAAAATGTTTGTTAATTTTAATGAACATTACAACTTCACAGAAATCTGAATCATCGATACGCATTTCTACCCGAATATAATTTTGAAATCCACAAAACCTGCAAAATTTAACAAGCTTCCGTTACAACAACTGTAAATGATGAGTAACGGGAAAATGTAGGCCATAGAAGCTATCAATTAGCGAAAACACGAAGTCTCTCGGTGGCCCAGAGGCCGAAATGTGGATGAAACACACAGACAGACGACAAAAAGTGCCCAAAGAGTCTGACCTACTAGAGCATCTCCAGTAGTTCTCACTAAAGATTAACCGGGCACCCTCTAGAGAATCTACGAGCTTTTTTGCAGAAGCTGTTCAAAGCTCTTCAGAAAGGTTGCAGAGGTCAGGTTTTCTCTGGAAGGTTGTCATATGTAATTTTCAAAGATTGTCAAAGATTTTTTACAAACTCTTCGAGTATATTAACAAGTATCATTTTCAAAGTTTTATTGAAATTTTTTAATGGCACGCGAAACTGTTTTTTGGTCCTTAAAAATTATCAAAAAAAAGTTTACGAGTTAGTAGTTTTAAGAATATTTAAGGATCAAAAAACAATTTAGGGTGCCATTAAAAAACTATTGCGAAATTTTACATAAAAGCCTTACCAATTCAAATTTATGAAACAAACACCTTATTACATCGACAAGCAAGTAATACAATACAACTAATCTACATCCAAAATAAAGGATACATTTACTAGAATCATTCTTACTTGCCGGGAAAACCAAGCCAGAAGAGGGAGCTAGTAGCGTAGCTTGCGTTTTTCTCTTTTAATAAAATGCTTAAAAGCGGAAACAATAACATGCTAGGTATTGCTCATTCGGATGTAAAACCGACACGAGCCACAAGCCCTCAAGGGTTCACGCACGTCGGGTTGCATTTTCAAAAATGATGACTTGATGAAGTTTTGAGCAATCTGCATACATTTTTAACAGTGATAGTTGTTGCATATTATTAGTCAAAGCATAGTTCTTATTTAAGCAAGTCATGAAAGGTTGTCGCACTTGCATCAAAAAAGATAATTTATTTGTAAAGGGACACACATTTGTTATAAATTTAGCAGGAACTAAAATAATTCAAAAACCATTAGTATGTGATGACATCATATTTAGAGAAAATGTAACGTAGATCTAAAAAAAATTAAGACAGTTTACTGTTTAGAGTATTACAATTAAGCTGACCAAGTGGCAATATATTAATTGAAATAGGACCATCTAATATAACCCTTATGTGCAAACTTTTAAATATCTGCTGGCCTTAAGGCTCCTCTGTAGTCAATCCGCCATATTGGAAAAATAGCTAAACTTTCTTATGAAATGCTGCTTTTGTAGTTGAAGTCTAACAAATTCTCGATAGTGGATATTCTTTGCAATGATGAAAAGAACGGAGGTACTTAAAAAAAGTTGAAATATCGGTCTTAGTTTTTTAGGAAGATCGTTGAATAGAAAATTCGTTTTTCGTAAATAACAGCCGTTGTAATGGGAGTAGAAAAACCTACAGCACCAATTTGGAAATCCGACAGTATTTTTTACGGCGGTACTTAAAGATATTATTTCCATCTATTATGATAAGGCATATATTTTAAAAAATAAGTTTCGCGATTTTCAGAAAAGAGCGCAACGTTAACATAAAGGTAGGCAACTCAAATTGCACTTAAAACCCCTAAGGCGATATCTCATTACTTGCAAGGGAAAACAAAAGAAACTACCTGGCATTATCCTGGCACATTGTTACCTCGTTCCTAATGACATGGATTAGATAAGCTACTATATAATTAGCTAATGTTTATTTTTATTTTTATAGAAATACTTTTTTATTTCTAAAACATTTTTCATTCTATCTAGATTCTTCAAGAAATTTGTTAAGGAAGATATCAAATAGTAGCCCCATTTTTTAGCTCAACCCAAGCGGAATACGACCACTTATGTGTTTTAGATACATAGTGAGACGATTATACCAATAATTTGGTGGCTTCTTGTGGCAATTCAGGTGTGGTGTAAAAATGTGACTCCTTTTTGTTTTTTTAACATTTTGTACCATGAAACTGCTTATCTACGTGCATAAAAACATTTAAAAAAAATGTGGTAGGGCAGGACAAACGCATGACCTCGACATAAGGAGAAAGCACAATACCACAATTCCACAAAATACATCAGAAGTTTCAATTAGCATCAATTCAAAAGTAAAGTTTGTGAAGTTAGCAAGACACCACCAAAATGAATATCCGTATCAAAACAAGCGGCATAATTCGTTGGTTTTCCCGGTTATTAGTGGCAGATATAAAAAATTCTCGCACTTTTAACAAATTTCGGACTATTTACTTTTTCCGTTTGAGTACCTACCTATGCCTTTTGATAGAGTCTCGCAATTTTAATTAAGGATTTAAAAAACCGAATTATGATACCGCACAAACGATGCCAATATCGATACTTACAGACCAAAAGGTGTAAATTCGATTGCTTGATGTCCATGTGATATCTCATGCTTTTTGGTGCCGAATATGGTTCTACCCATAAAAATGGAAGATAGGTTGCAATGACAATATGTATAGACACGTGTTATTGTGTTAGTTACATTACAACCAGCAGTTTTGTCTGTTCGTAAAAAACCTTCATGGGCCGTGCATAAATAAAACGAATACGCTAACTGTACAATTATTTTTTGAAAAGATAAGAACTTTTTTTTTAATAAGTAAATAATAACCTATTAATTATAAAAATGTCTAAATCAAAGTTGATCAGTAAAATTGATTAAAACAAATAACAGGAAATAATAATAAGGTGTAATTAACTAATAATCTATTGGGAAATGTTAGCAAACATTGCGAATTTTCTCCACTAATTACCTTAGAATCAAGTAATTTACAGAAGATCTCATTATAGACAAATGGAGTAAAAGGAACAGGTATTTGTGTAGCTTTATTCAAATATTGACTACACCTTTTCAATAAACTTGTTTACATAATTAGTCCTTGATCATTATACCTGGTCTATTGTGTTTAGGTAACAATAAATGAAGAAAATATGCAAAACTGAAAAAGATAGAAATATACCGTTTTCGCACTCCACGAATATACGTAGAAATGTGTATTGTTGGTGGTCTAACCAATTGCAATAACATTGAAATGCAAACTGACTACAGAGGAGCCTTAAATTTCACATAAAATAATGAACCTAGGTCGTCATTGGACACTCTGTACAGACATTATTCTAAGAGAGAGTTTCTTTCGGGATCTAATTTTCCTTGGGGCGGGGTTCTTGGGAGGCGAACATTCAGACAGGGAGACATTCTCCTTGAGGGCGTAAATTATTGGTATTCGTGCGGAATTTCACAATATTTGAGACAAATTTTTAATCGCGAGATTCCTTCGTTGCATTTCAATGTTGTAACGCCTTATAATTAAATGTCCATTTTAAATCATTTTCAGGTGGAGATTACTTCCCCTTAACTGTTCAAATTCCTGAGCTGGATTAAATCAGTGCCTTTCAAGGGTTGGGATAAATACGTATGTATTTGATTTCTTACTTCCACTATAGCAATGTTGAGCATTTATTATTTTCTCTTATACAAGCAACTGCAACAACAAAGCTTCAGCTGGAACACACCGAAAGCGCTCCAAATAAATCAGCAAAAATGTACATTTAACTGTGGAACAAGTAAAAAGGGGACATAGTATTTTGGACACGGAAACCATATCAATCTATGACTCCTTTTTTCGAAATCACATTTTATGAAAACGACGCCGTATGAAATATTATGAGCGACATATTCAGGTAATGATCGTCGCAGTAAAACACTTTATAACGTTAGGGCGTGTTCCTCCCTTCGAACGACCACTTTATACGATATCCTAGCGAATTTTAGTAGTTCATCAAGTCCAGGCTTAATTTTAGCATTAATTAACATTCACATTTTAATACCTACATGAATAATACCATTGTCATAAGACATCTGCATTAATATTTTAGAAATAGGGTTATTAGATTGAAATGACTTCCTCTTTGTAAAGCAATAAAAATAAAGTGTATTGCTCGTGTCCTTTTTTTCCGCCGTATAATAAATCACCGACAGCATTAAGTAAAAAAATTGGTCGTTGTTGTTGTTTTTGTGGATAGATTTTGATGTTGTCAAAAAAGATTAACAATGCTGTATCCTATGTGCCGTCGAGCCATCGATTCGGTTTGATCATTTATCATGGGTTCTCACGTTTCAAATATATGGCGAAAACGTGAGAATTGGCCCCTATGCTATAGCATCGATGCCGAGATGCAATAAATTAACCCTTCGAATATCATTAAAGTGTTCCAAGATTAGAGCCGATCGGTAAACGTTACAACTCGCTAATCACAATTGCCGGCAAACGCTTTTATACCGCCGTAGTATTTTTCCCATTGCTATATTACCCTCGGGAAGAACAAGAGGCCAACCGCTTGAACAATTTTTTTTTCTTTCTTTTAGTATAGTAGTAAAAATCGTTCACATTCTAATTTAAAGCAAAACTGTTGTCTATTAATTTTAGTTAAGGGTGGCTTTGAATTAATTTTTTTATGCAACCATTTGCAATATGATTGTTTACATGTTAAGCTTGCTAAAAAATGTATTTGAATAGGTAGGCGACCTTATGTAGGATCTTGTACTATAAGTGTAAAGAAACTCTCGACGTTTCCCAAATGATGTTGTTTGGTGATTTATTTCAAATGCTTGTCCGTACAGATGGCCGATCACTTCAAACTTTCTTGTATGCAGCGTTTATGTTCGGGAAACTGTAAATTTCCTTGACTGAAATAATTAACTTATCTAAAATGGTGTCCGTTTACCACTACTCGTTGGTTTTTACAGAAAAGCATCTTGTGTTATTGCAAAATTTTACTTCTCTGATGCTTCTTACATTTTTTTGGAAGTTCACGCTTTCACGCTTTCTAAAACAATAAAATTCGCCTTTATTGTTGTTGAAAACGTAATCGCAATCGGCAAATTAGACAACTGTGGGTAATTAAATATATCCGCTTTCAACCGTCAATTCAATAGCCAAGACCGAATCGGAGATGTACGCACTGAATAAACACAGGGTTGACAATTACGTCTGAATAGCATTGAATGTATTTCCGCAGCCACAATGCGCAACTTAACACCACCGGAATCTGTAAACTTACAATTTCGTAACTAATCAGGTTAAGAAAAACCCCTTCGATACATTCATCATAAATTGTTCGGTTTAAGGTATTCAAATCTATTTGATACATTCCGTCGTGAAAGTGCGAGGTAAACATTCTCCCAATTCAAGAGATCCACAACAATTTCTATTATTCCAGCTAAAGTAGAGAACGCTACAACATTATTGTTTGTTTGAAACCGCAAAATTTCAACCTCCTGTCTAATATCAATATCGGTCTGATTTAACAAAATTTTAGTAATAGCTCGGTGACCGCTTTTAGTAAAAGGTTTTTATTACAAATTTCACTAACTAGGATAGTTCTGTTACTTGTAGAAAAAGTGACTAATGGTCTAGCGGGAAACCAGAAGTACTTTATAAAAATTGAAATGAGTAGTAAAAATAGGTAATACATTTAAATTACAGATTACTTTATCCTTCAAGGAAATGATTAATAGCTTTTAAGTGTGCCGTTTTAAAACTCAAACCGATAATTCTTAGTTTTTAGCCGGTTCTTTTGTCACGAACACCTTATTTGCAAACGTAACTTACCCTGAATCAGACCGTAAATGTAAGGTGGTACAATTTTAACCTAGAAGGAAGGTGGGAGAAAAAAGCTCTTGGTTCACCACAAACGAAATTAAACGTCTTAATAACACAAATTGTGAAAAATCACCCCGCATTAAACTCAATCCAACATACTTAACTTTTGTGCAACTAAAGCTAGAATTTAAAATGTAGGCTGCGGGAATAACGTGTTTCGGCGATGTCATCCGTTAAAACTGGAGAGGACACAAATTAAAACAAATTCGTGAATAGGGCTTCGAAACCCAAAGTTGATATCTTACAAATCTTAGGACTTTTACATTTATTAGCTATGTAGTTCATTCATCATCAACAATCTAGACCTTATCTTTGGTTTCTGTATGTCGTACTGTAATTTGGTGCTTTACCGCCATTTACTCCATGTGCAACATCTGTAATCACGTAGCATACTATGTAACGACTTATTTTTCACGGTACTTTTACTTGTCGGAGAACCCCTGTATCATCCAAAGCGTTTTATAGGGGGCGTCCCTTGCTGGTTTATTATATTCGCGCTTTCGATGAGGTGAATTGCAATCGTTTTAGTTAGACGCTTACCTATTTTTGGCGATTCATTCCGTTTGGTGTAACATCGACGCATGGTTGAATTCGAATGACAATTATCTCGTTTATGAGGCTCTTTTTACGCAATTTCCCACGTGGTGAGTAGACTGCCATTTCGATTATCGGCGTTATCTTTTGAGCATTCTGCCAGTTGACGGTTGGACCGCCGTCACCGAGCTCTTTGCTGTAATCGTCTTATTTTCGGATTAACCCTTTCCTTAATTAACTAGAGGTTTGTAGGAGGTTGTGATATACCTACAAAATGTTACATGTGGCTTTTTGAAGAGCGACTTTTTATGTTACGATTCCATCTAAGGTCGAGTTTCAAATCAAGTTACGAACAGCAATCAAACTTATAGCAACCATTCAAAACGTATCGACCTTGACACCTGGAATTAGGTCACGCCTAAAAACCATAATAGTTCAACGAATTATGTATTTGCTCTTGCCTCACAAATCAATGTAATGGTAAGTACCCTGTCGTAACGTTTATCGGTACTTGATCCACTTTGCTCTTGTTAATTTTTTATGCACGTATTCGATATTGAATCGTAGAATACAAGTAGTGATCATATTAGGCATTAATTACTTAATCACTGAGCTTCTCCTTTCTCTTTTCGTCACTGTAGATGATGTTTGCATCGTCTTCGGCTTCACATTTACCCCCAGGTAAGATTGGTTTCTTTCTTATGATAGTACCAGTGTGTTCCCAATCGAAACAATTATTGGACGTTGTCATATTGTGGTGGGAGATGCTTATGTATTCTGCACAGTAATTTTTATGCGATCATTTTTGAATTGAGGGGTTTTGTACCAAATTTTAATCAATAAGTTTTGATATCCGGCATTATTTTTGTATTAGTGGGGAAATAGTGGCCAATAACGATTCAATTTTGAAGTGATTTTACTTGCCATTAAAAAGAAATATACCAGTATTGGTTTGGTTAAGTTTGATAGTTACTTTTCTTGCATTTCCTAGTTTTTATTCAAGGAGAGTTAAGTTTTAAACTGGGTGGCGCTCAACCAATGGTAAGTTATAAAGAAAGATTATTTGCTCAAAACGAATCAACCGCCGTGTAGATCGCAAGGGTTTAAATTTTACAGCCCTGAGCTGGCTGGTCGTTTATGCGGCGGGCTTGAGTTAAAGAAACGCTAGCCTAACCCACTGTCATAACTAAAACAGTATCATTGACCTTTATTACAGTCACCCAATATAAAGTATCCTCTATCTATAGTTTTTTCACCCTTTCTTTTTAGAATCGATTTGGAGTACTTCAGTAATTAGATAATTGTTGCCTGATAAGCCTTTTTGCTAGTAAAAACATTAAAGAAGATCAAATCTAAAAAAATACAATTTGAAATTCAAGAAAGGCCTTCTAAGAGCGTGTGATCTCCTATCGCTTGAAAATGAAGAGATTTGTATTGCCTAAGAATTTGGGGCGACCTTGAGCATGGCGACAAATAGGCGAATATTATATTGGTATAAAGTCTGAAGGTTGAATTTTTCTTTGTAGCAGATGCCGGAAATGTACGAAGAGAAATAAAAATTCAAAGTTTCAATTTTGATTTGTTTAAGCTAGCTGAACAGGTGCTTTGTGGGTAGTGTAGTTGACCGCACACTATTGCACACAGCAATGTCTGCAGAACTCTTCATGTAATTTAATTGCAATTTTCCTTCCAGAAATGGTTCTTGGAAGCCCCGGAAATCGCATAGTCCTCCCCAAAAGTGATTTTGTAAGTTTTCCGAAGAAATTGAGGGAAGTTCACTAGATATTTGTCAGTAATCTTTCTAGTGATTACTTTTCGAAATCTTCGCAGAGTCACGAAGATCACGAATTGTTGTAGAAACGTTATCGGGTCTTAGAAATCCCGTATACCTTAGAAACTTTGAAAACGTTTTTTTGGAAATATGTGTAGGTATAATAGGTACAAATTACGCAGTTTTCCGCATAATTTAATTAGAAATTTAATTAGAAACAGGGAAACTTTGCATATGTGTATGTCAACTACTAGGAGCCCGTAACAAAATATCGAAAATCAACATTTGTGCATGCTGTGATTTTAATTTTTTTGGCAAATTTCATTAACCGTTGGATATACGAAAGATTGTTTCAAAAGTTCAAGAATGTTTTAAAAACGTAAATTAATAATATCAAAACTTAGCGACTCTCCTCGAATAGTAAGAAATTCACCTGGCAGTCATCTTAGAAATGTTCTTGAAAACATCTTATTCTCATTAGAACACTCTTTGCGTCATAGCAAATTTCTTTTGAAGGTTTGTTGCAAAACTCTTAGAAGATTACCAGGAACGATCTTCTCGTGTTTAGCAATCTTTTAGTAGAAACTTTTTGTGTAAACATTTTTAGAGGTCTAAATCTTCTTATAAACCATCTCTAAAATCGCCCTAGGAATTTTAAAAAGCCTTTTTGAAAAGTAGTTGCTGTTCTCACATTTTCGTAGGAAAAGTCATTATAGATTATAGATAGATAGATGTCAATCGTGGGGATCTCGGAAACCATAGAAGATGCTCCAATAAGAGAAAAGTTGCACCATTCAAGAGTAATTAAAATGCTGTATAGAAAACCCAAAAATTCCCATTACTTATTTTTTCTGATGTTATTTGAACAGATACAACAAAATAAAAAACATTTCCCAATTCCACTATTTGAGCTCTACAAGACAGCGTTGAGAGATTTTTCAAACAACGTTTTATTTCGAAGAAATCATCAGTAACTTTATTTTTTTATATGGCCCGATACAAAAGTATATACTGTATTAAGCATCCTTTTTTATTACGGTGGCACACAAAAAATACAAAAGTTGGAAGCTGTTGGTTTCAACAGGATTGTGCAGCCGAAAATGGAAATTTATGCACCACTCTTAAGCGTTTGGAATTGCTCCAGATAGCGAAATATCAAAAACGATTACCTACAAAAAATAATGAGCGGTCAACTTTGCCATTTGAACCTAGACACAACAAAACATTTCAATCTTTAATGCACTGGGTACCAGATATGCAAATTCTTATCTACAATAATTATGA
The DNA here is from genome assembly GCF_008802855.1 of Photinus pyralis. Taxonomy (NCBI): domain Eukaryota; kingdom Metazoa; phylum Arthropoda; class Insecta; order Coleoptera; family Lampyridae; genus Photinus; species Photinus pyralis. The sequence goes on from NW_022170596.1 coordinate 4,476,180, forward strand.
TATATGTCACAACCCGGCATAATCTTAGTATTACGCGTACTTTGTACATCAATTGATTAATGTACGAGCTGTAGTAAATCTTATACTTTTATAACGAGAAGTTTGCCTAGGAGATGGGGGAATGTGGTAAATCGAAGAGTTTAATCAAATAATAACTAATCTCCATTTCAAGGTAAATCTCCAACAGTCATCCCCCAGCAGATGCAATGTTTCACGAAACGAAGCGCGACGTGGTGGGATAAAAACTCCGCGACCGGTGTTCTCCATAAATATGGCGAGGTTATGTTTGATCAGATGAAGAAAGTTCTCCAGGAGAAATGGTTCATTTCCGACGCAAGTGTAGCTCTCAAGAATTTCAAGTTGCTGGATGCAGGATGCGGAGGTAGCGTACTGGCAAAGACCTATACACTCAGTGAACAATTTCAGGTGGAATTCTATCAGAGCAATTTGCCAGAACGGGTTGTACTGTTGTTGGTATTGACGTTAACGAGTCTCTGATTAACGTCGCCAAGCAGCATCAAGCTCTCGATTCGTCGCTGGTAAACTTGTCGTACAGTTGGGAGACGATCGAGGATCACGCTGCAAGAAACCCTGGCAAATACGACGTTGTCGTGTTGAACTTCGTACTCTCACATGCAAGGCATCGTGAAACATTGGTCAGGAGTTGCATTCAAGCACTTAGGCCTGGAGGAATCTTTTTCGTCACTGCCGCCAATAAAACAATCGCTGGATGGTTACGAATCGTGCTGCTTGAACAGATAATACATGGAATTTTGCCCAAAAATTCGCACAGTTGGAAGTTGCTGTATTCGCTTAGCAAACTCAGAAGAGTCCTGGCGCAGAGTAAGCAATTGTTAGGGAAGTTTGTGGGGTACCTACAGCCATTATTTACAGATGCGTGTGTAGTAAAGGAGTATAGGGGACTAATGTTCTGTCGAGACACCTCATTGCTTAAATGGGTCGATGACACAGCAGGGTTTTACTTTGTTTATGCAATTAAAGAATGAATTCCACCGAGATATAGACCAATTAGCTTATACTCCTCCTGATACGATTTATTAAAAAATTACCATTCCAATAAATTAATTACGCTTTAAATAGTGTGTGGCAGTACATTACTTTATTTATTATTTTGTAGATTTTGCTTATGGACAAGTGCAGTCGAAAACGAGACGCATACTGTTAACAGTTTCTTTATTTTCTCAAGTAAATATAAATTATTATTGGTTGATTTCCACCGTATTTTTGATTGGGGACCACTGCTATTGCAATTGATTCAGTTAACGAGCTCCGATTGGTGCATCATTTTTATACTCCATTTCTTCATATTTTACATCTAAATTAATAACATTTATACCTAATTTCACTAACGATCATTAAAAATATTAGAATGGGAAACATCGTACCTCATAATCAAAGTTGTATATTTTTAATCATTGATTATCAGTACAACCAATGTGATTAATCGAAGTAGTAGCATTCATCGTGGTTTTTGGGTTAAGTACTTGTTTTCTAAATAACCCTCGGAGAGTTTCAGATCTCGTTTTGGGTTTCAAATACTAGTTTTCTTTTGTTCAATTAATTCCGTTTGCAACTAGTGGGTAATTCCTCTCCCAGGGATTGTACCAACGCTAATTATTTTTAAATGTTGAAAGTAATTAATGAGTATTTAACTTCTGATGCATAATGGAATTAATTTTGGTGGTGTAATGTGAGTGTGCCTTCTCCTTCAGGAATTGCAACAGTCGATCGTGAATCTGAATACAAGTATTTTGGCCCCTCAAGCCATCGTGATTTCAAGAACCGAGTGGATTTTTATAGTGAATTGGTGAATGCGTCGGAACAGAGCTCTCCTTTTGTGCTGAATATTATTTTATTAAACCTTGCCTTTACTTCACCCTTTCCGGTTCCAGATAATTGTCACCAAGGAGCTGACATCTGTCTTTGATCAAGGCGTTATACATACTCGGTAGTTCTATGTGCCTCTCCATAGTACTTGGGGTGGGCTCCCCTATAAGCCCAATGTAGTGCAGGTGACAGTTGACCATCCAGTGCACCGTGAAGACCCAGATGGTCTTCCCAATCTAGCCTTTATTTAGTTTAGAAGCCTAAAAGACTCAAATTTCCCGAGAAGGGGACGCTGAACTCTTTGACCCCAGTTTCTCGATATCACTGAGACTGGAATTGACCTTTTCACCCAGTTTAAATCTTGGTCTTGTTTTTTTTGTAGGGCAGACTAAGGACCCGACGAAAAAACACGCTCTTCGAGTCAACTCCTTGCTCTCTATTCCACAGTGTACTTGAACCCAGATCAAGCTTCCCTATTAAACCCACGTAGTCTTATCTCTTCGTTCTTCACATGTACTCAAGGAACGTAGCCGATCGGAGCAATTCGGATGACAGCGTCCTCAGCACCGCCTGCAGGTGTCCATCTATTTTAGAAATATGAAGACGATAATTGTGAAATTTTGTTCCATGTTAATTTTCGCCGTCGGTCAGATCTTGGTCGATGACCATAATATACCATACCCGTTCCCCTCCCGTTAGGAACTCTTATGTATACCAAACGTCCCATTACAACACAGTCCTGACAGTAAAGCACTTCTTTATAGACTGCCCAAAATTACGAAAGCGTAGAGCTGCCATGCCAATATTGGAAAATATTTTCAGGAAAACTTACACTTTTTCTGTAAATTTACAATTTTTCTGTCAATTTCTACCTTAATAGCCTTGCGAGTAGTTACAGCCAGCCAAACTGTGTTCTACGCCGGTTCAGTTGCACTTGCAGACGACTAGTTCACAGAAGTCTTCATTGTGTTGTGCATCTTTTCGACATGGATGAATTTGTGGACTTTCTGCGTGGTAGGGGAATTCCCGATTTAACCGTTCAACAATTCTTAGACGAAAATGTAAGTTCTATCGCTTTCACTTCTAATACTATTAGACAATAAATTATTGTTACATATTCATAAAAAAGGACCACAATTCGTGAGCCACATAGATACGTGCATTTAGCAATGGCGCACCCAAAGCTAGTACCAAAGAGTATATACCTAATTTTCGTGCGTTGTATTCTTTTTTTAGTGCACTTTCACTTTAAAAAAAATAAAAAGTGCACTTTTGCGCTCTGGAGGTTTGTCTGTCTGTATGTCTGTCTGTCTGTCTGTCTATCTGAGTTACAAAGGCTCCGGAACTACACCACTACAGACATAGTATTGTTGCCATTCGATCAGAAATGAAAAATTATTTGTTGTTTAATTGTATTCTCGTGAAGGCATGAAATTCCATAAGGGCTATTAAAATCGAAAAAACAAATTTGAAAGTGCACTCTTCGCCTCTTGCCCACACTATTTTTTTTTCTTTGTCAGCCCGTATTTATAATGAACTTTGCATTGGAATTAAACGCAGCGTTTGCAAGTGTATGAAAGGTTCACTGGTGAGTAAAAGCGTTTCAAAAGCTATGCAAAACGAATTATTAATTACAAATGTTGTAAATGTATGATCTCCAGTTTCATTGCGCTGGACGCCGACATTAGATATCTCGAATCAGCAAATTGTTGTTCATTACTAGATACGTGTTTAATTGACAAATTAGCGTCTGATCAAGCAGTAAATATACATTATCCCTCAAAATTATTCCGTGGCCGGGGGGGGGGGGGGGGGCAGTTCTTGTTGTCATTCTGGGTTTTTTGTCGAGCGGCTATTCTTGATGAAAAATGGTCCAACGTAGCTTATCCACAAGCTGAAATTTTAAACGTCGAGTTGTGAACACCTTTATTTAAGCAACAGGATTCTTTTATTATGTAGTTTTATTTATCCGTAGATTGATCCGCCGACCATTATGGTTATGTCTGATGATACTTTGAAGATATTGTTACCAAAATTAGGCGATAGGGTTGCCATTAAAGCATACTGCAAAAAAGAGTTGGCACCCAAAAAGCAGAGCTTAATTGATCGACTAAAATTGAAAATGTCAACGCCGGCGGGCAATATCACCGCACACAAAGGAAATTCCCATAAAAAAGTAAAAACAACGAGACTGATTGAAGTGGGTTGGGTTTGTTCAATGGACTGAGAAACCTACACCCAGGTACGTAAGCTGCAAGGTGGTGGCACCCGGCAAATTGAAATTGAAAAGTCTGCAACGGTAGAAACTGTACGTCAACGTGCCTTGGAGCTTTTTTTCCCTGTTGGCAAATCCACCAAAGGGTATCTAACAGATTTTGAAACAAAAATGGTGGATTTTTCGCTGCAACAATTAGATGATCAACTAACTATCGAGGAGTATTTTTCTCGCACCGCTTTGACAAAGTTAAGGTTTTATTTGGCTTCTAAATTTATCAAAAAGGCATCTCCTCCGGCTAAACGGACTAGGATACGCAGGACTGCTTTATCAATTACCGGAAATGGAATTTTGTCAGATGATGAGAATTCATCAGATCAGATTAATGATGTATCTAGATCGCTTCCGAATGAGGTAGATGCCGAATTCATCTGCAATCGGACAATAAATGAAGACTTTACACCGTTTCTGGGCTTAGGGACAAATGATGACTATGCCGTGGATCTAATGTATTTTTCACATTATTTTGTTATTATTGTATCTTCTCATTTTTTCAGTGCCCCGCAACCACAGTTAGGAGCAAAGAGGATAACAGTACGGACCTAAGCGTAAACAGTAATGACTGGAATAATTATCCTTACTGGCATCAATCATATGAAGTTGTAACGCAAACAGTAACATCCGAACAACAAATTCCTAAAGAAGATCTAACTTTATTAGTAAACTCAATCCTTGACTGTTGTGAGACTCAGCCGTTACCAAACATCACCAATACACACATTTGTGAACCTCAAACGATTTCTTCACTTTTGAAGCACTTACAAAAAAACATCAACACGCAGAAAACATCACAGTTCAACATATACAGAGAAGATGTGTTTGGATGTTGCGTCCGAGCAATGAGAAGAACCGGATTTGATCCATTTAGTAAAATTTCAGTCAAGTTTAGTGATGCTGAGGGTACAAGCGAAGGTGCAGTTGATGAAGGAGGTCCTTGCAGAGAAATGTTCAGATTATCTCTGAACTGGCTGAAAGACAGCGGTATGTTCTGTGGTGCCCATAAGAAAAATTTGAATCTTTGTGGGAATGCTTTGCACAAAAACATGTATTTCGAAGCGGGTCGATTAATTGCTTTATCCCTGATTCATGGAGGGCCGGGCCTCATTTTTTTTTCTGAGACACTATTCTCGCTATTATGCGACCAAATTGCAGTCCCAACACTTGATGATATCGATCGAGATGTAAGAGAAACGACTATGCAATTTCAAAATGCCAACGAGTTAGAAGAACTACGAACAATAATAGGAAATAGCGATGTTTTTTCTCTGTCGGGATTCCCAATTATTGGTCAAGCAGAAGAGCAAGAAAAAATTGTCCAAGGTATACAATATGTATATTTAATACTAGAGATAATACCAATAATAATAATTACTTTTAGGGACGCTACGATTTTTTGCTGTGGACAGAATAAGAGAACCACTGCGGCAATTAATTGCAGGGTTGAATACATGCGGTCTATATGACAAGCTTGTGCAATATCCCAGTATATTCAAAGACATATTTTGTTCTGAAATCACACTATCTTCAAAAGTAATTGAAGAACTATTCCTGATTGTCTATACCGAACCTGGAACTAACACCCGTAGTAAAGAAAATCGTGTGATTTCTTATTTTAGGGATTATGTATTGGATTTGGAATGTATGTGGTATAACAAAATGTATTATTTTTTCTTTAATATGTAGGTTTTTAGGCGACCCGACAAATATTGTCACTCTTCCCGATCTTTTAGTCTTTGCAACAGGGTCTGATTGCCTTCCGCCTTTAGGATTTCCTTTAAGGCCAGAGATCATGTTTTTGCATGAAAAGAATTCGCGATTTCCGATAGCAAATACTTGCAGTCTTCAATTAAAACTGCCAGTGGTACATACCAGTTATGAGGACTTCAAAACCGATATGGATTTTGCCATGGGTAATGCTAAAGAATTCGGGTTCGCGTAATAAGTACTTGTTTTATTTTACGTTAATCTTATTGAATTTGGATAATATAATATTTGTTTTGTTAAAGTTTATGTATAAAGAGTACTCTATTTTGTTATACAGTTACCGTTAAACTACCAATATTCGTAACTTTTATGTAACTATTTAATATCAAATACAACTTTTTATGCACATTTTCATTTTCATTTTATACTAGAATAACATTGAAAAACTTCTGTCTCAAATTTTTGTATAATTCTATAGCTGCTTCTACGTTGTTGGTCTTGACCCATCCTTCCTCCTCCATAATTATCGCAGCTAACTGGTACACGTCATAATCTGAAGTGTTTCTAGGCTTGGGTATTGTTTCCAACCAAAGATCTCTCATCTCTGTGCTTACAGGATGTAAGTAGTCGATGGACATGAAATCTTGAGGTCTATTATACATCATGAATGGTCGTCCATAAGGTGCAATGCTATTTCTAGAACGCGTTATTCTAAGTGTATTCCATTCCAGGGCAACCAAATCAAGTTCCTCCTAGACAGAAAAGTATGAGATTTATTGTGGTTTGTGGTGTGGTTGGTTCTCTCTGTGGTTTCCTCGATCTGATCTTTGACAGTCGCTGATTAGCATTACAAAATCATTAGATCTATCAGCTTTGTCACATGTAAAGTGGAAACCACAAAGTGAATGAATTATAGCAATTGGCGAAAGTGTTTTAAAATATTTCATAAAAACTATTCTTTATACAAATTTTGACCCCACTTTTCGAGTAATAATAAAAAGTCTCTTAGTTGTATTTACGTATTTGAAGCCCAATTGAGTATTTTTGTCTAAGGGCAACTATACAGGGTGTTTTTTTGGGAGCTTTAGTTAAAAGTTTCTGGGAAAGTAAAATAGGTAGGTTTTTGAAAATTTGTACTTAGGAGTTACTCTGAAGGCTGAATCGATGTAAAATATTTTCAAAATGGCCGCACTTCCGGAAACACCGGAAGTAGATAGTAACTTCGTTATTTTAAATGGCAACCCCTATTTTTTATTGCATTTTTCGATTCTATGTGAAATTTCAGTTCTTTTGATTCCCATATGTCGATATCTGCCATTTATGGTTTTTAAGTTATTTTGACTTTAAGAAAAAAAATGGCGGATGCAGATGGTACTTTGATAATTGATTACTTGAAAACGGTTGTAGTCATGGCAACCTATTTTTATCAGTGCATAGAGAATGAATAGGGCTTTCTTTTAGTGCACTTAAAAAAAAGTTAAGTTGCGTACTACCGCCCCTATGAATATCCAAATTTATGAAACTTCAAAGACTAAAAACTCAGTTTTTTTTAATGGAATGACCATGTTCTTACTATTCCATGAGATAGAGAATCGAAATTGGCATATTTTGACAATACATGTTCCTATAGCTATCTTTAACAGTTTCTGACTTATTCCCATTTTATTGAATTGACACTATTTTTTTCGGATTTTCTTTTTAGTAGTCGGCTATGATTTTATAACAATCGAATTTTAAACAAATCTAGTGACACTAATCCATCACCCACTGTTATAGGTTAACATAAGTTTTTCAAAAATCGAAAAATGACTCGCAGTGGTTTCACCTATTTTGGAATTTAATTGTTATTTATGGTGAAATGGGCAGAATCGCGGCGCGTGCTTTCCTTACATTCATTTGAAAACTGGAACGAAATTGTATGAATTTTGGAAATTTTGTACCCCTAATGCACTACAAACCGTTGAAGCACAAGTGATACAAAGCTCTACAACAGAATATTTAAGAAAATGAATTGAATTGCAAATGCAAGATTAACATATTAAATTCAATGCAAAATATAAAAAACTTCGTTGAAACATTTTTGGTATGGAATTGTTGCTAGAACAGATATCACATTACCTCTCTTAATTTCCAGACTTGTTTAAGAAATTCAGTTGAACGACTCTGTTTAGATTTTTCAAAAATTTTCCGTCCTATATCCTTAATAAATGAAAAAATTAATGAATTATTTAGACTAGAACTAGAATCAATGGTATTAAAGAATCCATTCCTTGATTTGTTTAAAATTCGATTGTTATAAAATCATGGCCAACTACTAAAAAGAAAATGCGAAAAAAATGGCATCAATTCCGAGATCAATTCAATGGAATGGGAATAAATCAGAAACTGTTAAAGATAGCTATAGGAACATGTATAGTCAAAATATGCCAATTTCGATTCTCTATCTCATGCAATATTAAGAACATGGTCATTCCATTTAAAAAAACTGAGTTTATAGACTTTGAAGTTTCTTAAATTTGGATCTCCATAGGTGCGGTTGTATGCAACTTAACTTTGTTTTAAGTGCACTAAAAGAAAGCCCTATTCATTCTCTATTCACTGATAAAATTAGGTTGCCATGACTACAACCGTTTTCAAGTAATCAATTATCAAGGTACCATCTGCATCCGCCATTTTTTTTCTTAAAGTCAAAATAACTTAAAAACCATAAATGGCAGATATCGACATATGGGTATCAAAAGAACTGAAATTTCACGTAGAATCCAAAAATGCAATAAAAAATAGGGGTTGCCATTTAAAATAACGAAGTTACTATCTACTTCCGGTGTTTCCGGAAGTGCGGCAATTTTGAAAATATTTTACATCGATTCAGCCTTCAGAGTAACTCCTAAGTACAAATTTTCAAAAACCTACCTATTTTACTTTCCCAGAAACTTTTAACTAAAGCTCCCAAAAAAACACCCTGTATTGAATGCTATGTAAAATATTTCACAGAAATTATTCTTATACCTACACTGACCACACTGCACGCACTTAATGGTGCCAAGTCCTTTTGGATACTAGCAAACATTGATTCTCAGATCGGATTAAGCGAAACCCTCGACAGAACCTGATGTTATTACTACTATTACTTATTGAATAATTATTGTTTATCCGAACAAAAACAGTTATTACCTTTATAATGTCCAAGAAGCAAAATTGTATGAGTGATTTATCCAATAAACTTCCTGAAAATGAGCCCTCATCTTTCAAAGTATGAAAAACATTCATCCAAAATTGGGAGTGATGTTTCCGTAAGGTTGACCACCACGCTTCTATGCGTTGATTTGCATGACTAGTTCCATATAAAAATCCCGGAAGGTGTGATAGCGCATCCGGTCCATCCAGTTTTAGATTGGTCTGTATTCGTTCAATGATGACATTTTCAGTACCCAAATCGGCGCGCAAAGTCTGCGGACATCCACTTCTAGTTGTAACTGCTTGCATAAAATGATAAGCAATTACCGAGGGGTCGTTGGTATTTGGGCCAACTTCCAACCAAATAATATAACGAGAAAATCCGTCTATGCAGCCTGTTATACAAATTCCAAATGGTTTCAATTTGTCATAACAATCGGTATGCCAGAGAAAATTTGGCCCTTTATTGTAGTATTGTCTCCTTCGTAGCCGACGACGCTGACGTAGTGTAACTCCATCGGGATCCAAAGTGCGTAGCAGTTCTCTGACTGTATTTTGAGTTACAACAAATCCGTGCTGAAGGCACTTAAGGTGCATCCACCGGTAGCCGTGCAGCTGGCCGTGTGTCGATATTTGTGTTTCCAGAAATTCTACTAGAATATTAATGTCCGTGTAAATCTTTTTTCTAAATAAACGAAGTCGTCTTAGATGCCTTCGCAAATGACGTAAACTTAGAATGTAACCGTCTTCTAGAAGACATGCCAAGATTTCTTTGTGACTTAATCCTATTTGAAAGTAAGTTTTAATATAGTCGTCCATAATATTTGATGAATATCTGTACTTTGTCGGCACAATTTCAACCTTACCGGTCGTCTCTCACTACCGAATATCGAATACCTATACTTCCACTAATTCATCCATGCGGAAAAGATGCACAACACAATGAAGACTTCTGTGAACTAGTCGTCTGCAAGTGTAACTGACTCGGCGTAGAACACAGTTTGACTGACTGTAACTACTCGCAAAGCTATGAATGTAGACATTGACAGAAAAATTGTAAATTTACAGAAAAAGTGTAAATTTACAGAAAAAGTGTAAATTTACAGAAAAAGTGTAAATTTACAGAAAAATTGTAAATTGACAGAAAAAGTGTAAGTTTTCCTGAAAATATTTTCCAATATTGGCATGGCAGCTCTACGCTTTCGTACAATGGCCTATGGTTGTCGAGGCACTCAAACCAAATAAAAAAAATAGCATGGTTAGGTGCTGTCGTTTTCATAGACACAGCATTCTCATATGTTCTGCACGTCATTTTATATCATACTCCGCGGGTTTTAGAGGAGCTCAGAAGCAAAGTGTTTTGAAGAGAGCCATATGAAATGTACCGTCACTTGCAATTTACTTCATTAGTTTTTTATCTTTTTATTCAAAAGTTATTAAAAATGTATATAGGAAAGGGGCTTTTTGACCATCCAGTAGCTTTAATCAAAGGACCTACCTACAGTGCTGCTGTTTATGAAATATAAAGAATTCTCCACAATTTTCTTCAATCTCTGACGTTGAGAATTGCTAGACAAGTTAATCTCAATAATAATTGCTGGCAATCTTTAAGACCCTTTAGTATTTCCTAGACATCAAAGCCGATTTTGTGACGGGACTACATAAACAGCTACGTCCCTACGTAAGTCACTAGTCGAGATAAATTAAACTAATAAAGTAAAAAACTTCGAAGACCTCTAAGCTAAAGAACGTAATCCAATTTTTGTAAAGCTCTCGTACGTTCCAAAGCACACGATATGTTTGCATTTGTATTCCAGGAGCGCCGGCGATTTCTCATTTAAAATATTTTTATTACTATTTGGGATATACCGAAGAATTTATAATCAGGGGAATTGAAAGACGTAAACTTTCAACCATTAAAAACATCTGAGCCTACCAATAGGAGGACTGTTTCACTCTCGAATGCGTTTTTTAAGCAAGTATGGCACTTGAAACAATTGAAATTGGGTCGAATTTTAATTACTTAAAAGTACCTTAACGTTCGCGAGCGACAAGAGATTTTTCGTGTCCATATTTCTAAGGAAAACGAAAACTTCGCCTTTGTAAGACGAACGAACAACCCCTTCGCGTAATTTTAAAATTAGTTTCGAGAAAGCGGTTCGTTATTCCATTATCGCGTCTCCCTCGCCTCCGAGGGAGGAGATACATTTAATTCCTCATTTGACGAATTAATAATTCAGTAAAAGACAACATTGCGAAGTACGGAAAGATTGGAATATTTTAGTACTTGAGGGTTTCGTTTCAGGTAAGTATATATACCTACGATGTATATCAAAAGAAACCGTTTATATTGAAGTGAGCCGCTTTCAAATGTGCCTTTCCCGACCTACTTTGAATTTCCAAACCACTAACTGATATTGTCAAGCGAGTCTACTTGCTAATATACCGTTTGTGGAAGCGATTCTGTTTTAAATTGCATATTACGTTCGTGTGATGTTACAACGCACTTTAAGCACCTGTGACCGTTAGCCACAACCCACTATTTTGAAAAACTGTGTTTCCGGCTCAACTGCAGAACACCCTCAGTTTCATAATAAGCGCTACTGAAGCCAAATAGGTCAGGTTGTTTTAACAATTGCAACATCGTTTATGGGTGTGTTATCGCCGCAAAAGTAAAACAAAAAAACCATCAAACCACAATAATGCATTAAAATATCGAACGCGTTTCAATGACACGGCTATTATCATTAGCGAAGAACTAAAACGTGTTGCAAGAACGAAACAGTTGACTGCATGCTCATGTGACAATTACGGTGGGTTAATAGAATCATTATCATTAGTTCACTATCATTAGATCATGAAGAAATAGCCAATAAAGACAAAGGTTTATTGTACGTCGTTAATCAACGAAACCATACCTTGTTTTTATTGGATATTTCTTAATGATCTAATGATAGTGAACTAATGATTGTATAAACGCATCATTATATATTCATTAGGTACATGAAACAACCCGACGAGGTTTCCATGGAATGCGGCTATTTATTTTAGTAGGTACCCCAAAATACAACAAAATTTGCACGGAATTAACGGAATGGATTTAGTTCCAGCAGAAATTCGTGAAGCAACCAAAAAGGCTAGTATGCGCTCGCTGTCTTTGAAATCCAAGAGTGCATACGAGAAGGAACTGCTGCCTTTTGAAAGTGTGAATGACGTCACGGAGGAAGTTTCGATGCGCGATCCACATTGAAGATCCACAAGATTTTACAAAATATGGATAGAAACAGGATGGAGAGGTTTTTAAAAGACGCTCCAGAGAAAGAATGTTTGATGGCGAAAGTATGCTATGCTAATTTTTGATTAATCTGAAAATTGGTGATCTTTTTCAACCTAATTAATTCGAAAGTCAGTGATTTTTATAAAGAAACTTCAAGCGATATTTCAATGGCAGTCATGTAATTTCGAATAAACATGTATTCGAGTATAATGTCGATACGGTTTTATTTTATTTCTTTTATTTGTAAATTACACTGCAGGTATAATAAATTTTTATAAGAAACGGGTTTATAGTTGATCTTTAAAGCACTTGCAACGTATAAACTCGTTGCGTGTGCTTTAAAGACTTGATTATACACTTGTTTCTTATAATATACTATTATTATCTCCAATACACATTAAGGCGCCCAAAGTTCAATGGTATTAGCGTGTTATGAACTGAGATTTTTTCGGTGCTAAACTGCTAACAATCTAACAAAATATTTCCATAGTGCCAACGAGTTCGAATAAATCTTTCAGCAACAACAAAACATCTTTATTTGTTGTGATTTTTAATATTACATTCAAGGTTTATTATTTAATTTTTTTTATTGTGGTTTAAAGATGGAGGTGGTCATATTATTTTGTAACGAGATCTTCCCATATATAACGTGAGGTTAGTTCGGCGCTGTAAAACTCAAACCCCGCCGCATAAACGGCCAGCTAGCTCAGATTCTTAATTAAAAGAAGGGCTCGAGATGAGAATCTTCCACAGCGGTAAAGAAGGGCTCGAGATGAGAATCTTCCACAGCGGTTTGTTCGTTTGGGCATATAACATAAGTTTTTGATCTTTGGTAGTCACTAGAAATGATTAGTTGAGCGCCACCCAATTTTGCACAAATTCTGACCTCTCCTGTATAGAAATTGGGAAAACACAAGAGAGCCAAATAATAAATTCACTACGAGCAATTCTGATTTATTAATCCTGACAAAACGGTGCAGGATCGGCAAATAAAATGTATCTTCAATACGACAATAACAAATACTTTAAATGACAAAAATAATCCCCAAATAAATTCCTGAACACTTCCCTAATAATTACGTTACCAGCCCCCTACAACAATGATCGAGCAAAAATGTAGTTAAGATTTCAATGGATTCAAAGATTGAATTAAGTTAACCCGAATAACAACTCATATAGGCAACACTGGGTACAAGTAAATTAAAAATCTTACCTTGAATAACACATACGCTGTCTTCTCCGAAAAAGAGCTCTCCTTCGAAGTTCCAGTTCTGTAACACAAAAACAAACCCCAAGCTACAACGCTCGGAACGATTATATGAGCCGGAAGGGCCAAAAAAATAGCTTACTCGTAGCCGGCTCGTTTACCCATACGTTAAATACAGGTGCGTTGCTCTTGAAGAGAGTCACGACCTCAAACACTTGATGCGAACAAAATACAAAGCTCCGATCATAAATCGTCGGAAGGTTACACTAGATTAACGGTATTGAAGCAAATAAAAAAAGGTTGTGTAAAAGATCGTATCTTCCGAAAATTCCACCATCAGCTGGTCGCTCCCGGTATCGTTTAGGTGTTAGCGCTTATCTACTCGGTGGTACGCCGGATAGCTGCCGGCAATCAACAGGTGTTCGTACTCCGGAATATTCGCAAGATGCAAATTCATTTACATACAAGAATTCATCTACTACATGGATTGACCGGTACAAGAATTCGTCTACTACATGGACCCCCTAAAAGTAATGAAGATGTAACACTCCCTTAACGAGATTTTTAATAACATACCTGAAATCGTCAGGAGGGTAATGAAAAATACTTAAATCAATGAAATATGGAAATTATCCAAGAGGTTGTGAATATGTAGGTAGGGCGATGAACTTCCACCAGATATAGCCTCACAACGGAGAAAACGGCTTCTGAGTTACTCTACTCGACAACGCCAATAAACAGGTAAAATTGCCAGAGATTTTACGTGAATGATGGCAAATATTACCCACTGGTTTTAGAAGAATTCACAATGCCACGCTCTACAAGTACAACCTCGTTGGCTTTAAAACGGAAATGAAGTGAAAAAATTACGCGATTCTGCGCGAGGAAAGAAGCACGCGTACAAGTGACGCCATCTCACCTATATCCTGCCTAACGTAGCAAGCGGTAATTTTGAAATTTGAATATAAATAAACTAAACTGTTACACCCCCCCTCTCCTTCGACAGGAGGGAAACTACAAGTTTTCCGACGATCGAAAAACCCAGCACACACACTCGAAAAGGAAGCAAACAAATTGAAAACCCGAAAACCCACCCCAGTGTAAAAAAAACTCCCCCCCAAAGAATTTCACCTTCAAAGAATTTTCCCAGGTTCTCCAGCAGCGGAAAAGGTATGCAAAATCGGGTATTGACATGCCCTCGCGTAAAGATGGAATCTCGCGCCGTCGGGTATCATGACAATAGCAACCCCTTTCCCACAACCCAATCCAACTACTAGTCACCCCCAAGAAAACCAAATCCAGTGCCCACCCAGAAGAAAGAAACCCTACAGTTTCAAGTGATGCAGCACCAAAATCCCCAAAATAAAGAAACCCCCCTCCCTGACTAAAAACGACACAAAAGCCCAAATTTTGACCCCCTTGCCGAAAAAGTGTAGAAGGAAACCCCCAAAAAGAAGGTACCTTTCCAACCCAACTCCACCATGCACTAGCGCAATGAAATGAAGAAGGTGCTATGGATAGAAGACAGTAAGAGAGAAAGAAGAAATCACATTTGCGGAGAAAAAAAACTCATTCATGCCGATTCCAGGGGTCCCATGGTCACCGAGGCTCGCACAGGGAAGGCGCACCCACCCCCTTCCTCTTGTGTGTCAACTACCCATCCATTCAAACATTCATTCATTCTATGGAACGGAAATGGAAGAAAGAAGAGTAGAAAAAGATAGAATATAGGAAAGCGAAAAGAAAAGGGCAACCTCTCCCAAATTTCCCCTGAGGAAATTAGAAGAAGAAAAGTGTTTGAGGTGCAGATAGAAAAAGAAAGAAGGAGGATAATGGATCGGGACGAATCCCCTAGCAGGTGTTGTTGCTACGATCCGAGAGTCCATCCCCTGTGCCCAACCAAACCACCCAAAGAGTAAGAAGAAGAAGAAATATGGAACATATAACATATAAATACATATATCAAAGTCAAATCCAAGAATAAGAATACGTCAAAATTAGTGGTTCAAAATCGTCAACAAACAAGCAATCCGGCGACAATAAATGTCTAACCATGATCATCGGGTTCAATATAAGGTTTGAGATCCTGGACGTGCCACGTTCCAGAAGATTTACCATTAGAATCTTTCAACTCATAGGTCAAATACCCCATTTTACGGCTAACCGTAAATGGTCCTAAAAATCTGGGAGCTAACTTCGCTGAATAATCTTTAGTGGCATCAGACAAAGTCTTATTTTTACGCCAAACCAAATCTCCTATCTCATAGTTAACATGCCTACGTCGTAAGTCATAATGTTGCTTGTTGCGGTCATGACTGTCTTTAATGCGTGCAATAATTTTGTCGTACAGTCCTTGCTGTTGCGCTAACCGTTGTTCTACGTCAATCGGCTCATTGTCCGTCATGTCAGTGTCGAAGCTGTCCCCTCGAATACGAAATTCTTTCCCAAAATTAGCACGATAGGGAGTCACACCTATGGTTTCGTGCTTAGAAGTTCGAAGAGCACAAGCTATCGAAGCTAAATGAACGTCCCAATGTTTGTGATTGTTCTTAACGTAAGTGGCTATCAATTGCTTTACCACACGATTCACCCTCTCCGCAGGATCAGCCTGTGGATGATAAAAAGGAGTAAACCGAACCTTTACACGGTAGCTTTCACACAGATCTAAGAAAAGTCTACTGCGCATCTGCACGCCATTGTCACAAATAAGGAATTGTGGAGCTCCATACACAAGAAATACAGAATCTTCAATACATTTGACAAGAGTTTTGGCATTCGCCGTCCTTATGGGAAAAAGAAGTACAAATTTACTCATATAGTCACTAACAACTAATAAATGAGTTCGCCCTTGAGTGGATCGAGGTAAAGGACCAATAAAATCTAAGCTGATCATCTGCCACGGTTCATAAATTTGAGGATGTGAACCCATAAGCCCTGCAGGTCGAAGTTGTTCAGGTTTATGTTGTGCACAGGTGGTACAGCGAGAAATATAACGCTTAATATCGCACTTCATTCTCGGCCAATAATATCGGTGATGAATGCGCCAAAAGGTCTTATAAACACCAAGGTGTCCTGAAGTAACATTATTGTGGTTCTCTTGTATAAGAGATTGTCTAAAATCAGAAGGAACAACAAGTTTCCATTTTTCATAATCATGAGATTGTAAAGCGGACTTGATATATTTATACAACAACGAATCTTTCACTCGCCAATCGGGATATTTATGAGGACTTCGCTCTAATCTTTCAAACATACCAAGGTACCAAGGGTCTTTAGAAGTTTTGAAATCGTTCGGATCCACCGTAACATCTGAAGAATGTACAGCTTCGATCACAGGTACAGTACGTGACAAAAGATCGGGAACAATATTGTCCTTGCCTTTACGATGGACAAGAGTAAAGGTATACGGCTGTAAACGAAGAGCCCAGCGTGCTAAACGTCCTTGGGGGTCTTTCAAAGAATGCAACCACAAAAGAGAATGGTGGTCAGTAATGACTGTAAAAGAAACTCCCTCGAGGTAATGTCGAAGTTGCTCTACCGCCCAAATGACTGCTAAGCACTCACGTTCAGTCGTGCTGTAATTTTGTTCCGCTCGGGATAATGATCGGGATAAATAACATACCACTCGCTCCCCATCCGGAAAAGTTTGAGTCAAGACAGCTCCTAGCCCATAAGCAGAAGCATCGGTCTGAAGGACAAAAGGTTTGGTAAAATCCGGGCAATTGAGCACAGGTGCAGTTGCCAAAAGTTCTTTTAATTTGAGAAAAGATTCCTCACATTCAGACGTCCATTCAAATTTAACATTTTTCCGAAGAAGTCTGGTTAAAGGAGCAAGAACGGTTGAAAAATCAGGAATGAACCTACGGTACCAACCGCAAGTTCCTAAGAAACGTCGTATATCATTCACCGTAGTGGGTGTTGGAATATCTAAAATCGCCTTGACTTTGTCAGGATCTGGGTGTAAGCCAAAGGAATCCACAACATACCCTAAATACTTAAGTTCTGAACGGCAGAAGTGACATTTGTTTTTATTCAGAGTGAAGCCAGCAGCAATTAATTTGTCAAAAACGGTGTTCAAAATTTTTAAATGTGAGTCAAAGTCTTGTGATATAATAACCACATCGTCCAAATAAACCAAAACGTTGGGTTGCAATTCAGGTCCCAAAATGGTATCGATAATGCGCTGAAAAGTCGCAGGGGCATTAGTCAAGCCGAAGGGCATCCTTCGAAATTGGAAAAGACCACGACCAGGCACAGTAAAAGCTGTGAAAGGGCGCGAATTCTCAGCAACCTCTATTTGCCAATAAGCTGACTTAATGTCCAGGGAACTAAGATATTTAGCGTCACGTAATTGGTCTAAGATGGTATTGATATAGGGCAAAGGAAAAGCGTCGCGCTCAGTTAAAGAGTTAAGTTTCCTATAGTCCACACAAAATCTATAGGTTTTGTCTTTCTTGGGAATCAGACAGACAGGTGAAGCCCATCCGCTGTTCGATGGTTCGATGACTCTGTCCCTAAGCATCTCATCAATGGTGTCGTTAATGATTTTCTGTTTAATCGGATTTACTGGATAGTACCGCTGTTTAATAGGAATAGCGCCCTCTACCAGGCGTATCTCGTGTCTACCTACTGGGGTTAATCCTAACTTGTCTCCCATGAGCGAAAATTTCAGATCTAAGAGGGTTTGTAAAGAATGGTGTTGTTCATCAGTGAGACGAGACTGTTCCACTATGGCCACACTAGGTTGAGTTGGCGTGCAAGAAGTAAAATGCCAACAGTCATCGCTAATATTCGGAATGATACCCATCCTATCCCAAAAATCTACTCCCAGGATTAAATTAGTAACCAAATCAGGCATCACCAACAAATCTAACAGCACAGTACGATCCTTTAAGGTAATTGGCACAGTGATGTAACCAATCGAATGTGCATCGGAGCTATTTGCTACCGTACAAGAAATAACTTTCGGTACAAAATTGAAATTGAGTATTTGCAATTGAATTAAAGTATCGGAATTGATAAAAGAACGTGAAGCGCCAGAATCTAATAATCCCAAAAAAGGAATGTCTAAAATTTTAATTTGGACATAAGGTCTCAAGTCATTTCCCACATGCTGTAATAAAAAGTCAAGTTTAGGTTTGGAAGAAATTTTCAAAATTTTTGTCGCCTGTACTAAAGAAACGTCACGACGACTTAATGAGCGTTTCTCGGAGCGTTTCCCGAACAAAAAGAACAACTGCGCACCGTAACGCCTTGTGCGCCACATTTCCAGCAAAATAATTGCCTTGGTTCAGGACAATCAACACGATGATGACCTAATTTTTGGCAATTAAAGCAAGGAGAATTTGGAGTTTCCATTGCATAAATAGGTGGACGTGGTGACATTTGTCGACTACTGGTGGGACAGCTAAACCCAGGTTCGAGTAATGGTAATGATGTTCGGTTGCGTAAGGCATGGTGTCTGTCTAAATCATGTTTGATATCGTCAAAACGTCTGCATTCAATTAAAAGTTCATCTAATGTCTGAGGAACATTAGGACCTAATTTAGTCAAATAAAATGGTGATAAATTGCGTTTAATTAAACGGACTTGTTCATATTCTGGAGGTGGTAATTTTAGTCGTGAAAATAAACCCTGCATTACTGCAAAATAAATGTCTACTTTTTCATTCTGACCCTGTAAACGAGCTTTAATTTCGTCGAGCAAATCTTCCTCATAGTGTGGTGGTAGAAATGCATCTCGTAGTAATTGCACTAAGTGCTCCCATGAAGTAGCTTTATGAGAATTAATGTTGTACCAGGTGTTCGCAGTACCTTCAAATAAATCGTAGGCGGTCTCAAATAAAGTTGGATGATCTACTCCACGAGCACGAGCCATTCGCTCAACTCGGTCGATAAATGAATTCAAAGTTTCACCTCTACTATCCCCGGAAAATTTTAATCCCCATTTATGTACAGGAGTACTCGGTACGGATAATCTTGGTTGTAGTTCTGCAGTACGTCTAGTAGGTGTAGAAGAAACTACAGCAGTTGCTGAAGGCATAATTGAGTCGTTAAAATGAAAAGCTTTGTTATCGAGTGAAGCTCTTAATTGTCGAAATAAACCAACTAATTCCCCAAGTTTACTTAATTGTTCAGCAGAAGGCTGCAATAATGTGCGAGTCCTATGTAAACGTCTGTCGGCATGAGCTAGCATGGTAACAATTGACAAATATGAACCTCCCCCAAAAGCATCATCAAAATTGTCAATCTTATTCTGAAGGATCACTGTCAATTCAGTAAGAGCAGCTAAATCCTGAGCAAAGGTAAAAGGGTACTCTGGAGCAACATAACCAGGTGCTTTCTCTAACTCTAACAATTTTCTGAGAATTAAACGACTTTCGTTCATATTACTCCCCATTTGTCCCGCTCTAATCTCAATTTCATATTGGAGTTCAGTCTCTCTTAATCGGTTAATTTCCATAGCCATGATCACACAATAAATTCAAAATACAAATATAAAAAGATAACACAATATAGGTACCTGTTAAATACCAAGAAATACACAAATATCAGTAATAACCACAAATAAAAAATAAGTTGCAAGTACGAAGTTCAATTTAGAAGAGATAATTTAAAAATAAGGCCAAAAACTTAAATTTAAACAAATTATGCCCAGGCCACACGTTGAAGGGTGTCACTTTATAACGTGAGGTTAGTTCGGCGCTGTAAAACTCAAACCCCGCCGCATAAACGGCCAGCTAGCTCAGATTCTTAATTAAAAGAAGGGCTCGAGATGAGAATCTTCCACAGCGGTTTGTTCGTTTGGGCATATAACATAAGTTTTTGATCTTTGGTAGTCACTAGAAATGATTAGTTGAGCGCCACCCAATTTTGCACAAATTCTGACCTCTCCTGTATAGAAATTGGGAAAACACAAGAGAGCCAAATAATAAATTCACTACGAGCAATTCTGATTTATTAATCCTGACAAAACGGTGCAGGATCGGCAAATAAAATGTATCTTCAATACGACAATAACAAATACTTTAAATGACAAAAATAATCCCCAAATAAATTCATGAACACTTCCCTAATAATTACGTTACCAGCCCCCTACAACAATGATCGAGCAAAAATGTAGTTAAGATTTCAATGGATTCAAAGATTGAATTAAGTTAACCCGAATAACAACTCATATAGGCAACACTGGGTACAAGTAAATTAAAAATCTTACCTTGAATAACACATACGCTGTCTTCTCCGAAAAAGAGCTCTCCTTCGAAGTTCCAGTTCTGTAACACAAAAACAAACCCCAAGCTACAACGCTCGGAACGATTATATGAGCCGGAAGGGCCAAAAATAGCTTACTCGTAGCCGGCTCGTTTACCCATACGTTAAATACAGGTGCGTTGCTCTTGAAGAGAGCCACGACCTCAAACACTAGATGCGAACAAAATACAAAGCTCCAATCATAAATCGTCGGAAGGTTACACTAGATTAACGGTATTGAAGCAAATAAAAAAAAGGTTGTGTAAAAGATCGTATCTTCCGAAAATTCCACAATCAGCTGGTCGCTCCCGGTATCGTTTAGGTGTTAGCGCTTATCTACTCGGTGGTACGCCGGATAGCTGCCGGCAATCAACAGGTGTTCGTACTCCGGAATATTCGCAAGATGCAAATTCATTTACATACAAGGATTCGTACTCGGTACAAGAATTCATCTACTACATGGATTGACCGGTACAAGAATTCATCTACTACATGGACCCCCTAAAAGTAATGAAGATGTACAACTCCCTTAACGAGATTTTTAATAACATACCTGAAATCGTCAGGAGGGTAATGAAAAATACTTAAATCAATGAAATAGGGAAATTATCCAAGAGGTTGTGAATATGTAGGTAGGGCGATGAACTTCCACCAGATATAGCCTCACAACGGAGAAAACGGCTTCTGAGTTACTCTACTCGACAACGCCAATAAACAGGTAAAATTGCCAGAGATTTTACGTGAATGATGGCAAATATTACCCACTGGTTTTAGAAGAATTCACAATGCCACGCTCTACAAGTACAACCTCGTTGGCTTTAAAACGGAAATGAAGTGAAAAAATTACGCGATTCTGCGCGAGGAAAGAAGCACGCGTACAAGTGACGCCATCTCACCTATATCCTGCCTAACGTAGCAAGCGGTAATTTTGAAATTTGAATATAAATAAACTAAACTGTTACACATAATTTATGAGTTTAAAAATAGAAGGAAAATGAGGGATTTAGATCATGTGCATACGAAGGCGACGAAGGAGACTCTTGAAAATGTTTGGCAATGTGATAGAAGAAAAATTTTGGGAAGTGAAGGAGTGCTTGGATGACCAAGAGGTTTTTGAAAGATACAAGTGGTAAAAAAATTAGTGTATAAAGTAAGGTTGTTGAGGTGGTTCAGTGTGCGTTAAAAGACAATATTGCATCTCTTATGGATAAAAAGTGATTTGTTAATCAAGAAACTTATTTTTACTATTTAAATAATTGGCAATGGGGCGTAAAAGAAGCTTGTTAAAGAAACTTATTGTTCCTTGACCTTGTATGTTCAACGTAATTGTGATTTTAATTTAGAGGCTTTGACATGAACGTTTAATTTTAAAACTGAAAAGCTCCACAAATTTTATCCTTTTCTGTGAACTGTGAAATAGCTAGTAGTGTTTTTATTTTTATTCCCTTTTAAGACATTATTGCTGCACTTAGCGAACAGTAAAATGAATGTATGATGTTGAGCATTGAAACGTGATGCTGCACTTATATACGCAATAATGGATCTATATATTTCGAGTTTGGCGAAAATACGTTCGAGATCGACAGAATTTCCAGATCAGTTAGCGATACTGCCCTCATTGTAATGGAGCAGTAGTCACCAAGCACTTGTTGGCATCCTACAAGAAAAATCGGAAATATAAAGCTACCAAAAAAGCGTCACCTGAATCACATGCACGCAACGTAATTGGATAAGAGGGCCGGGAACGACCCGATCTGGCGAGGATGAAATCTCATTTACAGGACCACATTTCCAATAGGAGAACATAGTAAACAAACCATTAAAATTAGATCCGTAAATACTTTAAAATTCATGGAATTGAAAACAAATATTTATTTAAACCGAGACTACGTTAAATAATATTTATTTAGTGTTGCCCAATAACGCACTACAATAAAAAACCGTTTGCGAAGGATCGCTACAGATCCTCTGATCGCGATGGATTAAAAATATTTGACTAGCGTTAATTATATAACGATCTAATGTTAAACACAATTTTGCACGAAATGAAGTTGTAAATTTTAATAGGCGATGCACAAAGTCATGATCTTTGACCGTTAATTTGTTTGCTTAGGTTTCCTTCATAAATTTGCTATTAGCTGACGGTAACCGAGTGTAATGAAATTGATAGAACTACATTTAGCATTAATTAAATGAGGCTGTAAATAAAAAGTTTGTTGATTTAAGTTGTTTGCTTTAGTATCGGTTCGTTATTGACATTTTAACATTATTTCAAAGCATAAAATCGGAGGTTTCATCTAGATAGGTTATGTTTCTGTGCATTTACCTTTTTGGAGTTTGACGTAAAATGTTGAGCAACATCAGCGAAGATGTCTGTTAGTAGGTAAACTTGGAACAAGTCTTGCAAAACTACTTATCTCATTACATAAAGCTGCCACGTCCCAAGATTTTACGTTGAAAACAGAAATTCTGCAAATAATGAAGGTAATTACGACCCCATAGAACTTGTAATAAAATTGTGACGCTTATAGGTACGTGTAGGTTTATATAAATGCACAAGTTAGGGGTTAAACAGCACCACGTAATAATAACTCAACAAATATAGCATTGGTAGAAGTAAAGCATGTTATCAAAGCGGCATAATTTTGAATTATACGTGAACTTCTATTTAGAATTTCCTTTTGTTTATATCCCCGTGCGTATGTACTAAACTGCGTATGAAAAGCTTCAAATACATTACTCTTTTGGCTGAATCGATTTCTACCTTTGTAAGGCAGCAAACATCTGGTCCTGAGCAAGCTGTTTATGAATAAAACCTCAATTTAGTAATAAACCAACATGTAATTAGTTACTTTTCTCAAAGATCCAAGAAAGCATTTCGACTTTTGTGCAGGATTGTTTTAAGTGAAACTGCCTAATTCTGTGACGAAAAGTGAATAAAAATTGCAACGGTTATTGGATGGACAGATGTATAAAGTTGCCGGAACGATAATGGTAGTATTTGAATTAATTAAATTGTCATTTGCAATCTACCATTGATCAGAGCGAGAAGCGACAAATTGATATAATAGAAGAGAACGCATCACAATGGCCGATTTATTTTGTGTAAACCGATGCGTACGAATTAAATTTCGAATACGGAACCTTTTCGTGGACGCTTAAGTAATTGAAAAAGAAATGACGACAATAACGCTGAATTCTATTAAAAATGGTACGCGTTTGATTCGCAGTAATTAGAATTGCGAAGGCCCAATGCATACGTGGCCCCCTTCTCTCGTTCATACCTTAGTTTCCAAAAAAAATTGTGTTGCGGAACCTTCTTTTTTTATATCGTCGTTCCACAATAACCAGCTGAGTGCCTATGGCAAAATATCAAAGATAATTTGATTTTAATTACTATACAAATGTCTAAAAATCGAGATTTATGTTTTACTTTATGCTACCCTAATCATACGATTACTTCAAACGTCTTGATACTTGTAACGCACCCATACATGAAGTCTCCTCCAGTTTCCTCCAGTCAAACCTATTTCTAATTTCCCTCAAGGGAACTTACATCACGTTCTATTTACGTCTCCTTCGCACTCCATTCTGGCGCTCACACCTTTGCCTCAAGGTTCCTTCACGCCTGTTATTATTTTCACAATTCTCATAAAAGCACAAAAACAATCGCAAATGAGTAAAGGCTCACATGTGATCCTTTAACATGGTACATGCCACATGGTTGACAGTATACACAATTTATCGGGGAGAAGCTTTCGGTACCAATTTACCGTACACGACTTATCTTACTGTAACCAAACACAGTGGCGGGTCGTGAGTTCTGAAGGAGGGTGTGCACTAGCAAAATCTTGCGTACTTTTTTCTTCTTCTCTTTTTGAAGTCGGAAAAGACGTTAATAACTCAAAATTCCGGTTAGACTCGCTGAACTTCTTTTCCATTGGTTATAAAATGTAAATGTACGTGAAATGAAAATGCATTCTAATTTATTTCCCCCGTTTATTTTGGAGATCGAGTGGAGACGTGCCCTTGTGCCCTTTAGGACCGGCACCTGTTTCCAGCTTTGAAGTTTAACCGCTTTATTATGGCCACTCTATATATAGACGAATAGTTGGGCGCTTCGTTACTAGGAAACCGTAGTTTCCGAATTCACTTATTCGGAAGTGAGCTTTGTGTGTTTGCATTTTGTTCAATTGTTTGTCTTACCGCCGAAGAAGATGTTCTTGCCATGTAACGTGTGTGATTCTGAACGTGTTTGATTTATCGGGACATATGAGCGCATAAATAACGCGATACTCGCCACAAGGTCGCAATTTTTTCTCGCTCTTGAGCACTATGTGAAGAGGTGATGCTCACGGACTCTTCAAAGGTCGAGCGAGGCCTAATCCAATCATAGCGTGAAATTCCTTTCTGGCCGCTTTAAACCGATCAGGAGCTAATCTTCGTGGTTTGCTGGCCACAGGTGGGCCGGGGGTCATTACTATGTGATGTTTAGTGCTGTGTGCAGAGGCGGTAGGGCAAGTGCCCTGGGTTAATACCACCACTAAAAGTGTATCTGCCGTTTAGGGGATTTTTAGAAAGAAAACATTGTCCTTATCTGATTGTTTAGTCCGTCTGTCCCCTAGTTCCCCGTCTAACTAGAGAACCAAAAGAGACAGCAACGTCAAACTTTCGCCAATCGATTTCTACGAGTTCAAGGATCAGTGCTATTAAATATGAGCCGGATTTTAATTAGGTTTAAGCACAAACATTCCCCTACTAAAAATCGTATGCGAGTATCTTGTTTTAAATGAAGGTAATTTGCGAAGGGGCGCAATTTTAATGCTTGACCTAGGCGCTATGCCACTGCCTGTGTGATATGTTCGCAATACAGCCTTGTGGACGCGTTATTTGGGTAAATTCTCGGCGAAGTTCGTGATATTGTGTTACACCATCAATAGTCCGGATGCTGTGGATTTGGACCTCACTCACGAAGCCCTTAGCCGCAAGGTGTGTTGCTGAATCTAACAGCCGGCCACGTTCTATGTTGACGAGAAACCCAAAACGACGATGATAGGTTTTGCGACGTCATCTACAACAAATGTTCAGGTAAACACACGACGAAGTCCAAGGTTTAACGTCAGCACTATCGTCCCAAAAGTTTTTATGGCACTACTGTTTCTTCGCACGTAGACCGAATGTGTTTTTCAAAAATTTCAAATGCGTTTTTTTAGTTACAAAAAGGGGAAACTTTGACTCTATTTAGCCTACACTGTACCCGTCACCGTTACGGGGATCCCAATGGTGATCCACGAATTTGAACCACCCTATAGGTACATGCAAACACATATTGATTACCATTTTTTTCTGCTTGTAGCGTGTTTGACAAAAAAAATGGATAACCAGGTTCTTATTTTTTCTGGTTTGTCCATTAGGAAGCCCTTGGTGCAAAAACCGGGTAAGTTACAATTTTAAAAGTGATGGGAAAGTGAGCAAACTGAATAAGTTAGAACTTCTTTGCATAATCGAAATAATATTTCGGATCTAGCTTGGTATTAGTACTACAGATGACATAAAAAGAGAATATTGATTTTTTCGAAAAATAGGACCGTTGTGATTTTTTGAAAATTTGGACCTGCTTGATTCTTGCTCCAAATGTAAATAAAAATGAACAACTTATATCAAATTTTTTATTAAAAACTAAATAGTTACATGGTCTGATTACATATATTGAATTTGGAGAAACCCATAGAAAATGGAAACTGAATATCTACAGAAATGAGGAATCTGATTCAGAATATGTACTGCCATCTTCATGATGATCATCATCACCGTGGTTTTCTTCTTCAGGTGCTTCCTCGTCTGGTTCTCCAATGATTTGTCTATAATAGTACGGATCCACAGCAGGTACATACTTTTGTGCTAGGAGCTTTATGTCATTGATCTTCAGTTCTTTTATTGGTAAAGGGTATGGTTGAATCATCTTAGATGTAGGAAGCAATAAAATGGAGTGTGCTTTTTAAAGCGTGAATTTAGTGAAGAACACATTGCATTGTATAATTATATTAGTCGCCTTTCTGGTATTGAAAAATCAGGAACGTTGATATGGCAAATTTTTCTTTGTCAGTACCAACGAAGCTTGTTTTAAATGGAGGCCTCAGATGACCAGCAACATCCATGATCATATCTTATTGGTTCACATCTACAACATAAACTTTTCGATGTGTTCCGCACTAATGTCTTCCACACTTCCAGTAGGTGTACACGTGCTTTCTTCCTATTTTGTTTTTCAATCAGACCAAAAGAGAGGTCGCACGGTAGGAAACTGTGACCTGCTTCAGGATACTGATGGATCACCTTCTTTATGCTTTTGAGATTGCTATTGACCATAGTGTATAGATACTTTACCATAGTCTGATCTTTGTTTTAGGCAAAAGCATTATCGGAGAATAGGTTCAGGATTGTCACAGAATTAGACAAAAATGTTTCGAGATAATGGTGTAAAAAACTTACGATCTCATTAGTTATATTGCCATAACTGTCGCTTATAGAATACATCTCCTGATTCTGCTTCTTGCAACAGCTGGGACACTCATTAGGCTACCTAAATAGATCGCTAAATATCTTGTTTCTCTTTATCGCCCAAAACATTAAACTGCTGCAGTACTTGATTCATTTGCTGAGCTGTCATCTTCGTGAAACATTTACGACTACATGCACAATCTTCACCTATACTTCTTTTAGGTAGGTACCACTTTCTTATTTTGGGTTAAGTATTCTTCTCCTTTTGCTTTCTGTAATTTTTTACATTTCGTTACCAGGTTTCTGGACCCCGTACTCTTTTATTCCCTTTTTTTCGGGGCACAAGGACTGTCTAAACTTAGGGTTTTCACTGATTTAGATTTGTTATCTTGCCCACTGCACCACTGGTAGTCGGCCGATCATTTCTGGTTTGCACACTTTCACTTCTCGATTCGTATGGTTCAACTTCAACACTACGAAACTTTCTAAGTAAGCGACTGGTGGTAGGTTGATCATCTATGACTAGCACATACTCACTTCCCGATGACAGATAGGGTTCATTTCCCTCCGAAGTCAATTAGAATCATAATACCTAATCCACGCGTACCCTTACTCACTAACAGAAGTATATTGAACATCTGGCGGAATCTCGAAACACGTTCAGCATGGTAGTCTTCCAATAGTTATTAGATAGAATGTACAGATATTGTATTCAGCACAACGTGTATCGCTTGATGCAAATAACACTGGGTTGATATAGCAATTCTACAAAAATTAAAACCAGCAACTTTCAATGTAAAAAAGAAGGAGTGTTGGTAAGATGAAGAGTGATCAAATTCATTTTAATTTAAGATTTCGAAAGCTGAAAAATTAAAAAAAGTTCTTTCAACTAAGTCATTAAAAACGAGTGTACTTAAAGCGAACTTTGAAGGTGGTAAATATTGTATGTCCTTTATATTATTATCTCTCATTTTATTACGGGAAAAGAAGGTGGATATTTAGAAAGGAAAGTTAATGCCTAGTGCAAACTTTTGTCACGTACCTTACACGAGAGGAAACGTAAGTGCATTTACGGATTATGCCACCTAAACGCAATTTTCTCGTCCCAGATTTTTATGTGTACTGTAATATCGGGTTATGGAACTTGTTTCGATCTTTTCTGGCGTGAACCTACTCTTTGCGTAAAAAAACATTGAATAATTCTTCCCGAAATTACATTTCGTATAGGTACAAATTAACCCCAATTCTCATAGAAGCGATCCTGCACGCGATATTATTTATCAAGAACTCCGGGGATTTAATTAAATTAGAAATTAAAAATAACCTCCAAACATTACAATTTATAGGGCTTGCACACTTCGCTAACTGTAATTTGACGAGCACGCATTCTATGTCAAGCAACATAAACATTAATTTATGGTTTCAATTTGTCAAATGCCGGTCATATTTGTATGTACATGTAGATGTCATCTGTAAGAGCCTAACATTTACTTGTCTTATTGACGGGGGCGTTATTATTTGCGTGTGAATATTATGAGTGAACCAAATGAATTAGCCTTTTAGGTTATTTTATCGTCCCGTGAATAACTAAGCTATAGCTTCCGGATTCAACATAGTTTGCATGTTGGCAAATGCATATTGCATGCGATAATTTAAGACAGACATGAACTCGGCCGGGTAATGTTTTAATAAGTTTTGCAATGTCATGGCAGCGGTCCCGAGTGTATACTATAAAGATCTCTCTCAAAGGTAGGTAATCGATTTAGAGAGGCTACACCTTATATCTGTGATGAATTATTGAGTAATTCATGAAAGTATGAACCGTCAAAGTTGCTTTTTAGTTCAGTGTTAATAAAGAAAGTATTTTACAATATTGCCTTATCCTGTTGAAATTTCGTGTTCCATCGCTATTTTTGGGGCACATTCCCTTGGATTATAGCGTTACGAAGTTTACCTCAATAAATTTATCAACTTTCTCTTAGTGATGATGTTCGAGCTAATCAGCGCGATACAATATAATAAATATATACTTGAATAGAAAACTTTTACTAATTGATATTGACAGGACTGTGCTACTTTACAAAACTTGCAGTAGTTCTTAATTCTTCTTAATTAATTTTGGGGTGCGGATTGTGCATATAAGCGGTTCAACATCAATCTTTGTTGGAATATTCGTGAAACCAAAAATTGCTAAAAGTAGGTAGACCTTTTGGAAAGATCAACGATCGGTTGGAATTAGGAAGTCTCCTGGATTAACTTTGTGTTTTTATACCATAAGTGCAAAAAAATCACACAGCCGTTCCTGTGGGGGTGTCAAATTTCTAACGCGCAATCAGGAACCCACTTCCAACGTCCCGTTCACACGCAATTCGGATTTGAAATTTGTAGTTTTTATAAATAAATCTATAAAGTACGCTAACATTGAATGCTAAATCGTGTGGCAGTGGTAACGGGAAAACGAGACTGCCAGTTTCGCACCGGTTAAGAGCGTGTAAATTGGTTTGGGCAGTCAGCCCTATTGTTTTGTTCAAGATG
Source organism: Photinus pyralis (assembly GCF_008802855.1). Taxonomy (NCBI): domain Eukaryota; kingdom Metazoa; phylum Arthropoda; class Insecta; order Coleoptera; family Lampyridae; genus Photinus; species Photinus pyralis. Next base: position 4,505,954 of record NW_022170596.1, read on the forward strand.
CAGTAAGTCATTTGTATAATAAATTTGTGCAGAAGTTAAGTTAAACAAAGTTGCGTGAGAAGTTGAACGCGTGTTGTCCGATTACGAAAAAGTCGAGATGAAAAATCAATCACTTTTAGTATAGCGATCATATTAAAAGTTAAAAGTTTCTACCGTACGAACAGCCACCAAAAATTTATTCATTTTGTTCATCAAGCTAGTTTTGATTGTCCCCTAATTCTGTGGTGTAAAGCAAAGTGAAGTTTAGAAGCTATCATTATCAATCAATTATATAATTGTGTGTTAATTCTAGTCCATTGTGCGACCCGGATAGCTTCGAGTCAAGCTTTTCTTTTCATGACCAAGAATTACGTCAGGTGTTAATGAAAAATTTGTGTGGAATTTTCAGAAATTGATTTGCAACTGCCGATCCTCTCAAATCATTAATTTTAAGTCAACATTGAAATTTTTCTTTGCGACAGAAACCGGACATCTACGAGGAAAATAACTACAATTCTAAATTTAAAGGTTGTTTTGTTTTGAGCTAGCTGGGCAGGTGTTTTGTAAGTGGCGTAGTCACCGCATGCCATTGCACACCGAAATAGCTATATGAGAATAAGAAAATCGCAAAAGGCCGACAAAAGGCGCTTTCTGAAGTGGTTTCTAACAAAGGTGCAAGAAAAGCGTAAGCAGATTCCTAGGCATTTTGTGGAAAACTTCTAAGAGGCTTTGGTCACTGCTTACTATGCTGGCAGTGTAGCCACAAAAGTGGCGACAACCTAGTACTTAGATTAATCCTCACTTATATAACCACCTACTTTGAACTAATAGTGTAGAAATTAACTCCATATACAAGAACATACAAAAATTGGTTAGTTTCAACAGGGTGGTGCACCCACACACAATGTCGTATCGTACAAATTTCCTGGAAAATGGAAAATATGCCCCATATTCTCGCCCGTTTATCGCGATGTGTGTGGGTGCACCATCCTGTTGAAACCAACAGTTTCCAACTATTGTTTTTTTGTGTGCCGTATATATCATTGTATAAAAAATACTGCTCAATATAGTATGTACTTTCTTATACGGGCTATATAAAAAAATAATGATTACTTCCGAGAAACAAAGCGTTGTATTGTATAGCTCAGAAAGTGGCAATGAGAAAGTGTTATTTAATTTGTTTTTTGTATCTGTTTAAATTAAATCTAAAAAGTAAATTTCGGTTTTTCTAGCATATCTTCGGGAGTAACCGGAATTTTCTGGTTTTCTTTACAGCATGATAATAACTCTTTAATTGCGCATCTTTTCTCCAATTTGACCATCGCTTGTCTATGGTTTGGGATATCCCGATGATAGACGTCCTTTTAAAAACCGTATCCTCAAAAAGCTCGTGCTGTGTCACTAAACAACCAATTGAGTATTTTGCAGAAAGTTGCAGTTATCACTGGTAGCGGTTTAAAAACAAACTATTGATCCCTTTTTCTCAAAACATTCACTATATTCGGAAAAAATTCCAAATATGTCAACTGTAATTCGAGAAATTCAAACTGTCTCCAAATGCTATATATTCCAACTTTCCTATAGATTCTGATTCAAGAACATACCTTAAGGAGTACTGGCCATGACAGATTATTGATTATTTTGCTTTGATAATTGACAAACTCTGACATGATCAAAAGTTCTGCTATAAAATCATACTGCTCACTTAGGACCTTGAAATCGATCACTGAGCGCCTTGGACGCTGGTGCGCAGACGCCCTAAAGGTAACCATAAATCATTTCATTGTGTTTTTGTCCCGCGTCGCGTTGTTCTCTCTCTGAGAGAAAAGTGTCACTTTAGTCCCTTAAATTATTCACAACGTTGATTTAGTCCATGGAGTACTAAAACGTAATTGTATACTGTATCGCGCTAACAAGGGAAATTCCGACGACGAGACCGTAGCAAGAGTTTTTTTAACTGTTGGTTTAGGTACTTATTTTCGAATGTTCTGGAGTGAACTAATACCTTTCCTTGTGGAAAAGTAATAAACACACAAAGAATTTCTAAAAGTATGGTGTTAAGTTAAAAATCTCTCACGTTATAATTGATGAAACTTTAGACAAGCCTCTCCAAAATGTAAAATTCCCAATTTCTCTACTTTTTTTTGTACTTCAAGAGATGTAAAAGTGTAATTTGGATGAATGAATTTTGTTGGATTGTAGAACCAAAGAACATTTTAATGTCACGATACGAGCTCCTTGGTATGGCTTTAGCTTGGCATTGAGTATTATATGGTGAAAGCTACGCTCATTTTGAATTTCATGAAATTCGGTTCATAACTATCTGAGATGTCAAAAGGGCCTTTCTTATTTTTTGACCTTCATTGCCAATTCAATATAAATAAACGCAATTACTGAATGTATCCTTTATTACATCTGTAACATCTGTAACATCTGTAACATCTGTAACATCTGTAACATCTGTAACATCTGTAACATCTGTAACATCTGTAACATCTGTAACATCTGTAACGTCTGTAACATCCCTAAGAACATTTATTTTAAGTTTGATAATAAAGAAATAGACAAAGCGAGAAGAGGGGCCGACAAAATTGCACCTATACGATGTGTCGCTGAGATGTTTATACGAAATTGTCAAAAATATTACAATTAGGTCCGACAGGACTGATACTCACGCCAAAGAGGAAGATGCCATACGTGTTTGTTAGGATCATTTAAGCTTAGTTCGGTCGTATCTTGAACAAATTCCAGAGAGCTGGGACAGGACTCAATAGCCGCCTACTTACTCCAGAAATAAACTCCAGGTACTCATTTTATGGAAACTGATAGTCGGTTCGTTGGTAGCGAAACGTCATGTTGGCGGTGCTCGTAATTTACTACCCTACCACTAGACCACAGATCATGGAGTGAGAGAATAAGAACATATTAATTTATACGGAAAACTTCAGTTTACACATACGAAGAGTGGAAACCACATACAATGCCCGTGTACTGTGCACCTAAATATTTTACAAGCATTTCTCACACAACAACATTCCAAGAGGCTACAGTAATTAAAAATATAAAAATGGCAATTAAAAATTTCAAGTTAAAGCCTTCAACCTGCGGAACGATTAAAAGTATAACATGCTTTACACGCACCAAAAAATTTTAACATTAGCAGACGCGTCCATTAACAGTCCTAAACTAATTTCTACTTTTCTTTGTTACGATTAATTAATTTTGCAGGGCAGAGGGTTTTGTGTTTTCGTAAGGCCGAAATTTTTAATTCACCCGAAACTATGGCGGATGAAGTGTATTTTCTTAATTTGAATTTTATATGAAATAACCCGAAGTGGATTATGAATAAATGATGGTGTTGCTTTTTCTGCGGGACTTTTCGTTTGTTATTTGTCACCATTTAAGGGCTTTCAACGTCGTAGGTGTTGAAAATAAGGTTCTGACGCAAACGGATTATGCTGTGGCGATTTAATGAGGGAAATTACTTGTGAAAGTGAAGAATACCGTAACACAAACAAACCCTATAATGAGAAGTCGTTAATACTTTCACCAATAAAAGGTCCCTATACGAGTGGGTGTTTAAATGGGGCTATTCCTTTTATATAAGCATAACCCCCACGCTTCGTTAAAGACAAACTTGTGGACCCCTTAGCTTATAATTTGCGCTAGTTTAACAAGAGCAAATATTTTAAATACGTTTTGATTCAGTAAAATAGCGATAAAAAGTAAACATTCGTTGACAAGTGCGTGTCACAAGTACCATAAAGACACTTAACAGCGCCATAACTGGAAACCGTTTTAAAGATATATGGCAGTTCATATTTGTACGCATACATTGTACACTTTTATGGGCAAACATTCGTGAATAACACTTTTTTATGCAATATCTTTTTACTATATGCTTATTCTAAAGTCGGAAATAGCATACGATGTAATAGAATATTTAATCGGTCTAAACAATAAGTAATCGTGCCCTGCCCTGGATATTGTAGCTCTGTGGAAGTTAACAAAATTATAGAAATCATCCGGCCGTAAGGGTAAAGAAATTAAACGGTACAAACTGGTATGGCCTAGACATGTGAATCAATTTTTTTATGCAACCGGCATGTATTTTAATGCTTTGCACTACACGAAAATGTAATCGTATAAGATTACGAATTTTTGGTTTGAAATTGAAAACCAGCGCTATTAAATTGTAATGAACGGTACACACGATATCATACACTAATAATACAAAAGGATATAAGCTAAGTTTTTCAGGCAATAAAAACTTAGATTGCTGGCAGTTTTATTAAACTTTTGCAATAAACGTGTTTATTATCACACATTTATATCAATTTTAGTTATACCGAAGAGGAAATAATTTTGTACCGCCCTTTCCTGTATGTGACATTTTATGTTTATTTGCGAAAATTGAACGTGTGACATGCGGTCGGAGTAAGAGGATAAAGTGAGAGCATTTGTCGCTAAATTTTCGTGTTCATCGTTTCTGATTGCACTACTAGATGGATATTAAATGAAGACGTTTTACGGAATAATATACATATGTAGATTCTAGAAATAAGAGCCAACTATAACACCGCCACTCTATGCCAGAAAACTATCGCTGTCGGAATAAGACCGCAACATAAACGAACAAATGAAAATCTAATGGTCTAGAAAGTCATGGTCCATTTCAAAATGTCGGGCAGTACATCTTTAGTCTTATCGTACACAATTACAAAAGATGAGAGAAAGTTCTATCGCACGCGATTTTCACGGACGCGTATACTTTGTAGTTAAAGCGCGGTTGATAATAAATGTAATTGTCGGTTTCACCTGAATTATTGCAATTTGCCAACCTTGAGTTGAATGGTTTTAGAGTTCTCTTTTTTTAAATGATTTTTCTATAAAGCCAATTGGTTGGATTAGATTAGATATGTTTTGGAACGAAAGCATTTAGGTTTGGATTAAAATTTTTGAATTTGCCCCATAAATAAGTAAAGCGGAATTCTTTTTTAGTTAAAAAAATTATCCCAGTTTTAATACGTATCCCAGATGAATATTGGTTTTGGGTAACAGTTGGAACACGTGTTAGATCTTAAAGACATTCAAAAGACTGTAATACGCCTCTAGAAAACCCTTGGAATCACTTAAATATTCTTCAAAACCTTTAGAGACTGATAGGGACACATAAATGATCCTTAACTTTCGGCGTTAAAACTTTTGCCTTTGCCACTCATACACACGCGATTTTTGAAGGATCCTAAAAACCATTAAATAATAGATGCTTTAAAATCTTAAAGTACTCGCAAAAGGTTTATCCAAAGAGCGTTATTTAAACGGTTGTTAAGGCGCTTAAAGACTATAGAAATGAATAAAGTACATCAAAACTTCTAGAAGAATCTTGAGGAAGTTGGAAACATTTGCTCTTAAAACCTCAAAAATACTTCGAAGGGGAAATTTTTGCAGAATCTTGGAATCTTTATTGAAGTCCTTAGAAAGTGACCATTGAAAGCCCTTAAGGACTTTTAAAGATTCATAAACACTGCTGTGTGCAATGGTATGCGGTCAGCTACACAAAACAACTGCCCAGCTAGCTCAAATTAATCATAATTGAACACACATATTTATCTCTCCTCGTGTAGTTCCGGCATCTGCCACAAATAAAAATCCCAATATTGACTTAAATTAATGATTTGGGAGACTTATTGCTCTCAATCAACCGAAAATTCCAAAGAATTTATTACAAAAATATTGATCAACTCCTGAAATCTTGGATACGAAAAGGTAAATCTGACCTGAGAAACTCAATGCGGGTCCCACAATGCGTTCGAATAAACACACAAAGGTTATAAAGCTTGTTTGGGCAAATTACCCCGCATACAGGCGGTCGACAAATAAAATTTAAATTACTTACAGTTTTTTAACATTGGAAATAGTTATTCACGGATAGTTCGCTAAATATCAGTCTACATTTACAATGTATCCGTTATATTAACTTAACCAATATGAACCATTTTTTTCAGAATTGTCTTGATCAAAGTAGAAAAACCGGTGACGTTGAATCTCGGGTATTATACCCGTAGAAAATAAGCTTTTCAGACCACCCTAGACGTTTTTACATACGTTAAAGAAAAATGCTTAACACGTAGAGAGTGTTGTTATGTATAGCAAACATCACGTTAAGAGCTGATAGCTGAAACAGTTTATTATTATTAGGTTTTCTTAGAGAAATTTATGGAATTAAAGATTGCATAAATTGATTGAAAGCCATTACAGCCTGTATTGATCCTCAACGACGAAAAGTTTGTTTCTAAATTTATAGACAACAAAAGGCGTGTAGGGGCCAATTCAATGGGAAGTTATGATAAAGGACGCTTCCTTCAAAATAGCTGAATCTGTTTCCAAATGCATTAAAAATGCTTTTTATGAACTGGTAACACAAAGGAAACTCCCTTGTCATATTATATTCACACCTGCTGCTTTTATCCAGCATCATGTCGTAACTGACACGAGTACAACTAAGTCGTAATTTGTTACAAATCTGCGTTACGAAATGAAAATCCCATCGGACCGTTTTTAAAGCTAAACATCAGTACTCGCTTTTTCAACATAAAACAGACACGAAATTACGATCGATTTAAGACTTAAGACCATACGTTACTGATTATAACCTGCTGTTATGGTCCACTACTAGAAAAATATATATGAGAAGCTCGAAATGGATATTTCTATTTTTAAGTCAATAGCGTATCTAAGTGTTCATAAATTATTTATACATAGCCTATGCAAACGACAGTTGCAGTGAGAATGCAGGCACATGATTTCTCAACTATTATTAAATTATTTCTTGCGAGACTAAACAGTCTCCCGAAATTAAACAAAAAGAGGTGACTTTCAAAAAACTCTTCTGTTTAGTATTACAAAAGCCATAAGGATTATATCGAAACAGACAGACAAGACAACAATCCATCAAAATTTAATTAAAATGCAGACCTTCATATTCTTGTTGTTCGTTTAATAACTTTTAATAGGTGGCGGCGAGCGGCTGGAATTCGCTATTATTCTTTAGTAGTTTTGGAGAGCTAGTTTACAAAATGTGCAAGCTGCTACACTATTCTTTAGCGTCAATTGAACTTATGGGTCCATGCTTACAAGTATAAATGGAATGGAGAGATATTATCCTAAAGAGCATAACCTCGTGATTGTGCGTTGGCCTACCAGCATTTAAAGTCAAAACAATTTTTGCTCATTGACGAAAATTTACAATAAAATTAATCTCTCACGTTTTGACCTACATGGCTTTAAACACACATTCCCGGTCCACCGCCGCCAACTACAAATATGAAATAATCCAACGGGAACGTGATAAACGTTGTTCACTCGCGAGTTTGATGAAAAAAGGCTCCCTTTTGTTAACTGTAATTTATTTAAAAACGTAAGCCTTGAATTCACACTCCAATCTTAAACAGAATACAAATTCGTTTTACTCTCATTATTTCTAAATCTTAAAAGTAACGCTCCTAGATTTGGTAGAAGGCCAAAATGTAATTTGATTGGATTTTCTAAAATTACTACGATTTACATTCTGTCACTTGTAATTTTCATTTCATCCCTTCTTTAGGACTGTATAAAGGACGTGCGTCTTTATCTCGAACTGCAACATATTTTCATTTGCGAATTTAAAGTGACTGTTGTGTGAGACGCAAAAAAGGGGCCAAACGGGAGCAATAAAATTAATTCTAATGAATGCGATTGTGTTAGATATCTTGCATATATTTCCTGAAATTAATTTGTAACGGGGGTTTAAGACTGTTTTAGGGTGGATGTCTGTTCGATTAAGCAACTTGTTAGGTTTCCGATGAATTATTGTAGCAGGCTTAGTCTGGAACAAGACTTATTAACACGGAGCATGTGATTGAAGGACGCCACAATACGCTTCGTCTCCAATGCTTGGCTCAACTAGACAATTATATATGACGCGTCAAATATGTTCTGGATAGCCTGTTAGCGATGTTCTATGCATTGTCCATTCTCAACAGCAGTTATGTAAGGACATCGCTGTAGGGTGTGCGGTTTGATTGATTATTCTCGAAATTCTCATTGCACGATTCAATCAGTATCCGTCGTCAATTCTGAATGACGTGTAAATTGTAACGAATGGGCGGTTTAGGACTTGGGATACTGCATACGCTCTATTGATTTCTTCTCATTGCGCACGTAAGTGTTGCAGTGTGTATTTGCCAAACTGTTTTCACGAAATTGTCGCATTTACTTTGAGTTCGAAGCAAACTCAGTGGTATGATTGATTTACCAGTTCAGATGTAAAATTTACAAAGAATTCACTTGATATATAGACGTAATCAATCCGTACGGGCCAATTCTATTGACGTATACATACAACCGAGCTGAATATTTTTTTCCGGAACCATTGGAGGAAACTGTATTAACTAACCACCAGGAGTGAGAATGAGCACTAATAACATTTCAGATTAAACCATTTAAAATACGCTGAACTACTTTAGGTTGTCCAAAATAGATTTATTAATAAGACAGCCGTGAACTAGTATCCACACGTATCAAGCTTTAATTCCGCTTAAAAATCGATATCTCATGGGGTTTTGCGTCTATAAGTTAGTTTAAGAAAAATAGTCCTGTAGCAAAACGAACTTTATTCCGTTCTAATATTAATCAAATACAGCTACCAGTTCTGCAAGTTTAATATTTGTTTTCTTAGTTATTTGAATTATTATACAAGTTTCGACGAAGTAGTGGTTGTAGATATTAAGTTTTACCGATTGCATATATACTCATTTCGTCGTTTTGTTTTGCGGACTTGTAAGCAAAAAGTATAATTGACTTGAACACGTCATTTACCAGTGTGGTGTTGTTTTGTACTTCTTGCGTCGGTATTTGCGGGGTGATTTTCTCATTATCTTGCATCTACAAACATGGTTTTGTGAATATATACACAATAAACTAAGTTTTGGTTGTATTGTTATTCCTAACATACCGGTATTAAAGTTTAACTTTATTATTCTAATTGGTCTGTTCCACTCGATTTATATTGTGCTCAATGTACTTTTTAAATTAAATCATCCACATCCGATCCAGAGCTTTGTATGCCGGGGTCAACTCCATCAACAGTCTTTTGATAAGTTAATTGCCAAGAACCTACAGTTTCGAAAGAGTGAAAAAACGCCCGGTAGTAAAAAAACAATATAACCACCAACATAATGCGACAAGTGCTCGGAAATAATCATTTATTTCACAGTTTCATGTTTTCTGGAAAGGCAATTTACCAAATAAGACATAAACAATTTATTTCACTTTCCACAAACATTAATTCTGCAAATAAGTCACAACCTCTGAAGTGCGAGTTCCTTGTGAAGAAGTAAAGGTTAAGATCACGTTTACGATCACCCTAAATACCTTCAGCTTTAAACTTTCCAACTTCTTTTTTTCGATGTAGCCAACTGCGTTATTAGTTAATGAAAAAAGTATGTAAAAGTATTCTCCCTCGACTCACAACAACGTTCCTTACCTCGAAGTATTTAAGTTTGCTTATTAGGTTACCCTAAAACAGTGCCCCAGTAACATGAGGGACGTCGACGGGGAGTTAAGTGTGCAATTTTTGTAGGAATGTTATCAGAATGTCGCGAATAATGACATCAAAAACTATGGTGATCATTCCTCTTCTCACAATGTTTTAAATCAACGTAAGGCAACATGTTTAATTTGATCCGGTACATTTCCATTATACGAGAATGCGTTGCAATAAAATAGAAGATCCTTTGTTTATGGTCTCGATTTTCATTAACTACTATCAACAACATGAACGGCCAATAAGGTCTGTGACGTTTATATTTATGCAGTCTGTTTCAAATTAAATCGGCACTACTGTCAACTTTCTTAGTTAAGGGTTAGAAAGGCGTTTAAATTATCCAAATTGTGTATTTTTGTCTAATGAATACTAATTAAAAAAACAAAACGGCATCGCATTTAATAGAATAAGATAACCAAAATTTCACTTTTTATATGGAACACCCTGTATATTATTATACCCTACGACAGCTTATTAAATTAAATGACACTACTTGACTTGAAAATTAAAGTACTCGGCCCCAAAGGGAACTTCTTGTCAATCTTGTCATTTTCCATTTATATACACCACTGTTAAATATTCAGTGCGTAACACAGTAAGTGTACCGCCTGTCGTGTAATTTGACACTCAATCGAATGCTGCCGATAACCAATACCTAACTGTAGACGTACTATGCGAACGAATAGGCATCGTATACGAATAGGTCAAGTGACGTCACATGCTCAAACGAAATTATTTTTCCAAACGAAAATGTTTCATTTGGGAAGCATTTGAAATTTTTGAAAAATCTTTGAAAATAACCGGGATAACATTCAAAACCATTCGAAATAAGTTAATGGGTTGCTACTCTGATGGAAAAGATCCAGAACAAGATTGTATTTGTCAGCAAAAAGTATGAGTAGAACAAATACAGCGACTGTAGCAAAAAGATACAGAAGCAGAAAAAGGAGCAAGAGCTGGAGTAGCCGAAGGAAGGTGAAAATGAACAGAAGCCAGACCCGGAAACGGATACGGAAGTAGAAATGAGAGTAGAACAGGAACGCAGAAACAGGGGTATAAAATGTACATGAAAAATATCAAGATATACAGGGTGTTTATAAATATGATGTAAATACGACAGAGGATAATTCTTTGGCTTATTTTGTGACTAAAAGTTCATATATAATCATAGGTCTGCAACGCTTAGTTACCGATCCACAGGCTGTTATAATTTCAAGGTTTTTTAAAGTTTTTTCTTTATATCTCGTACAGTTTTTGAGATATTACGCTCTAATTTGAAATATAGGGACATATATAACTGGTCATGCCAATAGTAGTGAGAATCTACAGGGCGTTATTTTTTCAGGTTCCATTTTATATACCAGAACTGTCTAAATAATTTAATTTTGTGATTTGTTTAGAAAAAAAAATAAAAATTCATTTTTTGTAGGCCGCTAAATAAAGTATAATTTTTAAAATGGTCTAGTGGGCCCTGCCTTTATTTGGAAAATATCTTGTTCGTATTAGTTTTGAGCTGTATCTTGTGTTTGCGTATGTTTATAAATTAAATGTTTAAATTGTAAGGTGTACGGTAGAACTATAACACCCCGTAGATCGGTCACGAAGCGTTTGCGTACTTATGTTTATATGAACTTTTAGTAATAACATAAGCCAAAGAACTAGCCCCTTCCGTATTTACATTAAATTTAAAGAGGAAACCAACACCGAAACATAAAGTGAACCAGGAGGCGAAAAGCATGAGCACCATCAGGTCAAGGAGTAGGATAAAATACCTGCAACGTTCCGTTGTTGCGTTGAATGTACTCTTAGTTTGAGTGACTGCCTGAATGCGATTTTAGTACGTTAGAAGAGTGCAAGTTGGTACGAATGGGGTTTTTGCCGTTGTCGTTGAATGAAAGGTACCTACTTTGCAGAATATGTTGAAATAAGAAGTGGAATATCCAAAGCCATCTAGTTAAAATTGTCGAATTATATATCTATATGTATTTACGTGAATTGTGAGTTTTTGATATCTTGCAGAGGTGAATTTGTGTTCATAGGATTCCTTATTTGGTTAACCACGTTTCTTTTTAGGTTATACTATATGTACTAATTGAACTATCTTACTTTTACTTATATTGCAATCCGAAACCCATTTATTAAAGGGGTAGGTACGTAAGTTTGAATCAATTTGATTTTAGTCTGCTGTTGGTATTGTAGTTTTTTTGGATGCATCTTTTAGTGTACGTACAGAGCATTGGGGCGATCTTATTAAAGAAGTACTGTTATTCTAGATGAAATTACATCAAAAATTAGATTCGCATTTAAGACAAGAATATTACCCGTCAGTGCTTGAGGATCTACAAATTTGTATTTTTTAGTGTGGTTTGTCCATACCAGGCGCCCAACATTATATAAGCTTTGTTGAACCTCCGTGGTTATTTCACTGGAAGATACGCTTCCCTTGGCTTGACGTGGCAAATTCCATTTTCCTTCGAGAGGTTCAGTGCAGACCGCAACAGCATAACTAATAGAAAGATCAAAAGTTAAATTAGAAACAGAAACAAAACAGAAGAGGAAACGGTAATTGTGGATAGGGAGCTTCAATAGACAGTTACATTTCAAAATAGAAATCAGAAAACCCTGGTTCGAATCGGGGGTTAACATAGAAATCGCTAAGAATACACCTCTCACTTCTATTATAATATACAGTATATATTTTTTGAGTTTGTAAAAGATTTAAAAAAACTTAGGCTTAGGTTCAAAAAGGACATTTGCATGACACAATTCCATCACAGTTTATGAGTGCACCCTTTAAATCATTACTGGCAGTTAGTTCAGATTACAGACCGAATTTTCAAATCATGAATAGCATGACTGTCGTACCATTCTTTTTAAAGGGGCAGTCGCAGAAGCAAATCGGAAGATATCAGGTCAACTTTGGTTCCTCTTCATTAAAAGTTTTAAATTGTGGGCCTTGTATAAGTACCGCAAACCAGAGGTTACATAGAAATTTTTTATAATTAACGGTGTCAGTATGACCCCTGATTGCTTGTGTAAGAACAAGAAAAACTTTGTTTTTTGTTCTGAAAGAAAAGGGAAATACAAAAAGTTCTGCGCTACGTCGAACTCATGAGTCAACTGACACAATTTTCAAATTCCATTTTGGTTTACTGTCACGAAAACCTTTCAGATGCTTCCATCAGGTGTACTCTCAATTACGGCTCGAGACATTTCCCATGTAAAAGAAATTTCTTTTCCTGCTTATAATCGAGGTGAAAGAAAAATACAATTGTATAACTCCCCGAAATGCTTCTTTTGAATTTACACCCTACAGTGAGATCGTAGTATTTATTTCCTTTTCATCGTGGCGACAACTAACATTGGTAAACACTCTCAGGTACAAACTTGAATCGGCGATATGATCACGTTTATAGAATATTTCAAGCGAATAATTGCGAAAGGGGTAACACATCGATGGTTTGGCAATTTTGTTTCCACGCCCTACGCTTTACTAGTATAAGAGTACACAAAAACGTAAAATGTTCCCTTTGTTTTGTCTATAAAATTTAGTGGCGGCTTTGTTCGGCGCGTATATCTTTTTTTGCGAAAACAAGTTTAGTGGATTACGAATGAATAAATTACGTTGTTATGTCAATATAAGTATAATTTACTAATGATACCCTTTCCTTGGGGTACGAATGAGATTTTTATTCCATTCAAAATGGTTGTTGTGAAATAAATTTGAATGGTGGAACAAAAGTTGTGTCAACTGCGTAATAACGGTTATGTTTGCTTTTCTCCACTTAGTTTAGTGTTGACACAATTCTAAAAACGGGTCTTTAAATATTGAAACGCAAAGAAACAGAAAGGCGTTTCGGCGTTTCCCGAACCTAACCCGGCGGATATAATAAACTTATTAATACGTTGCGGATCGGGCGGCTATTGCTAAATTAAAGAGCGAGACGTAAAACGGAAATTCTGCATTATGTATGTACCATGGCGGAGAAAACGGCGGAAGTTGCGTTGTAAATTTCAAAGAGGGCTGCAACCGCGTGGGAGTGATTTTCAGGTGATCTGAAAACGTAGGAGTGCAATTAGTAGAACGAGGAAAAGGAAACATAGTTAAAGCTCCATGGCACGGCAACAAAATTTATGTGGTCAATAATGCAGAGATACGGATAATTCTATTATCATTAGTTTTGCTTCATGAACGCAAGTTTCCAATCTTTCTTTGAAGTTTTATTAGGATTGTAAATTAATAGGCCAATAAAATATTCAACACGACATGATACCAACAGTTATTAATTTATTTTGTAATATTTATTCAATGATTCTCAGTATTTATTAAATATACATTTGTTTATTTGCAAAGCTTTCCAATCAATCCAGATTTTATTAGTTCTGTTGGTTTTGCTATATACAAAAGATTTGTTTTCGGAATTCTGATAGCTGAAACGATGATATACCTTTACTGACGGTCCCAACAGTACGTATATAAAGCTCCTCCGTATTCTTTAGCGTACTTTATCAGCAAGACTTCCGTTGTTTCAATGAAATTTTACTTGTTCAAATGTACGTTTATTACATGGATAGAAACTGGTTCGCGCATGGATAAAACAACGCCAATAAAAACTTTTGCAGAGGCTGTTAGCAGAAACATGGCCATATCATCAAATATTGGTGTTATGTATGTTTGCCTTAACCAATCGCGCGATGCGGCGGCTTTATCGCATACAGATTTTTCTTCTATTACTTAATGTCAATAACTATAGAACCTGGCGATCTTACCCCGATTAAGAAGGTAACAAATTTGTCAATATTTCATAAACTCCCCCACACCAATTTGTACAAAGTCTCTGGACAGGCAAAAAATTTTTATATTATTATTATTACCATGCGAGAATATACCAATTGCACCATTGCGGTCAGTCAAGTGAAACTGAGCGTTCCTCTGTTACGCTTCCGAAGCTGCTATACCTACCGAAGTAATTAAATGATTTTACTAAGGCTGAAAATGTTATACAAATAGTGTATCCTAATATATTAAACAAAGTTGTGTACCTACTTTACCCACTTATATAACTCAAAAACGGCTGGACCGATTTTCGTGATATTTAATTAGTTAGTCTTCGACCCAAATGGCAGAATTACTATTAAAATATCGAAAGAAACACGAAAAAATATAAAGAAAACGATTATGATAAAAGTAAATACGACAACTAACAACAACAAACACCAAATCACATGTTTTCAATCTGACCAACCGTTAGACTGAAAACTATCAAATTAAAAAGTGATTTCGTGATTTCGATTAACAGTAAATCACGTCGTGTGTAATAATGACCAACAAACGCTTGCGGCTTGTAATCAGCAATATTTCAAATGATTTAAGGTGTAGGTATATATTGCAGTTTTGCAACAAATCTTCAACTTTTTCGGAAAAGATATAACACACAAGTCTTCAAAGGATTTAAAATGTGCACAGTGCGATTATACTATCTTCTAGTCACGTTTTCGATATTATGGTCAGGAAAGGAAGATGTCAAGATGGCATTTTTTAAATACTTACTTAGTTTTCATTAGTTATTATTTATTCATTCTTTCTTCCAGTGACTTTTGTATGAGTAAAGCTAATTAACAATTAATGTTTCATGCAATGTCTTTTTGCTATTAATTAATTGAGAGTGACTAGGTATGGGTCATCGATTTGTTGAATATATTTATAACCCAATGCTAAATTGCTTTTTAGGGGAACTTTTCAAAAGAAACTCCTCTCATACGATCTTGTCCGTCCGTCTGTCAGCCTGCTCCTCGTCTAACTCGAGAACGAAAAGAGACAGCGATGTTAAACCCTCGTCAATCGAGTTCTACAAGTTCAGCAAGGATCAGTGCTATTGAATATGAGCCGGGTTAAAATTCGTGGACTGGATCGTGAGAAAGTTTTATGATCGTCTAATTTCGCCACTTGGCTCGTGGTGCAAGGTCTAATTTTTAGCAGTTAGCGCGGAGTGTAAGATCAAACTTTGGCAGCTGACCCGGGGTTCGGGCTATATTTCTGCAGTTGACCGGGGGTGCGATATTTCGGTAGTTGACTCGGAGTCCTCTATTTCGGCAGGTGGCCCACAATCTTGGATGCCATTTTAGCCTCACCATCTTGGATTTGGGACCCGCGGCATCTGAACTTTTTTTTATTGGTAGTTGGGCTTCGAATCCACGGTACCTGAAATAGAAGGCTAGCGCGTAACGACTTGAGCTGAGAAAGCGCTAAAAAATTTTTAGTTACAGAGATTCAATAAAAAAACAGACGGCGACAATTTTGCGCGAGCTTGGTTAATGGTTCAATATTAATTGCCATTGATATAATGACTTTGGAGAGTTATGTACTTTAAACTTTACTCTTTTGTAATCTTGACCAACTTTTATTGATGTCTATAATTTGTAGTTTAGTCTTTTTGTTTATACATTTATGCAAAAGATCATTAACCTTTCAATAACTACCCTTCAAATAATGACCTTGGAAAGTTATGTAGTTTGCACTTTGACCTTTAGTCATTTTTGCAAAATAACTATGGGGTGAAATTCTGGGGCCGTCAAAATTATCTCGCTCTCCTCCTGATGAACGAGGTTACTCACAGTTCAAAGTCTAAAAGCTGGCGCCGTTCGAAATCCAAGGTTTGTTCGCCATTCAAAGTCCAAAGGTTGGTGTAAATTTCAAAGGTTGCTCGCAGTTTAAAGTGAAAAAGTTGGTAGCGATTCATAGTGCAAAAAGTTCAGGTGTGAGATCATGGTGAACTTAAGTTTTTCACCATTTCTTTCGGGATGAGCATGATAGCTGGTGAACAGTCACGGAAAAAAAATAGCGACCCTCATTCAGGTTAATTGTAACGCAGGTGAGAAAATTACCTGTACTCATAAAATTGCTTTGATTTCAAATGTGATTACTTGACGTAAGAGCAGGGCCGGCTTTAGGCGTAAGCGGTGTAACCCTCCGCTTACGCCGCAGACACGAAGGGGCGCAAAATTACTCAAATTTAATGACAGCCGATTGACGGCCGACGGCGTTTTCTATTTTTAATATCATACGTTCGCGATACAACATAAATAGAAAAAATTCCTAATATACCAAGAAATTATGTAGCGAATATTCCAGAAATCCCGATAGATATCGAGGCGCCATGAAAGATTAGTAATCAGCGATAAGGAACAAAGGCGGATGTAATGTCATCCTTCCGGGAAATATGATGTGTTTTGTTCTAGGATGTTCAAGACCATTCGGGTCACTCGAGATTACTCGAGTTGGCTATATAAGCAAATCGAATTGCATTTCAGGAAAGTTCCAGTTTCAACACCGAAGTAATAAATAGTTCTCACTGTTATAAATTGTGTTAATGTGAGTGATAAATAATATTTGGGTGTTATAAATAAATTCATTGCAACATTGTTATAAATGTATTGTTAATTAATTGTAAATAAATAAATCACGTAATTAAATTTACGTTACAATATGGTTTAAGTATGATCTCTATATTTTTAAACATAAAAAGCACCAAAAACAATGTTTTATTTACCCCCTTCACACCGGAGAAAGGGAATTTTGTGGAAAGCAGTTATCATATTTTTCAGGCATCGTCTTATTTTGGAAGGCCTTCTCATAAAGACGGGTGCGGATCCAGATGCCTAACCTGAACACAAACTCAACGGAAAGAAGTCTACCAAACGGGTCTATTTCTAATAAACAAACCTGTTTCTGATAAACAGACCTATTTTTGAGGAACACCCCTGTTTCCATTGAACAAACCTGTTTCTGATGGATAGACCTATTTCAGTTGAATTTCGTGTTCAGGTTAGGGATCTGGCTCCGCATTCAAAGAGGTTAATGACAGTTAAACTAACTGTCGAAAGTATGACCGAGACCCGGACCAACTGCCAAAATTAGGTGGTGGGCCATTCAGACTTTTGTAATTAAATGAAATAAATAAAACATTACGTAATTAAAAGCTTCAAAACGAACGTGATTGTCGTACTGCGTTTATTTAAGATTGGGTTTTGGTGTATCAACCACGTAATATCAAATTTCATGTTAAGATTCAGCTTTCTACTTTCTTGGTTCGTTATCAATACTCTCCATTCACTTTTTAGAGTTTCCTATTAGAGAGAATTTATTGTTTTTTTCTTGAGATTTTTCATAATCAGGGCGTTTCTGTCGCAGTAAGTGTTTTTTACCTTAGCAGCAGAAAACTTAGGGCACGTATTCGTGCTGTATAAAGGTTAGCAGCACAGAATTGTAATGAAAACGTAAAGAAAATATTCATTACGTACAGTGATGAAACTTCAACAAAGCCGCGTTCCCAGTTTGCAATGTTTTCTTTTTCTCAGTGCTCAGTTAACTATTTTCAGATAGAATGTGTCCTTCCCTATGGATTTGATCCGTTACCTAAATGTTATATGTTTTAAATATGAAACCGTAAGTACTTTTATGATGCAACGCTTATTTTTACACAATTAAACAGGAGTGCCAATATAAAATGAACTGAGAAAATCGATTTCCTGGTTTCCACTTGTCCCTCCTTGAGTACGTCATTACATCCTCGTATATGCAGTACTTCAACAAAACCAATATTAATATTTGCGTTTGCAGATTGATTACAAATTCTAGAGTAATTTCTACGTTACATCAGCATTGATGGAGTGCCGTTTACGGTCCTCGGATATAAAATTGTGTCTTTTAAGTATTCTTCACGTCAAAATCGAGTTGGTAATTATCTTTATAGTATAAGTATACTTAGTAGGTATACTAACTTTGATCCAATAAATTGCACGATGGAAAATCTTTTAGGATCATACTAATCAGTACCTACCTGTCCAGTTATTTTCCCTACCAGCATGGACCGAAAACTGACAGAAATGCATGTTTGTTGCCTTGCACATATAATGAGAATAAATATTTAAATGCGCATAAGAAACCCGCCGTAAATTGTGCCGCTAGTTACTCATTCTAGATGAATTACTCAGATAGCGTCGTTTTTTCCTTTGCGGGTCATTTTAGCTGATTAATGAACAGTTGTTTTCGGAGTACGCTGCGTAGGAAAAAAAACGTTTTCATGTAACCAAAGCAACTATATACTCGTTCATTAAAGAAAACCGTCTAAAAGGGAAGCGATAAATTCCTAATCCCCAAAAAGTTTCAAGAAAAAGTGACTGGGGAGTATTGATAACGTAACAAGAAAAATAGAAGTCTGAATTGGATCGCTTTAATGCAAAATAAACATGAAATTCGATATTCGGAGATTCAATTTTCGGTACACCGAAACATACTTTTGCGTAAAGGGGCACGCTTGGAGCGTTTGACATAGTGTATGCTGGTGATTAACTATTTTAATTATTTAATTAAGCCGGAAGGTTACGATTACGATCATCGATCTGAAGGCTTATTATTTCGCAACAACGTCGCAATTCTTAAACAAACATTCCCTTAGAACACATTTTCTTCCGATGATGTGCTCGACTTAATCCCATATTGCGAATGCTGAACGCGTACAAAACAACCTAAATTGCTGATATTATTTTAGTCAAACAATTAATTATGTTCAGTTTCAGATCTTAAACCCCTAGAAGCGTGAAATGGGCGTTATAATATGGAAATATCGGTACCGTAGGCCATACATGATGGCCTAAGATGGGTACCCAAAACCATACCGACGCCACATTTTGTGCAAGTTAATTCCTACCGTGACTCGTGCAGTCATATCGAACATTAAAATCGCAAACCAACGGCTGGTTACGATTTTTTAACATATTGTTAGGTCTACCACCCGTGGTGAATATTCAAGTTTGCAGCTTCGAAAGACCTGGGCTAACTATTCAGCACTTGACAAACCGTAAAATTTTGCACTTCTTTTGGTTTTTTCAATATAAATTCTAAACTATGCGGTTTGTTAAAAAATATGTTCTACGCGTTATTAAAGCAGGCTAAAATTAGACACGAAAATCACCCCATTGCAGATCAGAAGTTTATAAGATGATTTGAATCAAACTTCTTGTATAAGTATGTACCAAAGCTATTTTTCAAGGAAGAAACGAAAGAAATTGACCTAAGTAAGTGAGCAAATCCCACACATTTCTCTCTGCATGCATTAGTCCTATCTATCCCCTTGACGTCCAGCAGCTTTTAGGTTCTGTCTCCCTCGCTCCCAGATTTCCAACTGTGTAGACAACATTAGAGACACGGGCAGTTTTTTTTAAGCTCGAGAAATTCTTCAGTGATTTCGTCTCCACCAAGAAAACAAATATTAGGTAGGTCGTGAACACTGATTTCATCCAACCCCTGTAGAAATCGTTTACTCTGCAGTAGACCACGTTTCTCAGTCACTCGAATTTAAGAAGAAATTCCGCGCTTTTTCATAACTACAACGTTCTGACCGAAAATATTGGTGAGGGGAATGGGAGGGAACACCGGTCGGGGGAAAGTGATAAGGGCGCAGATTCCCTTAATTTTACATCTTCCTTTACGATTTTTCACGTAAACTGAGGAAAATCCTCGAAATCGGAGTCGAAAATTGACCAAATCATAAAATTTCATTTTTTGGGAAAAAATGTGCATTTTGAACCTACTGAGCTGGTTCTGATCTCGAATTGTGGTAATTGTAGCCCCTCTGTTGATTGATATTCTTCAAGATTGGAAAGTGCGGCAGTGAATTATGTTGTAAAATTTTCCAGTATTTCCGTTGTAGAGGAATAAACTTTAATAACTAACGGAAACGGATTAAACGAAAGAAGAATGCCTTTGAATACTGACAAACTAAAAGGGACAAGGTAAAAAATCGAATCAATAAACGAACCTCCAATATTTAATGCAACTGGGGTTACAATAAAGGGTAGATCACCCATAATCGTATTAACTTTTACTGCAAAATTATACTACTTTCAGTAATTTAACCGACGGCTACGTCTCTTTAAAACTTTTTGTTACTCTGCACTCAGTCAAATTGGACTTCTTTTCGTTTCCAACTTGAAATTAAAACAAAAACTGATCCCTTCCGCCGTCTACCACCTTAATGCCAAATAATTACACAACATCAAAATACAGCCATACATTACAATTTTGATCATTTGTCGATTTCAAGCATCGTCTACAGCCGGCAAGCAAATAAAACTTAGATTCATTGAAACAGATCCAGTTTCCAAAATTTTTGGAAACCATGCGTGTGCTCTTGTATTAACATCAACAATACCCTTAATTGGCAAACCATTTGAACACGGAAGTAGAACATCAGTTTCCTCTGTACACAACAAGCGACAATCTATAATAGTTTACATATTTGACTCCGTTAGAAAACTTGCGTTATTTAACATTGAACTGAAAAATTGAAAAACTGGACTAACTTCTCCTAACCGAGTCCGTACACGAATATTATTTATAATAGAAAAATGTTGTCTCTATAATATCAAATAGATATAAAATAATTAGATCGAATCATTCAGAAATATCGCTAATTTTTTGGTACAAACAACTGAAAAATTCACTAATCAACACTCTTGAAGCATACGATCTGTATTGAAAATACATATTAACTTATTTATAAGACATCTAAACTACTGTCTAGTCGTCCAACCTTGAAAATACTGATTTGCCTTCTACTTAGGTTCGAAGAGAGAGAAATTGGTTCATTTAAATTGAAGCCGAGCTCTCTTACTGAAAGTACGGGTTTGCGTAATCCAATGATATAAGTTGATTGGGAGAGTATTAATTGTACACCGAAGGGATCTAAGCGTATGTTTAAAAGCATAATCTCTTGAACAAAATAGTACTTCTTTACTGAGTAACTGGAACTGGCTTAGATATCCACGTTCGATTTTTTCGGTTAACAGAATTGTGAAGATTCGTACGGCTTGAAACTGAATTTATTTGAACGATAACAGTTTTTCGTTTTTTACCTGAGCTCTCTCACGGCCCACAACCGAATGCTCTTTTCTCTGGATCCGCCTTTGCTCATTTTCACTTAGAGCACTCACAACATGACGCTAATTAGTAAAAGCGACCATCTTTAGTCATAAACGAATCGGATCAGTTTAACCCGACCAATCATCTGCGCCTGAGGTCCATTTATTAAATCCACGGCTTATTAATTTTGCAAATGCATAGACTCGAAGTAAGACTATTCGTCGTAATTCTGACTTGCCTTGGCCACACATACCCCGTTAAGCTAGTCCACTCTCCACGTCTGACAGACTGCCGCCATTAACTTCTTTAAGCCATTAAACGATCATCGTGCACACGTTAACTATTGAGCCATAAAATAAAGATCCCCAATTTTTTAAAAACCTACGACTAATTAATACAATTTGGTTCGAAATTGACCATTTAATGGAAACACCCTGTATACTCCCCAATACTCAATACTTGAAAGTGCTCAGCGGACATTCAAAAAATTCAATCCCATTAAATGGCTCCCGTTACATCAGGATTGACGAACGCATTTTGCACCACTCAGTAATTTATCATGAAATATGTTTATTTCACTGGCGATGAGCATGTAGATTTTCCCACAGAAATAACATTCAAGCATAAACACTAAGTAATGCGTAAGGGTGCAGTTCAAAACAGACACAACATGCGTTTCGAGTTGTGGCCTTCTTAAACTCAATACCACGTGATATGGTTATTTTTACAAGTCCCATAACGCGATAGTCCCTTTATGGGTGTGGAAGATTTATCGGTTCAATGAGCGTCTTCCACCTTTGACCCTAGAAGTTATACAGCATACACACAACATGTAGAGAATAAATAATAAATAGTAAACTCAGGCAAGTTCTCAATTTTCTATGCTCCATATATAAGTTTACGTAATTTTCCTAATATGAAAAGACGATTATTTTTCCTTTGGGTTTTTTATAGATTTTTTTATTTTTTTTATTATATTATTTTTTTTTATTTGGACTATCGATGACATAATGTCGAAATCGATAGCTCAAAAGAAAAATACAAAAAAATTTCTTTAAACATGCACCGATTTTGATGATATTTTTACGAGCGTTCCTTTAAACGATTTCGCATCGATACTGAGAAATCTATACCTACATCAAAAATGTCACGGAGCGGCTGTGGAGCATCGTCGGCGAGGTGGGCGACCGCGGTTAAAAATTCGCCGCTTCCATACGGTTCAAGGTTTGGCGTTGCCGTCCGGCTCAGGGGGGTTCCGATAATTGGTCCAAGGTTTGACGAGGTTGAAAAATTCTTCCGGACATCTTCAGAGTATCTGCCGTAAGAAGCTACAAAATCAAAAATTTTGGAAAAAATTTGTAGCTCAAAAACGGTACCGGAAGTGCGATTAAAAGTGACACTCCGGTCTGGAAACCGCGCGCCCTGAACGCCCCTAGCCAAATTGAGGTTTTTCGCAGTTTCCAACTTTTGAAGCCTTCTACAGTCTAAACCGTTATAGATAGAGCAAAACGTAAAATTGCGCAATTGTATAGATCTCGACGAAATCTACAAATTGAGTTGAGGGGCCACGGTTGAATCTCCCCCCCCCCCCTCCGGTAGTGAGTGGGAGGGGAAAAAGGCGCGTTTTGGAATGGCACCGACGGGGGAAAAGATTGGAGGATGGTACCGTTGTACGTACCTGCGGGGGAGTTTTTACTTTCCTTTCAGTTACATTCTATATAAACTGAGTGCATACTACAGGTTAAGGATAAGAACGTGAGGCGCCCGTCGCTGATTCCATTTAGGAAATCATATAGGAACTAAATATCCCGAGTCAGGCGCTTTTAAAACTTCAGGAGTAAATTTAAGTAGTAAGGCCGTAAGGTTAAGTTAGGTAGGTACCTAAAGAATCACTAAATTTTATAGCATCGGAAAATTGATATTTGATAGAAAAGAGATAATTGGTTGCTCAAGCAATCGTGCTCTTTTGTAGTTACGAGCCATGCATAGAAATTCTGAATGCACGTATTTATCTCACAGTAGCCTGTTGTAGTAAGCAACAAGGCCCACATAAAATATGCAAGAGGAAATAATGTTACACAGTGGTTTTGGGCGCTTTAGTACTAAAGTCAGGTAGGCATAAAATAAAGATCGGTGCTTGGGGTGCAAAAATATACCATGACTTATTCTGTTCAGAGCTTTATATGTATTAAATCACTGAAGGTATAAATCAGTACAAACCAATTCGAAAAGTAAATTTTATAAATTAAATGTTTTCACTTCAAACAATATACTACTAAAACAATTGCGTGTTTCAATAAGATACAGCCTGCGAATGAGAAATGGGATAGAGAGAGCTTTCTACGCCCGAATGAACGGATTGTATGTGATTGGACGTCAGTGTCGGATATCATTTTTGGATGAGTGAACTGTGAGTGTGGCTGAAAGTTGATAGAACGTAGGTTTGCATTCCTCCGACAGTTAATTACACCAAGAGGGCGCAAAGCGGCGGCGACGGATCACTGAAAACAATAATGAAGCCAGAAATAAAATTGATCATTCGGAAGTATTCCGTCTACCTATAACTCGATAACTCCACTCAACTATTGACGCCCATTCAGTTTTATTCGCGGTAATGGAAAAATCGTTTCGTCGATGTGGTATTTACTAAAATTTCTCATTTAGGTATCGCCGAGGGGAAAGGGAAATTTGCATAGTTATTCAGCTGCAATTATTTCTGCATAAATTAGAATCAAAGGCAACCTCTATTAATTCGTTCCGCGTTGCAACCTGTAAATTATTCCATTATCTTCTCTGCGGATTATCTATATAATTATGTTTTTACGTGTGAGAAGCTCGTCAGAATATGAGAGCAAATTCCCCCTCATCGCAATTCCCGTCACGAGCTAACGGATCTTTGTTATTTGCTCAATTTTAAAACTAAAATTAGTTAACCTCTCGGCGAGCAGGTGACGCCTGTCTAAAGTCGTTACCAACATAGTAGGAAAGAAAGTTAGTGTCACCAATATCGAGAGAAAAAAAGTAATATAACAGTATATATGACAAATCAAATAAGCTTTTGCCTGCAAATCAATACGAAGACGGTGAAAGGGATCGTTGTATTTTGTACGGTGAATTGTCGTCCCTATAGCCGTATCGAATGGATATCGGGCACCATCCATCATCAGCCTGAATAGCTTGCGGGTTTGTAATATACGAGAGCGAGTGTATCACACCTGATGCTCTATCGACCGGGCTTAATTCATCAAGTCTTTCTGCATTGGTCTTCTCTTTATCTGTATCCAAAAAAAATCTTAGTGTAGGGTGTAAACCGGAACCATAATTCAACATCCACCGGAATTAGCAGACTCATCTGGAGCAATATAGTATCTTTTTACAGTCGAATTCGATACTTCGAACCACGAAGCTTTTTCCGCGAGCATTGAGTTAGCTGTGTAATTTATGGGCTCAGCTTCAGTAGCTTCGGCTCTCGACTGAGGTTAGGCTGCTGCAAATTAAAGAGGATTTTTCAACGAACCGATTGAATCTACTCGTCAACTTGATTTATAATACCCCGCCGAGGTAAGATACCGTTACTATTGAAGTGGCACCGTGATTTGGTCTCCGCTGCCATTTTTGAGATTGAATTTATGGGATTTTCTCACATGCACGTTCATCTTTAATTGCGACAAAGCATAAGATTCGCGTTTTTATTGTCGCAACTTGAGAAGTTAGTTTTATCGGAAATGCATGGGAAAAACAACTCGAAGAATTTATACTCTCGCGGTCATTGAAAATACCGAAATCAATAGCGTTTTAAAACTCACCTGGCACTTGGGGTATTGCTCGTCTGGAGGTCGTTCCACCTTCCAACCAAGTAAGGGTGGAATACAAATAAGGGCTGATACAACCCACACAATGGCGATCATCATCACAGCACGTCCTGGAGTTCGTTTTTTCAAATATTCGACGGCTTGAGTAATACTCCAATATCGGTCGAGCGAGATGAGGCATAAGTTCATTATGGATGCCGTACTCAGAAGCACGTCCATAGCCGAATGCACGTCGCACCACCAAGATCCAAAAATCCAATAACCCATTAGCTCGTTGGCTAACGAGAACGGCATAATCACAAGGCCTAAGAAAAAGTCGGCCACCGCCAACGACGCAATAAACCAATTTTGAATGTTTTTTAACGCCTTTTCCGTCGTAATCGCAATAATAACAAGCATGTTTCCTACCACTACCACAATCATAAGAACAGTGACTACAATAGACGCCACCACTATCTGCGGCAGGGTGTACCCGCTCGGATAGTGCGGTAAATTAACACTGCCATTTAGAAAACTACCGTTTCCGGTGACATTTTCCTGCAAGAGTAACTCCTCGACGGTAACGGCCGTGCGTGCTGTTATGTTGGTCAGAGCCATCGCCGCCAAAGAAGGGTGAATAATGGAAGAATCGTCGATTAGAATACGTTATTTGTGATTGGTCCCTAGTCACACTATTTACAGTACCCGTTTTAATCCGAAGCAGCCCGTATCGGCGATTAATGAGAAACGTAAAGTACCAAAGAATCAAGCTATTTTACACTAGCTAGTTTAGAATATTATTAAAGAAACGCGCCACCGCGGTGGCCACTTTGGGCAGCGGCGTCTTCGTCGTCGTCCTCGGCGGCGCTTTCCACTCGAAGCTCGCTGGGCATGTTACCGCCTCGCTCCACAACCGCACACTGTATGAACCTCTCCTACTGACGGGCATGCGTCGCGACGCTCTCTCGCGCTTCTGTTTGGCCTCCTTATAATTACAACCGTCTATTTTGAAAAATTACACAGAAGAATAGTAATCGTCGTTCTTATTTCGCCTCGTAGCTGAAACCCTCCCACCCCCAACTCGCATTTTAATTAAGAATTTCACAAGAACCTCCCCGTCATCACACCGTCGATAACGAATAAAAAATTCTCGACTTTATTGCCCGTTAGTTTTTAAAGTGGATTTAATCTACTGAAGTACCGATGTGAGCATTATAAGCGTCAAGAAGGGAGCGCTCCGTGCGGCGCTTGCGACGACCTATCCCAATGACGTCGATACGCGTCTCTGACGTCAGATTACCTCAGATCACAGTTGCAGCTTCAAAATAGGGCACTAAGTCAACGACGCACCGCTTTTTCCTAACTGTATTTTTGTTGGTGTCAAAGTGGTTACGGTATTTAATGGAAGTACTCCTAATGGGGTGTAATTACGGCGAGCACATTCATGTTATTGTATTCAAAGGACCCCAAATTTGACTGAACCGCACATGTATTCTGCGTCCACAACAAAAACGGCCGCTGTAGAATAAAACGATTATAATTAGCGAAATTGCACAAATTTGCCATACGTAAATTGTGTGTAGAATACGTATAAAGTCAGACGTAAACATAACTTATCTTTAGATCGTCTTTTATTGAACAGCTTTTAAGCTGTCAATCCTCGGATGCTTGTTGATGTGAAGGATGCGATTATAGAATATTGGAAAGGATTTGTTTTATTGGGGTTGAGCGAGCTTTTTTTCGCCGAAACATTGTACGTTGTTGCATTCGATGTACCTATACATTTATCATTATTTGTTGTATCGAATCCGAAACGTCATCTGCCACGCGAGCTGTTTACAAACGTACCACTGAGCTTCCAGATGACATAAAAGGAATGTAGACGCTATACTTTTACCTTTTCTATAGCACTACGTTCACGTCCGTACCATTAACCAAAGCATCCTTCTAGTGGTGGGTAGGTGCGTGAACGGCACCGTAGGGGAAAAAGCGTGATGATTATTCAAATGTTTGTTTCGTGGAAAGCGTGGTTTAATTGTATCGACGGGAACGAAATGAAGTCATGCATTGTATGGAATTTAATTTCACTTTTTTTAGGAATGAATGCGGTTGTGGGCGTACCAAACCCTTTATATCTTTAATCTACAACGAAACGATCTATGTATACAATTATAGCAAAATAACATATACATTTTATAACTCCCTGCTTCCAAATACGAATCGTTTCCACATTTTCACGCGATACTATTGGCTCGGCTGTGATCAAGACGCAAATTTTTAATCTCTCGGGCTGCGACGTTTCGTCCGAATTTAATTCCAAATCGGCTAATGTTGTGCAAAGTTCTAACTCCGCGGACTTCAACGCGAATAAATCTTTTTCCGATTTTTTTTTCAGAAATCATTTCCTAGCCTTATTTGCACTTTTGAACACCCGTATGTAACATTCCGTTGATATCAGAACATAATATTGGAAAAGGCCAAAATACTTAGGGAAGCAGTTAGAAAATGTTGAAGGTGTAGATCCTTTGTGGTGATCGGTGCAGGTATCCAGTTTACAAAAAAACAGAACTACATTGGGAAGTAAGTGCATCGACTAATTTGATTCTTGTCACTCCCTAATTCTCACCTTTAGACAGAGGAGCTACCCGGAAGTCAACTTTTATGTCTTTACTTAACATCCTAGGAGTTCAATCATACGTTGGTTTTCTGTTACCAGCTGGCTTCTAGGCTAATATATGAAGGGAAAGGTATCGCCACATTAGAAATTTGTGTGTAGAGTGCAAATATGTTCTCAATTAAGTGTAAATCAGGGTGTAAATATAATGTGAATCAAAAATTCTTCCTCAGTTCGCATCTGGTCGTCTATTGAGAACGAATCGGTTAGACTCTGACGATCTTTCCGCCCTTTGAGAGTACTCTTCTCCGACACTCCGTTCTGCAGATATATTTGCAATGAAAGTTTTGACCTCACTAATAGGTTGTAAGGCCCTTGTCCTTGAATTGCTTCGGAACAAAAGTGGTCAGTAACTGTTCCCGTTTGTTCACAGAGGAAATGCCAGGGTTCGCTGTTTAGTCAGAATTCCAAATGATTATACCACAGATGGATTTATTAAAAAAAACTATAAAAACAAAAGTATTTGATTTCTTAAAAATTAATTAAATAAATTAAAACGTCTTCTCTTGAACGCGACCCAACGAAGGTGGTCGCGTCTATTCTGTGGTAACTCGTAACTAACGCCGGCGTGGTAGTTGACCCTGGATTTGACATAAATTTGTGAGTACCCTCCTCCGACAATCTGTTCCTGAGATGTAATATCCGGTCACGGTAAGGGGTCAAGGAGGAGGGGGACTATGGTTGGTATAAATTAATTCCTTTCGTTCAGACCTTTCATTAGTGACCCATGAAGGATAAAACCAGCCCCCCCCCCCTCCTCTCAAACCCCCGATTTTGATCCAAGATTTGAAAAAAAAACCGTAGTTGGTAGAGAACAATTCCTTTTATTGAGACCTTTAATTAGAATACAATGAGAGATCAAATTAATTTCTGCACCCCTCCTTCCGCCACCTACTCATCTCGAAAAAAAATCTCGCGGAAAATTTAAACCGCTAACGGCATGTGTATGCAAAATCCGAAACCAACTGTTTGTCGCATGTAAAAGTTATGCACCTTCCGCTTTCAAAAACAGCATCTCAGGAAATAATTCATGGGGAGTGGAGGGGGGCTCTACAGACAGTGGAATTTGGTGAGGGGTCATTTTTTATCCCTTTACTAACCTGCGGCTGGCGAAGACTAGGGCAAAAAATTGACCAACCGGCAGACGAACGGATGGTTTCATAGCTAGCTTGGTCCTCTTCTAGCGGCTGCCGAGGTCGTGGCGTGTCTAATAGTTTAGTGAGCCGTAAACACCATTCCTGGCGCTTTTAGCGAGTCTTTTACCCACCGACTAAGTGTTTGTTTTAAAACTGTTTGATGTGGTTTCCTGAAGGTGATCCAAAGCGCTTCGGAACCTGAAGGGCGAAGCGGTTCAGTGAGTTCCGCATATATTGCTTGACCAAGGAAGCCACACAAAGATTTGGCCTAGGCGCAAAAAAAATGTTCAGCTCAAACAAGGTTGACCTCTAATCGGTACTGAGATCTTAACCTTACCTGGAAGAAGAATGGTCAAGTCGGTCTCGCTCGTTTGATGACCGATAAATTGTGAATTCTTTGGCCTATAGCCAAGGCTGGAAGAGTAACTACTTTTCTCGATATTCTGTTCAAAGTAGAGCCGTTTGGTTGGTAAGTACTTTCTGAGACTTATAAATCGCGTCGTATTAGGATCGTCGACAGAATATTCCCTTAAAAAACTGCTTTTGGATCTTTCCCGATGTCAAATGGAGATATTAGCGAAAGAGCGGCGCGGTGTGAGTTGAAGCTGCTATAATGGTTGCCTCTAAAGGATTTTGAAAGAAATTTAGGATGTCTGGCACTGATACTTCATATGATAACAAAATGTTTTCCTGCAAAGGTCCACCACTGTTTGTTGTGTGGTACTCTGATAACCGTGCTGCTACCAAGGCAAGCTCATGGCACAGGGAATGTCTTCTGTCGCTGTAAGGACAAAGAAAGGGATTAATATTTAAACCCAAACATAAAGGTTGCCCTAGTACACCTCCAAAGAAGCACTACGACAATATTTGAAACCTGGTCAGTAACAATTTTCTGCAGTGTTCGTGGAATTAGGGCAAATGGCGGAAAAGTAAAGTTTTTTTCAGTTTTAGGAGAATTCGGGGGAGAATGCATCCACCACCTCCGTTCCTGGGTCTTTAGGTAAACCAGAAAATACACCGATCACATTTTGAGTTATAACCAGACGGAAACAGATAAATTTAATATGTAAGGACCATTCGCACCTCCATATACAGTATGGGGCCTTATGGACTAAATGCATCGCTTACTAATTTGCGTTATTCTCCGATAACTCTTTGTGCCTCACCGCAAAGATGCTAAACTGACATATGGTTGAATTGAATTAAAACACAACATAATCTCCTTCACATTGTCACGTTTGTTAATAAGTTCGGCAACCATGTACTGTGTGTCCATAAGCACCATACATCTGGAGGTGCGAACGCCCTATAGTTAAATTATTTATATTTAACGTTAGATGCTGAATGCTACCCATCTTATTTACGTAAGCTAAAGCGGTGATATTGTCCGCCCTAACTAAAAGATATTATTATGTCTCTTTAGTAATCGGATGTTTCAATATATTGTGCAACTTATTCGTGCAGTAACAGAAACATCAACAGATTATGTTGCACTGTATTATAAACGTGTCGTATGGCGATAATATGCAAAGTTCATTAAGTAAGCCTGTTGTGGTTTTAATTCATTTTTAACCCGGCTTCTTCTTTTTAAAAGTAAATCGTTAAAACAGCTTTGAAAATCATGATGACCCAATGATG
This sequence comes from Photinus pyralis, assembly GCF_008802855.1. Classification (NCBI taxonomy): domain Eukaryota; kingdom Metazoa; phylum Arthropoda; class Insecta; order Coleoptera; family Lampyridae; genus Photinus; species Photinus pyralis. Next base: position 4,536,681 of record NW_022170596.1, read on the forward strand.
TCGTGATATGATGAGTCCTTGAAGTATCATTTCATTAGGATTTTTTGAAAGAAATTTGTGGCGCTTCCATTGTTCTCCAGTTTTCGTGTCTAAACAATATAAATTTTGGTAAAAAAGAAGAACCCAACTCGCGAAGCATGCCAGTCATTTTCAAATAAATATTCGCTATCAAAATCTTATTAGAAGTTCCATTAGAGGTAGGTATATCTGGCGATACGTGTTACGCTACCGTAGTTGCAACCTAGTTATTGGTCTATTGAGTTATGCGAATACACCTCATTCAATTACAAGAACTTCAAAGGTCTTCTAGAGTTTTAATTGCTGCAATCGCACCTGATAGGGCGGATGAGATTAGTCAAATTACTTGTTTGCAACATCACTTTTTTGGCGTCAGCGCAGTTACTAATTAAAATTGATCACTGTAAAAAAATGAAGAATTTTGAATTGTGAGAAGTAATCATTCCACACAGTACCTGATAAGAAAATGAAATTATTCCTAAATCCTATTGCAATTTAGAAACCCCATTATAGATTGGAGAATTTCTATTTCCCTTTTCAGGCCTCTTTGTAATGGATTACGTTACTCGTCTGATTATACCGTGTAACATTAGTGTAATATATTGCCGATCGTGTAAATCATACCTACCCTTCAGAGGCGCAGGATTTCGAGATATAATTTTTAGAAACTATAATTCAATTGTATCGCCTACATTTGCTATTTCGAAATTGTTTTAACAATTCTTTCACTTTCGAAACACAGAAATTGCTGTTAAAACACTAAATGGAAAGTTTGGTCGTACAGGTGGGAGTTAGTAAAACTTTAAAGAGGCGAAACTTTCTCTTAAAAAACACTAAAAGGTGTACACTTGTCGATAACATCTAAATCGCGCGATATTGTTTACGTTATTTTTAGGTATGTAACATAAAAGCATTGTCACCTAAAAGACCTTTAAAAGCATAAGCGCTCACCCACTCAGGACTCGTACTTTAATATTGATTAAAATAAAAAAGCAACGCAATGAACTTCAAAGTTTATAATCAGTTCTGATTAATAAAACCTAAGGGTTGGGGAACTACTCCGCTTATTAAGTTAACAAGGCTAATGAAAACCCAATTTAATGTAATTAATTATTTAAAAGTAACGAAATAAATTTTCTAGCAGTTCTATTTTTTAGGAAACTCGCAAGATTAAATCTTCTCGAACTTTTCGCGCATTATTGTTTAACTCTACCTAATTTCTCAATAATTATTTCACGTTGTTTCTACAAAGCTGACGAATCCTTAAAATATTTTCGTTTCTAAAACCAAACGTAGAAATTTGTAAGAGAGTTATACTTGTTCCCTTCATTAGTGAAGTTGATAGATCAAAATTCACGGAGCGTGCAAGCTTTCGCATAGTATAAGAAGTTTCTTCTACATAATACACTTACTTTTCGAAGTTTACTGAGATATCAAAGTCTGTTCACTTTCATCGATTCTTGAGGCATAATAAACCGTATAATGACGAATATGCGATTAGGTATGAAAACATTTAGCTAAACTGAAAGGTTCCGAACTATTTCACAAACGTTGTGTGTTAAATAAATGGATTCAGTACTGATTTTCAACAGTTCTCTTCGCACGCATAAACTGTCAACGCTTTCCCGTTAAAACACTTTTCCTTTAACTTAAGGAATTCTACCCTCGGTGAAAGATATTTGGTGTACGGAATTTACAATTTACTAAGTTTACGTTTGCATCCTCACGTTTTCGCACCTCATTTCTATCAAGGAAGTTTCTTTGCCGAAATTTACAACTTGAAGCTCATATAACTTGTAAATAATAATGCCACGTGCAAATATTCCACTACGGAAAAGTGGAAAGCATCATATGCTTTTCTTGTAATTGCCATTTCTTGCATGCATTCGTGTTGATTGAGCTTATGGTACCTACATATCTTTTAAAGGTAAAAGCATTATTTTCTCAATCGATGGAATTGAGGGACAATAAATAAATAATAATACAAATGTATACGGGGTACCTATTTACTGTACTTAAAGAAAGGTAAGTTGTAACGCGTTACAGGGATAAATTGATGCTTATTATTCTAAAAATTGTAAATGTCAATGCCAAGTTTAAATTCACTTTCTGAAGATAACTTCTGATGAAGAAAGAAGGGTTTCGTCGTCCACACCGCTTTTTGAATTTAAAGATGCTTTCTGTCTATATGATAACAATTAATTTAAGTGCAGATATCAACCAAATAAGGTCACATTTATGGAACTGCTTAATCTTGTTGGTAACGTCCTGGAACCAGCCACCAACGAAATCGTGCTATTAGTGAGGTCCCACAAGTCAGCAGAGCCATTTTAGAAAAATGAAGGACGAAATACATCAGAATTATAGGCTGATTATAGGCCCTTTTCAGGCGGCATCCTTTAAAGAAAAAAACTATGGCTCTGCTGGCTAAAGACGAAGCACCCTGCCTTGGGTGTATTGTAAAAAAAATGTATGTATGAAGATCTCGAGGATTGTTTGGTATTCAGTTGTATCGGATTTTTGAAATATAAGTTAGAGTTTAAATAAATATATTAATTGGGCGAAAGCCCGTTGAGGGCCTAGAACAAGAGAGGGACAATAAATAGACAATAAATAAATAATTTTTATTTATCCACTACATCTCCGAGAGGGGCAAAATCAAACTGATCTGGATGATAGTTTTTTTTTGTTTAAAGGATGCCGCCTGAAAATTTGTGGTAGTGTCTAAAAAAAGCCTGTAAATAGCCTATAATTTTGTGATCTGAATTTTTCGTCTTCGAAGCAAATCGCAAATGTGATCAGCTAGCTTCTTCTTTAGCCAGCAAAATCATAGTTTTTTGTTTAAAGGATGCCGCCTGAAAATTTGTTGTAGTGTCTAGAAAAAATCTATAAATAGCCTATAATTTTGTGATCTGAATTTTTCGCCTTCGAAGCAAATCTCACAAGTGGTCAGCTAGCTTCGTCTTTAGCCAGCAGAGCCATAGCTTTTTTCTTTAAAGGATGCCGCCTGAAAATTTGTTCAAGTGTCCAAAAAGGGCCTATAATCAGCCTATAATTCTGATGTATTTCGTACTTCATTTTTCTAAAATGGCTCTACTGGCTTGTGGGACCTCTATTAGTGCCCAGTTACAGCTCCTAATAAAATTTCGATTCTTGGCGACTGAAATTCTTCAGCAGTTTGTTGGTGACGATATTCTTATGGAAGTCATTTTTAGTTTTTGTATCATATGAGAGCATTTTTTTCTGATTTCAAAAATGTAAACATCAGTATTTTTAAATATTGTTATCTTTATCTTCTTGTTTGCTTACACAATATTTTAATACTTAGTGTTTTTCTCGGAAACGAAAAGTGTTGGAATCGTAATCTTTGAACGCAAAACAGCAGAAACGATCGTATGTGTTTCTTAAAAAAACAGTCATGGGTGGGGTCAAATTCCCAAGATATTAGTTTTTTTCGTTTTTCTTGGAAACATGAAATGCTGGAATCGCAATTTCCGAGCACCAAACAGCACTAACGTAGATTCATCTAATTAAAAATGTTCGTCTGTCATTTAACGGCACTAATACCGTGTGTGTTCTATATTTCGATAAATAAGTTGTTTTTTATTTTTCTCATGTAGCACCACTAACGATAAGTTTCGAGCAACTGTCGACACATTTTTGTCAAATTATTTTTTGTGGGCGAAACCACCTTCACATGGGTATGTTTGGCTACGACCTACTAAATCTCCATTCGTCCCCTGCGTTATTTATTAAAAAGGGCAGCGCGATAGAAGGTTTGTATTTACTCGTTTCATAGTTAAGTTAGCGCTCTTATGCCCGGTTTCACAAACGATGATTAACGTTAATCAAAATATTAGAATGGGAAACAAATGAGCGTATAATCAAAGGTGACTAACATTCTAATATTTATAATCATTGATTAACCTTAATCATCGTTTCTGAAACTGGTCATTAATTTCTTAATACATTGACAGCTTAGTTTAACTCTTCCAGAGGGCAATTATCTTGATGGGGTTAGTATTAACTATTAAATTAATGTGGTTGAATATCATCTATAATGTGTACGCCCTTAAAAAATTAAAAAACTTTTTTATTGGAAACGTTTGACGAAATTAAAGGATATCTACCAATACGAATATATGCTAAATAAAAAGTCAACCAACACATCATAATATAAAGAAACCGTTCGAAAGAAAAGCGCCGAAGGTATTTTTATCTTATTCTGTTCGCCTCCAATTTTCGCTCAGAAGACGATCATTCATTACTTGAGGGGAATTTTCAGAATGTAGCTTATTTCGTGTAAGATCTCGATGTTCGTTTCTTTTATCTTGTATTAACTGAAAGGCCTTCGGCAGACATAAATTGGTTTATTGGTGTGATCGGCGGTTATGTGGTTGTAAGTCGTACACCTGCTGCCCTAAATGAATTTTGGCAGTTTCGTTCATCGGCTTAGGGATAACGTGGATTAATGAGTTGCAGTGTGAGTGTTTATAAATTAAACTTGCGACTACAATAAATCCATTTCAGTTTACAAAGCAATTTTAGTATCAGTGTAAGGTCACACTAAATGCTGCAGTGATGAAGTAGATGAAAATCTCTATGCAAATTTATACATTCGCAGTTGTATCACATTTACAATTGGATTTTATCCAAACGATTTTAATACCTTAAAAGCAAATATGTAAATACACTACTTTTATTTATTCACGATTTTTATAAAGCTCTACCGATTTAAAAAGAGAATTTCGGTGATTAATGTTCGTTCAGATATACAGGGTGGCTTAATGAATCTGGAAAGAGGTTTAACAAACCACTGGGTCACACCATCTGTGATTTTGGGAGAATCAATTATCCTATCAGTGGAAATTGATGTGGTGATATTTCAATCACAATATTGTTGCCAGTTAAAAGTCATAATATCATATTTAATACGTTCTTTTTTCCTAGCGCACCCATTGTTTGTTCTCTAAAATAGAAATAAAATGTTACGGAGTACACAAAAACGCAAAATGCAAATGATATTGGATAATATTAAAATGCAGAGCGTGTTTAGATCTAGAGAAAGATATTTAGCTAAAATTGGTAGCGTACACATAGCTGGAGACAATTTAAGAATTTTCTGCATCTTTAACTAACGGTTTTTTTCTTTTCTCTTTCCTCAGTTATCCCCATTTTCTGTTTTTAATAATAGTATTACGCCCGCCTCGTGTTACACATTTTCAGTATTTCGTTACGTTAAGTAAAGCAACCCTCGTCTAGGTTCTAATTTTTTCCGAATATGTAAATCTATTTAGCATACATCTGCATTTATTAATTAAAGGTTTAATGTTTATCGTAATAAAAGGATTATGAACGATGGCGTTATCGTGCTTGAGTTATTAAGAAAGTAAATTATTGCGGTCGAGCGACCATTGTGAGATAGAGTGAGTAGGCATTTATCAAAATGTAGACCTCAATACGAGGAACCCATCGGGGGTGGAATACGTATTTGACGTGTTACGTGATACGCGCAATTAGGTATTGCTCATAACAATGGCACGATTATGTATAGGTAGCTATATTGTTCCCCTAAAACACGCAACTTATCTGAATTCGAAATTAATTCCTTGTTCAATTACGTGTTTTATTAGAAAAAATTAAGGAAAAGCGTTTGTCACCTTCCGTGTTTCATGTTTTCGGCGTAATCCCAGACCAATTACCTGGCAAAAATTGTCAATTCGATCCTGGCGTGTAAAAAATAATTATTTATGAAGACTTCCATTTCTGTTTTAAATACCTAATAATCATTGGTGCCTCCGTCATGAACCTGCGAGTAACTTTCCCGCATTTTGAATAGACTACTAGCTTTGGTAGTGGGAGAATGGCCAGCTAAATTTAAAACAGTAGTCCCGAGTGCGTTGATCACGAACTTTTTAGACGTGTGTTAGGTTGGTTTCCCAGACAGAAGAACTGAAAAGTTTAACAAATTCATTTGGGCTTAATTTGAGCGCATCTTTTGTGCGTCTGTCAGTGTCAACAGTAATATGGAATTTTTAATCTGGGATTATAACATAATGCCTATGTACGAAAATTTCCAATGAAGTTCAATTTTACATCGTGAGTATCAATATTAACGGTTGGTTTTTTTCATTTTACCCAAAATCGTCATGCTTATTTTATGTCAGGAAAGTTTAGTTTCCATGCCAGCGGCAGATCAGACTGCTTTTCCTGCCGCCTGTCACTTTACCGGCCGCACCTGTCACTTTACCGGCCGTATCTGTCACTTTTCCGGCGGCACCTGTCACTTTTCCGGCGGCACCTGTCACATTGCTAAATGCCTATAATGACTCCTGTCATCACTGATAGACTCAGCTGCGAGCACCCGGACCTATTGCAGTTATTGCAATCTATCAAGGACCCGCAACAACAGCCGCACTACAGGATACCGCCAAATACTAGAGGCAGCTCCGACAAGAAAAGGATCCGTAATCAAAGACCACATGGCTGCGTTCACCTGACAACGAGGGATGGGGCACACCGAAAATGAAGAGTCCGCACGTACCTCAAAGACAAGAACCTCAGAGCCTGAGCAATCGCACTGCACAAAAAGAGGAACGCCGCAAGTGTTCGCCTAGGCCACGCATTGCGAGGGCCCACCCGGATCAGAAGCTTGAGATCAACCACCTCCACCCTCTGGAGAAACTTGAAAAGCGATACAAACTGCCGCAGCAAGCAAGTCTGATCGTTTACACAAGCGGGCCAGATGCCACAGAAGGGCTCACTTTATAAAGAAACCACTTGAGTTCGGTAAGCCTACCTTCTCTTCGCAAGCTTCTGAGGCTGATTCGAAATCGTTCGGTCGTTAGATGATGCTAGTGGCTTTGGTCTCTAATGTCTACTGAGTAAGGATAACAACAGTGAGGATTCTATATTCGGTACGTGCGGAGTGCAGCTGAAGGGAGGACAATTTTATTTGAATTGAAAGCTGTGGCCAGAACACAAACAATAAAGGTATTTATGAACAATTGTTCTATCGCGCTGTAGTACTACCGCTTTCCGACGTGTTACCATGTGTTGTTGTTGGCTTGGTTATATATTTAAACTATCCTCGTAGAGGCTTGATTTAGTTACAATCTTCTTGAAGAGAATTTTTATACTCAAGCGCTATTTAACTTTGTGTACGTATGTAAAAACGAATTAATCATCTACTTACAATTTGCCTGGGAAATAATGAAATAAAAAGGAAAGAACTTCTAGGTTTCTACTTGGTGGTGTAATAATGCTTAGTATGGAATGTGGTCATGGTTTCTGGTCGGTAAGAAGTAAAGAAATTAATCTCTGGTTCTTAACATCGCACTTTTATTATAGGGACAATGACGAGCACAAACAGGTGGGAAAGTGAGAAGGGATTTAATTTCAAATATGGAGACTACAATAGGCGATATCTAACGGAGGAATTTTATAGCACATACTACAGGATGTTTTTAAATAACATTTCTACGTTACCGTTTTGTATTTTCTTACAGGGCCGTTACAAACACTATGCGCTATTTTCGCATATGAAGTGTATAGCATGTTTTATGTCCGTTTTATTGGTATTAAAAAGTCTATAGTAAACGAATAATATACTTCGCCTGGTAGATTCTCAACATTGATATAGGATACACGGTTTATATGAATTTACTGAATACGTTTCAACTTCCTACGAAGACTGGAGTTTGGCAACCGAATTATGCTAATTTGTGCAGTTTTACTATTAAATGTAAATGTCACCCCTAATGATTGTATGCATAGATTTCAGAGGAACGTTTCTAATAGGTCGTGAGTTTACACCTAATAATGAGCTGTGACCAACAATTAGTCCCAAAATAATTAGCTACTTCCTCATTAAAAATACCACGCCTCCGTACACACATTCACAATTATTTATTTAACCCTCAACCTAAATGAATTGTGCATTTGTCATAGAGGCACACAATTTAGATAAAAGGGCAACTAAATTACCAATTACTATTACAAATAATGCTGAAACACTGAAATAAGCACAGAAAAAGGCTCCGCAATAAATAATACATTTAACTTTCTTTTGATAGTGCATTGAAAGAATACAAGCGAAAAGTAATTAATGTTCCTTACAGTGACCAAGCAACTGGTTTTCCAGCTATTGATACGTTACAACTGAAAGAATATGTTTTGGTGTGGGTATTCTATTGGATCTCAAAAACTTAATTTTTTCCTACACGGGATTTCTGGTGGACGAATCTGTATTTATTTTTCTAGCGATCATTATGCAATTGATTCCCATATCCAAGTAGCAAGAGAGTATCATTAGCGGTTCTAAAAAACATAATTCTATGCACTTTTTCATAATTTAAAAATGTAAAACTGGCCACAGTTTCTTGTTATAAAAGCACTTTTCGCTATCAATTAGATTTTAAACTGTACATCCCTCGAGTATACTCGTACCTATATACATATTATATTATAATAAATTGTAGATCCGAAACTGTAATATTTTATGTAGCAAAGAAACAATCCGTGATTTGCACCAGATGTATTTCGCGTACATACATTCCATGGAAAACGTCGATGATGCATAGGCTTCTGCATTTTATGTATGCATTAGAATGTACGCTCAAGCATAGTTGTTTGATTACGTGAGATGTGTTTCAAGAACCGTATACTGGAGTTCATAAAGTGTAAACTAGAACGTACACGTTAGAACGATTTAAGCACCCGCAACAAAAGGTTTTCTTCAAAAGTAACCGCATTGATCTTAGTTACATAAAGTCATTTTGTGGTAAAATAAAAAACGCAAGGAGAATAAGCACATTCGAGACAATATGTCTTGCAATAGCTCTAACTCTAATCGCGTTTCGTTGTCGCGCCTCGGGATGGGACAATTCAACTCCGATTATAGTTCTTAGGAAAAATAATCTAGAAACATTTCCTTATCCCCGCTAACTGATTCTCCCGCTGTCGTCTGTCGAAATTATACACAGCCGAATTTTGCAAAATTGCTTCGTGACCGACCTACACAATACATCAGAATCAGAGAAAATGGGCCACACGTAATTTCGAACGTATATATTTTTGCCTCGTTTAATTTTCAGAAATGTGATTTATGATATATTTAGTTACAGTTTCGTTTGACTGAACAATCCAATTCCAGAAATGCTATGTGGTACATCAAACTAACGCCACATTTCTATAGCTAACTACGTTATAGTAAGCAAAGCAGGCGAACCAAATATCCAGCAGACATCGCATTGTCAGCTACATTTATTGTTTTTTTTACAGCGTACTTTTTCATAACAATGAACGTCGTCTAGCGTGTAGAAATAGAGTTAAAACTTTTATAATCAAACTCTCAAGATAACGAAAAAAAAACTTTCGGTGAAACTTTCCACCTCTTTATCTATGTATAACAAGTCCGTATTCAAAAAAATCGAGCGGTGTAAAGTTTACTAATCCATCATTCTTTTCAGTTTTAAGTATTTGGCATCTGACAATAAAGTGGATGAGGTTTCAGAAATTCTCTTAGAAATTAAATCTCTCCGTGATACCCACACCAATAAACAGGTTGTAATTCGAAAATTGGAAACATTAAATGCTGGTATGGACCTCAAAGGGTGTCCACTCTAAAAATCTTGGTGGTCTTTTTATTAATACAAAGTAAGATGATGAATGCCGTTTTACTTTATTTTGACATTCAGCTTTCAGACATCCATCAAAAATACAATGGCTCTGGATAAAAGCTTGCAGGAAGAATCGGCGGAATGAAATGATAGGTTTGTCTCAATTAGGGAAACTAAACCCGCGGCGTCAGTGAGCTCGACCTTACAGCTTACTCTATTTCACAATAAAGGGTCAAGGTAATATCTAAAAGAGCGAGATATTAAGTACCATAATATGGGTCATCAACCATAAATAACACGGTTAGACAGGTTTACTATGAATACTATGATTCAGAGATTTCTGTTCTTTATTAACGTACTCAATCGTGGATCGGGATAGAAGTAGTTTGGCTCTTGTAGCATTCGTCATGTTAATTACCGAGTAGGCTTGCTCGGGTTTACTCAGATGAAGAAAAGCGGGGGAAGATGAGCTGGGCACGACGCCCTATTGTGCAAGAGTACCTATCCATATCGGACATATTTCCTGAAACATAGAAAAGAAAATAGATTAGAGCGTCGTGCGCAGGTGCACCATCCTGTTGAAACCAACAGTTTCCAACGTACATCGTTGTATTCGCAATAAAAAATGCCGCTTAATATGTATGCACTTGTTTTACGAGCTATATAAAAAAATCAAATTGATGGTTTCTCCGAAACGAACCGTTGTATTGAAAATCTTGTAACGCCACCTTGTAGAGCTCAAAAAGTGGCAATGAGAAAGTGTTTTTTTGTATCTATTCAAATAGCAAAAAAAACCTAATCGGCTAATTTCGGTTTTTCTAGCATATCTTCGGAAGTAATCGGAACTTTCTAATTATATTTAACGCACGATCATACCTGGTTAATTGCTCATCTTTTCTCTAATTTAACCATCGCCGAATCTTCAGCATAGTTTCGGAGATCCCCATCATAAATAAATAAATAAACAAGAAAAATAATTGATGAGAAAGTCATTGTGTTTCATTCCTCGGATTTCCTAGACTACAGAAACGCCGGAGGCGGGCTTCTCAGGCTTTCCAGAGCCTCTTCAAGTCTTCAACCAAAGAATGGGAATGTAAGGATAGGTAAGGTTAGGGATGGAAACGGAAAAATCGGAATTGGGATGCTAGAATGCTAGCATTATGTGCAGTTACATATGTCTGAGGAAAAGTCGATAGCGGGATTCGAACCCACAACCTCCCGAATCGCAGTCAGTGCAACTGCGCCATCCGCATCGGTTCTGAAAACTAATTAAAATTAAAGTTCAAAATGTAATCGTAAACCATTTACAATAAGCGCATTTCCACATTAACAGTCTTAACAAAAAAATCCGTCCACAAGAAAGTAGCACTGCGCATGTACAACCTATTCTTTGACGGACAGACGGACGGACAAAGTAGCCACAATAGCGAATTTTTTTTAAAGTTTTAATTCGCTAAAAATGGGATTGCATATCATGAGCAAGACAAATTTTTTGAATAGGCATTAATTTCAAAATTTCATTTAATTATACTGACAAATTAAAAAAATTATATTCCGCATGCGTGAACCCAATTTTTTAATGGGCATTAGTTTTACTTTTTTCGAGGAGCGTACATACAAAATTCCTTTACAATTGAAAAAATTGGATTGCGCATACGCAAAACAAATTTTTTAAATAAGCATCAATTTTACTTTTAACCAGGCTTTTAACTACGAAAATGTGTATCAAATTTCAAAGCGATCGGACATTTCTAAGCAAAGTTACCGTTCACACGGCCAGATAGATGGACAGACACACAAAGGAATAGACGGACAGATTATCAGACAGACTACAGACAGGAATGCAAAATTATAACCGATCTCTAGGATCCTTAATAAAAAGCAAACGTATAAAATTATGTAACATGTAAATGGTTTTTGGTTTTTTTACAATAACTTTTTTAGCAATAAACGCAGAAAAAATTCCTTCCTTGGTGCAAACCTCTACACCATAACGAACCAAATGGCGAAAAAAGTAGAACAATAGCTCTTAAGATAAAGAACTAGTAGCGTCCAGACGAACAGACGGACGGACGGACAAGGTGGCCACAATAGCGCATTTTTTTAATTTTTTGTGGAAATGCGCTAAAAAGGTATCGATTTCCGGTCTAAGCAGAAGTGCGGCCATCTTTTGTTTATTATTGTACAAATCCAGGGGTGGTAGCATCTGACTGTATCTAGACAACATAGTTTTATCATTTTGTACCAAAAATGATAATTAACTATAGTTACCAAATTCCTACATAAGTTTAGATTTTCGTATCTTCAGGAATGTGACAGGGGTCTTCAGTTTCGCAAGGAAAGTCTTTATGAGTAAATGTTTAATATATGATTATATAGTGGTCTTATTTATATGCGTCTCCTATAGTCCATAGAGTTATAATTCTCTCCAGGAATGTTTGAGTATACATCTTCGATTTGTCAAACAATTTTAGACCAGTTCTCTATACAGGAGAACACACAGTATAAAACTTGTCTTGAAATTAATTCACAAAGCGATGGTCTAGTTATACGCAACACTCCTAGTGAAAATTTTATTTTTGTCGGCGAGTAAACTATGCGCCTCCAGATGCAATATGAGGTCTTATGGACTAAATGCCTTTCTTACTACTTAATTTGCGTCATTTGAGGGCATACTGGATTGTCATCTCATTATGCCCTCAAACGTCCTGTCAAATATATTAATATATTACATTTGTATATTGGAAATACATTATTTGGAATTATGAAAAATAAAATTTTGTATGCACCTCAGGCATTACTCGATATTTAACCCTCGGGCGACTTATAATCCCTTCGGCCGGAGGCCTTCGGACTCTGTCGCCCTTGTCATAAAAATCACCTTAATGCACTTGATACATAAATAACAATTTTAAGCTGCGGTCCATCTTTATGTTCACAGTCAATTACTACATTGGACATTGTAAAAGTGGGAGAGTTTGAGCACCAATAGCAAAATCTAAATTAACTCGTCGATAAATTAATACTTAAGTAATAATAATGGCGCCGGAAATTGCATTTAACCCGTGTTATAGATAGATAAAATCGGGTCGAAATCAGTAAAGGAAAAATGAATTGGATTCTTTCCTGTTGTAACCATTACAATCTGAGCTAGCCTGGGAAATAAAACGGATGGCAGATCCAAACCTACAACTAACCATGAAGGAAGAGAAATAGAATTTTAGAAGAAAAACTTAGTAACCCGAAGTTTTTATCAACAATTGTAATAGTGTAAATTAAACCCGGTAGGCAGTTGTCGTTCCCTACAGCTTTAGTACGGATATACTTTCTTCGAATCGCCATTAAACCTGGTACTAATGTAATAACTATAAAAATACAACCATTAAATGCACCATTTTAATTCATAACAGAAAATACAGAGTAACATGTTATTTTTGATTTACGAGCACTTACTATGTATCCTATTTTGTCCTTTTTTTTGGGAAAAATCGGAGAGTATCTGGATACATTCAAATAAAGTGAAAATCTCCAAAAATATCCAATATTGATCATGCATTACCTTGAAAAATAAGGTCGCAATAAATTTAGTTCATAAGGCGAATTGCTTTCCGCAATCTCCACTAGTTTCCAAAGATCCCAACGTAGTCACATTTGGCGTGTTTAATACGTTCACAGTACATGTTATGCTACCCTTCAATAACGGTTACAATATCTTAAGTCATAAGCTATAAGATTATGTAAATTCATTCCGTCATTTTTGTGATACACGAAATCACTTTTTGTTTGAATAACCATCAAAATCCATTTGGTTGGAATGTATGGATCAGTAATATACATAAAAATATTGGGAATCGTTTTAGAAAATAAGGGTACTGTGTATTTAGGATCGCAAGAAGGTTGCAGCAATATTTAAAAACAATTTGATAGAATTTTTCGGAAGTTGCGTGTGAGAGATAAAAGTGGAATGGAGGGCGAAAACTGATTAAATGTAAACTGTCGCTGGTTAGACCTTTTTATAAATGCGTTATTTTATTTAATATTCCGTTAATAATGCGAAACGGAATAATGTCATTAAATTAGTTTAGTGAAAGAATTCGGCTAGAGCTTTGTTGGTGCTGCAAAGTAGTATATTTTAGACTAGCAAAGCTCACAAAGCTTCAAAGTTACTTGGGAACAATGGATATTAAATTCTGAGCTAAAACATTTTGAAGCAGAATTTTATTGTTTATTTATAACGAGTTGAAGTTAAATTGCGAACTATTTAGTGAAAAGAGTCGACATAAAATGCTTTGTTAATTTTAAAGTTGCATCTATACCAGCTGAAGTGTGAAACAACGAAGGTTCTTTTGTTATCTGACCTAAAACGATAACGTCATCGGCATTGCTTTCATTTTGCCTCGCCGACTGTATCTTGTCGGAAGCTTTTGTTTTCAAATACAATTTTTAAACGTTCGAACTTTTCGGATTTATACCTACACTGTTATTCGTTATGAATTTATGTAGCCTTTCCTACGGGTCTAAACTAAAAGTCATCTCACTTTTGCAGTGTAGATGCATTATTAATCTGCAATTTTCGTTGAAAAGCCAGGCACATCAAAAGAACTGCGACTTCCATGTAGCTACGAAATCTTAGAAACCTCTCACAATATGCACAATGTGTTTCATTCTTCAGTTAAAAGTACATGGAAAAATATAATTATCCTAATAATCGTAATTCCTTATAAAACATGGCAGGAGAAGTTGTGACAGTTACACGCGTTGGATATTTCAATTTAAGACGGACGATTATTCACGTTCCAAGCATTAATCATGTTTATATGGGACCGACATTGATTTAAGCAAGGGCAAACTTTGCAGAAATTTTAAAAGTTGTCAAAAACTTACTGAACAGACCACTCTAAGGACTTGCTCTAGAATGCTAGTTTAAATCGTTCTTATTGGAAGAAGAAATTTGTTTCAAAAAAACTTTAATACCTTAGGCTTAGCTAAAAAGTAGGTGTTAGATCGATCATGCATTTTCGACTTAAAATAAGCATGTAAATACTTAGGCGCAGTGAAGTTTTTATTGCAAAGGAATACACCCCTAACCTTTGGAAGGAAGGTTAAGGAAATTAGAGAGTATATTGCTAATGTTGCCGGTACTTTAGGTACATTTGCCAAGAGAGAGAGAGAGAAAAGAAAGTCGTTTAAATCATGTTACTCGTCGTATTGGTAGATTAGAGCCCGCTAATAATGATAAAATAAGGACTAAATTAATAACGATGTCTTAGCAGGCCCGTAACCTATTGCCGATGGGTCACCTCACTATTTTCAAGGAATAGTTCAGATTCCCATAAAATTTTATAACTGAAGGGTTTAATAAAATGTTATTTTATTCCTGCTACTCGTATTACTCAAGCAATTATTTCGTCTGTAGAAAAATGTTAGCGCTTTAAGATTAAAATCGATTATTGTAATACAGCTCCGAGTAATCTTTCTCCTGTTAATAATGCTGAAATGAATACCATCCAGGATTACATCCAACTTTCTTCAATCAAACAAGATGCTCTCTCAAAAATAACTACTAAGTTTAATGAACTAGCTACCCCCAAGTTAGGCCGAACCGATTGGCTTGAACATCATATTTCGTGTGAGGCAATTTCCCTTATCTCCCACTCTGCAACAGCACCTTTATAAAGAAATGAATCAAATGATGGATTTAGGTGTCGTACCTAGGAAAAGTTTATTCGAATGTGTTACCATGCCCTTTGGGCTCGATGATTATCAATGCAAGTTTTTCCGATTGCGTATTTACCTATCTAGACGACCATATTAGTGCCACTCCCACTTCAATTGGAAGTGTTAGACAAAGTTTATCAGAAATTAAAATTTGCTGGATTAGCTTGTAAATGTGACTTTTGTAGACTCTCCCTTAAGTTACTTGGATTTGGCATGTTAGTCCCTTCCATTGGTGCCTTACTCGTAAAGGATCTTATCCCTGACGAATGGCACACAAGTATGCGTGACAAAATTAAACCCTGTAAATTATTCTGATTTCAAACTTTCCGATAGTATTCTCTATAAGCATACCGAAAAACCTTGGCTTGTTATGAGCAATTTGATGGCTGATGTGGAAGTCTTGTCTATGATCTGCGCAAATGACCGTTAACTTTCAATGTTGGTGGTCGTACTTACCTGGAAGAGGAATTATACCTTATCTAATGCCGCCGTTTATTATTCTTTAAACTAGCTCTAAATACATTCCTTGTATCGTTACTAAGCTGATTTCTAATTTAGTTTATCAGTTGCGAGATAATGACAATTATATAATTAATTAAAATAATAATTTGGGTGCGTGGCACGTCAGATCTCAAAGTCGACTTGTGTTCATATGATGAGGAGAAAGTAGTTCAGTAATTAGAAAAAAAATAATACAAAGTTTTTTACAGGAGATTGGGTTGTGTGTAAAGTCCCGTGTTTCGTTAAGTGTACTCTTGCTTTGGGCGACTGACTGAATGCGCTCTTAGTATGTTATAAGTAGTTGGTACCTTTGGGATTGAGAAACTATCACTTTTGCTTTTGTTCTTGAAATGACAAGTTTTTAATCTGAAGTGGAAGACTCCAGTCATCAAACTAAAATTGTTTAAATTATTTATTAAGCGTATTTACGTGAATAGGCCACGGTTGTACCTTGTTGAGGTTATGCCATATGTTTTACTTTAATTATCTGTCTTTCTTTTACCTATATCGTAATCCGAAACACATTTATTAATGGGATACGTTAGTCTGAATTAATTGGATTTTTGTACGTTACGATCATCGGGGTGGTTGTGTTAAAGAAGTAGGTACCGTGTTCTGGATGAAATGCCAACATTCACTTTCGAATTGAAGATTGCTACATGTCGGTTAGCTGGAACTGATCTAATACATTGTATTTAAGATCGAAGAACTGTTACGCAAATGTTTATCTCAAATACCGAGCATTGCAAACGCCCAAGTAACCTGTAATTGTACTTGTCGTTAGTCTATTTTGCCGTTGATCTTTGCGATTATCGTGACGAGTTGCTTTCCAATTGATATCCGGAATACAGAAGTAGAGGAAGTATATGTAGCTGTAAGGTTTCTTCTCATTTATCTTTGCATCTATGCATGCAAGAACAATTTTCTCATGACAATTTGAAACGTTTTTTTCGTGGCATAATTTCTTGAAAAAATAGTATGTAGCCCCGTATCTAATTTTTAGCGCATTTCCACAAATAAAAAAAATGCGCTATTGTGGCCACTTTGTCCGTCCGTCCGTCCGTCCGTCCGTCCGCTACTTATGCGACGCTACTAGTTCTTTATCTTAAGAGCTATTGTTCTACTTTTTTCGCTATTTGGTTCGTTATGGTGTCGAGTCTTGTACCAAGGAAGGAATTTTTTCTGCGTTCATTGCTAAAAAAGTTATTGTAAAAAAACCAACAAACCGTTTTTTAGATATTCCATAATTTTACACTTTTGCCGTTCATTAACCATCCTAGAGATCATTTATAATTTTGTATTGTTGTCTGTCGTCTGTCTGTTGGTCTGTCCGTCTGTTCCTGTGCCTGTCTGTCCCTCTATCTGTCCGTGTGAACGATAATTTTGTTTAGAAATGTCCGATCGCTTTTACATCTCCGTTAGTTATGAACTGAATTGCATGAAATTCAATATGGGCATAGCTTTAGCCATATAATACGCAATGCCAAAAGTTGATCGAATCGATTCAAAATTCACAGTGCCCTTTTCGCATCTCGACCATTTATAAACCGAATTGCAAACTTTTTTACTTATAAAAGTATTTGAATGAAATTTGATACATAGGCACTTGGAATAAAGGAAAATCAAACGCCAATTTCAAAATTTGGTTTTGCGCATGCGCAGTGCCAACTTTTTTATTTATGGAAGAATTTAAACGAAATTTGATACATAGGCACTTGGGATAAAGGAAAATCAAACGCCAATTTCAAAATTTGGTTTTTGCGCATGCGCAGTGCCAACTTTTTTATTTATGGAAGAATTTAAACGAAATTTGATACATAGGCACTTGGAATAAAGGAAAATCAAACGCCAGTTTCAAAATTTGGTTTTGCGCATGCGCAGTGCCAACTTTTTTATTTATGGAAGAATTTAAATGAAATTTGATACTTAGGCGCTTGGGAAAATCTAACATTAGTTTCAAAATTTAGGTTTGTGTATGCGCAGTTCCAACTTTCTTATTTAGAAAAGCATTGAAATGAAATACTTCTTATAAACTGAAATTGAAATAGCATGTCAAAAATGGATTGCTCATGTGCAACGTTATCTTTCATATTTGTGGACGGATTTTTACGATTTTAACAGAAGTTGCATCTTACAAATGGGAAATGAATGTGGAAATGCGCTTTATGTAAATCGTTTACGATTACTTTTTAACTTGTTTATTCTTGTTGGATTATTGCATTACATCCCCAACTTTGAAGTATTTTTCAATATCGTTACTCTCACTTTCTGATAAGGAAGAAATTAAATTATTGTGTTCGACATGATTTCTTAGCAATCGCGTTTCCGTGACTTTCATTTGGAATTAATTTTTTCTGGCATACCTACCCACTGATTGTCCTCGATCGTGCAAATGATATTGTAAGCAAGGCGGGTGGTAAGTTCTTCCATAAGTCTTGGGCAATTGGAAGACTCCGACAACTCTCGTTTCTCAACCTTCCCCTCGACCTAGTAAACTTCACTTACCACCGTTGTAGCTTGTAGCTTTTACTTATTTAATCTATATCGATTGCTTGTTGCGTGGTATGTGTTATTCTGGTTTTCTTTCAGCTTATTCGATGGCTTTATGTCGAATAAATTTGTACATCCGTTTTGTGATTAATCAAACCCAAATTACGACCGACATTGGAGTTCCCAAGTTACATTTTCCTATTTCGTACCCAGAATTGCATCAGGTGACAACTGAAAATTTGTTAATTTACGACGTCAAAAAGGCTGGACGTGCCTTAGAAGAATCATAATTATTTCTCTTAAAGATTTTGTTAGTACATGGACTTAATTGGGCTTGTGGGTGGTTTAGTGACCGTTTGCCATTGCTTATACTAATAAATTCATTCTTTTTTGGGTAATTGATACTTAATTAGCGGGTAAGTGATTACAGCTTAAGTTAAAATCTGTGATTCATATCCTCAACATAAATAAAGTAATGGCGCTACGAAAGTTCACTCTTTATCTTGTGTATTTCGTAACTTTATTATTGTATTCTTTACCAGACAAAGCTTTTACGTGATAAGGTCAAAAAGCTTTTTCATAGTGCTCTACACAAAGCGAGCTCATTTTTATAGCGGTCCTTAATCTCTACAGTACGTTAAAATCTAGAGAATATTAATCACAATCAAGTGCACAAGAAGCGTCAGACGTCAGTCAGAATCGTGGATGGAGATGAATTTCCGGGAGCGTGCGTGAATGATGAAAAACGAGCCATCTTGTTGGCGGCGGTGTTAATGAGAGCAAACTTGCTGGAAGAAGATGAATATGGTGAATACATCATCATCAAATAGTTCCCGCCGAGCCGCAGAGCCAAAGTACGCTTTTACTTTACTGTTTCGTGTCCATTGTTCATTATTGTTGGTAGTAAAACTCGGTTTCCATTCCGGGAAATGAGTTTACATTACCACTCGACGCGTTTGCTGCTTTTAGATACTAGAAATCATATCGAACGCTGATTGCAGGCTTTTACGGTTCTGTTTCGTTGAAATCGCATCTGTCATAATTACCACGACTCTAGGAAGTTGTTTCGCGTAAAACGGTCGGTTAGGAACGTGCATGCGAATTAATTTAAGTGCACGCGAAGACACACATCACTCAACTAGTCATTGAGACAAATTACGGTACCGCGTCGTGCGACAATGCCATACAATGTGACTCTTACATTTCCATTTTTAAGTTGAAACTACGATCGTATTGCAAATAGGACCGTAATCAACAATTTATGTCGTCGAAGATTCAGGATTAAACAAACTTTTGGTACATCGTACATCCCTGCATATTTAATCATTTGAATTTGTAATCGCATCAACCAATATTAAGGGCGACTGTTCGAAATGCATATCGAACCTACGCAAATGACATGAGGTCCAGAATATATTTGTCACGTCGCGTCGTAGAATAAAGTACGTAATCAAGTGATAAAGTTATTGGTGCAGTCTTGCAAGTTTTTTTTTTTTTATCTTTATTGCAAATTTACAATCTACTTCATTTAGAGTATTAAGTAAATGTGATATATGACTTTGACTTGGAAGGGGAAGTGTCTACTGACAATTCACCTTATAGTTCACTATCACTTAGTGTTACGGGGGTAGGTCAGCAGGCCAGGTTTTGTTTAATCTTCTGATGGGTGGTCCATCCCTGTAGAGGATTTCTATGAGGACGTTTGGATTACCTGTAATTCGTTGTTGGTACGCGGCAGAGAGTGGTGATTACGTCCGTGACATATGGAATTTGGAGGTCTTGATGGAGTATGAAGTTGCTAACGTACCATGGAGCGTTAACGATTGCTCGGAGTGTTTTGTTTTGGAACGCTTGGATTGGTTTTAAACGAGTGGGTTTGGCACAGCCCCAAAGCTGGATACCGTAAGACCAGATGGGTTTCACCATGGTTTTGTACAGCAGGAGTTTATTTCTGAGAGAATGTTTAGATTTACGTCCCATGAGCCAGTACATTTGTTTGATTTTGTGATCCAACTGCTTCCTTTTCGTTTGGATGTGTTTCTGCCACGTCAGTCGTTGGTCTAAATGGAGTCCTAAGTATTTTACTACAGTGTTTACAGGTATGGGAGAACCGTTGATTGATACGGCCGGACAGATTTCTCTGCGTTGGGTAAAAGTGACTTGAACTGATTTGGCTTGATTAATCTTGATTCGCCATTTGGAATACCATTCACTGAGCATGTCGAGTTGGGATTGCATGTTTACGGAGGAGGTAACCGGATCGTGGTCAGAGGAGAGAATAGCAACGTCATCCGCAAATGCCGCAACGGTTATGTTATGCAAGACGGGTAGGTCGGCAGTATATAATAGGTAAAGGAGCGGGCCGAGCACACTTCCCTGAGGGACCCCAGAATGTATAGGATAGTGGGGAGAAACAGAGCCATTGAGTTTAACAGAGAAGTTCCTATCAGTGAGGTAAGATTTCAGGAGAAGGTAATAGTTGCTACTAACCACATTTTTGAGCTTGTAGAGAAGACCTATGTGCCAAACTTTATCAAATGCTTGAGAGACATCCAAAAAGACCCCATTGCAGTATAGTTTTTCTTCTAAACTCTTGGATATCTGATTCACTATGCGGTGGACTTGGTGGAGTGTTGACATACTTTCTCGAAAACCAAACTGATAATCAGGCAGTAAGGTTGTTAGGTCTTGGTCTGATTGAATTCGTTTAAGTATTAGTTTCTCAATTAGCTTAGACGGGATAGGCAGCAGGCTAATAGGTCTGAATGAAGATGTTTCATGTGGAGGTTTACCGGGTTTGTGCACCATGATGATTTCAGCGTATTTCCATGCAGTAGGAAAGTAGCAGAGGCTTAGTATTCGATTGAAGATAGTCGTTAGGAGGACAAGAGCTTTGTGTGGTAGCTTTTTTAAGATTTGGCTGGTGATTAGATCGTATCCCGGGGCTTTATGATGTTTTAGTTTCGATATTTCTGTTTTAACTTCAGAAAGGTTGATTGGTTTTATTGGCAGCGACAACTGGCATGGGATGTCAATGAATGCTTCAATATCGTCATTTACGGCACCGGGAGGTGGTTCTGGTTCTTGAAATACGTGGGATAGATGGATTGCAAAAGCGTCCACCTTTTCTTGGTCAGAGCGGGCCCATTCATCGGCGCGAATTCTTATCGGGGACTTAGGTGGAGTGGGCCTTTTAAATTTTTTAGTGGCTTTCCATAAGCTATGTTCATCAGAGGATAGTTTTTGAATGTATGCCTCAAAGGTGGAGTTTTGAGTTTCTTTTAGTGCTGCAGTAAGTTGTCTAGATAACCTCCTGTAATAGTGCAAGTCTTCCAAGTGGCGTGATCTCTGCTATAGTCGTCTGGCTCTTCTTTTTTCGCTAATTAGTTGTCGGATGTGAAGCGGGATGTCTTTGGAACTGGCCTCTAGGGGTTCGACACGGGGAGTCGATTGCCACGCAGCTTTTTGCAGCAGAGTCGTGAAGTCGTACAGCTTCGTCTAGATCTACTGAGTCTTTGATTCTTATGTTAAGATTAATGTGTTGAGTAATGTATTCAGCGAATTGTGCCCAATCGGTCTGTTTTGTAGTCAGCGTTGGGTTCGTAGGTTTATTTATGATGGTGGTGCATAGGCTGAGGATAACAGGGGTGTGGTCGGATGACAGGTCGAAGTTCGATGTAGTTAAACAGTTTTGCGTTGGTATACCTCTGGTTATGTAGAAATCTAGGAGGTCTGGGAGTTTCCTTGTATCCGACGGCCAGTACGTGGGCTCTCCGCTGGAAAGGTGAGTATAGTTGTTAGCAGTTATGGCTCTGAGGTTGCGACCCTTAGTGGTAACGATCCGGGAGCCCCAGTGGGTGTGCTTTGCGTTCCAGTCTCCTCCTGAGATAAAACGATTACCAAGAGTGTGAAAGTCTTGCAAGTGAGGAACGTATATTACAGTTACTGTGTGCTTGTGCGTGAGGTCAAAATGGAATGTTGCATACAACTGTCCTCCTCGAAATTGTATATATTTTGAGATAGCCTGAACTAAATAAAACTAAACTCTAAAATTTTTTAATAATCATTTTGGTTACGTCGCCGAAAACCCCCTTCACCGTGGGTACAACCTTGCACCATGTAATGGATGGTCACCATGCCATTTTTGAATTTGTATTTTGTTAAACAAGAGTGTACCGCTTCATAGCACACATGAGCAAAAGTATGTCTGGCGATAACAAGCGATAGGTCCCGTTTCCGAAATTTTAAAAGGCGAGATTTAAATAACGAAAGAAGTGGGCATTCTCATCTGATTTTCTCGAACGGCCACGTGTTAGGTGAGGTACGCTGAGATTGAATTCTTAGGGCCGGTTTTACAATTACACCTATTCGCAGAATAAGATATTCTTGGAATAATTGCCATAGTAACAAGTATCCCATTGGTTGACGTAATGGTAACCAACGCAACCGTCGACGTTTATTCGAGGTATAGCTTATTCTCAGTATATACCTGCATTGTAGAATATTATTGGTTTATTTTGCGTAAATACAAAAGGTCTTCGTTTAACTTCAGGAGCACCCACGTATAAAAAAATGGATCCGACGTTGATATTTTTTGTGCTGCGTTGTGAGAAATATCCTCGCGTATATGTAGAAAAACATTTATAAATTCGAATTTAAGACAAATTGCAATTTACCCGCAATTTTATATGTACGAATAAACGAATTGCAGTAAATTCTGGGCCGAAAAAATACTTTAGCAGCTGATTCGTAGTAAGTCCTCTTATTTACGGGTGCTGAAATATACGAGAAGGAACATTTTCGAATCAGGGAACCGATAAAAACCGGATTTAATAAACTGACGTTTAATTTTTTCGATGAAGAGCTC
Source organism: Photinus pyralis (assembly GCF_008802855.1). Taxonomy (NCBI): domain Eukaryota; kingdom Metazoa; phylum Arthropoda; class Insecta; order Coleoptera; family Lampyridae; genus Photinus; species Photinus pyralis. The sequence continues at coordinate 4,559,895 of NW_022170596.1, forward strand.
CATGAAGTTTGAGTGATGTTGGGATGAATTAAAATTATACAAGGTGAGTTTTTTTTCGTTTTCACTATGTAAATTCAATGTACTACGAAGAAGTTGTTTTCAAGCAAGTGATATTGTTGGTTATTTTATGAATATTTAAGAATAGAGATAAAATTTACTACTGTCCTTTTTCAAAACTTTGCAGAACTAAAAGATATAAGGAACGCCGACATTTACTTTAAAGTAAGCCTGCCATAAGCCAGGGTTGGTGCCAAAAACGACAACATGCCACTTGGAAGGGTAAGAAATATACAAAATATAATATACAACACATTTGATTCAATCAAATGTTTTATGTATGGTAAGCACAGAAAAGTTTCAAAACGGCAGCCGCTTAAAACAGGATTATTACTCTTGTAGAGCGATGAATTTTGGAAATTTTCGCAAATAACGCATCAAAAGATGTTGAATTTTTACAAAGAAACAAGCTTTTTCCAAAACCTCTTAAGTGTCGAAAGCTGAATTTTTTTCCTAAGAGCGATACCTTTTGGAGAGTCTCCGTAGACACAGTGCTCAAAAGGTTTTTAAAAACCATAATCACCTTCAAAGCCTTTCTGTGAATTTTACTTTCTTTCCTGTCAAGGAATCTTTTTAAAATTATGCTCAAGAGCCTCTTTAGATCCGTACGTAGTAAATGTATTCGTAATTTTCTTGTAGGAGCTATATAATAAAGATCATTTGACGTCTACCTAGCAGATTCATTCACTGAAGTGGAAACCTTAGAAGGTTTTTTAGAAATTTTCTTAGATTCCTTTGGAAATCGTGGTAAAACGTTGAAAAAACGTACAAGCGACTTTATTAAACTTCTTAGTAATCCTTTGGAAGTTCACTGAACTGGTTTATTTTATTAACATGTTCTTGCAAATTTCCGATGCGCATTCGACTAATCCATTAGAACAAGGATTTCGAGGTCTAAATGTAATAAAATCAATTTCTCAGTTGTAACGTTACGTTACTTTCCAATATGGTCCCACATTTTGTACATAATATATTGGGCAAGTGATCTAAGTACTGTCCTGACTGTTTAGTTGCGCCTTGAAAGGTTAAGGCGCCGTACAGTCGTGAGATACAACGTGATTATCAAGGTTGCAGGACAATTTCTGTTTGCGCCACCATCGTTATCTAATTTTTTGCATTACGATTACAAATTCTGCCGAATAGATGGAAAAGTAGTCAACGAGGAGACTCCTGTGCCGATAGGTGGCGGAAGAGTAGAATACCCCCTAAATTTTAAGCATACAAATAAGTCTTTTGCGAATGAGTAGAAAGTTTTTGAAATTGTATGGGAAAAAGGAAAGAAGGAAATGTTTACACGTAAATCGATAACGATACAACCTACAAATCGAAATTAAAAGTTGATGTTGTTTATCCAAAGAGCGACACTCCTTAATTTGATACCTTCACAATGATAGGGTGACCTAAAATGCATGAGATCGAAGCGATTCATAGGAAATCAGATTTGTATGCTTTGATATTGACAATTTGAGGTGTTTAGTATCTCTACTATTACAGATATTAAAGAAACACTTTTTAAAATCCGAACTAATAATACATATTTACGCTCTTATATGCATCACGGCGTTTTGAAAACTGGTGGTACGAACGAAGATTGTATGGTAGAGGAGGTAGTATTTCGAAATCAATCCCACAGTAATCCGAAATAATTTATTATACTTATCCTGCACTTAACGATAGATTGACAAATAACTCAATTTTAATGGGTTTCCTACAAGACAGCAATTAAGTCGACAAGTCTTTAAATTAATATAGCGTCTGATAAACTTTTAGTTAACAGAATTTTTAAAGTCAATATGTCCCAGTTGAAGACAAAGTGGCTTATTGGAAATCGCATTTTCCTTTTAAGTAATACTAAACTTTGGGGTCAAACAATAACTGAGAAAAATGCATTCCGTTATTTTCTTCGCCAACTACTTTATCCAAGATAATTGATTTACTGTCTCTAACCTAAACTTGCTATTTATTCTACCTTGTCAGTGTTAGAAATTTCCCCAATAATGGGACGGCCTTTCGCATTTTGACATTTATAAATGACGTCTTTACGGTAAGTGGCGAAAGAAATAAAATTACAATTACTCTTTGAATTATTTATAAAATTGGATTAGAAATTGGAAGCTTTGGTGTACACAAATTTTCCGTCCATTTTGATTGAATACCTGAAAGTGTGTATCCATTTTGCTTATGTTTTTCTTTCATTTTCATGAAATATGCGCGTGCTAACCGAAAACTACATTAACTTCTTTATTGTAAGCTTAAAAAAATGATGTTTTCCAATTATAATATTGAAGCATAATACACCAATTAGCGTAGGTGGAACGTGAATTGCAGATAGAGCTAATTCATTTATTACTTCGTATTGTATTGGCGTACGAGATAAATGAATATATGTGATTGTTGCGTATAGATGCTTCGCCAATTATCTGGAATAATCGGATATAGCAGAGGGATACTAAACATAAATATTTCGTTATCTCCACTAAAAGCGAGAATTCGGTTCGTATTTGGTGTAACATCCCTGCAAATAGTTAACGTTCCATAACTTTCGCGTATTGTTAATAGGGTAAATATTAACCGACCAATCGAATTCCATCAATTCTAATTTGCGCGCGGCCAGTACTTGCCGCCGGAATGAAACAAAAGATGAGACGCGTACAACACGCACGAGTGTAAATCACCTCAAAGGAAGCAATTCCGTTAATTTTTTATCAACTTTACGAGCGAAAGCCGAGATAAATTTTCTTTACGCCGACATCGTTTCGTTTTTCGAAATTTCTAAACGTCCGAACCTATTGTGCTATACGAGAATGCTTATTTAATGGGATCAATAAGCGCCGCTCTTTTGAATGAATCTATTCGGTGAATCGATCTTAATTAGTTGGTCAAGCTGACCGAACGAACGCGGGAACAATTGAGGTGTTAGACAAATATCAGATTGAACCGCGTTAATACCAATTTATTGACCAGATTAAGGGATTGGGACCGTTTTAGTTTATAAGCGCGTGTTTCACGGTAAACAACAATATTTAACTCCCTTTGTTGTACTTCTATTTGTTCGAAGTTTAGGGCGAACGTGTGAATGAGCCTCGCAAATTAAATTAAACGATTGCAGATGCAACACGTAATTAGATGCAGAGGCCATTACTTTAATTAAAATTGTAATTTTAAGTGTATACGTAGTTAAGCTTTTAACGGTTCTACATAACATTCTCTTTTAAAAGCCAGAGCATTTTTAACTAATTGCATTGAATTGAAAAAGGTAACATGGCCAGGCCAGCTCAAGAATTTTCTATGTAGGTACTACAGAGAATGGCTTGCGGTTTTAACATCTTATTAAAAATTTACTTATAAGTTCGTTTTGGATCAGTACCTAAGCTAAAACTCAGAGGTTTCCCAAAGGGTTTCTAAAATGCGAATTCAACCATGCTGGTAGTAACGTCTAAGTGATTTCATTCGAACACAATTGTCAATTATCAATTATCCTTGATTGTACTATTAAATAGGCTCAAAAACGCAAATGTTCTAATATGCATGCGTTATGCTATCATTCAAGATAATGCATTTATGTACAATGTTAAACTTTGGACTGGAGTAAGTGCCTCTTCAATATTTATTTGCAAAAGACGGCGTAAAACAGTGGACCGTCGGCAGGAAACTTCGAGCGCCACCAGAAGTCTCCGGTTTCTCTTGCTACTGGTGAATGCTAAAACAAAAGCAAAGCGCACAGCAATTTCTCTGAGCGGGAACAGTAAATAATCGGATTCGGTGGCGGTTTCTACGGGAAGGCAAATGCTGGAAAGCGAAACAGTATGAACCCCCTCATAATTAATGAAACGGAAAATAACTAAAAGCTTACCTTGTAATTAACATTTAACGGAGCGACAGGAATTACTGTGCAAGAAAAAGCAAAAAGCAAAAAAGCTTAATGTAAAACAAAAATGAGACGATCTGAAAGCAAAATTAATTTAACGGTACTTACGTAACTGCTGGAAGTGCAAAATACGGTTAAAATACCAAAAGCAACAGATTTTACGTGTCGGTTAACTACCAAATGCAAAAGATTGTAAGGCCCCTTTGTTCCTGAATTACTTCGGAACAAAAGTGGTCCTTAACTGTTCAGGTTTGCACATAGAGGAAATTTCAGGGTTCGTTGTTCTGTCAGAATAGGTTCCCACCATCCTGAACTATTTCCACCCTCAAACTTACAGATCTGGTTAAATTGTGGGTAGTTTTAAAACCAGCCGGTTTCCACCAACCAATTTTAAAACCGCTAAACTTCTGCCGAGCCTGTTCCAAAATAGAAGTGACGTTTTAAGGACAAGGTTCGTAATTCGAATCCAAACAAATCGCACCGAAAATGTATCTCACGAATAATTCGAACCCGACAAAATTGTCTCCTAGCTAAAATTGCACCCCAAAAATTCGCTCCCGGACATTTCGCCACCCGTATATTACGTACCCTAGCTCTGGATATTTCGCACACGGATAACTCGGGAACGTGTGCATTTTCGAGATAAACCGCTCGCGAGGCTAGATTGTAAAGGGGTTTGGTTTAGCAACATTCGCTGATGTGTGATTAGGGGGTGACTGTAGGATAGTTTCCATTAATTGGCTGAAATTCAATTGATTATTTACAACGGGGTACAGGCAGCTATTCTATAGGAATATAAAAATTCCGAAAATGTTTCTCCTAATTTTAACTGTCAGGTTTAATGAACCCCGGGACCAGGCCACACAATAGGAATTTTAATTTTCTGTAAATGAATGGGACCTGTGCCTGTTTGGGTTTCCAAATACGGCGCGACACACCCCTTTACGAACGGCCTTTAAAATGGAAACTTACAAACAATTCCAACGACCCCTTATCTAATCCAGTTGTATTATCGGCACCCACGGAGGATACACGATAAGCGTGTTCCAGTCAGACCTAGCGATCGAGGAAACCTGATAAATAACTGCAATGTTATCAGGTTTTATTTAAACTACGCCTTAATAAACTCCAAATTTGGTATGTTTTGAAGCTCAGTTTCATACAACTATTAGGCACGTCTCTTGAAAGTTGTAAATTCAAAGCCAACACCTCATTGACGTAAGTTGGGTATAGGACACGACGCATTAAAAATTTACATTATTCCGGGAAATATATTGCATAAAAACGCGAATAAAAAAAAACAATGTAACGAGAGTAATTTTTCTTCCAGTTTTTTAATACGAGGTCCGGCATATATCATTGTCACACGTTGTTAATTTATGCGTATGTGTGAGTAGTTATCTGCAGGATGACACCCGCGCTGTTGGTTTAGAAGAGTAGCGAAACATAAATATTTATACGCCTCAAAAAGGTGTTGCATAAAACACTGAAAACATTAAATTAACGTGTATTTACCGCATTATGCGCAAAAGAGATATTGCCTTTGAGCTGGATTTCTAAATAACAGATCATATTATCTGACTGCCTTTGTATTCATTAAACAATTGTTTCAGATTGAAAAGTCCGTACTAAACAGATTGTCTAGGGAGAAATATTCGGAAACGTAACGTTCCCAAAGATTAAATAGGCTTAGGGTTTGAAATATCTTGGGATGAAAGATGAAATGTCCAGAAACGAGAACATTCGACTTAAATTACTGGTAGTTTCTCATCCGCTCTCTATTCTTGCTCTAGCCATCCACAATTTCAATTTAAAATGAAAGCTTCGGGGCTTAAATGTTCTCAATATTTTCAATATGGCGCATTTATCGGTTATTGTCTTGAGGAATTTCAAACTCGTCAGATCTTTTTGCACATGAACTCGTATTATAAAAGTATCTGCTTGTGTACTCCATCCTCATCTTAGTTTTTGATGAAACAAACATTTAATCAATTCAAGAGTAAACGGCAAGGATTTATTTCACGTGTCTTTGATTTCACAGGCGCTCCTAGTATAACATTAATTTTAGTTACCGCCTTGCCGCCATTGAAATAACCATCTTTGGGATATTTAAAGACGAAAGTGATAAAATTACTATGCCAGATCTCAAAAAATGAAAAAGCAATTGTTTGAATCTTACCACTGAATTTGGTCTTCTAGGCATGAAGGTTTATTGCGACCTAGGCTGTAAACAAGGATACTTTTCACCTACTCAACGTGATTGCATTTAAAGTTAAAGTTTGTTATTAGTAGCAGCCTTTAATGTTTTAACTAATAAATCCAAACAGTTGCCCAAATGTTCAGATAGTGAAATTTGTGACGTCAGGTGCCACTGGGCCATCCTCAAAGCCTCTCAACCAAGAGTTTACGCACTCCAACGTGGATTGGAGAATGCTCAGATATAAGGACGGAGACGTCTTGTTCTTTTGTGAGTTGTTAACACATGTTGTGGAGAAAAAAGTGTGAAAATAACACTCTGGTCTTGACAACTACGGAAAGAAGGGTTGTTCACACTTAGAAATTTCGCAATTACACTTTAAGCTTCAACACATTGCTTGCGACCACTTATTTTCAGACTAATTTTAATGTAAGTGCTTTTATGGATTTTCGAAAAAAAATCTACAATTTAAGAAATAAAGGTTGTCTCAGGTCGGGGGTTTTCCACCACCAAGTTTACAGGCATAGATCTTTTTCACAAAATTTGCACGAATTACACAGCACCCAGCAGCCCTCATAATCGGAACCACTTGAAACCTATGTCATAGTTTTGTGTCGTTCAATCATAAATGAACCACCTTGTAGTTGTGTATATGTTCCAATCAAAACCATTTCGTACATTATTTGCTATTAAGAATACGCAGGGGGTTACCTTTGGTTTCTTTTAGGGTTCAAGTTCCATACACGTTTTACGTTACATACCACGGTTATCGACGCCCTTAGCTTATCTCCACATCTGCTCATAGCAAGCGGCCATTTAACACCACTTCCTTCTAAAGGAAGTGGCCAATTAAGTATCGTACCCGGTATAGAGGCAGAATACGAATAGAGCGAGGCATTAATCAACTAATTATATACCGATCCCTGCGGTCTGCGAATCTTCTTTGATTGTTTTCAGGATTGGTCACTTCTTGGCGTCAACTGCTAGCTTTATTCAAGATAAGAGTTGCGAATAATAGTTTCGTATGTAAAATAAAATGTCAACATAGATTGGGCAGTCCATGCGCAACTCCCTACTAGATTCATTAACTATCATTATCATTCTGTGTTGTATTACTGGGGCGAGCATTAGTATTTTTGACATTCGGTCCGACTTTTCAGTGGAGTATAGCGTTACTGATACATACCGTACAAATGTACAATTTTACAACGCATGTCACACACATATCCCTATGTCGAGCATAGGTAAGCACGACATCGAATTAGAGAATGCCTTTGTTGTTTAGCGAGTATGAATTCAGGAATAGCGTAATAGACAAAATCGAATAATAATCCAATGCACCTTCAAAAGAAAACCGCAGGTCGTATCATTGTAGAGCACCCCCATTTCGTATGAAATTCTAATTGTTTACCCTTTCTATAATGACGCTTATTAATGACTTGACGATTTTGATACCCTCTCGTGTTTCCATCACAATGAAATTTTCGTATACTGTTTACCAAGCTGAACTGAAATGTAGTTTAATTAAAGGAATTTTCGAGTTAATATTCACCCATTCCTAATATCCTTTACGGAAACTTTCATAAACTAAAGATGTAATTTCAAAAGAACACATAAAGTACCACTTTCGTATTATTTTGTCCCTACGTAGCCCTAATTGAGCACAATTCTGTTAGATAAAGACGAAACTTTACAATGTTTGAGTTATATTATTGGCTTTGTTTTGAACTTGCTTTGGTGAACGCTTAGTTTAGAATACAAATTTCCCTTTATATTACTATTTTACGCGAAATTTTGATGAAGTACGAACCCCATTTTTTCGACATATTTTTTATACGCTTTCAAAGAAAATAGGAAAGTATTTTAATTAAATTATAATTCCCGCGGCTTTCGAGCATAATTCGTATTTAAATAAGGCTTGCAAATACTTTAAGTGGTTGTAAGTAGTTTAAATGCTGACACCCGCATGATGTTGCATTTTATATCCGGACTAGTTGTTAGCACAGGCAAATTCACCCAACCGTATGCAATGCTCACTGCATCGTTCTCTTAGTCCCAAAAAGAATACGTGTAGACAGTAGAGTAGATATTATTTAAAATTCAAAGCCTCATGAAAGCGTTAATGCACTTTGCCACTTCATATAATCACATTTTAGTAAATCCGAGTGTCTCTAAAACCATTTGCGATGCACAGATGCAACGGGTCCCTCTTCGATCGAAGTAACTACATATTCCGGTGCTGTCTGTTGGCGTAGATGGTTTCCAAATGGAAAAATTTCAAATTTTGCTTGCTTATTTAAAATTCTTTATACATATATATGTTCAAGGAGGGCATCTTATAACGGAAACTGTCGATACAGATATGTAGCTGATATTACCGCCTGTGACAAATGAAATGCTTGAAAGTCGAACGTGTCCCTATGGCGATTTTATTTTAAATCAAGCGTCACGCAATTTGAGGTTTAGATCTCGATTTGTTATATATTTGTTTCGTTGGTTTTTATAGCGCAATTCTTGCCATCTTAGTTCAACTTATAGTATAAGCTCAACTTTTGCCTCTCCAGAATCTTTTAATCAATCAACCAAACAACACACATGCAGAACTGTCCAAAATTCCAAATATGTAAGAGAAGATACGGTTCCTTTGGGAGTTGCTTGCAATGACTACCAACCAAAGAGTATGCACAGTAAGAATCTTTGACACCTTCAAAATATAATTGCCATAAATTCCATGGTTTCCATGTTTTTTTCATTCTATGTGCTACACGTACCTAATGTCAATTGAGTTAGCCTGCATTTATGTCGATATAATAATTGAGTTTTGTCTGATGGCTGATTTCTGTTTCAGGGATATCGTAGTCTAAGACTCAGAAGAGACTCCACTTGCCAGGGACCTGGACAGGCCGGCTGAGTTGATAGAGTATTGTCGAAATGGTGGGCTCCCTCTTGTGGTTGGCTGTGATGCAAACGCACACTATGTTGCGTGGAGCAGCACGGACACGAACTCGAGGGGCTACCACCTTCTGTAGTACTTGCAAACAACTGATTTTAGTGTTTTAAATCAGGGAGCAGCTCCCACCTTCGTAACAGCGCGGAGGCAGGTTATCGATCTAGCGTTGGGCTCCTTTTCAATAGCTCACATGATCACAAAGTTGAGCCCTCACTTTCGGACCATGGGCCAACTAAACCTGACTTCCTACTGCGAGCAATGTAGGTTTCGGAATCCTCGATCCACTGACTTGCACTGGTGTGTGATGAAACTGTCAGAGTGGTTGGATAGGCCACGTTTGCTCTGTCGGGAAGCAGGGCGGGTGGAAGAGGCGGCCTCATTAGTAAGCGACGCCATAACAGCGTTATATTAGGACAGCTGTAAACTGCGGATCCGTCGAAGGACGAAGAGGGAACATCTTGGTGGAGCTCGGACCTTGAAAGGGTTCGTAAAGAGGTTCGCCGTGTGAACTAAAAGCTGCCTGCAACCGGCAAAATCTCAAGATCGCTCACCGTAAGAACCATAGAAGAAGGTCTAAACGAAGACCATGGATGATGACCTTCTGTAGTAATATAGAGGGTCTTTCTGCAGTCCACAGTCTTCGTAAGAGCCTTTAGAAAGATCCGGAGACAATGAAGCTACACAGCCTTATGGTCAGGCTAGAGAGGGGAGTGTCCGAGATATGGAGGGTGCGATTAACAACAGCCGTTTTTGCATTTCCTAGGTAGCGAAAAGCAGGTATTTGCTGAGGCTAAAAAAGGGTCAGTTTAGGCATACGGTAACTCGTCGACGTCAAATTTAGGTCAGATGTCAAAAATGAACTGTTTGTTTGGCGCTTGAGGGTTTTTACATTTCAATTTCTGGCAACAATTCCATATCAAAAATCGTTCAACTAAGTTTTTTATATTTTACATTGAACTTACTTTGTTAGTATATATATATAATCATGAAACCTTTCTACCCTTAGGTGTAAAGGTATTATAGTACAGCTTCACATTTAACTTAAACAATTTCATTGTGATTACATTAAAAATGAAAAAAAAAGTAAATTCTCATAAAAAAAAAGTAGTATTTATGTGTGTACAAATTTCGCCCACTCTTTCTTATTCTTGGCCAGGGTTTTTGCTGCTCTCCATGTGGTATTTCTCGCCTCTAGTATCTTCCTTATGTTCTCGTCCCATGTTATCTTCGGTCTGCCCCTTTTTCTTTTGTGTTGGCTCCTGGATTCCCATACCTGCTTCACTTGTCTTACGTTGTCCATTCTTTGAAGGTGCCCCCACCACGCTAATTGTCTGTTTTCAATGAATTTTAGTATTGGTTGTACGTCCAGTTCGTTTCGTATGTGGTCATTACGTAGTCTGTCCATTCTTGTTACACCTTTTGTTCGTCTAAGATATTTCATCTCCACAGCCGTTAATTTACTTTTAAGTTTTTGTGTTAACACCCACGTTTCACACCCGTATGTCAAAATAGGTCTGTACACTGCCTTATACACATTTATTTTAGTTTGTTTTGAGACTTCTTTTTTACTTATGAAACTTTTGTTAATCGCGAAATAAAGTTTTAAGGAGTTGTTAATTCTTGCGTTGATTTCTGCATCTTCATTACCTGTTTCGTCTATCATTACCCCGAGATACTTAAATTGTTTAACATGTTCTATGGTTTCCTCGCGTAATGTGATTTTTGGATTCAGTTCTTCTGCTCCTATTGCCATGACCTTAGTTTTCGTGGTATTTATGCTCATGCCATTGCTTCTTAATTCCTCGTCCCACACCTTCAAATTGTTCTGCAAATCCTGTTCCGTGTTTGTAATAATAACTATATCATCCGCAAAAGCACATTCCGATACTAATACCCTATTCATCTGCCTATATCCTATAAAAGCCTTCTGTGTGTTAGCGTTGCAACTTTTAATAACATCATCCATAAAAATATTAAACAGTGTCGGACTTAGCCCTCCACCTTGTCGCAATCCTTGTGTTGTAGCAAAGAATCCTGATTTCATGTTTTTCCATATCACATAGTTAAGAGTGCTTTTATATAAACTTTTAATTACTCTAACCAACTTATTATCAACGTTTCTTTTCAGTAGACTCTCCCAAACTTTATCTCTGGGGATAGAGTCAAAAGCCTTCACTAAATCAATAAATGCAAAATATACTTTTCCTCCTAATTTCTTCTTTTCTATCATTTGTTTGATTGTGAATATGTGATCCTGCACTGATCTTCCTTTCCTGAATCCGCTTTGTGTATCTGTAAGGGTTTGTTCTGTGCTTACTGTCAGTTTCTTATTTAGTATTTGCTCATAAATTTTCATCACAGTACTTATTAGTGTTATTCCTCTGTAATTATTACAATCCTTGTTATCGCCTTTTTTATGGACGGGCACGATTACACCTATCTCCCAATCTTGAGGGACCCTTTCTTCCTCCCATGCTTTGGTATATATCGCTCTTAGCAACTCTTTTCCGGAAAAGCCCATGTTTTTTATCATTTCTCCGGTAATTTTGTCATGTCCGGGTGCTTTATTGTTTTTTATTTCCTTCAATGTTTCTTCGATGTCTTCCCCTGTTATCATTCCTGTAACATTTTCATTTGTGTTTCTTGTTCTTCTCCTAATACTTCTTTCGTGTGTTGTAGGACTTGTATTGTTTTCACCGTCAAGCAGTTTCTCGAAGTATTCTTGCCATCTCACCATTATTTGCTCCTCATTTTTAATTTTCTCGCCATACTTGTCTTTAATTTCCATAGGTATGTTAGTCTTTCCCTCCTTGAGGGTTTTCAGCACCTTGTAAAATAACTTTTGATGGTTTTTACTATCTCTCTGCAGCTTCTCTCCAAATTTGATCCAAGCAGTTTGTTTAGCTTTTATAATAGTATCCTTGACCAATCTTCTTTGTTCTTTGTAAAAATTATAGTTTTCGTCATTTCTGTTTGCTAGGTATTTTTTCCAGCTGTTTTTTTTCCTTCCACTTTCTCCCTAATATCGTTTGTCCACCATGATGTTTGTTTACGTTTGTTCGAATGCTTGCATATTCCGCATATCTCTCGAGCTGTCTCTATCGTTATGTTCTTGAATTTTATCCATAGCTGCTGTAATGACATGTTTCCTATGCTGCCAGCTGTTTCTGTCATTTTTCGATGTGTTGTCTCTTTATACTTCTTCGCAATGTCCATGTTTATACGTTTTTATTGTTTCAAATTCCATTTTCTTACAACTCAGCTCCTTTTCCTTGTGATTTTCCACGTTTTTTATTCTTGCTACCAATAGATAGTGATCACTGCCGATTTCAGAGCCTCGTCTTACCCTAACATCTAATATGTCGCTTTTAAGGTTTTCCGGTACCAGTATGTAGTCGATTATTGATTTTTCATCTCTGCCAGGTTCTACTCTGGTATATTTATGGATGTCTTTATGTTTATAAAATGTATTCGTTACTATAAGGTTATGCATTTGGCAAAAGTCCAATAAGCGTCTTCCATTTTCGCTCCTTGCTTGTTCTCCGTATCTACCAATAACTGATCCATATATCGCATCTTTCCACCCGACCCTCCCGTTAAAATCTCCTAGGACGTATATCTCCCCTGTACATCCTTCCATCACCTCATTTAGTTCATCCCAAAAAAGTTCTTTCGTGTCCGCTTTATCATTTTCATTTGGTCCATATGCGATGATGATAAATCTATGTTGTTTGTCTGCTTTTTCGAGTTCTATGAGAAGTATTCTTTCTGTTCTTGCTTCCCATCGATGAATTTTATCCGTTAGTTTGTTGTGTATTAAACATCCAACACCTGCCGCTGCTCTATCTTGTATTTTCACCCCGCTGTAGATAAGGACATGACCGTTCGGCAAATACTCACACCCTTGCTTCTTCTTTTTTGTTTCAGTTATCGCGAGTATATCTAGCTTGGCGTTTTCGAATTCTTCAGTTAGTTCAGTTTCTTTCCCATTAATGCTCCTGATGTTCCAAGTTGCAAGTTTCCAGAATAAATTTTTGGTTTTCCTTATGTCATTACCTTTTCCATTGCAATTTTTCGTTACCATGTGACTGTCGAGATATGTGTTGGTTAGTTTTTTGGTGTTGATGTGCGCGTTACTTTCCTTGATTGTTCCATATAGGAATCCCCTGTCGGTGATCTCTCGCTTACTGTACGTTTGGCAAAATTCATTCTTTCTCCACCTTCCGTTATGTGACTGCTACTTAGCTCTTCAATACCGTACATTTCTCCATTAATGATTAGTTTGTTATACTTCATTTGTGTTTTGTATCCTTTTTGCTTCGCTTCTTTCATGTGTGGAATTAACATCTTCCTTTCTTCCAAAATTTCTCTCGAGTAATCCTCATCGATCCATATGTTGCTACCTTTCAAGTTTTTAGAGCTATGTAGGATTTGTGTTTTCTTCATACCTGATGTTAATTTAATAATTATTGGTCTTTTATACTGGTTTTTAAATTTCCCTATTCTTCTGATTTCATCTATATCATTTTTTTCATCCATTTCAACCCCTATATCTTGCATTAACTTTGTTACTTTATCTCGCGTGTCTTCAGCTCTTTCGTTTATAATATCCTCAACTCCTTTGATTATGATGTTTTTCCTCCTTATTTCTCTTTCCAATGAGTCTATTTTTCTGTCTTGGTGTAGTATTTTTTCTTTCATTAATCGATTTTGTTCCTTCATTGCAGTGTTTTCATTTATTAGTCTTTCAAATTTATCATCCATTCCTGTTAATTTGTTTGCTATTTCGGCGAACATGTTTTCTATTTTTTCCATGTTACTTTCCTCCATGCTGTATTTTATTACCGTAAATGCGCTGTAATTTTTGTTTGGCGCGCTCGAATTTTGTTAACGTTTACGCGCTATAATTTTTATTTACCGCGTTCAAGGGCGCCCGCTATCTATTTGTTTATTTAGAATGTCAATTGAAATTATACTTACAGTAGATTATTAGCCGTTTTCCACTTTTTAAGCCCGATTTTACGTACACTGGTTCAAACTGTGAAGCTGTAAAATGTGTTAACACTAGTTATTTTTCAATAAAGTTTACTTATTATACGAATATCGAATTATTTGTCTGCACAACGCGGTGAGCCGTACATACGGTTTTCACTCCGCGAATCGAAATCCACTTTGTTAGTGTTGCATTTAATCGTTGAGTGAAGGATCTAGGTAGAGAGGCAATGCTTATGTTAAAAGTATAGTGAACGTGGGGTTTGAGATATAGGCGGCCAAGAGTGATCTCAGATCCCGACGGCAACAACCAAGTCGGCGATCCAGATCCGGATTGCATTATTTTATTTTCATATTTTCGCTACCACAATATTAACCTTACAATTACATTATCGCTTTATTAAATTTGCGAGGGCAACAGGCGAAATATACGGTTACGGTAGGTCCGTATCAGAGGCTGCATGTGGCCCTTGTAAAATTAATTTGTGATCGATGATCGAAACAGTATGTTTACGGTGACCGAAACATATTATTTAAAAGTATTATAATGCACATTTTATATCTAGGTATATTCTATATAAAACAAACGGCCGCATCAAAAGCAAGCCTTTAATCATGATAGCAGAATAGCTAGATAAAGTTACCAGCAGATTCGCCAATTAAACAAGTTGTCTTTGACCTTCCCGGTTATGATAAAGAGAAACACATAAAATAAATGGTACACAGGTACTTATCATTATAAAATTCAGTAGGTACCGTCTTTTTTTCAAATTGTCACGTTAATTGCGAGAGAGTACCTATACCTAGCGTTATCGGTTTAAAATAAGTCGGTAGTGTGCTAAAATTGTAGGATGAGTGTTGCAAATCATATTTGCGTTTATGCAAATTGCTACATCAGCAATAAACATAGTGATGGGATAAGTTTCTTTAAATTTCTAAATAATACCTACTTTACTCGCACAATCGCAAAATACATAAACATAAATGATATGAGATACTTTTCTTTGTGATTAGGTAGGTATACTTTTTTGAATTTCGTCCGTACGTACCTGCTGCTTTTAGAACTGCTCTTAATTAGGTATCTGATCCAATAATTATGATAAGGGACTGATATTTTGCAGGTATACAATTGCATGAAAATAGAATGACTCATTTTGTTTACGTGTGTTACAACGGTTTTCGATAGTTGCAATAATTGGAGTTACGCTAAAGAGTAAAGACTGATTTCGTTGGAGAGGGCGGCTGGGCGAAAATACTGAATACTTGTAAATTGTAAAGAAGGAAAGCGCCGTCGAAATTGTCGGTGGCGTTAGCTGTCGGTGTTGCAAAACGTGGACTCGGAGGGGCAGAGACGCGATGTGCAATAGAGAAGGGACTACCTTAGTAAAAGATCGGAAAGGATGACCGCTTTTCATATAGGCATTACCACTCTACCTAGATCCTTCACTCAACGATTTAATTGTTATAATCTAGTTAAATACATTTTTTATTACAAAAAAATTTCTGCAAAAGATTACCTATAGCATAGCACTTTTATAATGGGAAATTTTTAGGAGTGGAAGATTATGTTGATAGTATTTGAATGTTTATACGCCATTATAACTAAGATCGGATTCTAGGTTTTTCGTATTTTATGAAAAGGGTTCAATAAAGAAGGGGGGGGGGGGATTCAATAATTTCAGGATAACTTATGAAAACAATTCTTTATAGTGTCAGAAATAATTACCTATACTTGGAATGAAGGTGAATAACGAAAGGGTTTGTACGTCAAAATAGGTACTTACACCGTATAGGCATTCGCATCAAATCCCATTCGGCATAACTCGAGCAAAGTTCATCATGGAATGTATCCAACGTATTGCTTTCCAAGATGGTCAGAACTGAGGTGAGAGATTCGGTAACGGTAAGCGTGTAGCAATTTGAATAGAATTTAGTAGTGCCATAAGTATATATTAGTAATTAATTAAATGCCATACTAATGGTAAGGTTTAGACTGTTTGTATAACAAGCTCAACAAGTATAGAGAAACAAGACGTTTATTAAAATTTCCGTATACTAATTACGCAAACCATCAACTAGAAAGTAATCAACAAATTGCCTTCACCTTAACTCAAAATATTGAAGGATTAAGCATACTTGATTGGTTTGTGTACGTTATAAATCACCATTAAAGGCTCAAATTAATCATCGTGTCAGTATTGTAAGCTTATTGCGCATATATTTTTTCTGTACGCGACGGGTAAACGATAAAAGTAATCAATACAAATTACTTTTGGCATTACTTATTCAATAAAACCAGATGCGACCTTATAAAAACTGCTTAGTGGGAAATTCTCGTAAATTGGCCCACGAAAGCTGTATTTCAAAGCACATTTTTGATCAATTTTATGTGGTTTCGTGCGAAGAAAACTACTAATCTGTTAATGATTGAAATCGTAAGATTATTAAAACTGATATGACGATACACAAGTAGTTGCGTTTCTATTATGTTTTAGTTTTGATTAATTCATCAAGTCTAACCCCCATAATAATAAATAAATAAATAAACAAGTAGTTATCGAATAAGTAATGCAACGTGGTGGGTAAAAGGTGTGATACTGATGTACATTCTCATTCCCATTAGCTCTGGTTTTTGGGTTGTGCTTGTTTAAGGTTTTTAATGGATATTTCATTGACTATATAGGTATATTTCAAGTAGGTACCACAGATGCAGCATACACTTACCTTCAGGAAACATATAAATTTCGATGGGAAATACATGCAATATTCTATTTAGTGCTAAATAATTGGATACGACTTACCTGAATCAAGAAATGTTTAAAGCCCTTGTGTTCTAAAACAAAGTTTATATTCAGCGATACTGCACAATGTGATATACAGTAATACTCATTAATAAGTAGACATAGGGATTTACGTGTATTGTTTTTCTCTAGGTCTACTTTCAAATGACAAAATTCTTCTGAAGGGTACCTACACATCCAAAATAACTTCTTAAAACCAATAAAGATCTGGCTCTCAATATTTACGCTTACGCTCCTTAAACTGTCACAGACACTATACTAATTGCCAGTATCAACTCAAAAATACGAAAGCCAAAGCAAATTCTTTTTGAAGGATTTCAGCTTGTCAAGGGACAATTCGTAATTCGGTCTCTTTTATCGTTCCGTTTACTTTGTGATTTACCGCCACGTGAGTTCTCATCACGGATATGGATGGGATGAAATTATCAAATAATAAAAGGTAATTATCCGCTTTAGTTAGGGATAAAACATCCGCATAAGGTTCTAAGTAACGTATGGGACATAAATTTGGAGAAAAAATTTGCCCTGAAATTGATATCTGATTTTGGTTCAATTCAATTCAAAATGTCGTGCAAACTTGAAATTCACAAGAATATCTACATCAGCTTAATTGGACAGATACCCAAAAGTGAAATTGTGAACTTCTTCGGAGATCCAAAATGTTACCAGGCAATATTATTATAGGGAAATAAGAGAATGTAAAGAAGGTATACATACCTTGCATTTCACATCTTCGATATTGAAAATTATGAAGTAAAATTTAAACCAACGGCGAGATTCGCTGACAAAATTCTGGTCTGGTCATCTAGTGGACGATTTCGCTAAGGAGAAATTGCTTAATTATATCATCCATGGTGAGAACGGCGTTATATTATAACGGACCATAAGCTCGGCCAATGGAAGAATTTTGGTTACTATTGTGTTGAAAAGTTTAGACAACTAATAGGAAACCCTTAGAAAAATTCGAGAAGTGGACGGAACATTGTCCAATGGAAGATAAGACAAGTCCTAACCAAATTGCGTGTGTGATCATGATCATGGTCAGCTATCAATTTTGTAGATTTGTTTTCGTATTGTCAAATGATGCCTGACTTTTTTTGGAAATCGGTAGGTTTTATGATCAAGAACAGACATTTAGAAATCTCAAAAAACCCGTCGTGCGCTAAAAACAAAATCTTAAAATAACGTGGCCCGCACCTTAAAACTCTTAAAAATTAACTATTATTTTAATTCTTGGAACAATTATGTTTTTTTGTATTTTTTACAGCAATTTAAACCTAATAATTACAAAAAATTATATTTTCATATTGATATCACCAATGAATCAATCTTTATTAGACGCCAGCTTTTGCCAAACTTGCTACAAGAAAAACTAATTTCGTCGAAATCAGAATTTTTTCTTGCACTCCCATTTAGGGGTGCGCCCTTTCGTCGTAGTAATTTTGAAACATTTTTTGCAAAATCGAAAAGGGCATACCCGAAAATCTATTCAAAGTTGTGCCACCAGTCTTTCTAACTCTTATGGTTGCTTTTTTGAGGGTGGCTCCCAAACGAAACACGTTGGACCCTCGGTTTGTTTGGAAAAAATCTTGTTTTGATCCCCTCTACTACCCATTTTTTTACATACTTAAATGTAACACCCTGTATACATATTTCTGAACGCCATCTGTGGTATTTGACCCGGATCGATATCCTGAGAAACAGAAAATAAACTATTTTTATTAAAATAGTAGTGGGTTAAATACTTTGGTAACTGGTAGATACAAGAATGTGTGTTTTTAACAATTTCTTATTTAGTCCATAGCAGTCTAAACTTGCTTTGATTTTTTAGCTTATTTGTACATTTATAGTTTCTCATCTCTTAAAAGGAAATTTCTTTGAAACTTAACTTAGGTATAATTATTTTAGCATGCATAAAAGACAGAATTAAAAAAGAACATGGGCTACGCCTTAACAGAAATGATGTGTTTAAGCACTTACCATGAGATTAAAGTTTGCAAAATGAAATAATTATTAGTTCCTTGTACACCCTCCGCTTATATGAAAACAACAACGTGTTTCTTTCTAACCATTAATTTAATTATAAAAGTGGGGAAAGTGTTTGAGTTTAAATTTGTAGACCGCACTTAGCAATTAATAGCAATTCATTCGCATGAAAAGATTTTTAATTAAAAATCTGATTAATTCTATCGGCAACAAACTGAATTGTGAGTAGGGGTATCATAACAAAAACATTTTTCTTCTCGTTAAATTTAGACGAGTTGGCATTTTCAGTTTACCTACCTCCACAATTATTTACTGAAGTCTCATGAGGGAAAGTACCTTCCACGATTTCTTTATTCGTCTGTTATTCTTATGCTCAGCTTAGGTAATTTACTTATTGTTCCTCAATTATGTAGATTAGGTTACATAAAAAGGGAAGCTTTCAAAATTAATAAACACATGAAATATATTATATCCATGCTAGAAATTTTGATGGCGACACTTCAGTGGTACGTACTCAGCCGCTCAAACTTGTTACGAAAGTTCGGAAAATAGGAATGACAGACTGCTTCTTTCATTAAATCAGTTAAAAGAAAATTCAGAAGTTTCAACGAGAAAAGAAATACTGCTATTTCACAGTAAATAAAAGAGTACTGTTTCAATTAAAGATCAACCGAACTTAAATGGGTTTTTGAATTCCAAATAACGTGCTCACAAGTAGCGAAGAAAAACTTAACAGTAGTAAATTCGCTAGATGATGTTAACCTGTGGGCTGTGGGTATGCAATGTCTTAACGAAAAGATTAATACTTGAAAGGAGGAGAAAGTCTATTACCGGGAAGTTAGTTCCTCATAGACACTCCTAAATATTTCTCTGGAAATTATAGCGGCCTTAAAATGCAAATACAATTACAACTTAATTACAGCAAGTACCTGCTACTAGCGACGGTGGGAATGAAGAATACCACGCTGAATGCGTGCAGAAGTCTAATGTGATATATTGTTAAACGTTGAACCGACTTCTCAGTCATCGCTCGCATCTTACCTTACCACTAAATTTATTTCCGTACAATTTTGTGTTTCCCCTACTTTGCCCAGGAAAATTAGCCCAAAAAAACCGCGCAAATATGCACAATAATTTTCATCGACAATAGGCATCTAAAATAAGTGTTAAATCAGTTTGAGACGGATTCTAATTAGACTTCTTTTAGGTTTGCGGTTATAACTCGAAAACGAAGCATCTCACATAAAATTTTCTCATTAAAATTAAAGTGCATCAGATCGCCCGCATCCGATGATTAAAAGTAAAAATCGATTTAGCGATTTAGGTAATCAAAATCGATCGGCAAAGATCAGAAATCTCAACAAAGCGTACAGCAGGCGTTATGCACCAAATTGAGGAATTCTGTGGTCTATCGTTTACCTCAACTGATTAACACGTTGATACCACAGATTCCTGGATAAAAAGGGACAACATTGATGTGGAAAAATTTACTGGTTTAGTGCCCTCAAGCACCATCCATCATGTGCATTAGTACTGGAGTGTTAAGGGGTGATATCAACTACCAAGAGGCTCATGAAAAAGGAAAAAAACTTAGGAAGAACCTCGGGAAGAACCGAGTGGTGCTCTTACGAGCTGTGAAGTTTACAGTCAAAATGAATGGTGAACCAGTCAGTTTTGATACAACGTTCTATCGAATCCCTTTCCATATGAAGTCACCACAACAGTTCGGGACACATTTCGCTTTAGTTTAGAAGAGTTTAACTGCGTTGGTTGACCCAATTTACCAGTTCATGTACCGGTTGACAGCCATTACATGTACTAACAGCTTTCGTGAAAAAGCCAGTATTTAAATGAAATATGAAAATTTAAATGAATTAGGATACTGTAGCAACGAGATACAATTCAAGGCTCGGGATTGGTTCGCAGCAAATCAGGTGCTTCTAAACATAGATAAAACACATCGTATGATTTTCACATTAAAACAAACCCAAGAAGAGGAAAATACAAAATCGGTATCTTTTTTAGGGGTCACCTTAGACAAAAAACTAAACTGGATAGAACACACGAACCAGCTAGCAGCAAAACTAACTACTAATATCTTCATGCTAAGAAACCTAAAACTATCCGTTTCGCCTCATGTTTTGCGCGTAGTATACTTTTCCACTTTCCACTCCATTATGTCGTATGCGGCTCTCAATTGGGGACATTCAGCTGGGCGACATAGAATTTTCCGATTGCAGAGGAAAGCTATAAGAACAATTGCCAACATAGGGTATCGCGAAGAATGCAGACAGTTTTATAAAATTAAGAATTCTGACATTACCTTGTCAATTTACTTACCAATGTCTAATACATATAAAAAAAAACATAGCTCAGTATACAAAACATAAAGATCTACACCATTATGAAACAAGAGACAACAATAACCTCATAACAGATCATTTTAGGTTAAAGTTATCACAAAATGGCCCAAACTATTTGTCTCACAAATTTTATAATAAACTGCCCCCAAAAATACGGTCTTTACCACTACACCAATTTAAGTCATCAAGCAACTGTTGATATCTCACTCCTTTTATTCTTACGATGAGTTTTTAAATTGTAAACTTTAATGTGAATTGTAACCTGTTTTAACTTCACTCCAGTACAACTAGTACTAGCGGTATAACGGAAATTCTTGAAAGATGCTGCATTTTTTTATACCAAGGTGCGACTTGGTACAGTTGTTCCTTAGACCCATTTAAACGATTTGACCCGAAGAACACTTGACATTTTCCGTGTGGGTAGATTTTAGAGGGGGTGGGGGTGATTTATTGTAACATTTTTTTAAAAACTAAATATGGCCTAGAGACGAGATCTGGGTGTCGATTTGGTATGATTTTAACCCGAGGAATCCAATTGTAGCGCGAGAAATGTAATCCGGATACGGAAGTCCGTGAAAAGCCGCCATTTTTAGAAAATGACAGACTTTTGATCGAATTATATTTTTAAGGCGCACCGGGTCGTGTAAGGTGTCTAGAGTTATGTTTTTGGGGTCAGGGAATTCATTTATGATAACAAAAATAACCTACTGGCATCGGAACTGCATGAGAGGCTTCCCTATACTGCACTTTGGAATATCTTGGGTTTCACCGCGTGCGACGTCTTCAAAAAGTGCAGTAGGGAAGCCTTTCATGCAGTTCCGATGCCAGTAGGTTAGTAGGGAGTGGATAAGTTGTCTCAAAAAGAAAGAGGGAGTCATAGTGCGACCAGGGACAGACGTAGTGCACCGCGCCCAGGCGGTGAACGAATCGGGCGAAATTTCGCCGAAGTGGAGATGCATATTTATATAAGAGAACCAGAAGAAGGAAGTGAGGAGAGCCCCTACGAACAGATAGGGGTACTGCAAGCGGATACCAACAAAGAACAATTTAAAAAGTGTGGAACTCTCGGAGGATCTCCTTTTCCGGAAGAATTTTAGTAATTGCAACACTCATATTGACATCCACGTCTTAAAGTGGGCCTTTGAGACAACAACTAAGCAAACGGGGGAGGGCACAATTACAATGAAGGCAGGAAGCGGTATCAGCTGTAGTGCAATGCTACGAACGTTAAAAAAAAGGGGTGAGAAAGAACGACACTCTTAGGGATCAAATCCACGTAAAACGTAAAATGGAAACCTCCGTATTAGTACTAAAACGACTAACAACAGGGACAACAGGGAACGGAGGGTTGCAAGATGGCAAAAATATGGAAGGAGAACATTTGCAAAGGCAAATGGACCAAGAGGGTAATCGCTAACATCCGCGAATGGACTCAGCGGATGCACGGAGACATCACGTACTATATCAACTAATTACTAATCGGGCATGGAACTTTTAATTCATATTTGCACGTAATAAAAAAGCGGAAACCCCAAACTGCAGGTTTTGCTACCAGAAGCTGGACAACGTCGAGCACGCAATTACACATTAAATAAAATATTTCAAGTAACAGTTTAAAGAAGTTTAAAACTTTACAGTTCATTTATTGATGATGTCTTGTATTTTTTCATTAATTGATCCTTAATTGTATTTTCTTTTGCGCATACACATAGCAATATATTAATTTTAAAATTTTGTTAAATTTCTCACAACCTTCATGAGTAATATTTTTCATTTGGAGTAGCCGCTTTTAAGGTACAGGCGCTCAACTTTAAGCTTAATGCATTTTTTCACTATGTTGGTATAGATTTCTGATCTTTGGCGATTGATTGTAACTAAATCGCCGAGCCGATTTTAATTTAGATCATTTGACGCGGAATTGTGTGCTCTTTAATGTTAATGAGAATACATTTTTATGCGAAATGCTTCGTTTTCGAGTTATAAACGCATACCTAAAAAAAGTCTAAAAATTTCGTGGTTTTTCGCTACCTATACTCAAAGATTTGGCAGAAACCGTCACATACTCATTTTACAATTACAATTGGATGCCTATTGTGGACTGCCAACAAATATAAACGCATATCTGCCCGATTACTGGAAGAGAAAGTAAACGAGTTTTGTGATTGATGGTAGGATAAGCTGCTTGTCAGGCCAGTTCGTATGTTAACTGATTACTTACCTGAATCTATATTTCTCTCATTAGTACGTTTCTCGAACTTGGTAAAGGGAACCCTGTAAATTCAGCAAAATACGTTAAACGTGAATTTATTAAATTTTGAAAGATCTATAAGCTAATTATTTTATAAGCTCAATGCCTAACGTGCGCCGCAAGTCTTCTTAGAACGTCCAAACTAATAACAAACGAATGACAGTCATATGCGGTATTTCTCGCCATTCAGTATGGAATTTTAAAAATAAAACATAATCCCATAATCCAATTGAATGATATTAGGATTTCATTGGCCATTGACGGTAACTATTTAAGCTAATCGTCTCACTTAAATTGAGTTATCATAAATCAGAATAGTGTTACCTCGCTACAGGATGCACATCCCACAATTGTGGCAAACTCAAATGCAGATTCATAATCAAAGGGAATGTAGGATGACATATATAGGTATTATGTCACTTACAAATATAATACTACATCAAAGTGAAGACGTACCACGCTCAGATCTAATTACACACAAAGAGTAATTCGAAATATACCACGCGGGTAGGTGAATTCATTGTGAACAGCAAACCCATCATGTACGGATCTCGTGAAATTCGAAAGCCTTTACTGACAAATTTGCCAGTATCATGTTTGAAGTTTTTAGTATCGCATTTACATTTCGCCCATCTAATAACAGACGCTACATTTATGTTGAACACATTTATCTTTCGTTTTTGTTGTAAATCGCCAATATTTCCCCTAACGAGTAGAATGATATCCTTGCTTGTCCAATTTTCCTTCGACGTCAATTCTTTAGATCGGTTGTATTCTGCAGATAACAGAAAATTCTTTGTGCCCGCTTTCGTCTCTAGTACAATGTTCATATAACATTACATCAGTCAAACGTATTTAATTAGAATATATTGCATTGTAGATATGTACCTATCTTGCATTATTTGACGACCCTCCAACAATAAATCACTTTGTCGACCGATGCGCGAAAAACTCTCCCATTTTCAAAGTGCCTCTGATATACTGCACACTTTCTGCATACTACGTGCTTTTATGCTCTGTTTCAACGTTTGAAAAATATTAAATTTTACCATGGAGCGAGACGAATTAGAGTCATACGTATTTTATCTTAATCGTCACAGCCAGTAACCTACTTTGGTGATTGTGTCGAGATTTGCGAGTTGCTGAACGCTCTCAAGGGTTTACAATAAGCAACGTTTAAACTAAGCACCGTTGCACACCATTAAGGAAGCGCCTTCAGATCTACCCTTGAGATTACATTTGCATTCGTTATTGCATTTTACTTGAAGTACTCTAATATTTCTTCGAACTTGAAGCAGTACGCGTTTGTTGATTTACTGTTTCCATTACATTGTTATTCAAGCGACCATTGTTATTCTTACCAACTTGTAATGTAAACAAGCCTTGTAATTTGCGCAAGTCTTGTTAACATTCAGCAATTCAGATGACCATACAAGCAACAAGACTTGTTTTAACTCTTGTAAAATGTACTTGTTAACTAACGCGGTTGCAATTGCTGGCGTTAAGTCCAACAAGAGTGGTTGAGAAATCTATTTTAATAAGATCGTTCTATATGTTCAGTTGGATTTCAACATAGTTTTTGCGAATTCGACATTTATTCTGAAAAAAAGAGATGGACCAGGACTATTTACTGCTTTTGCACATGTTACAACAAGCAGATGAGAGGTAAGTCTCAAAATTAATTAATTTTTTAAATGTCAAATTGGATTATCATTAATCATTTTAGATACCAAGTTAATTTACGAAGACGGACACTCCGTGATGCAAGTAACCCCATGACGATGCCGGAAAGTACGTTCATGTCAGTGTTCAGACTATCTAGGGAATTGGCTCAGGATGTTATAGATGAACTTAGCCCTCATCTTCGGCAGGAAAGAGGACCAACACCAATACCAATTTACCTTAGGATTCTTGTGGCGCTGCACTTTTATGGACAGGGTAGTTACCAAAAAGGTGTTGGTAAGGACTACCACCTAGCCATGTCGCAGTCATCAGTCAGCAGGTGCATCGCAGAAGTCACTGATGCAATAAACGAGGTAATGGTAGACAGGGTGAACTTCCCAACAACATTTCAACAAAAAAATGCTGAAAAACTGAAGTTTGCCCAAATTTTACATGGATTTCCGGGGATAATAGGAGCCATAGATTGTACGCATGTTGCAATTCAGTCGCCACCTGTTCATCATCCAGAATACCCAGCAATTGTATTCTACAACCGGAAGGGTTACTATAGTATCAACACACAAATAATTTGTAGTGCCGATTTAAAAATTTTGAATGTTAATGCACGGTTTCCCGGGTCTGTGCATGATTCGGCCATTTGGACAACTTCAGCCATATATCAACATTTAAGAGACGCATACAATAATGGAGATACAGGATCGTGGTTGATAGGTGACTCTGGCTATCCCTTACAACCGTGGCTCATGACCCCATTAGGTGGACAGGGTTTAACACCTCAAGAGCAACGGTACAACGTAATACACAAAAGGTGCCGTAATGTTATAGAAAGGCTAAATGGTGTGTTAAAAGGAAGGTTTAGATGCCTACTGCGACACCGTACACTCCATTATTCCCCTCTACGAGCTGCAAAAATTATCAACGCTTGTTGTATTTTACATAACTTATGTATTGAAAGACGGCTAGAAAATAATGAGGAATGGCCTAACGAAGAGGACGAAATTGTTGAAGATAATTTCAATAACATACCACAACAGGAACAAGGCAATGTTCTTCATATAGGAAGAATAACTCGAAGGCGAATTATTGATAATTATATAAATTAATAATCATGTACATAATACGTTGTAAAACCTTTATTCTTGAAAATTACATTTAATAGTCGTTTCAATTCTATATTTACATTTTTCAAAGCGTTTGTAATCTCAGTGGTGTTTTTAATTAGGGCAAGCTGTCCTTTTTGTAAAATGTGAAAACATGTACGGTGGAGTTTTCTCATTCGAATCCCTTAAATAATTTGTTTGAATGGTTGTAAGTATAAAAAAGAAAAATACTTACTGCTTCTGGTAGACTTTTGGTTGTTTATTAGACCAGATCTAATTACCAAACCTTTTGTCAACCCCAACTCTTTAATTGGCATTCCCGTAACTACAATTTTAGTTAACACAGATATTAATTGTAGCTCTAAATCTGTTAATACAATTGGTATTGGAAGTCCACCGCCAGTTTGGAGTTGAGCCAAATATATGTTGCGTGCCTTTTTTTTAACATTGTTTGTCCAATCAGCAAACACCTGTAAAATGTTGATAGAGAAATTTCTATTGGTGGACTAATCTCATACCTTCTTCCATTCGCTCATTTTTCTAGCTGTCCTCTGTAAACTATTTAATTGGTCCACTAGCTTATGCCATTCTTCTTCGGCTTCCTTCTTCTCTCTCAAAAACTGAAGATAGTAACTATATTGCTCCACTGTAGTTTTAGTAGATCTCTTTTCTATAATTGAGAAATGTAAAATAAATAAATATAGCAATCAGTATACACATTTTATTATCGAATAAACACGATAACAAACACTATTTATTTTCAATCGCAGTTGCAACACTGCGAATTGCATCTGCAATGTCGTGCAATGCATTTGAAACCAGTGTCAATGAAGACTGATGTGCTGCCTGTGATGAATGAAATTCTTTTAACAAGGAGCCAGCATCATTCGCTTTAGATCGGCGTAATTCTGTTAACGATATAATTACACAAATTAAATGTATGATTCATAACTTACTAGGGGTTTTATCCACTTTCTTAGGGGTATCTTTCTCGGAAGACACAGTTTCCCAGTTAGATGTTGCTCCTTTGGGCGAAGGTGTGTTTTTTTGGGGGGGTGGTGTTCGAGACGGTGTACCTTCCCATGTCATAATAGATGTTGGATCATCGGATTGTGCTATTTCCAATTCTAACACAACGTTATCACCTTCGAGATTGATTTCTTTTTCCTAAAATGTCATGAGATTGACATTACAATTAATACAAAGCCAACCAATTGAAAATATTGGTGTAGGTACTCGAAATAATTTCAATCATGGCCGTTTGCACCGACAAATTTAAGCAGAGCTTAGCTTAAAATCCATGGCAACGATCATTGAGACAACGGTTTCCATGGATTTTAAGCTAAGCTCGCCCATCAGATTTATACCTGCACTAAAATATCCTGTGCCCCCAATTCTGTGATCGAAGAAACACCTACAATCACTACAGGCTTCATCACATTGATTAGTTGCCTTTCTAATTCTTTCAGAGGTTTTTTCTCCCTGGCTTTTTTCTTCGTGGTGGATTTCCATTCGTTAAACGCCTGAAATATACAAATTCGAATTACGACCCAAATACATAATAAACATAGGTATAAACCACTTTTATTTGTTGAATACAAACCTTCCTCCAATTGTCAACAGTTCGTGAAGGTCCTGTCCCAACGTTGTTTAATTGCACAACCATTTCGTCCCACAATTCTTTAATGACGTTAGGTGACATCCCCGGTGATAATTTACCCGTTATTAAGACATCGTGTTTTCGTATGTACTCCAAATATATTTCATATTGTTCACAACTCGTTTTAGGACCTCTCTTCGTAGTCATTACTAGCAAAATATAAAATTATAACTTATAAATTAACATTTTAATACTAAAATATAAAGCATTTGTACTTACCTAAAGTACAGCAAGCCTACTCAGAAATAAATAATCAGAAAATTTACAACACTAGGTACATAAAAATTGTCAAAACATTACACCTAACCTATAACTGGAACACAAATAATGACCGGTTACCACATTTTTGTTATCAGCGGCAACTTCATGCTTGTCACACTAACAAGATTGTAATTTTTCAAATTGTAGGATAACAAGTGATCATCTGAATATGAAAAGTTAACAATGTTGTTAAGGCAATTGGTAGCGCTCTTGTAATCTTTACAAGACTGGTTAAAATAACAATGGTTACCAGAATAACACCGATTATTGTTTAAACTTCCCTGATCCCGACATCTTCCTTCTTTAGTTTTAGTAACAAGTGAGGGCAAGTTGGCGGTCAAGGACATGAAAGTTTTTAATGTTGCAGTTAAGATGTTCCCCCTACAACTCCTCACCCCATTATTTTGGTGCTAAGTTTTTGTTTGCCTCAAACTTCTTGTGCTTTATGTTAACCGGAACAATGTGGGATTTCAAATCTGGGGGTTGCCAACTAGCATGGGAATTTTTTTTCGATATTCGCATAGTATCGATAGTTTACGAATTTCGAATAACATAAGGTTACAGCTATAAAAAAATCGATATATCGATACCATGCGATATGTCGATAATATCTGATATATCGATAGTTCCGATAAATAATTGCAGTATTCGATATGTCGATAACTATTGATATATCGATATGTCGATAACTTTTGATATATCGATATGTCGATAACTATTGATATATCGATATGTCGATAACTATTGATATATCGATATGTCGATAACTATTGGTACGATAAAATTATGTTATTGTTGAGATTTCAACGAGCGCTACTATTTTTATTAATAAAATCCATTTTCGGGTTTACTCTCGTGTAAATTTACTATTTTTAGTTGCTCGACGTTTCGGAAACTTAACTTTGCTCCCTTTCTCAAGAGAAGCGCTACGTCACATCATCATCCATGCCAAATAAACGCAGTAATAAAATCTTTAGAAAATAGATCTTTTCGTCTTACTGACGATTGCTAAAAAAAAGAAGCACTTCAAAAACTTGAACAAAATGTTGCATCAAAATGGCTACTCTTTAGATAAAATAAAGAAGACAATCAAAGGGTGCAATCATGGCCTATGTATCGGTATCTGATTGATAGTTACAGAGGACCAGTCACAAAAAAACAGAAAAAGCTAAGAACACTTCAAATTTAGATATACAGTTTCAATTGATTGACATTTACGAAATCTAACAAAAAAACTCTTGATAAAGGTAGCAAAGAAACGTCGAGTAACTATTAATAGTCACTTTACACCAGAATAAACCGGAAAATGGATTTTATTAATAAAACTCGATAAGATAACTATCCCTGTCGATAACTATCGATAGGTCGAATATTTCTCTCAAATGAGGCGTGCAATTACCGCTTAATTACAGCGGTAATTGCATTGTAGAAAGCTAAAGAGCACTGCGATAATTGCACAGTTAATATGGTAACTCCATTAAAGTTGCAAGAACTGCATTCGGTTATTTTCATATTTTGTTAAAAGAGCCCTCTTGTCTTGTCGGGCTCTTTCGCCAAAATATAAAAGTAAACTCATGCAGTTTTTAGACACGCTTTCAAAAAAATTATCGGTAATATTATATCGATACCTATATATTAAAAACTATCGCCATAAAAACTATCGATATACCGATACTTATCGATATAGCGACAGTTATCGATCTTTCGATAGTTATCGGTGTATCGATAACCATCGATATTTCGATAATTATCGGCATATCGATAAGTAAAATATATCGATAGGTAAGTACCCGACACTTATCGATAGATGAAAACAGTTATCGCCCATCCCTAGTTGCAACAATTCCAACACACCATTAATACCTAGTGAAGTGTGCTCTTTTTGTGCCGATTTGTACGCTACTTCCACATTTTGTGAGACAAAATTAACGGGATTCGAATGTTTTGACCGAAATTACAACTTGTACTAAGACCGAAGTGCTTGGGTCGCAACTAAATTGTCCATCTAATTGTGCTCGTTTCGTTCCTCGTTTTGTAAGTTAATGTTAAATGAGATGCTGAATTGTTTGTCTGGGGTTTACATCTTTATGCTAAAAATGAGGATTTGCGTTTGGAGGAAAATCGCCAATGGAAATGTTTTACCGCGAATCTTATCAATTCAAATTGCACAAGGACCAAGATTGTGCGTAAAAGAGAGAGAGATGGCTTGTTGTTTCCTCCAAGCAAGAGTGAACTGGCCGCGATTGAAACTTTTTGTCCACAGTTTACTACTAAGTTAGCAATGGTGTAAGTGTGCTTGTTTGAAGCCAGGTAATTCTTTTTTTCATTGTACCATAAGTAGAGTGCAGTTAATTGCTTTGGTTTATTTGCTGTTGATTCAATAGACGCTTGTTATCATAAATTTGAATTGGAAGGGTCAAAATTACGCACTAATTGTGAATGAATTTACTTTAGGGGCGGATTTGTTATAAAATATGGGTACATACGTATTATTTGCGGTTGTACGTAGAAGTTTCATTGCGAATGTCGCTTTACTTACGTTTTAAAAAGTATGAACTATGTTGCAATTGTTTTTGGGGAATTTCCAATTAGCTTAGCTAATGTTAGCGCATATTATTTGTTAAGGGAAAGTGTTATACAAGTTACGGCATGTTGTAGTTGTTGGTGCTTAGTAGATAGGGTGGAATTTTCCGCAAGTGTATGTATGTTATGTTTTAACAACTTGCAAGAAGTTGACTAAGGACTTGAGGGATGGATCGGAGGGTGTCTGTTTGTTTTGTGTGGGTATGTATGAATGTTTTCCACAGACACATATTTTAGGGCTGTTACAATTTGATGTGGAATGTCCAAATCTGTGGCAGTTGAAACACCTCATTAGAACTGGTATGTATGGTCTCACGGTAAGGTAATACACTGCCACTCTTATTGCTTGAGGGATAATATCTCTTTAGAAAGTCAAAATATGGTTAGCTGTATCTGTCCACATTCCATCCCTTTTACATTTAATTCGTCCGATTTCTGAATCAAATTCATGTTCAAGCCCCTCTTGGATTTCTTGCAATGTGCAATTCAAAAAATCTGGACAGTACACGACTCCTTTATAGTGATTCAACGTAGTGTGAGGTGTCACTTCTACTTCCATATATCATTCTCTTTATATTGAGTAGTCTATTAGATTGAGCTTTTGATTTACATTCCACTAATAAAGATCCTCTTACTTTTCTTTCATTTTTATCACCAAGAACCGGTCCCGAGGAACCTCTTTCCTACCTTATTTGACTGCGTCAGTGATCTTTTCATGCGCCGAAGCCTGGCCACCTACCATCGGCGCCGAGCAGTCGCTTGATAAAGGTCGGGTGAGACCTGTCCGCTCCGCCTCGCTCTCGACCGGTACTGGAGACAATCCAAACCCCTGCACCGTAAAACGTGGGCACCCTGAAGAGCTTGAAAAACGTTCCATTATTGATAAATGTAAGTCGTGTCCATTCGTATTTTACCGCTATTGCTAGTGCGCCGTGGCCTTTTTTTGTGATTTTTTTTCATGGGGGCTGTGCGGATATAAGGTACCTGGGAAAAAGGGTAGTTGAGTAGGGAGAGGTAAGTAAGTACTAAAGGCGGTTGATCCCGTCGCCTTTAGTGCCCATTGATCGCCTTTTACGATTTTTAGAAGTAAACAATGCGTTTAATGCCCATCAAAAAATAAATTGCGCATGCGCGAATTCTACTTTTTTATTTGTAGGCCAATTTTTTTGAAATTTTAACAAAGATGCTTCTCATAAAATAATATTGAAAACTACATCAGAAAAACGATTGCGCGTACGAAAATAGTATTGCTGAAAAAATGGAAATATAAGGATTTTG
Organism: Photinus pyralis; assembly: GCF_008802855.1. Lineage (NCBI taxonomy): Eukaryota > Metazoa > Arthropoda > Insecta > Coleoptera > Lampyridae > Photinus > Photinus pyralis. The sequence goes on from NW_022170596.1 coordinate 4,591,922, forward strand.
CTTAGAAGGCTGAAAACGAATTCGGCTGGGGTAGGTAAGTTTTTCGGACAAAGACTGTTAAAATATGTATTTGTTTTACCACTCAATTTTTTGTACATTTCATTAAAACACTCTAAATTTCTTACATGTTTTAATAAATATTTTACGTCAATAGCTTAATTAAGTAGCTCTGCTCGCTATAGAATTTTAAATTTGCCCTCATCAACTGAATTCATTAATTTCGTATTGAGTATTCATTCCTTGTCGCGTTATATTGAACACAACCGCGTCCTATAATTAAGTTGCGCACTTTTATTCATCAGTCGATAATGAAAAAAACCATTCGGTATAGAACTTCCAAACAAAAATATGAAATTGATCGTGCCGTTCCGCAAAGTTTTTCGTTTCAATAAAACTTTCAGTTAATTGTTATAAGGAAAATAAAAGGCACTCTTCTGGCGACACAGACGACCGCTACTATCGACGTTTCAGGTGATGGGAATAGTTCAAGCTTCAAGCATCTCTTGCGGCATGCATTTCTCGCCACCGCCGGTGTCAGTAACAACTTTAATCGATGTCATTTGACCTAAGGGGAGGGTGGGATGTTTTTATTTTGGTTCCATTTATTTTTCCAAAAACTTTTCCAACTGAAATTGTGTTGTATTTTTATTTTCAATCAATATTACGTTTAGCTTTGAAACGTAATTCGTACTTTTACAACAAAAAAACAGTTGCATGGGAAAAGTTCTCGACGGAAAGAAAACTTTAGGATTTTGTCCAATTCCTCAGGCATTAGCATTTTGATTTTATGTTACTTTTCCAATAAACCACTACCATTAAAATTGTATTAGAACGCAACTATTTTTCGAAATAGTGCCAATACATACAAATTTAGGTTTGGCCAGTATACCGTTCCGTAGGTTTTGCAAACGCTTCACTTGGCTATATAATATTTGCATTCTGAGTAAAGATTGGAAAGGGGTGGAATATTCCTATGAAAGCATCAGTTAAAGGCTGCTAGAATTACAGTGGTTAAAAAGGCAAAAAAAACACTATTTTGTTGTGATTGAGTGCCTGACGTTTTAATATTGCTACTTTTCCTTTGGGTTTACTTTACTGTACTTTTATATTTCGTCTTTCATATTTTCAATGTGCATGAATTCTTACCAATAAAGCTTTTAACTATAATCAGGCCAATAAATCGCACGCTGGAATGATTAACATCATCGAATAATACGAAATTAGCAATTGAAAAGCTTTGTTCCTCTTAATATGTTATAAGAATCTAGCTATCAGACTGTGTATTTCCGAATTATTGTGCTAAATAAAACAAATCCCTGTTTTTAAATTAAAAATTAGAATTCTTCTCTTACTAATTAGATATACCTAGTTATTCGCTGCTTCAATTACAATTTCTTTTTTTCATTAACTTATACCGCTATATCTGACGGACAAGTCCTAGTCTAAGTTTGTTGTTGTTTTATTGAATTTTCACATTTATTTCCAGAGATTCATTAAAATTATTCTATCATACAATTTAAAACAATTTTAATTAACCAGTTTATCGAAGCCAATATTTTACAAATTTTGTTTTTTTGTTTGTGTTCCGTATATTCTTGTATTCGTAATAAAATGCTACTCAATGTAGTATGTACTTTTTTACGGGCCATATAAAAAAAAGGTGATGATTTCTCCGAAACGAAACGTTATATTGAAATTTTTTCAACGGCGTCTTATCGATTTCAAAAAGTGGCAAAAAAAGTGTGTACTATCTTGTTGTATATGTTCAAATAACATCAGAAAGAAAAAATCGACAAATTTCAATTTTTCTGGCATATCTTCGGAAGTAATCGGAATTTTCCGGTTTTCTTTAAAGCATGATCATAACTCTTTTATTGCGCAACTTTTCCCTAATTTGACCATCTTCGTATCGTCTATAGTTTCGGATATCTCCATGATAGATATCCTTATCTTGGACACAGTGTAGGTATGCGGTATATTCTTATAAAAATAAACCAGATTAAACCCTATAGTATCAAAAAAATCCGGTTTAAAGGGACTATCACTTTATGCTAAAAAATAATGGGGGGTGCTTGACAATGACGTCACAGGTCTGGCAAATCTGGCTCAAAGGTATTCAAGCCACTGTTACAAAATAACAATTTTTATACCTATACCAATCGACCTGTTTTTACATGTGAACATAGACCGATGTTGCTGCTCTTCTGTTTAGCCACTTCGATTGATTCTACCATACCAACACGTGCAAAAAAATACTTGGGTTTGAGCTTTTTTAATAAGTAATACGTAATTACTATTGGTACTACGTTCATATGAACTTACTGCATCGCAGCATCGCAGTAGTTAATGTATTGTGTTCCTTCCGTATTAATACACAAGTCAACTTATTGAATATTAACAAATTTGGCACACGTAGAAATTCAATTACAGCATAACTACGCACGTGTGTGCTGTGAAGCGGTTGAAACCTTGGAAGCGATTTAATTAGGCTACGTTATTAATGTACACTCGTTAGGTACGTATTTAATATTTGAAAGGCTCAATCACCATTCCCAATTTGACTTTTCCAAAGGGATAAATGAATTGCCACCTTTGTCGGTGTTATATCGAGTATTTTCGCAACCATACAGGATTTTGAGTGAAGCAAATATGATGATGATCCTATTTTTTTTTGTATATCTTACAGTTTGCTGCATTAAAAAGTTAACTCGTTAAAAGTAAAAGTAATAAAAGTCAAATCCTCTGCGAAACTTATAAGTGCAAAACGCATGACTTTTCCCGTCCGCGACTTTTAATACCTAATATACTCGTAAAAATATATTTTCATGTTCCAAGTGCCTTCGCGAAGTTGGATTGGAGACTGCTAAAAATTGTAAAAGATACCTCAGGGAACCGCAGGAACAAAGGCGTTGGGTATCCATGTCGGTGGAAAAACTTTATTTCGACGTTAGCGCCTAGCAGCATCAATGGTGAATGTTTCGTCTTGGAAAGTGGCAACATACTTGCCGCTATTGCAAAACGAACTTAAGAAAGTTATAGCTGGATATGTCTAATGTAATCTTCTTCCGTTTACGAGATGCGGAGTAAGTTTGAAAGGTTCTAGTATCTCTAACGCAATTGCGAGAGCTAAATTGTCATCTTTTCTCGAAAATAAAGTACGCTTTCAAGTCAACTTTTCAAAAATTAGATTTATTTTGTCCTATTTCATGTTAGTGTATAATACGTGCACCTAAAACAATGTCAAACAAAGTTTCTACCTAATGAAGACAACTGCTATGTAACATAATACGAAGGGTCTTCAAGTAGTGTGTTAATTGAATTTTTTCTCCTGTCCTTCGTTAAAAGAACAAATATTTTCTACTTCCGGCAATAATCTTGCAGAAAAGTTTAGCCTAATTCATGAGTTTTGATATTCTCGTAGAATAGAGAAGAGCATATTGTTATATATCTGACAGTTGAAATATTTTTTTTCCTTTTAGCCGGATTAAGAAGTACAAAACAACGTTGTTATAAATCACAGAAGCAAGACTTTTTTACTTTTTTCGATGATTTATTTATCAAATAAGAAAGTTCCTTATTTAAGCTTTGTAATGAACAGAAGATGGATGCCACCTTATTGTATAGGAATGGTCAAGCGGTTCGAAGGATTCCATAAAAATAAAGCTGAACAAACTACAAAAAAGAACGGTGCTACATTCAAGTTAAATTGGACAGACCAACAAAACTACAAAATTATATTATTAAAGACAAATAAACTGTAATTAATTGAAGTATTGATATTAGTTGTGCTGATAACAATGCGTTGCCTATCGATTTTACTATAAATATGATTTCTCTATAATTAATGATGCGTTTGTTGTGTAACTATGAAAATGGTGAACTGACTTTTCTAAAAGCGCCCTCCATTTTTTCGGGTTTTCCTGTGCTATACCTAACTACAAAATTTGAAAGAAGTGGACTCGAAAACCTCATGAATTTATAGAAGAATCCATTACAGAGACTCTTTAACCTTTTTCAGGAACTTTTTAAAGTACTTTTTGCAGAATCATTCGCAAATTACCAACAAGAATATCTCAATGTCTCTTCTGACTCTCTTAATGAATATTTGCAAGTTTTTCGCGTAACTTTTTGTGTCTATGTAAAAATGTTAAAAGCTCCAGTTAATCTATGTATGTATATTGAAATATTTTATTAATCAACTCAGAATTTCGAAGAATCTACTAAAGAAACTTCTGGAGTAAGAATCTCTGGTGAATTTTCTTCTTGAATAATTTTTTAAGCGAATGTCAAAAATCTGTAAAAGAGTTTGGAAGATCTCTTAGAGTATAAAAGATCATATTGAAAAGAATCTACTACAATATATATTGAAGAGACTATTTGGGATCATCTGAAGAACCTTCTTGGCTACTCTGAAATCCTTTGAAAACTTGATCCACGAAGTTTGCATTACATCTCAAAGAACATAAAAGGAAGTAAATATATTCAAAGAGATCTGTTAATAAATCCCTTAAGTCGCTTGAATAATCCGAAACTTAGAGAATCTTATAAGGCTTTCTTGAAGAAGCAATGGAAGAATCCTATTGATCTTTTAAAGAATGGACTAAAGTGTATTTTGAAGAACATACTGCATAAAATTTACAAAGATCATATATCTTTTGCATACCGTAAAGTCCACAATCCAATGCATCTTTCTCATTCTAAAACAAATGTACAACAACTACCATCTTCCACAATTAGAACTGTATTAACGACTCGATTAACATTTTTAATAGGGAATTGCATGTAACAATTTATTTT